>NW_028123993.1:0-1200000 GCF_965194805.1 Balaenoptera borealis
ATGGAGAAATGGGAGCCTTGCTACACTGATGGGCGGGATGTAAATTGTCAACAGCCACTCTGGAGAAGTGTACGGTGAGTCCTGAAACGTCTAAAAAGCAAAGCTTAGAGAGCATAGGGCACTTCCACTCATGGGGGTATAATTTGGGAAAATGAAAAATCAGCAAGACACAAGCACCCCAAAGTTTAGGGCTGCTCTGTTGACAAGGACCTCCACTTCATTCCACCTTCAATATCCCAGGAAAGAGAAAAATGGATAAAGAAGTTGTGGTCCTTATGTACAATGGAATATCACTCAGCCGTGAAATCAATGTCATAAGGCTAGTAGCAGCATGATGAGTGGATTTAGGTACGACGACTCTAAGTGAAATAAGTCACACAGAAAAGGACACTTCTCATAAGGTATCACTGATAGAGGGAATGTAAAAACCGTTACACTTGAACTGAATTACAAAACAGAACAGAGTCACACATGCAGAAAACACACTATGGCTGCTTAACGGGAAAGGTGAGGTGGGGTGATACATAAAACAAGGGTTTCAAATTAGCTCAGATACCGTTCCATAAACCCAATATGTAATAGACAAGACCTACTCCTTGCTCAGAGAACTGGACTCAACACGCCCTATTCACCGCACAAGAATATATCTGACTAGTAATAATCTTAAAACCTATGTATTGATATCTCTCTGTTAGTGTGTCAAGTGGGTAAAAAGCGGCATAAACACAGCAGTGAAAAGCAGCTAAACCCCATTATAAAAATAAATTACTTTGAAACACCCATGAAACAAAGACAGTGAAAGAGAGAGAAATTCTTACACAATGCGTTCAGGGGCTGTGATGCAACCTGGATTGACCATATCTAGACCCACAGCTGGATGAGACATAAGGGTGGACACTGTTGCGGCTGAGAGGTTTGGTGAGGTTGGGTGAGCAAACGCAGACCCTTTAAAGTAATACTGCGTGGTACCCATCGCATGGGTCCCAAATCTCCAGGTTCAAGGGCATCTTCCTACATCGAAAACATGCATGAGATACCCAGAAGATGGTACACCGTGTGATGGGGAAAGGTTTCTAAAACGCACCTCATTTCTCATCTGCTTGTGCCCGGGTTCGCCATTCCAGCCACTTTACTAGCAATCTCCCTCCTTGGAGCATCAGCACCTTTAACCTCCTGTTCCGTACAGGTTGCAATTTGTACTGAGGATGAACGGGAAGACGTGGAACCAATGAAAGACTAGCTCTTGGTGTTGGGACAGGCACAGGTCACTCTATTTTCCCATCAGGAAGAAGAATTAACCACAGGCTCAGCCTGCCCCCCGGAACCAGAACAGGGCCTGAAGCCATCCTGCGCTTTTGCGGCCAGCTCCCTAAAAAGCGAGTTGTAAAATGGAGGTTCAGGGCACTGCAATTCACAAACCTGCAGAGTTATAAATGATAACTCTCATCCACAAATATATTGAGGGAAGGCAAAGAAGAGGATTTGAAATCAAGGCAGAATTGCAGGAAACAGATTTCAGGAGGTAGATTCGAATCGCCTTTAAAGCACATGAAAAGCGGCAAAACGTTGACAATGATGCCCTTGGCCAAAAAGGGCGTATGCGTTTTTTCCTGAATATATTCAGGAAAAAACGCATACGCCCTTTTTGGCCAACCAAGCAACCTGGAAAGGCAAATCAGCGCTACAAAGATGTCTCGCTTCCCATCGGTCAAAAGGGCCATGCTGAAAAAAGTGTCAACACCAGAAATGCAGGACAGGCCATGGAGAAATGGGAGCCTTGCTACACTGATGGGCGGGATGTAAATTGTCAACAGCCACTCTGGAGAAGTGTACGGTGAGTCCTGAAACGTCTAAAAAGCAAAGCTTAGAGAGCATAGGGCACTTCCACTCATGGGGGTATAATTTGGGAAAATGAAAAATCAGCAAGACACAAGCACCCCAAAGTTTAGGGCTGCTCTGTTGACAAGGACCTCCACTTCATTCCACCTTCAATATCCCAGGAAAGAGAAAAATGGATAAAGAAGTTGTGGTCCTTATGTACAATGGAATATCACTCAGCCGTGAAATCAATGTCATAAGGCTAGTAGCAGCATGATGAGTGGATTTAGGTACGACGACTCTAAGTGAAATAAGTCACACAGAAAAGGACACTTCTCATAAGGTATCACTGATAGAGGGAATGTAAAAACCGTTACACTTGAACTGAATTACAAAACAGAACAGAGTCACACATGCAGAAAACACACTATGGCTGCTTAACGGGAAAGGTGAGGTGGGGTGATACATAAAACAAGGGTTTCAAATTAGCTCAGATACCGTTCCATAAACCCAATATGTAATAGACAAGACCTACTCCTTGCTCAGAGAACTGGACTCAACACGCCCTATTCACCGCACAAGAATATATCTGACTAGTAATAATCTTAAAACCTATGTATTGATATCTCTCTGTTAGTGTGTCAAGTGGGTAAAAAGCGGCATAAACACAGCAGTGAAAAGCAGCTAAACCCCATTATAAAAATAAATTACTTTGAAACACCCATGAAACAAAGACAGTGAAAGAGAGCGAAATTCTTACACAATGCGTTCAGGGGCTGTGATGCAACCTGGATTGACCATATCTAGACCCACAGCTGGATGAGACATAAGGGTGGACACTGTTGCGGCTGAGAGGTTTGGTGAGGTTGGGTGAGCAAACGCAGACCCTTTAAAGTAATACTGCGTGGTACCCATCGCATGGGTCCCAAATCTCCAGGTTCAAGGGCATCTTCCTACATCGAAAACATGCATGAGATACCCAGAAGATGGTACACCGTGTGATGGGGAAAGGTTTCTAAAACGCACCTCATTTCTCATCTGCTTGTGCCCGGGTTCGCCATTCCAGCCACTTTACTAGCAATCTCCCTCCTTGGAGCATCAGCACCTTTAACCTCCTGTTCCGTACAGGTTGCAATTTGTACTGAGGATGAACGGGAAGACGTGGAACCAATGAAAGACTAGCTCTTGGTGTTGGGACAGGCACAGGTCACTCTATTTTCCCATCAGGAAGAAGAATTAACCACAGGCTCAGCCTGCCCCCCGGAACCAGAACAGGGCCTGAAGCCATCCTGCGCTTTTGCGGCCAGCTCCCTAAAAAGCGAGTTGTAAAATGGAGGTTCAGGGCACTGCAATTCACAAACCTGCAGAGTTATAAATGATAACTCTCATCCACAAATATATTGAGGGAAGGCAAAGAAGAGGATTTGAAATCAAGGCAGAATTGCAGGAAACAGATTTCAGGAGGTAGATTCGAATCGCCTTTAAAGCACATGAAAAGCGGCAAAACGTTGACAATGATGCCCTTGGCCAAAAAGGGCGTATGCGTTTTTTCCTGAATATATTCAGGAAAAAACGCATACGCCCTTTTTGGCCAACCAAGCAACCTGGAAAGGCAAATCAGCGCTACAAAGATGTCTCGCTTCCCATCGGTCAAAAGGGCCATGCTGAAAAAAGTGTCAACACCAGAAATGCAGGACAGGCCATGGAGAAATGGGAGCCTTGCTACACTGATGGGCGGGATGTAAATTGTCAACAGCCACTCTGGAGAAGTGTACGGTGAGTCCTGAAACGTCTAAAAAGCAAAGCTTAGAGAGCATAGGGCACTTCCACTCATGGGGGTATAATTTGGGAAAATGAAAAATCAGCAAGACACAAGCACCCCAAAGTTTAGGGCTGCTCTGTTGACAAGGACCTCCACTTCATTCCACCTTCAATATCCCAGGAAAGAGAAAAATGGATAAAGAAGTTGTGGTCCTTATGTACAATGGAATATCACTCAGCCGTGAAATCAATGTCATAAGGCTAGTAGCAGCATGATGAGTGGATTTAGGTACGACGACTCTAAGTGAAATAAGTCACACAGAAAAGGACACTTCTCATAAGGTATCACTGATAGAGGGAATGTAAAAACCGTTACACTTGAACTGAATTACAAAACAGAACAGAGTCACACATGCAGAAAACACACTATGGCTGCTTAACGGGAAAGGTGAGGTGGGGTGATACATAAAACAAGGGTTTCAAATTAGCTCAGATACCGTTCCATAAACCCAATATGTAATAGACAAGACCTACTCCTTGCTCAGAGAACTGGACTCAACACGCCCTATTCACCGCACAAGAATATATCTGACTAGTAATAATCTTAAAACCTATGTATTGATATCTCTCTGTTAGTGTGTCAAGTGGGTAAAAAGCGGCATAAACACAGCAGTGAAAAGCAGCTAAACCCCATTATAAAAATAAATTACTTTGAAACACCCATGAAACAAAGACAGTGAAAGAGAGAGAAATTCTTACACAATGCGTTCAGGGGCTGTGATGCAACCTGGATTGACCATATCTAGACCCACAGCTGGATGAGACATAAGGGTGGACACTGTTGCGGCTGAGAGGTTTGGTGAGGTTGGGTGAGCAAACGCAGACCCTTTAAAGTAATACTGCGTGGTACCCATCACATGGGTCCCAAATCTCCAGGTTCAAGGGCATCTTCCTACATCGAAAACATGCATGAGATACCCAGAAGATGGTACACCGTGTGATGGGGAAAGGTTTCTAAAACGCACCTCATTTCTCATCTGCTTGTGCCCGGGTTCGCCATTCCAGCCACTTTACTAGCAATCTCCCTCCTTGGAGCATCAGCACCTTTAACCTCCTGTTCCGTACAGGTTGCAATTTGTACTGAGGATGAACGGGAAGACGTGGAACCAATGAAAGACTAGCTCTTGGTGTTGGGACAGGCACAGGTCACTCTATTTTCCCATCAGGAAGAAGAATTAACCACAGGCTCAGCCTGCCCCCCGGAACCAGAACAGGGCCTGAAGCCATCCTGCGCTTTTGCGGCCAGCTCCCTAAAAAGCGAGTTGTAAAATGGAGGTTCAGGGCACTGCAATTCACAAACCTGCAGAGTTATAAATGATAACTCTCATCCACAAATATATTGAGGGAAGGCAAAGAAGAGGATTTGAAATCAAGGCAGAATTGCAGGAAACAGATTTCAGGAGGTAGATTCGAATCGCCTTTAAAGCACATGAAAAGCGGCAAAACGTTGACAATGATGCCCTTGGCCAAAAAGGGCGTATGCGTTTTTTCCTGAATATATTCAGGAAAAAACGCATACGCCCTTTTTGGCCAACCAAGCAACCTGGAAAGGCAAATCAGCGCTACAAAGATGTCTCGCTTCCCATCGGTCAAAAGGGCCATGCTGAAAAAAGTGTCAACACCAGAAATGCAGGACAGGCCATGGAGAAATGGGAGCCTTGCTACACTGATGGGCGGGATGTAAATTGTCAACAGCCACTCTGGAGAAGTGTACGGTGAGTCCTGAAACGTCTAAAAAGCAAAGCTTAGAGAGCATAGGGCACTTCCACTCATGGGGGTATAATTTGGGAAAATGAAAAATCAGCAAGACACAAGCACCCCAAAGTTTAGGGCTGCTCTGTTGACAAGGACCTCCACTTCATTCCACCTTCAATATCCCAGGAAAGAGAAAAATGGATAAAGAAGTTGTGGTCCTTATGTACAATGGAATATCACTCAGCCGTGAAATCAATGTCATAAGGCTAGTAGCAGCATGATGAGTGGATTTAGGTACGACGACTCTAAGTGAAATAAGTCACACAGAAAAGGACACTTCTCATAAGGTATCACTGATAGAGGGAATGTAAAAACCGTTACACTTGAACTGAATTACAAAACAGAACAGAGTCACACATGCAGAAAACACACTATGGCTGCTTAACGGGAAAGGTGAGGTGGGGTGATACATAAAACAAGGGTTTCAAATTAGCTCAGATACCGTTCCATAAACCCAATATGTAATAGACAAGACCTACTCCTTGCTCAGAGAACTGGACTCAACACGCCCTATTCACCGCACAAGAATATATCTGACTAGTAATAATCTTAAAACCTATGTATTGATATCTCTCTGTTAGTGTGTCAAGTGGGTAAAAAGCGGCATAAACACAGCAGTGAAAAGCAGCTAAACCCCATTATAAAAATAAATTACTTTGAAACACCCATGAAACAAAGACAGTGAAAGAGAGAGAAATTCTTACACAATGCGTTCAGGGGCTGTGATGCAACCTGGATTGACCATATCTAGACCCACAGCTGGATGAGACATAAGGGTGGACACTGTTGCGGCTGAGAGGTTTGGTGAGGTTGGGTGAGCAAACGCAGACCCTTTAAAGTAATACTGCGTGGTACCCATCGCATGGGTCCCAAATCTCCAGGTTCAAGGGCATCTTCCTACATCGAAAACATGCATGAGATACCCAGAAGATGGTACACCGTGTGATGGGGAAAGGTTTCTAAAACGCACCTCATTTCTCATCTGCTTGTGCCCGGGTTCGCCATTCCAGCCACTTTACTAGCAATCTCCCTCCTTGGAGCATCAGCACCTTTAACCTCCTGTTCCGTACAGGTTGCAATTTGTACTGAGGATGAACGGGAAGACGTGGAACCAATGAAAGACTAGCTCTTGGTGTTGGGACAGGCACAGGTCACTCTATTTTCCCATCAGGAAGAAGAATTAACCACAGGCTCAGCCTGCCCCCCGGAACCAGAACAGGGCCTGAAGCCATCCTGCGCTTTTGCGGCCAGCTCCCTAAAAAGCGAGTTGTAAAATGGAGGTTCAGGGCACTGCAATTCACAAACCTGCAGAGTTATAAATGATAACTCTCATCCACAAATATATTGAGGGAAGGCAAAGAAGAGGATTTGAAATCAAGGCAGAATTGCAGGAAACAGATTTCAGGAGGTAGATTCGAATCGCCTTTAAAGCACATGAAAAGCGGCAAAACGTTGACAATGATGCCCTTGGCCAAAAAGGGCGTATGCGTTTTTTCCTGAATATATTCAGGAAAAAACGCATACGCCCTTTTTGGCCAACCAAGCAACCTGGAAAGGCAAATCAGCGCTACAAAGATGTCTCGCTTCCCATCGGTCAAAAGGGCCATGCTGAAAAAAGTGTCAACACCAGAAATGCAGGACAGGCCATGGAGAAATGGGAGCCTTGCTACACTGATGGGCGGGATGTAAATTGTCAACAGCCACTCTGGAGAAGTGTACGGTGAGTCCTGAAACGTCTAAAAAGCAAAGCTTAGAGAGCATAGGGCACTTCCACTCATGGGGGTATAATTTGGGAAAATGAAAAATCAGCAAGACACAAGCACCCCAAAGTTTAGGGCTGCTCTGTTGACAAGGACCTCCACTTCATTCCACCTTCAATATCCCAGGAAAGAGAAAAATGGATAAAGAAGTTGTGGTCCTTATGTACAATGGAATATCACTCAGCCGTGAAATCAATGTCATAAGGCTAGTAGCAGCATGATGAGTGGATTTAGGTACGACGACTCTAAGTGAAATAAGTCACACAGAAAAGGACACTTCTCATAAGGTATCACTGATAGAGGGAATGTAAAAACCATTACACTTGAACTGAATTACAAAACAGAACAGAGTCACACATGCAGAAAACACACTATGGCTGCTTAACGGGAAAGGTGAGGTGGGGTGATACATAAAACAAGGGTTTCAAATTAGCTCAGATACCGTTCCATAAACCCAATATGTAATAGACAAGACCTACTCCTTGCTCAGAGAACTGGACTCAACACGCCCTATTCACCGCACAAGAATATATCTGACTAGTAATAATCTTAAAACCTATGTATTGATATCTCTCTGTTAGTGTGTCAAGTGGGTAAAAAGCGGCATAAACACAGCAGTGAAAAGCAGCTAAACCCCATTATAAAAATAAATTACTTTGAAACACCCATGAAACAAAGACAGTGAAAGAGAGAGAAATTCTTACACAATGCGTTCAGGGGCTGTGATGCAACCTGGATTGACCATATCTAGACCCACAGCTGGATGAGACATAAGGGTGGACACTGTTGCGGCTGAGAGGTTTGGTGAGGTTGGGTGAGCAAACGCAGACCCTTTAAAGTAATACTGCGTGGTACCCATCGCATGGGTCCCAAATCTCCAGGTTCAAGGGCATCTTCCTACATCGAAAACATGCATGAGATACCCAGAAGATGGTACACCGTGTGATGGGGAAAGGTTTCTAAAACGCACCTCATTTCTCATCTGCTTGTGCCCGGGTTCGCCATTCCAGCCACTTTACTAGCAATCTCCCTCCTTGGAGCATCAGCACCTTTAACCTCCTGTTCCGTACAGGTTGCAATTTGTACTGAGGATGAACGGGAAGACGTGGAACCAATGAAAGACTAGCTCTTGGTGTTGGGACAGGCACAGGTCACTCTATTTTCCCATCAGGAAGAAGAATTAACCACAGGCTCAGCCTGCCCCCCGGAACCAGAACAGGGCCTGAAGCCATCCTGCGCTTTTGCGGCCAGCTCCCTAAAAAGCGAGTTGTAAAATGGAGGTTCAGGGCACTGCAATTCACAAACCTGCAGAGTTATAAATGATAACTCTCATCCACAAATATATTGAGGGAAGGCAAAGAAGAGGATTTGAAATCAAGGCAGAATTGCAGGAAACAGATTTCAGGAGGTAGATTCGAATCGCCTTTAAAGCACATGAAAAGCGGCAAAACGTTGACAATGATGCCCTTGGCCAAAAAGGGCGTATGCGTTTTTTCCTGAATATATTCAGGAAAAAACGCATACGCCCTTTTTGGCCAACCAAGCAACCTGGAAAGGCAAATCAGCGCTACAAAGATGTCTCGCTTCCCATCGGTCAAAAGGGCCATGCTGAAAAAAGTGTCAACACCAGAAATGCAGGACAGGCCATGGAGAAATGGGAGCCTTGCTACACTGATGGGCGGGATGTAAATTGTCAACAGCCACTCTGGAGAAGTGTACGGTGAGTCCTGAAACGTCTAAAAAGCAAAGCTTAGAGAGCATAGGGCACTTCCACTCATGGGGGTATAATTTGGGAAAATGAAAAATCAGCAAGACACAAGCACCCCAAAGTTTAGGGCTGCTCTGTTGACAAGGACCTCCACTTCATTCCACCTTCAATATCCCAGGAAAGAGAAAAATGGATAAAGAAGTTGTGGTCCTTATGTACAATGGAATATCACTCAGCCGTGAAATCAATGTCATAAGGCTAGTAGCAGCATGATGAGTGGATTTAGGTACGACGACTCTAAGTGAAATAAGTCACACAGAAAAGGACACTTCTCATAAGGTATCACTGATAGAGGGAATGTAAAAACCGTTACACTTGAACTGAATTACAAAACAGAACAGAGTCACACATGCAGAAAACACACTATGGCTGCTTAACGGGAAAGGTGAGGTGGGGTGATACATAAAACAAGGGTTTCAAATTAGCTCAGATACCGTTCCATAAACCCAATATGTAATAGACAAGACCTACTCCTTGCTCAGAGAACTGGACTCAACACGCCCTATTCACCGCACAAGAATATATCTGACTAGTAATAATCTTAAAACCTATGTATTGATATCTCTCTGTTAGTGTGTCAAGTGGGTAAAAAGCGGCATAAACACAGCAGTGAAAAGCAGCTAAACCCCATTATAAAAATAAATTACTTTGAAACACCCATGAAACAAAGACAGTGAAAGAGAGAGAAATTCTTACACAATGCGTTCAGGGGCTGTGATGCAACCTGGATTGACCATATCTAGACCCACAGCTGGATGAGACATAAGGGTGGACACTGTTGCGGCTGAGAGGTTTGGTGAGGTTGGGTGAGCAAACGCAGACCCTTTAAAGTAATACTGCGTGGTACCCATCGCATGGGTCCCAAATCTCCAGGTTCAAGGGCATCTTCCTACATCGAAAACATGCATGAGATACCCAGAAGATGGTACACCGTGTGATGGGGAAAGGTTTCTAAAACGCACCTCATTTCTCATCTGCTTGTGCCCGGGTTCGCCATTCCAGCCACTTTACTAGCAATCTCCCTCCTTGGAGCATCAGCACCTTTAACCTCCTGTTCCGTACAGGTTGCAATTTGTACTGAGGATGAACGGGAAGACGTGGAACCAATGAAAGACTAGCTCTTGGTGTTGGGACAGGCACAGGTCACTCTATTTTCCCATCAGGAAGAAGAATTAACCACAGGCTCAGCCTGCCCCCCGGAACCAGAACAGGGCCTGAAGCCATCCTGCGCTTTTGCGGCCAGCTCCCTAAAAAGCGAGTTGTAAAATGGAGGTTCAGGGCACTGCAATTCACAAACCTGCAGAGTTATAAATGATAACTCTCATCCACAAATATATTGAGGGAAGGCAAAGAAGAGGATTTGAAATCAAGGCAGAATTGCAGGAAACAGATTTCAGGAGGTAGATTCGAATCGCCTTTAAAGCACATGAAAAGCGGCAAAACGTTGACAATGATGCCCTTGGCCAAAAAGGGCGTATGCGTTTTTTCCTGAATATATTCAGGAAAAAACGCATACGCCCTTTTTGGCCAACCAAGCAACCTGGAAAGGCAAATCAGCGCTACAAAGATGTCTCGCTTCCCATCGGTCAAAAGGGCCATGCTGAAAAAAGTGTCAACACCAGAAATGCAGGACAGGCCATGGAGAAATGGGAGCCTTGCTACACTGATGGGCGGGATGTAAATTGTCAACAGCCACTCTGGAGAAGTGTACGGTGAGTCCTGAAACGTCTAAAAAGCAAAGCTTAGAGAGCATAGGGCACTTCCACTCATGGGGGTATAAATTGGGAAAATGAAAAATCAGCAAGACACAAGCACCCCAAAGTTTAGGGCTGCTCTGTTGACAAGGACCTCCACTTCATTCCACCTTCAATATCCCAGGAAAGAGAAAAATGGATAAAGAAGTTGTGGTCCTTATGTACAATGGAATATCACTCAGCCGTGAAATCAATGTCATAAGGCTAGTAGCAGCATGATGAGTGGATTTAGGTACGACGACTCTAAGTGAAATAAGTCACACAGAAAAGGACACTTCTCATAAGGTATCACTGATAGAGGGAATGTAAAAACCGTTACACTTGAACTGAATTACAAAACAGAACAGAGTCACACATGCAGAAAACACACTATGGCTGCTTAACGGGAAAGGTGAGGTGGGGTGATACATAAAACAAGGGTTTCAAATTAGCTCAGATACCGTTCCATAAACCCAATATGTAATAGACAAGACCTACTCCTTGCTCAGAGAACTGGACTCAACACGCCCTATTCACCGCACAAGAATATATCTGACTAGTAATAATCTTAAAACCTATGTATTGATATCTCTCTGTTAGTGTGTCAAGTGGGTAAAAAGCGGCATAAACACAGCAGTGAAAAGCAGCTAAACCCCATTATAAAAATAAATTACTTTGAAACACCCATGAAACAAAGACAGTGAAAGAGAGAGAAATTCTTACACAATGCGTTCAGGGGCTGTGATGCAACCTGGATTGACCATATCTAGACCCACAGCTGGATGAGACATAAGGGTGGACACTGTTGCGGCTGAGAGGTTTGGTGAGGTTGGGTGAGCAAACGCAGACCCTTTAAAGTAATACTGCGTGGTACCCATCGCATGGGTCCCAAATCTCCAGGTTCAAGGGCATCTTCCTACATCGAAAACATGCATGAGATACCCAGAAGATGGTACACCGTGTGATGGGGAAAGGTTTCTAAAACGCACCTCATTTCTCATCTGCTTGTGCCCGGGTTCGCCATTCCAGCCACTTTACTAGCAATCTCCCTCCTTGGAGCATCAGCACCTTTAACCTCCTGTTCCGTACAGGTTGCAATTTGTACTGAGGATGAACGGGAAGACGTGGAACCAATGAAAGACTAGCTCTTGGTGTTGGGACAGGCACAGGTCACTCTATTTTCCCATCAGGAAGAAGAATTAACCACAGGCTCAGCCTGCCCCCCGGAACCAGAACAGGGCCTGAAGCCATCCTGCGCTTTTGCGGCCAGCTCCCTAAAAAGCGAGTTGTAAAATGGAGGTTCAGGGCACTGCAATTCACAAACCTGCAGAGTTATAAATGATAACTCTCATCCACAAATATATTGAGGGAAGGCAAAGAAGAGGATTTGAAATCAAGGCAGAATTGCAGGAAACAGATTTCAGGAGGTAGATTCGAATCGCCTTTAAAGCACATGAAAAGCGGCAAAACGTTGACAATGATGCCCTTGGCCAAAAAGGGCGTATGCGTTTTTTCCTGAATATATTCAGGAAAAAACGCATACGCCCTTTTTGGCCAACCAAGCAACCTGGAAAGGCAAATCAGCGCTACAAAGATGTCTCGCTTCCCATCGGTCAAAAGGGCCATGCTGAAAAAAGTGTCAACACCAGAAATGCAGGACAGGCCATGGAGAAATGGGAGCCTTGCTACACTGATGGGCGGGATGTAAATTGTCAACAGCCACTCTGGAGAAGTGTACGGTGAGTCCTGAAACGTCTAAAAAGCAAAGCTTAGAGAGCATAGGGCACTTCCACTCATGGGGGTATAATTTGGGAAAATGAAAAATCAGCAAGACACAAGCACCCCAAAGTTTAGGGCTGCTCTGTTGACAAGGACCTCCACTTCATTCCACCTTCAATATCCCAGGAAAGAGAAAAATGGATAAAGAAGTTGTGGTCCTTATGTACAATGGAATATCACTCAGCCGTGAAATCAATGTCATAAGGCTAGTAGCAGCATGATGAGTGGATTTAGGTACGACGACTCTAAGTGAAATAAGTCACACAGAAAAGGACACTTCTCATAAGGTATCACTGATAGAGGGAATGTAAAAACCGTTACACTTGAACTGAATTACAAAACAGAACAGAGTCACACATGCAGAAAACACACTATGGCTGCTTAACGGGAAAGGTGAGGTGGGGTGATACATAAAACAAGGGTTTCAAATTAGCTCAGATACCGTTCCATAAACCCAATATGTAATAGACAAGACCTACTCCTTGCTCAGAGAACTGGACTCAACACGCCCTATTCACCGCACAAGAATATATCTGACTAGTAATAATCTTAAAACCTATGTATTGATATCTCTCTGTTAGTGTGTCAAGTGGGTAAAAAGCGGCATAAACACAGCAGTGAAAAGCAGCTAAACCCCATTATAAAAATAAATTACTTTGAAACACCCATGAAACAAAGACAGTGAAAGAGAGAGAAATTCTTACACAATGCGTTCAGGGGCTGTGATGCAACCTGGATTGACCATATCTAGACCCACAGCTGGATGAGACATAAGGGTGGACACTGTTGCGGCTGAGAGGTTTGGTGAGGTTGGGTGAGCAAACGCAGACCCTTTAAAGTAATACTGCGTGGTACCCATCGCATGGGTCCCAAATCTCCAGGTTCAAGGGCATCTTCCTACATCGAAAACATGCATGAGATACCCAGAAGATGGTACACCGTGTGATGGGGAAAGGTTTCTAAAACGCACCTCATTTCTCATCTGCTTGTGCCCGGGTTCGCCATTCCAGCCACTTTACTAGCAATCTCCCTCCTTGGAGCATCAGCACCTTTAACCTCCTGTTCCGTACAGGTTGCAATTTGTACTGAGGATGAACGGGAAGACGTGGAACCAATGAAAGACTAGCTCTTGGTGTTGGGACAGGCACAGGTCACTCTATTTTCCCATCAGGAAGAAGAATTAACCACAGGCTCAGCCTGCCCCCCGGAACCAGAACAGGGCCTGAAGCCATCCTGCGCTTTTGCGGCCAGCTCCCTAAAAAGCGAGTTGTAAAATGGAGGTTCAGGGCACTGCAATTCACAAACCTGCAGAGTTATAAATGATAACTCTCATCCACAAATATATTGAGGGAAGGCAAAGAAGAGGATTTGAAATCAAGGCAGAATTGCAGGAAACAGATTTCAGGAGGTAGATTCGAATCGCCTTTAAAGCACATGAAAAGCGGCAAAACGTTGACAATGATGCCCTTGGCCAAAAAGGGCGTATGCGTTTTTTCCTGAATATATTCAGGAAAAAACGCATACGCCCTTTTTGGCCAACCAAGCAACCTGGAAAGGCAAATCAGCGCTACAAAGATGTCTCGCTTCCCATCGGTCAAAAGGGCCATGCTGAAAAAAGTGTCAACACCAGAAATGCAGGACAGGCCATGGAGAAATGGGAGCCTTGCTACACTGATGGGCGGGATGTAAATTGTCAACAGCCACTCTGGAGAAGTGTACGGTGAGTCCTGAAACGTCTAAAAAGCAAAGCTTAGAGAGCATAGGGCACTTCCACTCATGGGGGTATAAATTGGGAAAATGAAAAATCAGCAAGACACAAGCACCCCAAAGTTTAGGGCTGCTCTGTTGACAAGGACCTCCACTTCATTCCACCTTCAATATCCCAGGAAAGAGAAAAATGGATAAAGAAGTTGTGGTCCTTATGTACAATGGAATATCACTCAGCCGTGAAATCAATGTCATAAGGCTAGTAGCAGCATGATGAGTGGATTTAGGTACGACGACTCTAAGTGAAATAAGTCACACAGAAAAGGACACTTCTCATAAGGTATCACTGATAGAGGGAATGTAAAAACCGTTACACTTGAACTGAATTACAAAACAGAACAGAGTCACACATGCAGAAAACACACAATGGCTGCTTAACGGGAAAGGTGAGGTGGGGTGATACATAAAACAAGGGTTTCAAATTAGCTCAGATACCGTTCCATAAACCCAATATGTAATAGACAAGACCTACTCCTTGCTCAGAGAACTGGACTCAACACGCCCTATTCACCGCACAAGAATATATCTGACTAGTAATAATCTTAAAACCTATGTATTGATATCTCTCTGTTAGTGTGTCAAGTGGGTAAAAAGCGGCATAAACACAGCAGTGAAAAGCAGCTAAACCCCATTATAAAAATAAATTACTTTGAAACACCCATGAAACAAAGACAGTGAAAGAGAGAGAAATTCTTACACAATGCGTTCAGGGGCTGTGATGCAACCTGGATTGACCATATCTAGACCCACAGCTGGATGAGACATAAGGGTGGACACTGTTGCGGCTGAGAGGTTTGGTGAGGTTGGGTGAGCAAACGCAGACCCTTTAAAGTAATACTGCGTGGTACCCATCGCATGGGTCCCAAATCTCCAGGTTCAAGGGCATCTTCCTACATCGAAAACATGCATGAGATACCCAGAAGATGGTACACCGTGTGATGGGGAAAGGTTTCTAAAACGCACCTCATTTCTCATCTGCTTGTGCCCGGGTTCGCCATTCCAGCCACTTTACTAGCAATCTCCCTCCTTGGAGCATCAGCACCTTTAACCTCCTGTTCCGTACAGGTTGCAATTTGTACTGAGGATGAACGGGAAGACGTGGAACCAATGAAAGACTAGCTCTTGGTGTTGGGACAGGCACAGGTCACTCTATTTTCCCATCAGGAAGAAGAATTAACCACAGGCTCAGCCTGCCCCCCGGAACCAGAACAGGGCCTGAAGCCATCCTGCGCTTTTGCGGCCAGCTCCCTAAAAAGCGAGTTGTAAAATGGAGGTTCAGGGCACTGCAATTCACAAACCTGCAGAGTTATAAATGATAACTCTCATCCACAAATATATTGAGGGAAGGCAAAGAAGAGGATTTGAAATCAAGGCAGAATTGCAGGAAACAGATTTCAGGAGGTAGATTCGAATCGCCTTTAAAGCACATGAAAAGCGGCAAAACGTTGACAATGATGCCCTTGGCCAAAAAGGGCGTATGCGTTTTTTCCTGAATATATTCAGGAAAAAACGCATACGCCCTTTTTGGCCAACCAAGCAACCTGGAAAGGCAAATCAGCGCTACAAAGATGTCTCGCTTCCCATCGGTCAAAAGGGCCATGCTGAAAAAAGTGTCAACACCAGAAATGCAGGACAGGCCATGGAGAAATGGGAGCCTTGCTACACTGATGGGCGGGATGTAAATTGTCAACAGCCACTCTGGAGAAGTGTACGGTGAGTCCTGAAACGTCTAAAAAGCAAAGCTTAGAGAGCATAGGGCACTTCCACTCATGGGGGTATAAATTGGGAAAATGAAAAATCAGCAAGACACAAGCACCCCAAAGTTTAGGGCTGCTCTGTTGACAAGGACCTCCACTTCATTCCACCTTCAATATCCCAGGAAAGAGAAAAATGGATAAAGAAGTTGTGGTCCTTATGTACAATGGAATATCACTCAGCCGTGAAATCAATGTCATAAGGCTAGTAGCAGCATGATGAGTGGATTTAGGTACGACGACTCTAAGTGAAATAAGTCACACAGAAAAGGACACTTCTCATAAGGTATCACTGATAGAGGGAATGTAAAAACCGTTACACTTGAACTGAATTACAAAACAGAACAGAGTCACACATGCAGAAAACACACAATGGCTGCTTAACGGGAAAGGTGAGGTGGGGTGATACATAAAACAAGGGTTTCAAATTAGCTCAGATACCGTTCCATAAACCCAATATGTAATAGACAAGACCTACTCCTTGCTCAGAGAACTGGACTCAACACGCCCTATTCACCGCACAAGAATATATCTGACTAGTAATAATCTTAAAACCTATGTATTGATATCTCTCTGTTAGTGTGTCAAGTGGGTAAAAAGCGGCATAAACACAGCAGTGAAAAGCAGCTAAACCCCATTATAAAAATAAATTACTTTGAAACACCCATGAAACAAAGACAGTGAAAGAGAGAGAAATTCTTACACAATGCGTTCAGGGGCTGTGATGCCACCTGGATTGACCATATCTAGACCCACAGCTGGATGAGACATAAGGGTGGACACTGTTGCGGCTGAGAGGTTTGGTGAGGTTGGGTGAGCAAACGCAGACCCTTTAAAGTAATACTGCGTGGTACCCATCGCATGGGTCCCAAATCTCCAGGTTCAAGGGCATCTTCCTACATCGAAAACATGCATGAGATACCCAGAAGATGGTACACCGTGTGATGGGGAAAGGTTTCTAAAACGCACCTCATTTCTCATCTGCTTGTGCCCGGGTTCGCCATTCCAGCCACTTTACTAGCAATCTCCCTCCTTGGAGCATCAGCACCTTTAACCTCCTGTTCCGTACAGGTTGCAATTTGTACTGAGGATGAACGGGAAGACGTGGAACCAATGAAAGACTAGCTCTTGGTGTTGGGACAGGCACAGGTCACTCTATTTTCCCATCAGGAAGAAGAATTAACCACAGGCTCAGCCTGCCCCCCGGAACCAGAACAGGGCCTGAAGCCATCCTGCGCTTTTGCGGCCAGCTCCCTAAAAAGCGAGTTGTAAAATGGAGGTTCAGGGCACTGCAATTCACAAACCTGCAGAGTTATAAATGATAACTCTCATCCACAAATATATTGAGGGAAGGCAAAGAAGAGGATTTGAAATCAAGGCAGAATTGCAGGAAACAGATTTCAGGAGGTAGATTCGAATCGCCTTTAAAGCACATGAAAAGCGGCAAAACGTTGACAATGATGCCCTTGGCCAAAAAGGGCGTATGCGTTTTTTCCTGAATATATTCAGGAAAAAACGCATACGCCCTTTTTGGCCAACCAAGCAACCTGGAAAGGCAAATCAGCGCTACAAAGATGTCTCGCTTCCCATCGGTCAAAAGGGCCATGCTGAAAAAAGTGTCAACACCAGAAATGCAGGACAGGCCATGGAGAAATGGGAGCCTTGCTACACTGATGGGCGGGATGTAAATTGTCAACAGCCACTCTGGAGAAGTGTACGGTGAGTCCTGAAACGTCTAAAAAGCAAAGCTTAGAGAGCATAGGGCACTTCCACTCATGGGGGTATAATTTGGGAAAATGAAAAATCAGCAAGACACAAGCACCCCAAAGTTTAGGGCTGCTCTGTTGACAAGGACCTCCACTTCATTCCACCTTCAATATCCCAGGAAAGAGAAAAATGGATAAAGAAGTTGTGGTCCTTATGTACAATGGAATATCACTCAGCCGTGAAATCAATGTCATAAGGCTAGTAGCAGCATGATGAGTGGATTTAGGTACGACGACTCTAAGTGAAATAAGTCACACAGAAAAGGACACTTCTCATAAGGTATCACTGATAGAGGGAATGTAAAAACCGTTACACTTGAACTGAATTACAAAACAGAACAGAGTCACACATGCAGAAAACACACTATGGCTGCTTAACGGGAAAGGTGAGGTGGGGTGATACATAAAACAAGGGTTTCAAATTAGCTCAGATACCGTTCCATAAACCCAATATGTAATAGACAAGACCTACTCCTTGCTCAGAGAACTGGACTCAACACGCCCTATTCACCGCACAAGAATATATCTGACTAGTAATAATCTTAAAACCTATGTATTGATATCTCTCTGTTAGTGTGTCAAGTGGGTAAAAAGCGGCATAAACACAGCAGTGAAAAGCAGCTAAACCCCATTATAAAAATAAATTACTTTGAAACACCCATGAAACAAAGACAGTGAAAGAGAGAGAAATTCTTACACAATGCGTTCAGGGGCTGTGATGCAACCTGGATTGACCATATCTAGACCCACAGCTGGATGAGACATAAGGGTGGACACTGTTGCGGCTGAGAGGTTTGGTGAGGTTGGGTGAGCAAACGCAGACCCTTTAAAGTAATACTGCGTGGTACCCATCGCATGGGTCCCAAATCTCCAGGTTCAAGGGCATCTTCCTACATCGAAAACATGCATGAGATACCCAGAAGATGGTACACCGTGTGATGGGGAAAGGTTTCTAAAACGCACCTCATTTCTCATCTGCTTGTGCCCGGGTTCGCCATTCCAGCCACTTTACTAGCAATCTCCCTCCTTGGAGCATCAGCACCTTTAACCTCCTGTTCCGTACAGGTTGCAATTTGTCCTGAGGATGAACGGGAAGACGTGGAACCAATGAGAGACTAGCTCTTGGTGTTGGGACAGGCACAGGTCACTCTATTTTCCCATCAGGAAGAAGAATTAACCACAGGCTCAGCCTGCCCCCCGGAACCAGAACAGGGCCTGAAGCCATCCTGCGCTTTTGCGGCCAGCTCCCTAAAAAGCGAGTTGTAAAATGGAGGTTCAGGGCACTGCAATTCACAAACCTGCAGAGTTATAAATGATAACTCTCATCCACAAATATATTGAGGGAAGGCAAAGAAGAGGATTTGAAATCAAGGCAGAATTGCAGGAAACAGATTTCAGGAGGTAGATTCGAATCGCCTTTAAAGCACATGAAAAGCGGCAAAACGTTGACAATGATGCCCTTGGCCAAAAAGGGTGTATGCGTTTTTTCCTGAATATATTCAGGAAAAAACGCATACGCCCTTTTTGGCCAACCAAGCAACCTGGAAAGGCAAATCAGCGCTACAAAGATGTCTCGCTTCCCATCGGTCAAAAGGGCCATGCTGAAAAAAGTGTCAAAACCAGAAATGCAGGACAGGCCATGGAGAAATGGGAGCCTTGCTACACTGATGGGCGGGATGTAAATTGTCAACAGCCACTCTGGAGAAGTGTACGGTGAGTCCTGAAACGTCTAAAAAGCAAAGCTTAGAGAGCATAGGGCACTTCCACTCATGGGGGTATAAATTGGGAAAATGAAAAATCAGCAAGACACAAGCACCCCAAAGTTTAGGGCTGCTCTGTTGACAAGGACCTCCACTTCATTCCACCTTCAATATCCCAGGAAAGAGAAAAATGGATAAAGAAGTTGTGGTCCTTATGTACAATGGAATATCACTCAGCCGTGAAATCAATGTCATAAGGCTAGTAGCAGCATGATGAGTGGATTTAGGTACGACGACTCTAAGTGAAATAAGTCACACAGAAAAGGACACTTCTCATAAGGTATCACTGATAGAGGGAATGTAAAAACCGTTACACTTGAACTGAATTACAAAACAGAACAGAGTCACACATGCAGAAAACACACAATGGCTGCTTAACGGGAAAGGTGAGGTGGGGTGATACATAAAACAAGGGTTTCAAATTAGCTCAGATACCGTTCCATAAACCCAATATGTAATAGACAAGACCTACTCCTTGCTCAGAGAACTGGACTCAACACGCCCTATTCACCGCACAAGAATATATCTGACTAGTAATAATCTTAAAACCTATGTATTGATATCTCTCTGTTAGTGTGTCAAGTGGGTAAAAAGCGGCATAAACACAGCAGTGAAAAGCAGCTAAACCCCATTATAAAAATAAATTACTTTGAAACACCCATGAAACAAAGACAGTGAAAGAGAGAGAAATTCTTACACAATGCGTTCAGGGGCTGTGATGCCACCTGGATTGACCATATCTAGACCCACAGCTGGATGAGACATAAGGGTGGACACTGTTGCGGCTGAGAGGTTTGGTGAGGTTGGGTGAGCAAACGCAGACCCTTTAAAGTAATACTGCGTGGTACCCATCGCATGGGTCCCAAATCTCCAGGTTCAAGGGCATCTTCCTACATCGAAAACATGCATGAGATACCCAGAAGATGGTACACCGTGTGATGGGGAAAGGTTTCTAAAACGCACCTCATTTCTCATCTGCTTGTGCCCGGGTTCGCCATTCCAGCCACTTTACTAGCAATCTCCCTCCTTGGAGCATCAGCACCTTTAACCTCCTGTTCCGTACAGGTTGCAATTTGTACTGAGGATGAACGGGAAGACGTGGAACCAATGAAAGACTAGCTCTTGGTGTTGGGACAGGCACAGGTCACTCTATTTTCCCATCAGGAAGAAGAATTAACCACAGGCTCAGCCTGCCCCCCGGAACCAGAACAGGGCCTGAAGCCATCCTGCGCTTTTGCGGCCAGCTCCCTAAAAAGCGAGTTGTAAAATGGAGGTTCAGGGCACTGCAATTCACAAACCTGCAGAGTTATAAATGATAACTCTCATCCACAAATATATTGAGGGAAGGCAAAGAAGAGGATTTGAAATCAAGGCAGAATTGCAGGAAACAGATTTCAGGAGGTAGATTCGAATCGCCTTTAAAGCACATGAAAAGCGGCAAAACGTTGACAATGATGCCCTTGGCCAAAAAGGGCGTATGCGTTTTTTCCTGAATATATTCAGGAAAAAACGCATACGCCCTTTTTGGCCAACCAAGCAACCTGGAAAGGCAAGTCAGCGCTACAAAGATGTCTCGCTTCCCATCGGTCAAAAGGGCCATGCTGAAAAAAGTGTCAACACCAGAAATGCAGGACAGGCCATGGAGAAATGGGAGCCTTGCTACACTGATGGGCGGGATGTAAATTGTCAACAGCCACTCTGGAGAAGTGTACGGTGAGTCCTGAAACGTCTAAAAAGCAAAGCTTAGAGAGCATAGGGCACTTCCACTCATGGGGGTATAAATTGGGAAAATGAAAAATCAGCAAGACACAAGCACCCCAAAGTTTAGGGCTGCTCTGTTGACAAGGACCTCCACTTCATTCCACCTTCAATATCCCAGGAAAGAGAAAAATGGATAAAGAAGTTGTGGTCCTTATGTACAATGGAATATCACTCAGCCGTGAAATCAATGTCATAAGGCTAGTAGCAGCATGATGAGTGGATTTAGGTACGACGACTCTAAGTGAAATAAGTCACACAGAAAAGGACACTTCTCATAAGGTATCACTGATAGAGGGAATGTAAAAACCGTTACACTTGAACTGAATTACAAAACAGAACAGAGTCACACATGCAGAAAACACACAATGGCTGCTTAACGGGAAAGGTGAGGTGGGGTGATACATAAAACAAGGGTTTCAAATTAGCTCAGATACCGTTCCATAAACCCAATATGTAATAGACAAGACCTACTCCTTGCTCAGAGAACTGGACTCAACACGCCCTATTCACCGCACAAGAATATATCTGACTAGTAATAATCTTAAAACCTATGTATTGATATCTCTCTGTTAGTGTGTCAAGTGGGTAAAAAGCGGCATAAACACAGCAGTGAAAAGCAGCTAAACCCCATTATAAAAATAAATTACTTTGAAACACCCATGAAACAAAGACAGTGAAAGAGAGAGAAATTCTTACACAATGCGTTCAGGGGCTGTGATGCAACCTGGATTGACCATATCTAGACCCACAGCTGGATGAGACATAAGGGTGGACACTGTTGCGGCTGAGAGGTTTGGTGAGGTTGGGTGAGCAAACGCAGACCCTTTAAAGTAATACTGCGTGGTACCCATCGCATGGGTCCCAAATCTCCAGGTTCAAGGGCATCTTCCTACATCGAAAACATGCATGAGATACCCAGAAGATGGTACACCGTGTGATGGGGAAAGGTTTCTAAAACGCACCTCATTTCTCATCTGCTTGTGCCCGGGTTCGCCATTCCAGCCACTTTACTAGCAATCTCCCTCCTTGGAGCATCAGCACCTTTAACCTCCTGTTCCGTACAGGTTGCAATTTGTCCTGAGGATGAACGGGAAGACGTGGAACCAATGAGAGACTAGCTCTTGGTGTTGGGACAGGCACAGGTCACTCTATTTTCCCATCAGGAAGAAGAATTAACCACAGGCTCAGCCTGCCCCCCGGAACCAGAACAGGGCCTGAAGCCATCCTGCGCTTTTGCGGCCAGCTCCCTAAAAAGCGAGTTGTAAAATGGAGGTTCAGGGCACTGCAATTCACAAACCTGCAGACTTATAAATGATAACTCTCATCCACAAATATATTGAGGGAAGGCAAAGAAGAGGATTTGAAATCAAGGCAGAATTGCAGGAAACAGATTTCAGGAGGTAGATTCGAATCGCCTTTAAAGCACATGAAAAGCGGCAAAACGTTGACAATGATGCCCTTGGCCAAAAAGGGCGTATGCGTTTTTTCCTGAATATATTCAGGAAAAAACGCATACGCCCTTTTTGGCCAACCAAGCAACCTGGAAAGGCAAATCAGCGCTACAAAGATGTCTCGCTTCCCATCGGTCAAAAGGGCCATGCTGAAAAAAGTGTCAAAACCAGAAATGCAGGACAGGCCATGGAGAAATGGGAGCCTTGCTACACTGATGGGCGGGATGTAAATTGTCAACAGCCACTCTGGAGAAGTGTACGGTGAGTCCTGAAACGTCTAAAAAGCAAAGCTTAGAGAGCATAGGGCACTTCCACTCATGGGGGTATAAATTGGGAAAATGAAAAATCAGCAAGACACAAGCACCCCAAAGTTTAGGGCTGCTCTGTTGACAAGGACCTCCACTTCATTCCACCTTCAATATCCCAGGAAAGAGAAAAATGGATAAAGAAGTTGTGGTCCTTATGTACAATGGAATATCACTCAGCCGTGAAATCAATGTCATAAGGCTAGTAGCAGCATGATGAGTGGATTTAGGTACGACGACTCTAAGTGAAATAAGTCACACAGAAAAGGACACTTCTCATAAGGTATCACTGATAGAGGGAATGTAAAAACCGTTACACTTGAACTGAATTACAAAACAGAACAGAGTCACACATGCAGAAAACACACTATGGCTGCTTAACGGGAAAGGTGAGGTGGGGTGATACATAAAACAAGGGTTTCAAATTAGCTCAGATACCGTTCCATAAACCCAATATGTAATAGACAAGACCTACTCCTTGCTCAGAGAACTGGACTCAACACGCCCTATTCACCGCACAAGAATATATCTGACTAGTAATAATCTTAAAACCTATGTATTGATATCTCTCTGTTAGTGTGTCAAGTGGGTAAAAAGCGGCATAAACACAGCAGTGAAAAGCAGCTAAACCCCATTATAAAAATAAATTACTTTGAAACACCCATGAAACAAAGACAGTGAAAGAGAGAGAAATTCTTACACAATGCGTTCAGGGGCTGTGATGCAACCTGGATTGACCATATCTAGACCCACAGCTGGATGAGACATAAGGGTGGACACTGTTGCGGCTGAGAGGTTTGGTGAGGTTGGGTGAGCAAACGCAGACCCTTTAAAGTAATACTGCGTGGTACCCATCGCATGGGTCCCAAATCTCCAGGTTCAAGGGCATCTTCCTACATCGAAAACATGCATGAGATACCCAGAAGATGGTACACCGTGTGATGGGGAAAGGTTTCTAAAACGCACCTCATTTCTCATCTGCTTGTGCCCGGGTTCGCCATTCCAGCCACTTTACTAGCAATCTCCCTCCTTGGAGCATCAGCACCTTTAACCTCCTGTTCCGTACAGGTTGCAATTTGTCCTGAGGATGAACGGGAAGACGTGGAACCAATGAGAGACTAGCTCTTGGTGTTGGGACAGGCACAGGTCACTCTATTTTCCCATCAGGAAGAAGAATTAACCACAGGCTCAGCCTGCCCCCCGGAACCAGAACAGGGCCTGAAGCCATCCTGCGCTTTTGCGGCCAGCTCCCTAAAAAGCGAGTTGTAAAATGGAGGTTCAGGGCACTGCAATTCACAAACCTGCAGAGTTATAAATGATAACTCTCATCCACAAATATATTGAGGGAAGGCAAAGAAGAGGATTTGAAATCAAGGCAGAATTGCAGGAAACAGATTTCAGGAGGTAGATTCGAATCGCCTTTAAAGCACATGAAAAGCGGCAAAACGTTGACAATGATGCCCTTGGCCAAAAAGGGCGTATGCGTTTTTTCCTGAATATATTCAGGAAAAAACGCATACGCCCTTTTTGGCCAACCAAGCAACCTGGAAAGGCAAATCAGCGCTACAAAGATGTCTCGCTTCCCATCGGTCAAAAGGGCCATGCTGAAAAAAGTGTCAAAACCAGAAATGCAGGACAGGCCATGGAGAAATGGGAGCCTTGCTACACTGATGGGCGGGATGTAAATTGTCAACAGCCACTCTGGAGAAGTGTACGGTGAGTCCTGAAACGTCTAAAAAGCAAAGCTTAGAGAGCATAGGGCACTTCCACTCATGGGGGTATAAATTGGGAAAATGAAAAATCAGCAAGACACAAGCACCCCAAAGTTTAGGGCTGCTCTGTTGACAAGGACCTCCACTTCATTCCACCTTCAATATCCCAGGAAAGAGAAAAATGGATAAAGAAGTTGTGGTCCTTATGTACAATGGAATATCACTCAGCCGTGAAATCAATGTCATAAGGCTAGTAGCAGCATGATGAGTGGATTTAGGTACGACGACTCTAAGTGAAATAAGTCACACAGAAAAGGACACTTCTCATAAGGTATCACTGATAGAGGGAATGTAAAAACCGTTACACTTGAACTGAATTACAAAACAGAACAGAGTCACACATGCAGAAAACACACTATGGCTGCTTAACGGGAAAGGTGAGGTGGGGTGATACATAAAACAAGGGTTTCAAATTAGCTCAGATACCGTTCCATAAACCCAATATGTAATAGACAAGACCTACTCCTTGCTCAGAGAACTGGACTCAACACGCCCTATTCACCGCACAAGAATATATCTGACTAGTAATAATCTTAAAACCTATGTATTGATATCTCTCTGTTAGTGTGTCAAGTGGGTAAAAAGCGGCATAAACACAGCAGTGAAAAGCAGCTAAACCCCATTATAAAAATAAATTACTTTGAAACACCCATGAAACAAAGACAGTGAAAGAGAGAGAAATTCTTACACAATGCGTTCAGGGGCTGTGATGCAACCTGGATTGACCATATCTAGACCCACAGCTGGATGAGACATAAGGGTGGACACTGTTGCGGCTGAGAGGTTTGGTGAGGTTGGGTGAGCAAACGCAGACCCTTTAAAGTAATACTGCGTGGTACCCATCGCATGGGTCCCAAATCTCCAGGTTCAAGGGCATCTTCCTACATCGAAAACATGCATGAGATACCCAGAAGATGGTACACCGTGTGATGGGGAAAGGTTTCTAAAACGCACCTCATTTCTCATCTGCTTGTGCCCGGGTTCGCCATTCCAGCCACTTTACTAGCAATCTCCCTCCTTGGAGCATCAGCACCTTTAACCTCCTGTTCCGTACAGGTTGCAATTTGTCCTGAGGATGAACGGGAAGACGTGGAACCAATGAGAGACTAGCTCTTGGTGTTGGGACAGGCACAGGTCACTCTATTTTCCCATCAGGAAGAAGAATTAACCACAGGCTCAGCCTGCCCCCCGGAACCAGAACAGGGCCTGAAGCCATCCTGCGCTTTTGCGGCCAGCTCCCTAAAAAGCGAGTTGTAAAATGGAGGTTCAGGGCACTGCAATTCACAAACCTGCAGAGTTATAAATGATAACTCTCATCCACAAATATATTGAGGGAAGGCAAAGAAGAGGATTTGAAATCAAGGCAGAATTGCAGGAAACAGATTTCAGGAGGTAGATTCGAATCGCCTTTAAAGCACATGAAAAGCGGCAAAACGTTGACAATGATGCCCTTGGCCAAAAAGGGCGTATGCGTTTTTTCCTGAATATATTCAGGAAAAAACGCATACGCCCTTTTTGGCCAACCAAGCAACCTGGAAAGGCAAGTCAGCGCTACAAAGATGTCTCGCTTCCCATCGGTCAAAAGGGCCATGCTGAAAAAAGTGTCAACACCAGAAATGCAGGACAGGCCATGGAGAAATGGGAGCCTTGCTACACTGATGGGCGGGATGTAAATTGTCAACAGCCACTCTGGAGAAGTGTACGGTGAGTCCTGAAACGTCTAAAAAGCAAAGCTTAGAGAGCATAGGGCACTTCCACTCATGGGGGTATAAATTGGGAAAATGAAAAATCAGCAAGACACAAGCACCCCAAAGTTTAGGGCTGCTCTGTTGACAAGGACCTCCACTTCATTCCACCTTCAATATCCCAGGAAAGAGAAAAATGGATAAAGAAGTTGTGGTCCTTATGTACAATGGAATATCACTCAGCCGTGAAATCAATGTCATAAGGCTAGTAGCAGCATGATGAGTGGATTTAGGTACGACGACTCTAAGTGAAATAAGTCACACAGAAAAGGACACTTCTCATAAGGTATCACTGATAGAGGGAATGTAAAAACCGTTACACTTGAACTGAATTACAAAACAGAACAGAGTCACACATGCAGAAAACACACTATGGCTGCTTAACGGGAAAGGTGAGGTGGGGTGATACATAAAACAAGGGTTTCAAATTAGCTCAGATACCGTTCCATAAACCCAATATGTAATAGACAAGACCTACTCCTTGCTCAGAGAACTGGACTCAACACGCCCTATTCACCGCACAAGAATATATCTGACTAGTAATAATCTTAAAACCTATGTATTGATATCTCTCTGTTAGTGTGTCAAGTGGGTAAAAAGCGGCATAAACACAGCAGTGAAAAGCAGCTAAACCCCATTATAAAAATAAATTACTTTGAAACACCCATGAAACAAAGACAGTGAAAGAGAGAGAAATTCTTACACAATGCGTTCAGGGGCTGTGATGCAACCTGGATTGACCATATCTAGACCCACAGCTGGATGAGACATAAGGGTGGACACTGTTGCGGCTGAGAGGTTTGGTGAGGTTGGGTGAGCAAACGCAGACCCTTTAAAGTAATACTGCGTGGTACCCATCGCATGGGTCCCAAATCTCCAGGTTCAAGGGCATCTTCCTACATCGAAAACATGCATGAGATACCCAGAAGATGGTACACCGTGTGATGGGGAAAGGTTTCTAAAACGCACCTCATTTCTCATCTGCTTGTGCCCGGGTTCGCCATTCCAGCCACTTTACTAGCAATCTCCCTCCTTGGAGCATCAGCACCTTTAACCTCCTGTTCCGTACAGGTTGCAATTTGTCCTGAGGATGAACGGGAAGACGTGGAACCAATGAGAGACTAGCTCTTGGTGTTGGGACAGGCACAGGTCACTCTATTTTCCCATCAGGAAGAAGAATTAACCACAGGCTCAGCCTGCCCCCCGGAACCAGAACAGGGCCTGAAGCCATCCTGCGCTTTTGCGGCCAGCTCCCTAAAAAGCGAGTTGTAAAATGGAGGTTCAGGGCACTGCAATTCACAAACCTGCAGAGTTATAAATGATAACTCTCATCCACAAATATATTGAGGGAAGGCAAAGAAGAGGATTTGAAATCAAGGCAGAATTGCAGGAAACAGATTTCAGGAGGTAGATTCGAATCGCCTTTAAAGCACATGAAAAGCGGCAAAACGTTGACAATGATGCCCTTGGCCAAAAAGGGCGTATGCGTTTTTTCCTGAATATATTCAGGAAAAAACGCATACGCCCTTTTTGGCCAACCAAGCAACCTGGAAAGGCAAATCAGCGCTACAAAGATGTCTCGCTTCCCATCGGTCAAAAGGGCCATGCTGAAAAAAGTGTCAAAACCAGAAATGCAGGACAGGCCATGGAGAAATGGGAGCCTTGCTACACTGATGGGCGGGATGTAAATTGTCAACAGCCACTCTGGAGAAGTGTACGGTGAGTCCTGAAACGTCTAAAAAGCAAAGCTTAGAGAGCATAGGGCACTTCCACTCATGGGGGTATAAATTGGGAAAATGAAAAATCAGCAAGACACAAGCACCCCAAAGTTTAGGGCTGCTCTGTTGACAAGGACCTCCACTTCATTCCACCTTCAATATCCCAGGAAAGAGAAAAATGGATAAAGAAGTTGTGGTCCTTATGTACAATGGAATATCACTCAGCCGTGAAATCAATGTCATAAGGCTAGTAGCAGCATGATGAGTGGATTTAGGTACGACGACTCTAAGTGAAATAAGTCACACAGAAAAGGACACTTCTCATAAGGTATCACTGATAGAGGGAATGTAAAAACCGTTACACTTGAACTGAATTACAAAACAGAACAGAGTCACACATGCAGAAAACACACTATGGCTGCTTAACGGGAAAGGTGAGGTGGGGTGATACATAAAACAAGGGTTTCAAATTAGCTCAGATACCGTTCCATAAACCCAATATGTAATAGACAAGACCTACTCCTTGCTCAGAGAACTGGACTCAACACGCCCTATTCACCGCACAAGAATATATCTGACTAGTAATAATCTTAAAACCTATGTATTGATATCTCTCTGTTAGTGTGTCAAGTGGGTAAAAAGCGGCATAAACACAGCAGTGAAAAGCAGCTAAACCCCATTATAAAAATAAATTACTTTGAAACACCCATGAAACAAAGACAGTGAAAGAGAGAGAAATTCTTACACAATGCGTTCAGGGGCTGTGATGCAACCTGGATTGACCATATCTAGACCCACAGCTGGATGAGACATAAGGGTGGACACTGTTGCGGCTGAGAGGTTTGGTGAGGTTGGGTGAGCAAACGCAGACCCTTTAAAGTAATACTGCGTGGTACCCATCGCATGGGTCCCAAATCTCCAGGTTCAAGGGCATCTTCCTACATCGAAAACATGCATGAGATACCCAGAAGATGGTACACCGTGTGATGGGGAAAGGTTTCTAAAACGCACCTCATTTCTCATCTGCTTGTGCCCGGGTTCGCCATTCCAGCCACTTTACTAGCAATCTCCCTCCTTGGAGCATCAGCACCTTTAACCTCCTGTTCCGTACAGGTTGCAATTTGTCCTGAGGATGAACGGGAAGACGTGGAACCAATGAGAGACTAGCTCTTGGTGTTGGGACAGGCACAGGTCACTCTATTTTCCCATCAGGAAGAAGAATTAACCACAGGCTCAGCCTGCCCCCCGGAACCAGAACAGGGCCTGAAGCCATCCTGCGCTTTTGCGGCCAGCTCCCTAAAAAGCGAGTTGTAAAATGGAGGTTCAGGGCACTGCAATTCACAAACCTGCAGAGTTATAAATGATAACTCTCATCCACAAATATATTGAGGGAAGGCAAAGAAGAGGATTTGAAATCAAGGCAGAATTGCAGGAAACAGATTTCAGGAGGTAGATTCGAATCGCCTTTAAAGCACATGAAAAGCGGCAAAACGTTGACAATGATGCCCTTGGCCAAAAAGGGCGTATGCGTTTTTTCCTGAATATATTCAGGAAAAAACGCATACGCCCTTTTTGGCCAACCAAGCAACCTGGAAAGGCAAGTCAGCGCTACAAAGATGTCTCGCTTCCCATCGGTCAAAAGGGCCATGCTGAAAAAAGTGTCAACACCAGAAATGCAGGACAGGCCATGGAGAAATGGGAGCCTTGCTACACTGATGGGCGGGATGTAAATTGTCAACAGCCACTCTGGAGAAGTGTACGGTGAGTCCTGAAACGTCTAAAAAGCAAAGCTTAGAGAGCATAGGGCACTTCCACTCATGGGGGTATAAATTGGGAAAATGAAAAATCAGCAAGACACAAGCACCCCAAAGTTTAGGGCTGCTCTGTTGACAAGGACCTCCACTTCATTCCACCTTCAATATCCCAGGAAAGAGAAAAATGGATAAAGAAGTTGTGGTCCTTATGTACAATGGAATATCACTCAGCCGTGAAATCAATGTCATAAGGCTAGTAGCAGCATGATGAGTGGATTTAGGTACGACGACTCTAAGTGAAATAAGTCACACAGAAAAGGACACTTCTCATAAGGTATCACTGATAGAGGGAATGTAAAAACCGTTACACTTGAACTGAATTACAAAACAGAACAGAGTCACACATGCAGAAAACACACTATGGCTGCTTAACGGGAAAGGTGAGGTGGGGTGATACATAAAACAAGGGTTTCAAATTAGCTCAGATACCGTTCCATAAACCCAATATGTAATAGACAAGACCTACTCCTTGCTCAGAGAACTGGACTCAACACGCCCTATTCACCGCACAAGAATATATCTGACTAGTAATAATCTTAAAACCTATGTATTGATATCTCTCTGTTAGTGTGTCAAGTGGGTAAAAAGCGGCATAAACACAGCAGTGAAAAGCAGCTAAACCCCATTATAAAAATAAATTACTTTGAAACACCCATGAAACAAAGACAGTGAAAGAGAGAGAAATTCTTACACAATGCGTTCAGGGGCTGTGATGCAACCTGGATTGACCATATCTAGACCCACAGCTGGATGAGACATAAGGGTGGACACTGTTGCGGCTGAGAGGTTTGGTGAGGTTGGGTGAGCAAACGCAGACCCTTTAAAGTAATACTGCGTGGTACCCATCACATGGGTCCCAAATCTCCAGGTTCAAGGGCATCTTCCTACATCGAAAACATGCATGAGATACCCAGAAGATGGTACACCGTGTGATGGGGAAAGGTTTCTAAAACGCACCTCATTTCTCATCTGCTTGTGCCCGGGTTCGCCATTCCAGCCACTTTACTAGCAATCTCCCTCCTTGGAGCATCAGCACCTTTAACCTCCTGTTCCGTACAGGTTGCAATTTGTCCTGAGGATGAACGGGAAGACGTGGAACCAATGAGAGACTAGCTCTTGGTGTTGGGACAGGCACAGGTCACTCTATTTTCCCATCAGGAAGAAGAATTAACCACAGGCTCAGCCTGCCCCCCGGAACCAGAACAGGGCCTGAAGCCATCCTGCGCTTTTGCGGCCAGCTCCCTAAAAAGCGAGTTGTAAAATGGAGGTTCAGGGCACTGCAATTCACAAACCTGCAGAGTTATAAATGATAACTCTCATCCACAAATATATTGAGGGAAGGCAAAGAAGAGGATTTGAAATCAAGGCAGAATTGCAGGAAACAGATTTCAGGAGGTAGATTCGAATCGCCTTTAAAGCACATGAAAAGCGGCAAAACGTTGACAATGATGCCCTTGGCCAAAAAGGGCGTATGCGTTTTTTCCTGAATATATTCAGGAAAAAACGCATACGCCCTTTTTGGCCAACCAAGCAACCTGGAAAGGCAAATCAGCGCTACAAAGATGTCTCGCTTCCCATCGGTCAAAAGGGCCATGCTGAAAAAAGTGTCAACACCAGAAATGCAGGACAGGCCATGGAGAAATGGGAGCCTTGCTACACTGATGGGCGGGATGTAAATTGTCAACAGCCACTCTGGAGAAGTGTACGGTGAGTCCTGAAACGTCTAAAAAGCAAAGCTTAGAGAGCATAGGGCACTTCCACTCATGGGGGTATAAATTGGGAAAATGAAAAATCAGCAAGACACAAGCACCCCAAAGTTTAGGGCTGCTCTGTTGACAAGGACCTCCACTTCATTCCACCTTCAATATCCCAGGAAAGAGAAAAATGGATAAAGAAGTTGTGGTCCTTATGTACAATGGAATATCACTCAGCCGTGAAATCAATGTCATAAGGCTAGTAGCAGCATGATGAGTGGATTTAGGTACGACGACTCTAAGTGAAATAAGTCACACAGAAAAGGACACTTCTCATAAGGTATCACTGATAGAGGGAATGTAAAAACCGTTACACTTGAACTGAATTACAAAACAGAACAGAGTCACACATGCAGAAAACACACTATGGCTGCTTAACGGGAAAGGTGAGGTGGGGTGATACATAAAACAAGGGTTTCAAATTAGCTCAGATACCGTTCCATAAACCCAATATGTAATAGACAAGACCTACTCCTTGCTCAGAGAACTGGACTCAACACGCCCTATTCACCGCACAAGAATATATCTGACTAGTAATAATCTTAAAACCTATGTATTGATATCTCTCTGTTAGTGTGTCAAGTGGGTAAAAAGCGGCATAAACACAGCAGTGAAAAGCAGCTAAACCCCATTATAAAAATAAATTACTTTGAAACACCCATGAAACAAAGACAGTGAAAGAGAGAGAAATTCTTACACAATGCGTTCAGGGGCTGTGATGCAACCTGGATTGACCATATCTAGACCCACAGCTGGATGAGACATAAGGGTGGACACTGTTGCGGCTGAGAGGTTTGGTGAGGTTGGGTGAGCAAACGCAGACCCTTTAAAGTAATACTGCGTGGTACCCATCGCATGGGTCCCAAATCTCCAGGTTCAAGGGCATCTTCCTACATCGAAAACATGCATGAGATACCCAGAAGATGGTACACCGTGTGATGGGGAAAGGTTTCTAAAACGCACCTCATTTCTCATCTGCTTGTGCCCGGGTTCGCCATTCCAGCCACTTTACTAGCAATCTCCCTCCTTGGAGCATCAGCACCTTTAACCTCCTGTTCCGTACAGGTTGCAATTTGTCCTGAGGATGAACGGGAAGACGTGGAACCAATGAGAGACTAGCTCTTGGTGTTGGGACAGGCACAGGTCACTCTATTTTCCCATCAGGAAGAAGAATTAACCACAGGCTCAGCCTGCCCCCCGGAACCAGAACAGGGCCTGAAGCCATCCTGCGCTTTTGCGGCCAGCTCCCTAAAAAGCGAGTTGTAAAATGGAGGTTCAGGGCACTGCAATTCACAAACCTGCAGAGTTATAAATGATAACTCTCATCCACAAATATATTGAGGGAAGGCAAAGAAGAGGATTTGAAATCAAGGCAGAATTGCAGGAAACAGATTTCAGGAGGTAGATTCGAATCGCCTTTAAAGCACATGAAAAGCGGCAAAACGTTGACAATGATGCCCTTGGCCAAAAAGGGCGTATGCGTTTTTTCCTGAATATATTCAGGAAAAAACGCATACGCCCTTTTTGGCCAACCAAGCAACCTGGAAAGGCAAATCAGCGCTACAAAGATGTCTCGCTTCCCATCGGTCAAAAGGGCCATGCTGAAAAAAGTGTCAAAACCAGAAATGCAGGACAGGCCATGGAGAAATGGGAGCCTTGCTACACTGATGGGCGGGATGTAAATTGTCAACAGCCACTCTGGAGAAGTGTACGGTGAGTCCTGAAACGTCTAAAAAGCAAAGCTTAGAGAGCATAGGGCACTTCCACTCATGGGGGTATAAATTGGGAAAATGAAAAATCAGCAAGACACAAGCACCCCAAAGTTTAGGGCTGCTCTGTTGACAAGGACCTCCACTTCATTCCACCTTCAATATCCCAGGAAAGAGAAAAATGGATAAAGAAGTTGTGGTCCTTATGTACAATGGAATATCACTCAGCCGTGAAATCAATGTCATAAGGCTAGTAGCAGCATGATGAGTGGATTTAGGTACGACGACTCTAAGTGAAATAAGTCACACAGAAAAGGACACTTCTCATAAGGTATCACTGATAGAGGGAATGTAAAAACCGTTACACTTGAACTGAATTACAAAACAGAACAGAGTCACACATGCAGAAAACACACAATGGCTGCTTAACGGGAAAGGTGAGGTGGGGTGATACATAAAACAAGGGTTTCAAATTAGCTCAGATACCGTTCCATAAACCCAATATGTAATAGACAAGACCTACTCCTTGCTCAGAGAACTGGACTCAACACGCCCTATTCACCGCACAAGAATATATCTGACTAGTAATAATCTTAAAACCTATGTATTGATATCTCTCTGTTAGTGTGTCAAGTGGGTAAAAAGCGGCATAAACACAGCAGTGAAAAGCAGCTAAACCCCATTATAAAAATAAATTACTTTGAAACACCCATGAAACAAAGACAGTGAAAGAGAGAGAAATTCTTACACAATGCGTTCAGGGGCTGTGATGCAACCTGGATTGACCATATCTAGACCCACAGCTGGATGAGACATAAGGGTGGACACTGTTGCGGCTGAGAGGTTTGGTGAGGTTGGGTGAGCAAACGCAGACCCTTTAAAGTAATACTGCGTGGTACCCATCGCATGGGTCCCAAATCTCCAGGTTCAAGGGCATCTTCCTACATCGAAAACATGCATGAGATACCCAGAAGATGGTACACCGTGTGATGGGGAAAGGTTTCTAAAACGCACCTCATTTCTCATCTGCTTGTGCCCGGGTTCGCCATTCCAGCCACTTTACTAGCAATCTCCCTCCTTGGAGCATCAGCACCTTTAACCTCCTGTTCCGTACAGGTTGCAATTTGTACTGAGGATGAACGGGAAGACGTGGAACCAATGAAAGACTAGCTCTTGGTGTTGGGACAGGCACAGGTCACTCTATTTTCCCATCAGGAAGAAGAATTAACCACAGGCTCAGCCTGCCCCCCGGAACCAGAACAGGGCCTGAAGCCATCCTGCGCTTTTGCGGCCAGCTCCCTAAAAAGCGAGTTGTAAAATGGAGGTTCAGGGCACTGCAATTCACAAACCTGCAGAGTTATAAATGATAACTCTCATCCACAAATATATTGAGGGAAGGCAAAGAAGAGGATTTGAAATCAAGGCAGAATTGCAGGAAACAGATTTCAGGAGGTAGATTCGAATCGCCTTTAAAGCACATGAAAAGCGGCAAAACGTTGACAATGATGCCCTTGGCCAAAAAGGGCGTATGCGTTTTTTCCTGAATATATTCAGGAAAAAACGCATACGCCCTTTTTGGCCAACCAAGCAACCTGGAAAGGCAAGTCAGCGCTACAAAGATGTCTCGCTTCCCATCGGTCAAAAGGGCCATGCTGAAAAAAGTGTCAACACCAGAAATGCAGGACAGGCCATGGAGAAATGGGAGCCTTGCTACACTGATGGGCGGGATGTAAATTGTCAACAGCCACTCTGGAGAAGTGTACGGTGAGTCCTGAAACGTCTAAAAAGCAAAGCTTAGAGAGCATAGGGCACTTCCACTCATGGGGGTATAAATTGGGAAAATGAAAAATCAGCAAGACACAAGCACCCCAAAGTTTAGGGCTGCTCTGTTGACAAGGACCTCCACTTCATTCCACCTTCAATATCCCAGGAAAGAGAAAAATGGATAAAGAAGTTGTGGTCCTTATGTACAATGGAATATCACTCAGCCGTGAAATCAATGTCATAAGGCTAGTAGCAGCATGATGAGTGGATTTAGGTACGACGACTCTAAGTGAAATAAGTCACACAGAAAAGGACACTTCTCATAAGGTATCACTGATAGAGGGAATGTAAAAACCGTTACACTTGAACTGAATTACAAAACAGAACAGAGTCACACATGCAGAAAACACACAATGGCTGCTTAACGGGAAAGGTGAGGTGGGGTGATACATAAAACAAGGGTTTCAAATTAGCTCAGATACCGTTCCATAAACCCAATATGTAATAGACAAGACCTACTCCTTGCTCAGAGAACTGGACTCAACACGCCCTATTCACCGCACAAGAATATATCTGACTAGTAATAATCTTAAAACCTATGTATTGATATCTCTCTGTTAGTGTGTCAAGTGGGTAAAAAGCGGCATAAACACAGCAGTGAAAAGCAGCTAAACCCCATTATAAAAATAAATTACTTTGAAACACCCATGAAACAAAGACAGTGAAAGAGAGAGAAATTCTTACACAATGCGTTCAGGGGCTGTGATGCAACCTGGATTGACCATATCTAGACCCACAGCTGGATGAGACATAAGGGTGGACACTGTTGCGGCTGAGAGGTTTGGTGAGGTTGGGTGAGCAAACGCAGACCCTTTAAAGTAATACTGCGTGGTACCCATCGCATGGGTCCCAAATCTCCAGGTTCAAGGGCATCTTCCTACATCGAAAACATGCATGAGATACCCAGAAGATGGTACACCGTGTGATGGGGAAAGGTTTCTAAAACGCACCTCATTTCTCATCTGCTTGTGCCCGGGTTCGCCATTCCAGCCACTTTACTAGCAATCTCCCTCCTTGGAGCATCAGCACCTTTAACCTCCTGTTCCGTACAGGTTGCAATTTGTCCTGAGGATGAACGGGAAGACGTGGAACCAATGAGAGACTAGCTCTTGGTGTTGGGACAGGCACAGGTCACTCTATTTTCCCATCAGGAAGAAGAATTAACCACAGGCTCAGCCTGCCCCCCGGAACCAGAACAGGGCCTGAAGCCATCCTGCGCTTTTGCGGCCAGCTCCCTAAAAAGCGAGTTGTAAAATGGAGGTTCAGGGCACTGCAATTCACAAACCTGCAGAGTTATAAATGATAACTCTCATCCACAAATATATTGAGGGAAGGCAAAGAAGAGGATTTGAAATCAAGGCAGAATTGCAGGAAACAGATTTCAGGAGGTAGATTCGAATCGCCTTTAAAGCACATGAAAAGCGGCAAAACGTTGACAATGATGCCCTTGGCCAAAAAGGGCGTATGCGTTTTTTCCTGAATATATTCAGGAAAAAACGCATACGCCCTTTTTGGCCAACCAAGCAACCTGGAAAGGCAAATCAGCGCTACAAAGATGTCTCGCTTCCCATCGGTCAAAAGGGCCATGCTGAAAAAAGTGTCAAAACCAGAAATGCAGGACAGGCCATGGAGAAATGGGAGCCTTGCTACACTGATGGGCGGGATGTAAATTGTCAACAGCCACTCTGGAGAAGTGTACGGTGAGTCCTGAAACGTCTAAAAAGCAAAGCTTAGAGAGCATAGGGCACTTCCACTCATGGGGGTATAAATTGGGAAAATGAAAAATCAGCAAGACACAAGCACCCCAAAGTTTAGGGCTGCTCTGTTGACAAGGACCTCCACTTCATTCCACCTTCAATATCCCAGGAAAGAGAAAAATGGATAAAGAAGTTGTGGTCCTTATGTACAATGGAATATCACTCAGCCGTGAAATCAATGTCATAAGGCTAGTAGCAGCATGATGAGTGGATTTAGGTACGACGACTCTAAGTGAAATAAGTCACACAGAAAAGGACACTTCTCATAAGGTATCACTGATAGAGGGAATGTAAAAACCGTTACACTTGAACTGAATTACAAAACAGAACAGAGTCACACATGCAGAAAACACACAATGGCTGCTTAACGGGAAAGGTGAGGTGGGGTGATACATAAAACAAGGGTTTCAAATTAGCTCAGATACCGTTCCATAAACCCAATATGTAATAGACAAGACCTACTCCTTGCTCAGAGAACTGGACTCAACACGCCCTATTCACCGCACAAGAATATATCTGACTAGTAATAATCTTAAAACCTATGTATTGATATCTCTCTGTTAGTGTGTCAAGTGGGTAAAAAGCGGCATAAACACAGCAGTGAAAAGCAGCTAAACCCCATTATAAAAATAAATTACTTTGAAACACCCATGAAACAAAGACAGTGAAAGAGAGAGAAATTCTTACACAATGCGTTCAGGGGCTGTGATGCAACCTGGATTGACCATATCTAGACCCACAGCTGGATGAGACCTAAGGGTGGACACTGTTGCGGCTGAGAGGTTTGGTGAGGTTGGGTGAGCAAACGCAGACCCTTTAAAGTAATACTGCGTGGTACCCATCGCATGGGTCCCAAATCTCCAGGTTCAAGGGCATCTTCCTACATCGAAAACATGCATGAGATACCCAGAAGATGGTACACCGTGTGATGGGGAAAGGTTTCTAAAACGCACCTCATTTCTCATCTGCTTGTGCCCGGGTTCGCCATTCCAGCCACTTTACTAGCAATCTCCCTCCTTGGAGCATCAGCACCTTTAACCTCCTGTTCCGTACAGGTTGCAATTTGTCCTGAGGATGAACGGGAAGACGTGGAACCAATGAGAGACTAGCTCTTGGTGTTGGGACAGGCACAGGTCACTCTATTTTCCCATCAGGAAGAAGAATTAACCACAGGCTCAGCCTGCCCCCCGGAACCAGAACAGGGCCTGAAGCCATCCTGCGCTTTTGCGGCCAGCTCCCTAAAAAGCGAGTTGTAAAATGGAGGTTCAGGGCACTGCAATTCACAAACCTGCAGAGTTATAAATGATAACTCTCATCCACAAATATATTGAGGGAAGGCAAAGAAGAGGATTTGAAATCAAGGCAGAATTGCAGGAAACAGATTTCAGGAGGTAGATTCGAATCGCCTTTAAAGCACATGAAAAGCGGCAAAACGTTGACAATGATGCCCTTGGCCAAAAAGGGCGTATGCGTTTTTTCCTGAATATATTCAGGAAAAAACGCATACGCCCTTTTTGGCCAACCAAGCAACCTGGAAAGGCAAATCAGCGCTACAAAGATGTCTCGCTTCCCATCGGTCAAAAGGGCCATGCTGAAAAAAGTGTCAAAACCAGAAATGCAGGACAGGCCATGGAGAAATGGGAGCCTTGCTACACTGATGGGCGGGATGTAAATTGTCAACAGCCACTCTGGAGAAGTGTACGGTGAGTCCTGAAACGTCTAAAAAGCAAAGCTTAGAGAGCATAGGGCACTTCCACTCATGGGGGTATAAATTGGGAAAATGAAAAATCAGCAAGACACAAGCACCCCAAAGTTTAGGGCTGCTCTGTTGACAAGGACCTCCACTTCATTCCACCTTCAATATCCCAGGAAAGAGAAAAATGGATAAAGAAGTTGTGGTCCTTATGTACAATGGAATATCACTCAGCCGTGAAATCAATGTCATAAGGCTAGTAGCAGCATGATGAGTGGATTTAGGTACGACGACTCTAAGTGAAATAAGTCACACAGAAAAGGACACTTCTCATAAGGTATCACTGATAGAGGGAATGTAAAAACCGTTACACTTGAACTGAATTACAAAACAGAACAGAGTCACACATGCAGAAAACACACTATGGCTGCTTAACGGGAAAGGTGAGGTGGGGTGATACATAAAACAAGGGTTTCAAATTAGCTCAGATACCGTTCCATAAACCCAATATGTAATAGACAAGACCTACTCCTTGCTCAGAGAACTGGACTCAACACGCCCTATTCACCGCACAAGAATATATCTGACTAGTAATAATCTTAAAACCTATGTATTGATATCTCTCTGTTAGTGTGTCAAGTGGGTAAAAAGCGGCATAAACACAGCAGTGAAAAGCAGCTAAACCCCATTATAAAAATAAATTACTTTGAAACACCCATGAAACAAAGACAGTGAAAGAGAGAGAAATTCTTACACAATGCGTTCAGGGGCTGTGATGCAACCTGGATTGACCATATCTAGACCCACAGCTGGATGAGACCTAAGGGTGGACACTGTTGCGGCTGAGAGGTTTGGTGAGGTTGGGTGAGCAAACGCAGACCCTTTAAAGTAATACTGCGTGGTACCCATCGCATGGGTCCCAAATCTCCAGGTTCAAGGGCATCTTCCTACATCGAAAACATGCATGAGATACCCAGAAGATGGTACACCGTGTGATGGGGAAAGGTTTCTAAAACGCACCTCATTTCTCATCTGCTTGTGCCCGGGTTCGCCATTCCAGCCACTTTACTAGCAATCTCCCTCCTTGGAGCATCAGCACCTTTAACCTCCTGTTCCGTACAGGTTGCAATTTGTACTGAGGATGAACGGGAAGACGTGGAACCAATGAAAGACTAGCTCTTGGTGTTGGGACAGGCACAGGTCACTCTATTTTCCCATCAGGAAGAAGAATTAACCACAGGCTCAGCCTGCCCCCCGGAACCAGAACAGGGCCTGAAGCCATCCTGCGCTTTTGCGGCCAGCTCCCTAAAAAGCGAGTTGTAAAATGGAGGTTCAGGGCACTGCAATTCACAAACCTGCAGAGTTATAAATGATAACTCTCATCCACAAATATATTGAGGGAAGGCAAAGAAGAGGATTTGAAATCAAGGCAGAATTGCAGGAAACAGATTTCAGGAGGTAGATTCGAATCGCCTTTAAAGCACATGAAAAGCGGCAAAACGTTGACAATGATGCCCTTGGCCAAAAAGGGCGTATGCGTTTTTTCCTGAATATATTCAGGAAAAAACGCATACGCCCTTTTTGGCCAACCAAGCAACCTGGAAAGGCAAGTCAGCGCTACAAAGATGTCTCGCTTCCCATCGGTCAAAAGGGCCATGCTGAAAAAAGTGTCAAAACCAGAAATGCAGGACAGGCCATGGAGAAATGGGAGCCTTGCTACACTGATGGGCGGGATGTAAATTGTCAACAGCCACTCTGGAGAAGTGTACGGTGAGTCCTGAAACGTCTAAAAAGCAAAGCTTAGAGAGCATAGGGCACTTCCACTCATGGGGGTATAAATTGGGAAAATGAAAAATCAGCAAGACACAAGCACCCCAAAGTTTAGGGCTGCTCTGTTGACAAGGACCTCCACTTCATTCCACCTTCAATATCCCAGGAAAGAGAAAAATGGATAAAGAAGTTGTGGTCCTTATGTACAATGGAATATCACTCAGCCGTGAAATCAATGTCATAAGGCTAGTAGCAGCATGATGAGTGGATTTAGGTACGACGACTCTAAGTGAAATAAGTCACACAGAAAAGGACACTTCTCATAAGGTATCACTGATAGAGGGAATGTAAAAACCGTTACACTTGAACTGAATTACAAAACAGAACAGAGTCACACATGCAGAAAACACACTATGGCTGCTTAACGGGAAAGGTGAGGTGGGGTGATACATAAAACAAGGGTTTCAAATTAGCTCAGATACCGTTCCATAAACCCAATATGTAATAGACAAGACCTACTCCTTGCTCAGAGAACTGGACTCAACACGCCCTATTCACCGCACAAGAATATATCTGACTAGTAATAATCTTAAAACCTATGTATTGATATCTCTCTGTTAGTGTGTCAAGTGGGTAAAAAGCGGCATAAACACAGCAGTGAAAAGCAGCTAAACCCCATTATAAAAATAAATTACTTTGAAACACCCATGAAACAAAGACAGTGAAAGAGAGAGAAATTCTTACACAATGCGTTCAGGGGCTGTGATGCAACCTGGATTGACCATATCTAGACCCACAGCTGGATGAGACATAAGGGTGGACACTGTTGCGGCTGAGAGGTTTGGTGAGGTTGGGTGAGCAAACGCAGACCCTTTAAAGTAATACTGCGTGGTACCCATCGCATGGGTCCCAAATCTCCAGGTTCAAGGGCATCTTCCTACATCGAAAACATGCATGAGATACCCAGAAGATGGTACACCGTGTGATGGGGAAAGGTTTCTAAAACGCACCTCATTTCTCATCTGCTTGTGCCCGGGTTCGCCATTCCAGCCACTTTACTAGCAATCTCCCTCCTTGGAGCATCAGCACCTTTAACCTCCTGTTCCGTACAGGTTGCAATTTGTACTGAGGATGAACGGGAAGACGTGGAACCAATGAGAGACTAGCTCTTGGTGTTGGGACAGGCACAGGTCACTCTATTTTCCCATCAGGAAGAAGAATTAACCACAGGCTCAGCCTGCCCCCCGGAACCAGAACAGGGCCTGAAGCCATCCTGCGCTTTTGCGGCCAGCTCCCTAAAAAGCGAGTTGTAAAATGGAGGTTCAGGGCACTGCAATTCACAAACCTGCAGAGTTATAAATGATAACTCTCATCCACAAATATATTGAGGGAAGGCAAAGAAGAGGATTTGAAATCAAGGCAGAATTGCAGGAAACAGATTTCAGGAGGTAGATTCGAATCGCCTTTAAAGCACATGAAAAGCGGCAAAACGTTGACAATGATGCCCTTGGCCAAAAAGGGCGTATGCGTTTTTTCCTGAATATATTCAGGAAAAAACGCATACGCCCTTTTTGGCCAACCAAGCAACCTGGAAAGGCAAATCAGCGCTACAAAGATGTCTCGCTTCCCATCGGTCAAAAGGGCCATGCTGAAAAAAGTGTCAAAACCAGAAATGCAGGACAGGCCATGGAGAAATGGGAGCCTTGCTACACTGATGGGCGGGATGTAAATTGTCAACAGCCACTCTGGAGAAGTGTACGGTGAGTCCTGAAACGTCTAAAAAGCAAAGCTTAGAGAGCATAGGGCACTTCCACTCATGGGGGTATAAATTGGGAAAATGAAAAATCAGCAAGACACAAGCACCCCAAAGTTTAGGGCTGCTCTGTTGACAAGGACCTCCACTTCATTCCACCTTCAATATCCCAGGAAAGAGAAAAATGGATAAAGAAGTTGTGGTCCTTATGTACAATGGAATATCACTCAGCCGTGAAATCAATGTCATAAGGCTAGTAGCAGCATGATGAGTGGATTTAGGTACGACGACTCTAAGTGAAATAAGTCACACAGAAAAGGACACTTCTCATAAGGTATCACTGATAGAGGGAATGTAAAAACCGTTACACTTGAACTGAATTACAAAACAGAACAGAGTCACACATGCAGAAAACACACTATGGCTGCTTAACGGGAAAGGTGAGGTGGGGTGATACATAAAACAAGGGTTTCAAATTAGCTCAGATACCGTTCCATAAACCCAATATGTAATAGACAAGACCTACTCCTTGCTCAGAGAACTGGACTCAACACGCCCTATTCACCGCACAAGAATATATCTGACTAGTAATAATCTTAAAACCTATGTATTGATATCTCTCTGTTAGTGTGTCAAGTGGGTAAAAAGCGGCATAAACACAGCAGTGAAAAGCAGCTAAACCCCATTATAAAAATAAATTACTTTGAAACACCCATGAAACAAAGACAGTGAAAGAGAGAGAAATTCTTACACAATGCGTTCAGGGGCTGTGATGCAACCTGGATTGACCATATCTAGACCCACAGCTGGATGAGACATAAGGGTGGACACTGTTGCGGCTGAGAGGTTTGGTGAGGTTGGGTGAGCAAACGCAGACCCTTTAAAGTAATACTGCGTGGTACCCATCGCATGGGTCCCAAATCTCCAGGTTCAAGGGCATCTTCCTACATCGAAAACATGCATGAGATACCCAGAAGATGGTACACCGTGTGATGGGGAAAGGTTTCTAAAACGCACCTCATTTCTCATCTGCTTGTGCCCGGGTTCGCCATTCCAGCCACTTTACTAGCAATCTCCCTCCTTGGAGCATCAGCACCTTTAACCTCCTGTTCCGTACAGGTTGCAATTTGTACTGAGGATGAACGGGAAGACGTGGAACCAATGAGAGACTAGCTCTTGGTGTTGGGACAGGCACAGGTCACTCTATTTTCCCATCAGGAAGAAGAATTAACCACAGGCTCAGCCTGCCCCCCGGAACCAGAACAGGGCCTGAAGCCATCCTGCGCTTTTGCGGCCAGCTCCCTAAAAAGCGAGTTGTAAAATGGAGGTTCAGGGCACTGCAATTCACAAACCTGCAGAGTTATAAATGATAACTCTCATCCACAAATATATTGAGGGAAGGCAAAGAAGAGGATTTGAAATCAAGGCAGAATTGCAGGAAACAGATTTCAGGAGGTAGATTCGAATCGCCTTTAAAGCACATGAAAAGCGGCAAAACGTTGACAATGATGCCCTTGGCCAAAAAGGGCGTATGCGTTTTTTCCTGAATATATTCAGGAAAAAACGCATACGCCCTTTTTGGCCAACCAAGCAACCTGGAAAGGCAAATCAGCGCTACAAAGATGTCTCGCTTCCCATCGGTCAAAAGGGCCATGCTGAAAAAAGTGTCAAAACCAGAAATGCAGGACAGGCCATGGAGAAATGGGAGCCTTGCTACACTGATGGGCGGGATGTAAATTGTCAACAGCCACTCTGGAGAAGTGTACGGTGAGTCCTGAAACGTCTAAAAAGCAAAGCTTAGAGAGCATAGGGCACTTCCACTCATGGGGGTATAAATTGGGAAAATGAAAAATCAGCAAGACACAAGCACCCCAAAGTTTAGGGCTGCTCTGTTGACAAGGACCTCCACTTCATTCCACCTTCAATATCCCAGGAAAGAGAAAAATGGATAAAGAAGTTGTGGTCCTTATGTACAATGGAATATCACTCAGCCGTGAAATCAATGTCATAAGGCTAGTAGCAGCATGATGAGTGGATTTAGGTACGACGACTCTAAGTGAAATAAGTCACACAGAAAAGGACACTTCTCATAAGGTATCACTGATAGAGGGAATGTAAAAACCGTTACACTTGAACTGAATTACAAAACAGAACAGAGTCACACATGCAGAAAACACACTATGGCTGCTTAACGGGAAAGGTGAGGTGGGGTGATACATAAAACAAGGGTTTCAAATTAGCTCAGATACCGTTCCATAAACCCAATATGTAATAGACAAGACCTACTCCTTGCTCAGAGAACTGGACTCAACACGCCCTATTCACCGCACAAGAATATATCTGACTAGTAATAATCTTAAAACCTATGTATTGATATCTCTCTGTTAGTGTGTCAAGTGGGTAAAAAGCGGCATAAACACAGCAGTGAAAAGCAGCTAAACCCCATTATAAAAATAAATTACTTTGAAACACCCATGAAACAAAGACAGTGAAAGAGAGAGAAATTCTTACACAATGCGTTCAGGGGCTGTGATGCAACCTGGATTGACCATATCTAGACCCACAGCTGGATGAGACCTAAGGGTGGACACTGTTGCGGCTGAGAGGTTTGGTGAGGTTGGGTGAGCAAACGCAGACCCTTTAAAGTAATACTGCGTGGTACCCATCGCATGGGTCCCAAATCTCCAGGTTCAAGGGCATCTTCCTACATCGAAAACATGCATGAGATACCCAGAAGATGGTACACCGTGTGATGGGGAAAGGTTTCTAAAACGCACCTCATTTCTCATCTGCTTGTGCCCGGGTTCGCCATTCCAGCCACTTTACTAGCAATCTCCCTCCTTGGAGCATCAGCACCTTTAACCTCCTGTTCCGTACAGGTTGCAATTTGTCCTGAGGATGAACGGGAAGACGTGGAACCAATGAGAGACTAGCTCTTGGTGTTGGGACAGGCACAGGTCACTCTATTTTCCCATCAGGAAGAAGAATTAACCACAGGCTCAGCCTGCCCCCCGGAACCAGAACAGGGCCTGAAGCCATCCTGCGCTTTTGCGGCCAGCTCCCTAAAAAGCGAGTTGTAAAATGGAGGTTCAGGGCACTGCAATTCACAAACCTGCAGAGTTATAAATGATAACTCTCATCCACAAATATATTGAGGGAAGGCAAAGAAGAGGATTTGAAATCAAGGCAGAATTGCAGGAAACAGATTTCAGGAGGTAGATTCGAATCGCCTTTAAAGCACATGAAAAGCGGCAAAACGTTGACAATGATGCCCTTGGCCAAAAAGGGCGTATGCGTTTTTTCCTGAATATATTCAGGAAAAAACGCATACGCCCTTTTTGGCCAACCAAGCAACCTGGAAAGGCAAATCAGCGCTACAAAGATGTCTCGCTTCCCATCGGTCAAAAGGGCCATGCTGAAAAAAGTGTCAAAACCAGAAATGCAGGACAGGCCATGGAGAAATGGGAGCCTTGCTACACTGATGGGCGGGATGTAAATTGTCAACAGCCACTCTGGAGAAGTGTACGGTGAGTCCTGAAACGTCTAAAAAGCAAAGCTTAGAGAGCATAGGGCACTTCCACTCATGGGGGTATAAATTGGGAAAATGAAAAATCAGCAAGACACAAGCACCCCAAAGTTTAGGGCTGCTCTGTTGACAAGGACCTCCACTTCATTCCACCTTCAATATCCCAGGAAAGAGAAAAATGGATAAAGAAGTTGTGGTCCTTATGTACAATGGAATATCACTCAGCCGTGAAATCAATGTCATAAGGCTAGTAGCAGCATGATGAGTGGATTTAGGTACGACGACTCTAAGTGAAATAAGTCACACAGAAAAGGACACTTCTCATAAGGTATCACTGATAGAGGGAATGTAAAAACCGTTACACTTGAACTGAATTACAAAACAGAACAGAGTCACACATGCAGAAAACACACTATGGCTGCTTAACGGGAAAGGTGAGGTGGGGTGATACATAAAACAAGGGTTTCAAATTAGCTCAGATACCGTTCCATAAACCCAATATGTAATAGACAAGACCTACTCCTTGCTCAGAGAACTGGACTCAACACGCCCTATTCACCGCACAAGAATATATCTGACTAGTAATAATCTTAAAACCTATGTATTGATATCTCTCTGTTAGTGTGTCAAGTGGGTAAAAAGCGGCATAAACACAGCAGTGAAAAGCAGCTAAACCCCATTATAAAAATAAATTACTTTGAAACACCCATGAAACAAAGACAGTGAAAGAGAGAGAAATTCTTACACAATGCGTTCAGGGGCTGTGATGCAACCTGGATTGACCATATCTAGACCCACAGCTGGATGAGACCTAAGGGTGGACACTGTTGCGGCTGAGAGGTTTGGTGAGGTTGGGTGAGCAAACGCAGACCCTTTAAAGTAATACTGCGTGGTACCCATCGCATGGGTCCCAAATCTCCAGGTTCAAGGGCATCTTCCTACATCGAAAACATGCATGAGATACCCAGAAGATGGTACACCGTGTGATGGGGAAAGGTTTCTAAAACGCACCTCATTTCTCATCTGCTTGTGCCCGGGTTCGCCATTCCAGCCACTTTACTAGCAATCTCCCTCCTTGGAGCATCAGCACCTTTAACCTCCTGTTCCGTACAGGTTGCAATTTGTCCTGAGGATGAACGGGAAGACGTGGAACCAATGAGAGACTAGCTCTTGGTGTTGGGACAGGCACAGGTCACTCTATTTTCCCATCAGGAAGAAGAATTAACCACAGGCTCAGCCTGCCCCCCGGAACCAGAACAGGGCCTGAAGCCATCCTGCGCTTTTGCGGCCAGCTCCCTAAAAAGCGAGTTGTAAAATGGAGGTTCAGGGCACTGCAATTCACAAACCTGCAGAGTTATAAATGATAACTCTCATCCACAAATATATTGAGGGAAGGCAAAGAAGAGGATTTGAAATCAAGGCAGAATTGCAGGAAACAGATTTCAGGAGGTAGATTCGAATCGCCTTTAAAGCACATGAAAAGCGGCAAAACGTTGACAATGATGCCCTTGGCCAAAAAGGGCGTATGCGTTTTTTCCTGAATATATTCAGGAAAAAACGCATACGCCCTTTTTGGCCAACCAAGCAACCTGGAAAGGCAAATCAGCGCTACAAAGATGTCTCGCTTCCCATCGGTCAAAAGGGCCATGCTGAAAAAAGTGTCAAAACCAGAAATGCAGGACAGGCCATGGAGAAATGGGAGCCTTGCTACACTGATGGGCGGGATGGAAATTGTCAACAGCCACTCTGGAGAAGTGTACGGTGAGTCCTGAAACGTCTAAAAAGCAAAGCTTAGAGAGCATAGGGCACTTCCACTCATGGGGGTATAAATTGGGAAAATGAAAAATCAGCAAGACACAAGCACCCCAAAGTTTAGGGCTGCTCTGTTGACAAGGACCTCCACTTCATTCCACCTTCAATATCCCAGGAAAGAGAAAAATGGATAAAGAAGTTGTGGTCCTTATGTACAATGGAATATCACTCAGCCGTGAAATCAATGTCATAAGGCTAGTAGCAGCATGATGAGTGGATTTAGGTACGACGACTCTAAGTGAAATAAGTCACACAGAAAAGGACACTTCTCATAAGGTATCACTGATAGAGGGAATGTAAAAACCGTTACACTTGAACTGAATTACAAAACAGAACAGAGTCACACATGCAGAAAACACACAATGGCTGCTTAACGGGAAAGGTGAGGTGGGGTGATACATAAAACAAGGGTTTCAAATTAGCTCAGATACCGTTCCATAAACCCAATATGTAATAGACAAGACCTACTCCTTGCTCAGAGAACTGGACTCAACACGCCCTATTCACCGCACAAGAATATATCTGACTAGTAATAATCTTAAAACCTATGTATTGATATCTCTCTGTTAGTGTGTCAAGTGGGTAAAAAGCGGCATAAACACAGCAGTGAAAAGCAGCTAAACCCCATTATAAAAATAAATTACTTTGAAACACCCATGAAACAAAGACAGTGAAAGAGAGCGAAATTCTTACACAATGCGTTCAGGGGCTGTGATGCAACCTGGATTGACCATATCTAGACCCACAGCTGGATGAGACCTAAGGGTGGACACTGTTGCGGCTGAGAGGTTTGGTGAGGTTGGGTGAGCAAACGCAGACCCTTTAAAGTAATACTGCGTGGTACCCATCGCATGGGTCCCAAATCTCCAGGTTCAAGGGCATCTTCCTACATCGAAAACATGCATGAGATACCCAGAAGATGGTACACCGTGTGATGGGGAAAGGTTTCTAAAACGCACCTCATTTCTCATCTGCTTGTGCCCGGGTTCGCCATTCCAGCCACTTTACTAGCAATCTCCCTCCTTGGAGCATCAGCACCTTTAACCTCCTGTTCCGTACAGGTTGCAATTTGTCCTGAGGATGAACGGGAAGACGTGGAACCAATGAGAGACTAGCTCTTGGTGTTGGGACAGGCACAGGTCACTCTATTTTCCCATCAGGAAGAAGAATTAACCACAGGCTCAGCCTGCCCCCCGGAACCAGAACAGGGCCTGAAGCCATCCTGCGCTTTTGCGGCCAGCTCCCTAAAAAGCGAGTTGTAAAATGGAGGTTCAAGGCACTGCAATTCACAAACCTGCAGAGTTATAAATGATAACTCTCATCCACAAATATATTGAGGGAAGGCAAAGAAGAGGATTTGAAATCAAGGCAGAATTGCAGGAAACAGATTTCAGGAGGTAGATTCGAATCGCCTTTAAAGCACATGAAAAGCGGCAAAACGTTGACAATGATGCCCTTGGCCAAAAAGGGCGTATGCGTTTTTTCCTGAATATATTCAGGAAAAAACGCATACGCCCTTTTTGGCCAACCAAGCAACCTGGAAAGGCAAATCAGCGCTACAAAGATGTCTCGCTTCCCATCGGTCAAAAGGGCCATGCTGAAAAAAGTGTCAAAACCAGAAATGCAGGACAGGCCATGGAGAAATGGGAGCCTTGCTACACTGATGGGCGGGATGTAAATTGTCAACAGCCACTCTGGAGAAGTGTACGGTGAGTCCTGAAACGTCTAAAAAGCAAAGCTTAGAGAGCATAGGGCACTTCCACTCATGGGGGTATAAATTGGGAAAATGAAAAATCAGCAAGACACAAGCACCCCAAAGTTTAGGGCTGCTCTGTTGACAAGGACCTCCACTTCATTCCACCTTCAATATCCCAGGAAAGAGAAAAATGGATAAAGAAGTTGTGGTCCTTATGTACAATGGAATATCACTCAGCCGTGAAATCAATGTCATAAGGCTAGTAGCAGCATGATGAGTGGATTTAGGTACGACGACTCTAAGTGAAATAAGTCACACAGAAAAGGACACTTCTCATAAGGTATCACTGATAGAGGGAATGTAAAAACCGTTACACTTGAACTGAATTACAAAACAGAACAGAGTCACACATGCAGAAAACACACAATGGCTGCTTAACGGGAAAGGTGAGGTGGGGTGATACATAAAACAAGGGTTTCAAATTAGCTCAGATACCGTTCCATAAACCCAATATGTAATAGACAAGACCTACTCCTTGCTCAGAGAACTGGACTCAACACGCCCTATTCACCGCACAAGAATATATCTGACTAGTAATAATCTTAAAACCTATGTATTGATATCTCTCTGTTAGTGTGTCAAGTGGGTAAAAAGCGGCATAAACACAGCAGTGAAAAGCAGCTAAACCCCATTATAAAAATAAATTACTTTGAAACACCCATGAAACAAAGACAGTGAAAGAGAGAGAAATTCTTACACAATGCGTTCAGGGGCTGTGATGCAACCTGGATTGACCATATCTAGACCCACAGCTGGATGAGACCTAAGGGTGGACACTGTTGCGGCTGAGAGGTTTGGTGAGGTTGGGTGAGCAAACGCAGACCCTTTAAAGTAATACTGCGTGGTACCCATCGCATGGGTCCCAAATCTCCAGGTTCAAGGGCATCTTCCTACATCGAAAACATGCATGAGATACCCAGAAGATGGTACACCGTGTGATGGGGAAAGGTTTCTAAAACGCACCTCATTTCTCATCTGCTTGTGCCCGGGTTCGCCATTCCAGCCACTTTACTAGCAATCTCCCTCCTTGGAGCATCAGCACCTTTAACCTCCTGTTCCGTACAGGTTGCAATTTGTCCTGAGGATGAACGGGAAGACGTGGAACCAATGAGAGACTAGCTCTTGGTGTTGGGACAGGCACAGGTCACTCTATTTTCCCATCAGGAAGAAGAATTAACCACAGGCTCAGCCTGCCCCCCGGAACCAGAACAGGGCCTGAAGCCATCCTGCGCTTTTGCGGCCAGCTCCCTAAAAAGCGAGTTGTAAAATGGAGGTTCAGGGCACTGCAATTCACAAACCTGCAGAGTTATAAATGATAACTCTCATCCACAAATATATTGAGGGAAGGCAAAGAAGAGGATTTGAAATCAAGGCAGAATTGCAGGAAACAGATTTCAGGAGGTAGATTCGAATCGCCTTTAAAGCACATGAAAAGCGGCAAAACGTTGACAATGATGCCCTTGGCCAAAAAGGGCGTATGCGTTTTTTCCTGAATATATTCAGGAAAAAACGCATACGCCCTTTTTGGCCAACCAAGCAACCTGGAAAGGCAAATCAGCGCTACAAAGATGTCTCGCTTCCCATCGGTCAAAAGGGCCATGCTGAAAAAAGTGTCAAAACCAGAAATGCAGGACAGGCCATGGAGAAATGGGAGCCTTGCTACACTGATGGGCGGGATGTAAATTGTCAACAGCCACTCTGGAGAAGTGTACGGTGAGTCCTGAAACGTCTAAAAAGCAAAGCTTAGAGAGCATAGGGCACTTCCACTCATGGGGGTATAAATTGGGAAAATGAAAAATCAGCAAGACACAAGCACCCCAAAGTTTAGGGCTGCTCTGTTGACAAGGACCTCCACTTCATTCCACCTTCAATATCCCAGGAAAGAGAAAAATGGATAAAGAAGTTGTGGTCCTTATGTACAATGGAATATCACTCAGCCGTGAAATCAATGTCGTAAGGCTAGTAGCAGCATGATGAGTGGATTTAGGTACGACGACTCTAAGTGAAATAAGTCACACAGAAAAGGACACTTCTCATAAGGTATCACTGATAGAGGGAATGTAAAAACCGTTACACTTGAACTGAATTACAAAACAGAACAGAGTCACACATGCAGAAAACACACTATGGCTGCTTAACGGGAAAGGTGAGGTGGGGTGATACATAAAACAAGGGTTTCAAATTAGCTCAGATACCGTTCCATAAACCCAATATGTAATAGACAAGACCTACTCCTTGCTCAGAGAACTGGACTCAACACGCCCTATTCACCGCACAAGAATATATCTGACTAGTAATAATCTTAAAACCTATGTATTGATATCTCTCTGTTAGTGTGTCAAGTGGGTAAAAAGCGGCATAAACACAGCAGTGAAAAGCAGCTAAACCCCATTATAAAAATAAATTACTTTGAAACACCCATGAAACAAAGACAGTGAAAGAGAGAGAAATTCTTACACAATGCGTTCAGGGGCTGTGATGCAACCTGGATTGACCATATCTAGACCCACAGCTGGATGAGACCTAAGGGTGGACACTGTTGCGGCTGAGAGGTTTGGTGAGGTTGGGTGAGCAAACGCAGACCCTTTAAAGTAATACTGCGTGGTACCCATCGCATGGGTCCCAAATCTCCAGGTTCAAGGGCATCTTCCTACATCGAAAACATGCATGAGATACCCAGAAGATGGTACACCGTGTGATGGGGAAAGGTTTCTAAAACGCACCTCATTTCTCATCTGCTTGTGCCCGGGTTCGCCATTCCAGCCACTTTACTAGCAATCTCCCTCCTTGGAGCATCAGCACCTTTAACCTCCTGTTCCGTACAGGTTGCAATTTGTCCTGAGGATGAACGGGAAGACGTGGAACCAATGAGAGACTAGCTCTTGGTGTTGGGACAGGCACAGGTCACTCTATTTTCCCATCAGGAAGAAGAATTAACCACAGGCTCAGCCTGCCCCCCGGAACCAGAACAGGGCCTGAAGCCATCCTGCGCTTTTGCGGCCAGCTCCCTAAAAAGCGAGTTGTAAAATGGAGGTTCAGGGCACTGCAATTCACAAACCTGCAGAGTTATAAATGATAACTCTCATCCACAAATATATTGAGGGAAGGCAAAGAAGAGGATTTGAAATCAAGGCAGAATTGCAGGAAACAGATTTCAGGAGGTAGATTCGAATCGCCTTTAAAGCACATGAAAAGCGGCAAAACGTTGACAATGATGCCCTTGGCCAAAAAGGGCGTATGCGTTTTTTCCTGAATATATTCAGGAAAAAACGCATACGCCCTTTTTGGCCAACCAAGCAACCTGGAAAGGCAAGTCAGCGCTACAAAGATGTCTCGCTTCCCATCGGTCAAAAGGGCCATGCTGAAAAAAGTGTCAAAACCAGAAATGCAGGACAGGCCATGGAGAAATGGGAGCCTTGCTACACTGATGGGCGGGATGTAAATTGTCAACAGCCACTCTGGAGAAGTGTACGGTGAGTCCTGAAACGTCTAAAAAGCAAAGCTTAGAGAGCATAGGGCACTTCCACTCATGGGGGTATAAATTGGGAAAATGAAAAATCAGCAAGACACAAGCACCCCAAAGTTTAGGGCTGCTCTGTTGACAAGGACCTCCACTTCATTCCACCTTCAATATCCCAGGAAAGAGAAAAATGGATAAAGAAGTTGTGGTCCTTATGTACAATGGAATATCACTCAGCCGTGAAATCAATGTCATAAGGCTAGTAGCAGCATGATGAGTGGATTTAGGTACGACGACTCTAAGTGAAATAAGTCACACAGAAAAGGACACTTCTCATAAGGTATCACTGATAGAGGGAATGTAAAAACCGTTACACTTGAACTGAATTACAAAACAGAACAGAGTCACACATGCAGAAAACACACAATGGCTGCTTAACGGGAAAGGTGAGGTGGGGTGATACATAAAACAAGGGTTTCAAATTAGCTCAGATACCGTTCCATAAACCCAATATGTAATAGACAAGACCTACTCCTTGCTCAGAGAACTGGACTCAACACGCCCTATTCACCGCACAAGAATATATCTGACTAGTAATAATCTTAAAACCTATGTATTGATATCTCTCTGTTAGTGTGTCAAGTGGGTAAAAAGCGGCATAAACACAGCAGTGAAAAGCAGCTAAACCCCATTATAAAAATAAATTACTTTGAAACACCCATGAAACAAAGACAGTGAAAGAGAGCGAAATTCTTACACAATGCGTTCAGGGGCTGTGATGCAACCTGGATTGACCATATCTAGACCCACAGCTGGATGAGACCTAAGGGTGGACACTGTTGCGGCTGAGAGGTTTGGTGAGGTTGGGTGAGCAAACGCAGACCCTTTAAAGTAATACTGCGTGGTACCCATCGCATGGGTCCCAAATCTCCAGGTTCAAGGGCATCTTCCTACATCGAAAACATGCATGAGATACCCAGAAGATGGTACACCGTGTGATGGGGAAAGGTTTCTAAAACGCACCTCATTTCTCATCTGCTTGTGCCCGGGTTCGCCATTCCAGCCACTTTACTAGCAATCTCCCTCCTTGGAGCATCAGCACCTTTAACCTCCTGTTCCGTACAGGTTGCAATTTGTCCTGAGGATGAACGGGAAGACGTGGAACCAATGAGAGACTAGCTCTTGGTGTTGGGACAGGCACAGGTCACTCTATTTTCCCATCAGGAAGAAGAATTAACCACAGGCTCAGCCTGCCCCCCGGAACCAGAACAGGGCCTGAAGCCATCCTGCGCTTTTGCGGCCAGCTCCCTAAAAAGCGAGTTGTAAAATGGAGGTTCAGGGCACTGCAATTCACAAACCTGCAGAGTTATAAATGATAACTCTCATCCACAAATATATTGAGGGAAGGCAAAGAAGAGGATTTGAAATCAAGGCAGAATTGCAGGAAACAGATTTCAGGAGGTAGATTCGAATCGCCTTTAAAGCACATGAAAAGCGGCAAAACGTTGACAATGATGCCCTTGGCCAAAAAGGGCGTATGCGTTTTTTCCTGAATATATTCAGGAAAAAACGCATACGCCCTTTTTGGCCAACCAAGCAACCTGGAAAGGCAAATCAGCGCTACAAAGATGTCTCGCTTCCCATCGGTCAAAAGGGCCATGCTGAAAAAAGTGTCAAAACCAGAAATGCAGGACAGGCCATGGAGAAATGGGAGCCTTGCTACACTGATGGGCGGGATGTAAATTGTCAACAGCCACTCTGGAGAAGTGTACGGTGAGTCCTGAAACGTCTAAAAAGCAAAGCTTAGAGAGCATAGGGCACTTCCACTCATGGGGGTATAAATTGGGAAAATGAAAAATCAGCAAGACACAAGCACCCCAAAGTTTAGGGCTGCTCTGTTGACAAGGACCTCCACTTCATTCCACCTTCAATATCCCAGGAAAGAGAAAAATGGATAAAGAAGTTGTGGTCCTTATGTACAATGGAATATCACTCAGCCGTGAAATCAATGTCATAAGGCTAGTAGCAGCATGATGAGTGGATTTAGGTACGACGACTCTAAGTGAAATAAGTCACACAGAAAAGGACACTTCTCATAAGGTATCACTGATAGAGGGAATGTAAAAACCGTTACACTTGAACTGAATTACAAAACAGAACAGAGTCACACATGCAGAAAACACACAATGGCTGCTTAACGGGAAAGGTGAGGTGGGGTGATACATAAAACAAGGGTTTCAAATTAGCTCAGATACCGTTCCATAAACCCAATATGTAATAGACAAGACCTACTCCTTGCTCAGAGAACTGGACTCAACACGCCCTATTCACCGCACAAGAATATATCTGACTAGTAATAATCTTAAAACCTATGTATTGATATCTCTCTGTTAGTGTGTCAAGTGGGTAAAAAGCGGCATAAACACAGCAGTGAAAAGCAGCTAAACCCCATTATAAAAATAAATTACTTTGAAACACCCATGAAACAAAGACAGTGAAAGAGAGAGAAATTCTTACACAATGCGTTCAGGGGCTGTGATGCAACCTGGATTGACCATATCTAGACCCACAGCTGGATGAGACCTAAGGGTGGACACTGTTGCGGCTGAGAGGTTTGGTGAGGTTGGGTGAGCAAACGCAGACCCTTTAAAGTAATACTGCGTGGTACCCATCGCATGGGTCCCAAATCTCCAGGTTCAAGGGCATCTTCCTACATCGAAAACATGCATGAGATACCCAGAAGATGGTACACCGTGTGATGGGGAAAGGTTTCTAAAACGCACCTCATTTCTCATCTGCTTGTGCCCGGGTTCGCCATTCCAGCCACTTTACTAGCAATCTCCCTCCTTGGAGCATCAGCACCTTTAACCTCCTGTTCCGTACAGGTTGCAATTTGTCCTGAGGATGAACGGGAAGACGTGGAACCAATGAGAGACTAGCTCTTGGTGTTGGGACAGGCACAGGTCACTCTATTTTCCCATCAGGAAGAAGAATTAACCACAGGCTCAGCCTGCCCCCCGGAACCAGAACAGGGCCTGAAGCCATCCTGCGCTTTTGCGGCCAGCTCCCTAAAAAGCGAGTTGTAAAATGGAGGTTCAGGGCACTGCAATTCACAAACCTGCAGAGTTATAAATGATAACTCTCATCCACAAATATATTGAGGGAAGGCAAAGAAGAGGATTTGAAATCAAGGCAGAATTGCAGGAAACAGATTTCAGGAGGTAGATTCGAATCGCCTTTAAAGCACATGAAAAGCGGCAAAACGTTGACAATGATGCCCTTGGCCAAAAAGGGCGTATGCGTTTTTTCCTGAATATATTCAGGAAAAAACGCATACGCCCTTTTTGGCCAACCAAGCAACCTGGAAAGGCAAATCAGCGCTACAAAGATGTCTCGCTTCCCATCGGTCAAAAGGGCCATGCTGAAAAAAGTGTCAAAACCAGAAATGCAGGACAGGCCATGGAGAAATGGGAGCCTTGCTACACTGATGGGCGGGATGTAAATTGTCAACAGCCACTCTGGAGAAGTGTACGGTGAGTCCTGAAACGTCTAAAAAGCAAAGCTTAGAGAGCATAGGGCACTTCCACTCATGGGGGTATAAATTGGGAAAATGAAAAATCAGCAAGACACAAGCACCCCAAAGTTTAGGGCTGCTCTGTTGACAAGGACCTCCACTTCATTCCACCTTCAATATCCCAGGAAAGAGAAAAATGGATAAAGAAGTTGTGGTCCTTATGTACAATGGAATATCACTCAGCCGTGAAATCAATGTCGTAAGGCTAGTAGCAGCATGATGAGTGGATTTAGGTACGACGACTCTAAGTGAAATAAGTCACACAGAAAAGGACACTTCTCATAAGGTATCACTGATAGAGGGAATGTAAAAACCGTTACACTTGAACTGAATTACAAAACAGAACAGAGTCACACATGCAGAAAACACACTATGGCTGCTTAACGGGAAAGGTGAGGTGGGGTGATACATAAAACAAGGGTTTCAAATTAGCTCAGATACCGTTCCATAAACCCAATATGTAATAGACAAGACCTACTCCTTGCTCAGAGAACTGGACTCAACACGCCCTATTCACCGCACAAGAATATATCTGACTAGTAATAATCTTAAAACCTATGTATTGATATCTCTCTGTTAGTGTGTCAAGTGGGTAAAAAGCGGCATAAACACAGCAGTGAAAAGCAGCTAAACCCCATTATAAAAATAAATTACTTTGAAACACCCATGAAACAAAGACAGTGAAAGAGAGAGAAATTCTTACACAATGCGTTCAGGGGCTGTGATGCAACCTGGATTGACCATATATAGACCCACAGCTGGATGAGACCTAAGGGTGGACACTGTTGCGGCTGAGAGGTTTGGTGAGGTTGGGTGAGCAAACGCAGACCCTTTAAAGTAATACTGCGTGGTACCCATCGCATGGGTCCCAAATCTCCAGGTTCAAGGGCATCTTCCTACATCGAAAACATGCATGAGATACCCAGAAGATGGTACACCGTGTGATGGGGAAAGGTTTCTAAAACGCACCTCATTTCTCATCTGCTTGTGCCCGGGTTCGCCATTCCAGCCACTTTACTAGCAATCTCCCTCCTTGGAGCATCAGCACCTTTAACCTCCTGTTCCGTACAGGTTGCAATTTGTCCTGAGGATGAACGGGAAGACGTGGAACCAATGAGAGACTAGCTCTTGGTGTTGGGACAGGCACAGGTCACTCTATTTTCCCATCAGGAAGAAGAATTAACCACAGGCTCAGCCTGCCCCCCGGAACCAGAACAGGGCCTGAAGCCATCCTGCGCTTTTGCGGCCAGCTCCCTAAAAAGCGAGTTGTAAAATGGAGGTTCAGGGCACTGCAATTCACAAACCTGCAGAGTTATAAATGATAACTCTCATCCACAAATATATTGAGGGAAGGCAAAGAAGAGGATTTGAAATCAAGGCAGAATTGCAGGAAACAGATTTCAGGAGGTAGATTCGAATCGCCTTTAAAGCACATGAAAAGCGGCAAAACGTTGACAATGATGCCCTTGGCCAAAAAGGGCGTATGCGTTTTTTCCTGAATATATTCAGGAAAAAACGCATACGCCCTTTTTGGCCAACCAAGCAACCTGGAAAGGCAAGTCAGCGCTACAAAGATGTCTCGCTTCCCATCGGTCAAAAGGGCCATGCTGAAAAAAGTGTCAAAACCAGAAATGCAGGACAGGCCATGGAGAAATGGGAGCCTTGCTACACTGATGGGCGGGATGTAAATTGTCAACAGCCACTCTGGAGAAGTGTACGGTGAGTCCTGAAACGTCTAAAAAGCAAAGCTTAGAGAGCATAGGGCACTTCCACTCATGGGGGTATAAATTGGGAAAATGAAAAATCAGCAAGACACAAGCACCCCAAAGTTTAGGGCTGCTCTGTTGACAAGGACCTCCACTTCATTCCACCTTCAATATCCCAGGAAAGAGAAAAATGGATAAAGAAGTTGTGGTCCTTATGTACAATGGAATATCACTCAGCCGTGAAATCAATGTCATAAGGCTAGTAGCAGCATGATGAGTGGATTTAGGTACGACGACTCTAAGTGAAATAAGTCACACAGAAAAGGACACTTCTCATAAGGTATCACTGATAGAGGGAATGTAAAAACCGTTACACTTGAACTGAATTACAAAACAGAACAGAGTCACACATGCAGAAAACACACAATGGCTGCTTAACGGGAAAGGTGAGGTGGGGTGATACATAAAACAAGGGTTTCAAATTAGCTCAGATACCGTTCCATAAACCCAATATGTAATAGACAAGACCTACTCCTTGCTCAGAGAACTGGACTCAACACGCCCTATTCACCGCACAAGAATATATCTGACTAGTAATAATCTTAAAACCTATGTATTGATATCTCTCTGTTAGTGTGTCAAGTGGGTAAAAAGCGGCATAAACACAGCAGTGAAAAGCAGCTAAACCCCATTATAAAAATAAATTACTTTGAAACACCCATGAAACAAAGACAGTGAAAGAGAGAGAAATTCTTACACAATGCGTTCAGGGGCTGTGATGCAACCTGGATTGACCATATCTAGACCCACAGCTGGATGAGACCTAAGGGTGGACACTGTTGCGGCTGAGAGGTTTGGTGAGGTTGGGTGAGCAAACGCAGACCCTTTAAAGTAATACTGCGTGGTACCCATCGCATGGGTCCCAAATCTCCAGGTTCAAGGGCATCTTCCTACATCGAAAACATGCATGAGATACCCAGAAGATGGTACACCGTGTGATGGGGAAAGGTTTCTAAAACGCACCTCATTTCTCATCTGCTTGTGCCCGGGTTCGCCATTCCAGCCACTTTACTAGCAATCTCCCTCCTTGGAGCATCAGCACCTTTAACCTCCTGTTCCGTACAGGTTGCAATTTGTCCTGAGGATGAACGGGAAGACGTGGAACCAATGAAAGACTAGCTCTTGGTGTTGGGACAGGCACAGGTCACTCTATTTTCCCATCAGGAAGAAGAATTAACCACAGGCTCAGCCTGCCCCCCGGAACCAGAACAGGGCCTGAAGCCATCCTGCGCTTTTGCGGCCAGCTCCCTAAAAAGCGAGTTGTAAAATGGAGGTTCAGGGCACTGCAATTCACAAACCTGCAGAGTTATAAATGATAACTCTCATCCACAAATATATTGAGGGAAGGCAAAGAAGAGGATTTGAAATCAAGGCAGAATTGCAGGAAACAGATTTCAGGAGGTAGATTCGAATCGCCTTTAAAGCACATGAAAAGCGGCAAAACGTTGACAATGATGCCCTTGGCCAAAAAGGGCGTATGCGTTTTTTCCTGAATATATTCAGGAAAAAACGCATACGCCCTTTTTGGCCAACCAAGCAACCTGGAAAGGCAAATCAGCGCTACAAAGATGTCTCGCTTCCCATCGGTCAAAAGGGCCATGCTGAAAAAAGTGTCAACACCAGAAATGCAGGACAGGCCATGGAGAAATGGGAGCCTTGCTACACTGATGGGCGGGATGTAAATTGTCAACAGCCACTCTGGAGAAGTGTACGGTGAGTCCTGAAACGTCTAAAAAGCAAAGCTTAGAGAGCATAGGGCACTTCCACTCATGGGGGTATAAATTGGGAAAATGAAAAATCAGCAAGACACAAGCACCCCAAAGTTTAGGGCTGCTCTGTTGACAAGGACCTCCACTTCATTCCACCTTCAATATCCCAGGAAAGAGAAAAATGGATAAAGAAGTTGTGGTCCTTATGTACAATGGAATATCACTCAGCCGTGAAATCAATGTCATAAGGCTAGTAGCAGCATGATGAGTGGATTTAGGTACGACGACTCTAAGTGAAATAAGTCACACAGAAAAGGACACTTCTCATAAGGTATCACTGATAGAGGGAATGTAAAAACCGTTACACTTGAACTGAATTACAAAACAGAACAGAGTCACACATGCAGAAAACACACTATGGCTGCTTAACGGGAAAGGTGAGGTGGGGTGATACATAAAACAAGGGTTTCAAATTAGCTCAGATACCGTTCCATAAACCCAATATGTAATAGACAAGACCTACTCCTTGCTCAGAGAACTGGACTCAACACGCCCTATTCACCGCACAAGAATATATCTGACTAGTAATAATCTTAAAACCTATGTATTGATATCTCTCTGTTAGTGTGTCAAGTGGGTAAAAAGCGGCATAAACACAGCAGTGAAAAGCAGCTAAACCCCATTATAAAAATAAATTACTTTGAAACACCCATGAAACAAAGACAGTGAAAGAGAGAGAAATTCTTACACAATGCGTTCAGGGGCTGTGATGCAACCTGGATTGACCATATCTAGACCCACAGCTGGATGAGACCTAAGGGTGGACACTGTTGCGGCTGAGAGGTTTGGTGAGGTTGGGTGAGCAAACGCAGACCCTTTAAAGTAATACTGCGTGGTACCCATCGCATGGGTCCCAAATCTCCAGGTTCAAGGGCATCTTCCTACATCGAAAACATGCATGAGATACCCAGAAGATGGTACACCGTGTGATGGGGAAAGGTTTCTAAAACGCACCTCATTTCTCATCTGCTTGTGCCCGGGTTCGCCATTCCAGCCACTTTACTAGCAATCTCCCTCCTTGGAGCATCAGCACCTTTAACCTCCTGTTCCGTACAGGTTGCAATTTGTCCTGAGGATGAACGGGAAGACGTGGAACCAATGAGAGACTAGCTCTTGGTGTTGGGACAGGCACAGGTCACTCTATTTTCCCATCAGGAAGAAGAATTAACCACAGGCTCAGCCTGCCCCCCGGAACCAGAACAGGGCCTGAAGCCATCCTGCGCTTTTGCGGCCAGCTCCCTAAAAAGCGAGTTGTAAAATGGAGGTTCAGGGCACTGCAATTCACAAACCTGCAGAGTTATAAATGATAACTCTCATCCACAAATATATTGAGGGAAGGCAAAGAAGAGGATTTGAAATCAAGGCAGAATTGCAGGAAACAGATTTCAGGAGGTAGATTCGAATCGCCTTTAAAGCACATGAAAAGCGGCAAAACGTTGACAATGATGCCCTTGGCCAAAAAGGGCGTATGCGTTTTTTCCTGAATATATTCAGGAAAAAACGCATACGCCCTTTTTGGCCAACCAAGCAACCTGGAAAGGCAAATCAGCGCTACAAAGATGTCTCGCTTCCCATCGGTCAAAAGGGCCATGCTGAAAAAAGTGTCAAAACCAGAAATGCAGGACAGGCCATGGAGAAATGGGAGCCTTGCTACACTGATGGGCGGGATGTAAATTGTCAACAGCCACTCTGGAGAAGTGTACGGTGAGTCCTGAAACGTCTAAAAAGCAAAGCTTAGAGAGCATAGGGCACTTCCACTCATGGGGGTATAAATTGGGAAAATGAAAAATCAGCAAGACACAAGCACCCCAAAGTTTAGGGCTGCTCTGTTGACAAGGACCTCCACTTCATTCCACCTTCAATATCCCAGGAAAGAGAAAAATGGATAAAGAAGTTGTGGTCCTTATGTACAATGGAATATCACTCAGCCGTGAAATCAATGTCGTAAGGCTAGTAGCAGCATGATGAGTGGATTTAGGTACGACGACTCTAAGTGAAATAAGTCACACAGAAAAGGACACTTCTCATAAGGTATCACTGATAGAGGGAATGTAAAAACCGTTACACTTGAACTGAATTACAAAACAGAACAGAGTCACACATGCAGAAAACACACTATGGCTGCTTAACGGGAAAGGTGAGGTGGGGTGATACATAAAACAAGGGTTTCAAATTAGCTCAGATACCGTTCCATAAACCCAATATGTAATAGACAAGACCTACTCCTTGCTCAGAGAACTGGACTCAACACGCCCTATTCACCGCACAAGAATATATCTGACTAGTAATAATCTTAAAACCTATGTATTGATATCTCTCTGTTAGTGTGTCAAGTGGGTAAAAAGCGGCATAAACACAGCAGTGAAAAGCAGCTAAACCCCATTATAAAAATAAATTACTTTGAAACACCCATGAAACAAAGACAGTGAAAGAGAGAGAAATTCTTACACAATGCGTTCAGGGGCTGTGATGCAACCTGGATTGACCATATCTAGACCCACAGCTGGATGAGACCTAAGGGTGGACACTGTTGCGGCTGAGAGGTTTGGTGAGGTTGGGTGAGCAAACGCAGACCCTTTAAAGTAATACTGCGTGGTACCCATCGCATGGGTCCCAAATCTCCAGGTTCAAGGGCATCTTCCTACATCGAAAACATGCATGAGATACCCAGAAGATGGTACACCGTGTGATGGGGAAAGGTTTCTAAAACGCACCTCATTTCTCATCTGCTTGTGCCCGGGTTCGCCATTCCAGCCACTTTACTAGCAATCTCCCTCCTTGGAGCATCAGCACCTTTAACCTCCTGTTCCGTACAGGTTGCAATTTGTCCTGAGGATGAACGGGAAGACGTGGAACCAATGAGAGACTAGCTCTTGGTGTTGGGACAGGCACAGGTCACTCTATTTTCCCATCAGGAAGAAGAATTAACCACAGGCTCAGCCTGCCCCCCGGAACCAGAACAGGGCCTGAAGCCATCCTGCGCTTTTGCGGCCAGCTCCCTAAAAAGCGAGTTGTAAAATGGAGGTTCAGGGCACTGCAATTCACAAACCTGCAGAGTTATAAATGATAACTCTCATCCACAAATATATTGAGGGAAGGCAAAGAAGAGGATTTGAAATCAAGGCAGAATTGCAGGAAACAGATTTCAGGAGGTAGATTCGAATCGCCTTTAAAGCACATGAAAAGCGGCAAAACGTTGACAATGATGCCCTTGGCCAAAAAGGGCGTATGCGTTTTTTCCTGAATATATTCAGGAAAAAACGCATACGCCCTTTTTGGCCAACCAAGCAACCTGGAAAGGCAAATCAGCGCTACAAAGATGTCTCGCTTCCCATCGGTCAAAAGGGCCATGCTGAAAAAAGTGTCAAAACCAGAAATGCAGGACAGGCCATGGAGAAATGGGAGCCTTGCTACACTGATGGGCGGGATGTAAATTGTCAACAGCCACTCTGGAGAAGTGTACGGTGAGTCCTGAAACGTCTAAAAAGCAAAGCTTAGAGAGCATAGGGCACTTCCACTCATGGGGGTATAAATTGGGAAAATGAAAAATCAGCAAGACACAAGCACCCCAAAGTTTAGGGCTGCTCTGTTGACAAGGACCTCCACTTCATTCCACCTTCAATATCCCAGGAAAGAGAAAAATGGATAAAGAAGTTGTGGTCCTTATGTACAATGGAATATCACTCAGCCGTGAAATCAATGTCATAAGGCTAGTAGCAGCATGATGAGTGGATTTAGGTACGACGACTCTAAGTGAAATAAGTCACACAGAAAAGGACACTTCTCATAAGGTATCACTGATAGAGGGAATGTAAAAACCGTTACACTTGAACTGAATTACAAAACAGAACAGAGTCACACATGCAGAAAACACACAATGGCTGCTTAACGGGAAAGGTGAGGTGGGGTGATACATAAAACAAGGGTTTCAAATTAGCTCAGATACCGTTCCATAAACCCAATATGTAATAGACAAGACCTACTCCTTGCTCAGAGAACTGGACTCAACACGCCCTATTCACCGCACAAGAATATATCTGACTAGTAATAATCTTAAAACCTATGTATTGATATCTCTCTGTTAGTGTGTCAAGTGGGTAAAAAGCGGCATAAACACAGCAGTGAAAAGCAGCTAAACCCCATTATAAAAATAAATTACTTTGAAACACCCATGAAACAAAGACAGTGAAAGAGAGAGAAATTCTTACACAATGCGTTCAGGGGCTGTGATGCAACCTGGATTGACCATATCTAGACCCACAGCTGGATGAGACCTAAGGGTGGACACTGTTGCGGCTGAGAGGTTTGGTGAGGTTGGGTGAGCAAACGCAGACCCTTTAAAGTAATACTGCGTGGTACCCATCGCATGGGTCCCAAATCTCCAGGTTCAAGGGCATCTTCCTACATCGAAAACATGCATGAGATACCCAGAAGATGGTACACCGTGTGATGGGGAAAGGTTTCTAAAACGCACCTCATTTCTCATCTGCTTGTGCCCGGGTTCGCCATTCCAGCCACTTTACTAGCAATCTCCCTCCTTGGAGCATCAGCACCTTTAACCTCCTGTTCCGTACAGGTTGCAATTTGTCCTGAGGATGAACGGGAAGACGTGGAACCAATGAGAGACTAGCTCTTGGTGTTGGGACAGGCACAGGTCACTCTATTTTCCCATCAGGAAGAAGAATTAACCACAGGCTCAGCCTGCCCCCCGGAACCAGAACAGGGCCTGAAGCCATCCTGCGCTTTTGCGGCCAGCTCCCTAAAAAGCGAGTTGTAAAATGGAGGTTCAGGGCACTGCAATTCACAAACCTGCAGAGTTATAAATGATAACTCTCATCCACAAATATATTGAGGGAAGGCAAAGAAGAGGATTTGAAATCAAGGCAGAATTGCAGGAAACAGATTTCAGGAGGTAGATTCGAATCGCCTTTAAAGCACATGAAAAGCGGCAAAACGTTGACAATGATGCCCTTGGCCAAAAAGGGCGTATGCGTTTTTTCCTGAATATATTCAGGAAAAAACGCATACGCCCTTTTTGGCCAACCAAGCAACCTGGAAAGGCAAATCAGCGCTACAAAGATGTCTCGCTTCCCATCGGTCAAAAGGGCCATGCTGAAAAAAGTGTCAAAACCAGAAATGCAGGACAGGCCATGGAGAAATGGGAGCCTTGCTACACTGATGGGCGGGATGTAAATTGTCAACAGCCACTCTGGAGAAGTGTACGGTGAGTCCTGAAACGTCTAAAAAGCAAAGCTTAGAGAGCATAGGGCACTTCCACTCATGGGGGTATAAATTGGGAAAATGAAAAATCAGCAAGACACAAGCACCCCAAAGTTTAGGGCTGCTCTGTTGACAAGGACCTCCACTTCATTCCACCTTCAATATCCCAGGAAAGAGAAAAATGGATAAAGAAGTTGTGGTCCTTATGTACAATGGAATATCACTCAGCCGTGAAATCAATGTCGTAAGGCTAGTAGCAGCATGATGAGTGGATTTAGGTACGACGACTCTAAGTGAAATAAGTCACACAGAAAAGGACACTTCTCATAAGGTATCACTGATAGAGGGAATGTAAAAACCGTTACACTTGAACTGAATTACAAAACAGAACAGAGTCACACATGCAGAAAACACACAATGGCTGCTTAACGGGAAAGGTGAGGTGGGGTGATACATAAAACAAGGGTTTCAAATTAGCTCAGATACCGTTCCATAAACCCAATATGTAATAGACAAGACCTACTCCTTGCTCAGAGAACTGGACTCAACACGCCCTATTCACCGCACAAGAATATATCTGACTAGTAATAATCTTAAAACCTATGTATTGATATCTCTCTGTTAGTGTGTCAAGTGGGTAAAAAGCGGCATAAACACAGCAGTGAAAAGCAGCTAAACCCCATTATAAAAATAAATTACTTTGAAACACCCATGAAACAAAGACAGTGAAAGAGAGAGAAATTCTTACACAATGCGTTCAGGGGCTGTGATGCAACCTGGATTGACCATATCTAGACCCACAGCTGGATGAGACCTAAGGGTGGACACTGTTGCGGCTGAGAGGTTTGGTGAGGTTGGGTGAGCAAACGCAGACCCTTTAAAGTAATACTGCGTGGTACCCATCGCATGGGTCCCAAATCTCCAGGTTCAAGGGCATCTTCCTACATCGAAAACATGCATGAGATACCCAGAAGATGGTACACCGTGTGATGGGGAAAGGTTTCTAAAACGCACCTCATTTCTCATCTGCTTGTGCCCGGGTTCGCCATTCCAGCCACTTTACTAGCAATCTCCCTCCTTGGAGCATCAGCACCTTTAACCTCCTGTTCCGTACAGGTTGCAATTTGTACTGAGGATGAACGGGAAGACGTGGAACCAATGAAAGACTAGCTCTTGGTGTTGGGACAGGCACAGGTCACTCTATTTTCCCATCAGGAAGAAGAATTAACCACAGGCTCAGCCTGCCCCCCGGAACCAGAACAGGGCCTGAAGCCATCCTGCGCTTTTGCGGCCAGCTCCCTAAAAAGCGAGTTGTAAAATGGAGGTTCAGGGCACTGCAATTCACAAACCTGCAGAGTTATAAATGATAACTCTCATCCACAAATATATTGAGGGAAGGCAAAGAAGAGGATTTGAAATCAAGGCAGAATTGCAGGAAACAGATTTCAGGAGGTAGATTCGAATCGCCTTTAAAGCACATGAAAAGCGGCAAAACGTTGACAATGATGCCCTTGGCCAAAAAGGGCGTATGCGTTTTTTCCTGAATATATTCAGGAAAAAACGCATACGCCCTTTTTGGCCAACCAAGCAACCTGGAAAGGCAAATCAGCGCTACAAAGATGTCTCGCTTCCCATCGGTCAAAAGGGCCATGCTGAAAAAAGTGTCAAAACCAGAAATGCAGGACAGGCCATGGAGAAATGGGAGCCTTGCTACACTGATGGGCGGGATGTAAATTGTCAACAGCCACTCTGGAGAAGTGTACGGTGAGTCCTGAAACGTCTAAAAAGCAAAGCTTAGAGAGCATAGGGCACTTCCACTCATGGGGGTATAAATTGGGAAAATGAAAAATCAGCAAGACACAAGCACCCCAAAGTTTAGGGCTGCTCTGTTGACAAGGACCTCCACTTCATTCCACCTTCAATATCCCAGGAAAGAGAAAAGTGGATAAAGAAGTTGTGGTCCTTATGTACAATGGAATATCACTCAGCCGTGAAATCAATGTCATAAGGCTAGTAGCAGCATGATGAGTGGATTTAGGTACGACGACTCTAAGTGAAATAAGTCACACAGAAAAGGACACTTCTCATAAGGTATCACTGATAGAGGGAATGTAAAAACCGTTACACTTGAACTGAATTACAAAACAGAACAGAGTCACACATGCAGAAAACACACTATGGCTGCTTAACGGGAAAGGTGAGGTGGGGTGATACATAAAACAAGGGTTTCAAATTAGCTCAGATACCGTTCCATAAACCCAATATGTAATAGACAAGACCTACTCCTTGCTCAGAGAACTGGACTCAACACGCCCTATTCACCGCACAAGAATATATCTGACTAGTAATAATCTTAAAACCTATGTATTGATATCTCTCTGTTAGTGTGTCAAGTGGGTAAAAAGCGGCATAAACACAGCAGTGAAAAGCAGCTAAACCCCATTATAAAAATAAATTACTTTGAAACACCCATGAAACAAAGACAGTGAAAGAGAGAGAAATTCTTACACAATGCGTTCAGGGGCTGTGATGCAACCTGGATTGACCATATCTAGACCCACAGCTGGATGAGACATAAGGGTGGACACTGTTGCGGCTGAGAGGTTTGGTGAGGTTGGGTGAGCAAACGCAGACCCTTTAAAGTAATACTGCGTGGTACCCATCGCATGGGTCCCAAATCTCCAGGTTCAAGGGCATCTTCCTACATCGAAAACATGCATGAGATACCCAGAAGATGGTACACCGTGTGATGGGGAAAGGTTTCTAAAACGCACCTCATTTCTCATCTGCTTGTGCCCGGGTTCGCCATTCCAGCCACTTTACTAGCAATCTCCCTCCTTGGAGCATCAGCACCTTTAACCTCCTGTTCCGTACAGGTTGCAATTTGTCCTGAGGATGAACGGGAAGACGTGGAACCAATGAAAGACTAGCTCTTGGTGTTGGGACAGGCACAGGTCACTCTATTTTCCCATCAGGAAGAAGAATTAACCACAGGCTCAGCCTGCCCCCCGGAACCAGAACAGGGCCTGAAGCCATCCTGCGCTTTTGCGGCCAGCTCCCTAAAAAGCGAGTTGTAAAATGGAGGTTCAGGGCACTGCAATTCACAAACCTGCAGAGTTATAAATGATAACTCTCATCCACAAATATATTGAGGGAAGGCAAAGAAGAGGATTTGAAATCAAGGCAGAATTGCAGGAAACAGATTTCAGGAGGTAGATTCGAATCGCCTTTAAAGCACATGAAAAGCGGCAAAACGTTGACAATGATGCCCTTGGCCAAAAAGGGCGTATGCGTTTTTTCCTGAATATATTCAGGAAAAAACGCATACGCCCTTTTTGGCCAACCAAGCAACCTGGAAAGGCAAATCAGCGCTACAAAGATGTCTCGCTTCCCATCGGTCAAAAGGGCCATGCTGAAAAAAGTGTCAAAACCAGAAATGCAGGACAGGCCATGGAGAAATGGGAGCCTTGCTACACTGATGGGCGGGATGTAAATTGTCAACAGCCACTCTGGAGAAGTGTACGGTGAGTCCTGAAACGTCTAAAAAGCAAAGCTTAGAGAGCATAGGGCACTTCCACTCATGGGGGTATAAATTGGGAAAATGAAAAATCAGCAAGACACAAGCACCCCAAAGTTTAGGGCTGCTCTGTTGACAAGGACCTCCACTTCATTCCACCTTCAATATCCCAGGAAAGAGAAAAATGGATAAAGAAGTTGTGGTCCTTATGTACAATGGAATATCACTCAGCCGTGAAATCAATGTCATAAGGCTAGTAGCAGCATGATGAGTGGATTTAGGTACGACGACTCTAAGTGAAATAAGTCACACAGAAAAGGACACTTCTCATAAGGTATCACTGATAGAGGGAATGTAAAAACCGTTACACTTGAACTGAATTACAAAACAGAACAGAGTCACACATGCAGAAAACACACAATGGCTGCTTAACGGGAAAGGTGAGGTGGGGTGATACATAAAACAAGGGTTTCAAATTAGCTCAGATACCGTTCCATAAACCCAATATGTAATAGACAAGACCTACTCCTTGCTCAGAGAACTGGACTCAACACGCCCTATTCACCGCACAAGAATATATCTGACTAGTAATAATCTTAAAACCTATGTATTGATATCTCTCTGTTAGTGTGTCAAGTGGGTAAAAAGCGGCATAAACACAGCAGTGAAAAGCAGCTAAACCCCATTATAAAAATAAATTACTTTGAAACACCCATGAAACAAAGACAGTGAAAGAGAGAGAAATTCTTACACAATGCGTTCAGGGGCTGTGATGCAACCTGGATTGACCATATCTAGACCCACAGCTGGATGAGACCTAAGGGTGGACACTGTTGCGGCTGAGAGGTTTGGTGAGGTTGGGTGAGCAAACGCAGACCCTTTAAAGTAATACTGCGTGGTACCCATCGCATGGGTCCCAAATCTCCAGGTTCAAGGGCATCTTCCTACATCGAAAACATGCATGAGATACCCAGAAGATGGTACACCGTGTGATGGGGAAAGGTTTCTAAAACGCACCTCATTTCTCATCTGCTTGTGCCCGGGTTCGCCATTCCAGCCACTTTACTAGCAATCTCCCTCCTTGGAGCATCAGCACCTTTAACCTCCTGTTCCGTACAGGTTGCAATTTGTACTGAGGATGAACGGGAAGACGTGGAACCAATGAAAGACTAGCTCTTGGTGTTGGGACAGGCACAGGTCACTCTATTTTCCCATCAGGAAGAAGAATTAACCACAGGCTCAGCCTGCCCCCCGGAACCAGAACAGGGCCTGAAGCCATCCTGCGCTTTTGCGGCCAGCTCCCTAAAAAGCGAGTTGTAAAATGGAGGTTCAGGGCACTGCAATTCACAAACCTGCAGAGTTATAAATGATAACTCTCATCCACAAATATATTGAGGGAAGGCAAAGAAGAGGATTTGAAATCAAGGCAGAATTGCAGGAAACAGATTTCAGGAGGTAGATTCGAATCGCCTTTAAAGCACATGAAAAGCGGCAAAACGTTGACAATGATGCCCTTGGCCAAAAAGGGCGTATGCGTTTTTTCCTGAATATATTCAGGAAAAAACGCATACGCCCTTTTTGGCCAACCAAGCAACCTGGAAAGGCAAATCAGCGCTACAAAGATGTCTCGCTTCCCATCGGTCAAAAGGGCCATGCTGAAAAAAGTGTCAAAACCAGAAATGCAGGACAGGCCATGGAGAAATGGGAGCCTTGCTACACTGATGGGCGGGATGTAAATTGTCAACAGCCACTCTGGAGAAGTGTACGGTGAGTCCTGAAACGTCTAAAAAGCAAAGCTTAGAGAGCATAGGGCACTTCCACTCATGGGGGTATAAATTGGGAAAATGAAAAATCAGCAAGACACAAGCACCCCAAAGTTTAGGGCTGCTCTGTTGACAAGGACCTCCACTTCATTCCACCTTCAATATCCCAGGAAAGAGAAAAATGGATAAAGAAGTTGTGGTCCTTATGTACAATGGAATATCACTCAGCCGTGAAATCAATGTCATAAGGCTAGTAGCAGCATGATGAGTGGATTTAGGTACGACGACTCTAAGTGAAATAAGTCACACAGAAAAGGACACTTCTCATAAGGTATCACTGATAGAGGGAATGTAAAAACCGTTACACTTGAACTGAATTACAAAACAGAACAGAGTCACACATGCAGAAAACACACAATGGCTGCTTAACGGGAAAGGTGAGGTGGGGTGATACATAAAACAAGGGTTTCAAATTAGCTCAGATACCGTTCCATAAACCCAATATGTAATAGACAAGACCTACTCCTTGCTCAGAGAACTGGACTCAACACGCCCTATTCACCGCACAAGAATATATCTGACTAGTAATAATCTTAAAACCTATGTATTGATATCTCTCTGTTAGTGTGTCAAGTGGGTAAAAAGCGGCATAAACACAGCAGTGAAAAGCAGCTAAACCCCATTATAAAAATAAATTACTTTGAAACACCCATGAAACAAAGACAGTGAAAGAGAGAGAAATTCTTACACAATGCGTTCAGGGGCTGTGATGCAACCTGGATTGACCATATCTAGACCCACAGCTGGATGAGACCTAAGGGTGGACACTGTTGCGGCTGAGAGGTTTGGTGAGGTTGGGTGAGCAAACGCAGACCCTTTAAAGTAATACTGCGTGGTACCCATCGCATGGGTCCCAAATCTCCAGGTTCAAGGGCATCTTCCTACATCGAAAACATGCATGAGATACCCAGAAGATGGTACACCGTGTGATGGGGAAAGGTTTCTAAAACGCACCTCATTTCTCATCTGCTTGTGCCCGGGTTCGCCATTCCAGCCACTTTACTAGCAATCTCCCTCCTTGGAGCATCAGCACCTTTAACCTCCTGTTCCGTACAGGTTGCAATTTGTACTGAGGATGAACGGGAAGACGTGGAACCAATGAAAGACTAGCTCTTGGTGTTGGGACAGGCACAGGTCACTCTATTTTCCCATCAGGAAGAAGAATTAACCACAGGCTCAGCCTGCCCCCCGGAACCAGAACAGGGCCTGAAGCCATCCTGCGCTTTTGCGGCCAGCTCCCTAAAAAGCGAGTTGTAAAATGGAGGTTCAGGGCACTGCAATTCACAAACCTGCAGAGTTATAAATGATAACTCTCATCCACAAATATATTGAGGGAAGGCAAAGAAGAGGATTTGAAATCAAGGCAGAATTGCAGGAAACAGATTTCAGGAGGTAGATTCGAATCGCCTTTAAAGCACATGAAAAGCGGCAAAACGTTGACAATGATGCCCTTGGCCAAAAAGGGCGTATGCGTTTTTTCCTGAATATATTCAGGAAAAAACGCATACGCCCTTTTTGGCCAACCAAGCAACCTGGAAAGGCAAATCAGCGCTACAAAGATGTCTCGCTTCCCATCGGTCAAAAGGGCCATGCTGAAAAAAGTGTCAAAACCAGAAATGCAGGACAGGCCATGGAGAAATGGGAGCCTTGCTACACTGATGGGCGGGATGTAAATTGTCAACAGCCACTCTGGAGAAGTGTACGGTGAGTCCTGAAACGTCTAAAAAGCAAAGCTTAGAGAGCATAGGGCACTTCCACTCATGGGGGTATAAATTGGGAAAATGAAAAATCAGCAAGACACAAGCACCCCAAAGTTTAGGGCTGCTCTGTTGACAAGGACCTCCACTTCATTCCACCTTCAATATCCCAGGAAAGAGAAAAGTGGATAAAGAAGTTGTGGTCCTTATGTACAATGGAATATCACTCAGCCGTGAAATCAATGTCATAAGGCTAGTAGCAGCATGATGAGTGGATTTAGGTACGACGACTCTAAGTGAAATAAGTCACACAGAAAAGGACACTTCTCATAAGGTATCACTGATAGAGGGAATGTAAAAACCGTTACACTTGAACTGAATTACAAAACAGAACAGAGTCACACATGCAGAAAACACACTATGGCTGCTTAACGGGAAAGGTGAGGTGGGGTGATACATAAAACAAGGGTTTCAAATTAGCTCAGATACCGTTCCATAAACCCAATATGTAATAGACAAGACCTACTCCTTGCTCAGAGAACTGGACTCAACACGCCCTATTCACCGCACAAGAATATATCTGACTAGTAATAATCTTAAAACCTATGTATTGATATCTCTCTGTTAGTGTGTCAAGTGGGTAAAAAGCGGCATAAACACAGCAGTGAAAAGCAGCTAAACCCCATTATAAAAATAAATTACTTTGAAACACCCATGAAACAAAGACAGTGAAAGAGAGAGAAATTCTTACACAATGCGTTCAGGGGCTGTGATGCAACCTGGATTGACCATATCTAGACCCACAGCTGGATGAGACATAAGGGTGGACACTGTTGCGGCTGAGAGGTTTGGTGAGGTTGGGTGAGCAAACGCAGACCCTTTAAAGTAATACTGCGTGGTACCCATCGCATGGGTCCCAAATCTCCAGGTTCAAGGGCATCTTCCTACATCGAAAACATGCATGAGATACCCAGAAGATGGTACACCGTGTGATGGGGAAAGGTTTCTAAAACGCACCTCATTTCTCATCTGCTTGTGCCCGGGTTCGCCATTCCAGCCACTTTACTAGCAATCTCCCTCCTTGGAGCATCAGCACCTTTAACCTCCTGTTCCGTACAGGTTGCAATTTGTCCTGAGGATGAACGGGAAGACGTGGAACCAATGAAAGACTAGCTCTTGGTGTTGGGACAGGCACAGGTCACTCTATTTTCCCATCAGGAAGAAGAATTAACCACAGGCTCAGCCTGCCCCCCGGAACCAGAACAGGGCCTGAAGCCATCCTGCGCTTTTGCGGCCAGCTCCCTAAAAAGCGAGTTGTAAAATGGAGGTTCAGGGCACTGCAATTCACAAACCTGCAGAGTTATAAATGATAACTCTCATCCACAAATATATTGAGGGAAGGCAAAGAAGAGGATTTGAAATCAAGGCAGAATTGCAGGAAACAGATTTCAGGAGGTAGATTCGAATCGCCTTTAAAGCACATGAAAAGCGGCAAAACGTTGACAATGATGCCCTTGGCCAAAAAGGGCGTATGCGTTTTTTCCTGAATATATTCAGGAAAAAACGCATACGCCCTTTTTGGCCAACCAAGCAACCTGGAAAGGCAAATCAGCGCTACAAAGATGTCTCGCTTCCCATCGGTCAAAAGGGCCATGCTGAAAAAAGTGTCAAAACCAGAAATGCAGGACAGGCCATGGAGAAATGGGAGCCTTGCTACACTGATGGGCGGGATGTAAATTGTCAACAGCCACTCTGGAGAAGTGTACGGTGAGTCCTGAAACGTCTAAAAAGCAAAGCTTAGAGAGCATAGGGCACTTCCACTCATGGGGGTATAAATTGGGAAAATGAAAAATCAGCAAGACACAAGCACCCCAAAGTTTAGGGCTGCTCTGTTGACAAGGACCTCCACTTCATTCCACCTTCAATATCCCAGGAAAGAGAAAAATGGATAAAGAAGTTGTGGTCCTTATGTACAATGGAATATCACTCAGCCGTGAAATCAATGTCATAAGGCTAGTAGCAGCATGATGAGTGGATTTAGGTACGACGACTCTAAGTGAAATAAGTCACACAGAAAAGGACACTTCTCATAAGGTATCACTGATAGAGGGAATGTAAAAACCGTTACACTTGAACTGAATTACAAAACAGAACAGAGTCACACATGCAGAAAACACACAATGGCTGCTTAACGGGAAAGGTGAGGTGGGGTGATACATAAAACAAGGGTTTCAAATTAGCTCAGATACCGTTCCATAAACCCAATATGTAATAGACAAGACCTACTCCTTGCTCAGAGAACTGGACTCAACACGCCCTATTCACCGCACAAGAATATATCTGACTAGTAATAATCTTAAAACCTATGTATTGATATCTCTCTGTTAGTGTGTCAAGTGGGTAAAAAGCGGCATAAACACAGCAGTGAAAAGCAGCTAAACCCCATTATAAAAATAAATTACTTTGAAACACCCATGAAACAAAGACAGTGAAAGAGAGAGAAATTCTTACACAATGCGTTCAGGGGCTGTGATGCAACCTGGATTGACCATATCTAGACCCACAGCTGGATGAGACCTAAGGGTGGACACTGTTGCGGCTGAGAGGTTTGGTGAGGTTGGGTGAGCAAACGCAGACCCTTTAAAGTAATACTGCGTGGTACCCATCGCATGGGTCCCAAATCTCCAGGTTCAAGGGCATCTTCCTACATCGAAAACATGCATGAGATACCCAGAAGATGGTACACCGTGTGATGGGGAAAGGTTTCTAAAACGCACCTCATTTCTCATCTGCTTGTGCCCGGGTTCGCCATTCCAGCCACTTTACTAGCAATCTCCCTCCTTGGAGCATCAGCACCTTTAACCTCCTGTTCCGTACAGGTTGCAATTTGTACTGAGGATGAACGGGAAGACGTGGAACCAATGAAAGACTAGCTCTTGGTGTTGGGACAGGCACAGGTCACTCTATTTTCCCATCAGGAAGAAGAATTAACCACAGGCTCAGCCTGCCCCCCGGAACCAGAACAGGGCCTGAAGCCATCCTGCGCTTTTGCGGCCAGCTCCCTAAAAAGCGAGTTGTAAAATGGAGGTTCAGGGCACTGCAATTCACAAACCTGCAGAGTTATAAATGATAACTCTCATCCACAAATATATTGAGGGAAGGCAAAGAAGAGGATTTGAAATCAAGGCAGAATTGCAGGAAACAGATTTCAGGAGGTAGATTCGAATCGCCTTTAAAGCACATGAAAAGCGGCAAAACGTTGACAATGATGCCCTTGGCCAAAAAGGGCGTATGCGTTTTTTCCTGAATATATTCAGGAAAAAACGCATACGCCCTTTTTGGCCAACCAAGCAACCTGGAAAGGCAAATCAGCGCTACAAAGATGTCTCGCTTCCCATCGGTCAAAAGGGCCATGCTGAAAAAAGTGTCAAAACCAGAAATGCAGGACAGGCCATGGAGAAATGGGAGCCTTGCTACACTGATGGGCGGGATGTAAATTGTCAACAGCCACTCTGGAGAAGTGTACGGTGAGTCCTGAAACGTCTAAAAAGCAAAGCTTAGAGAGCATAGGGCACTTCCACTCATGGGGGTATAAATTGGGAAAATGAAAAATCAGCAAGACACAAGCACCCCAAAGTTTAGGGCTGCTCTGTTGACAAGGACCTCCACTTCATTCCACCTTCAATATCCCAGGAAAGAGAAAAATGGATAAAGAAGTTGTGGTCCTTATGTACAATGGAATATCACTCAGCCGTGAAATCAATGTCATAAGGCTAGTAGCAGCATGATGAGTGGATTTAGGTACGACGACTCTAAGTGAAATAAGTCACACAGAAAAGGACACTTCTCATAAGGTATCACTGATAGAGGGAATGTAAAAACCGTTACACTTGAACTGAATTACAAAACAGAACAGAGTCACACATGCAGAAAACACACTATGGCTGCTTAACGGGAAAGGTGAGGTGGGGTGATACATAAAACAAGGGTTTCAAATTAGCTCAGATACCGTTCCATAAACCCAATATGTAATAGACAAGACCTACTCCTTGCTCAGAGAACTGGACTCAACACGCCCTATTCACCGCACAAGAATATATCTGACTAGTAATAATCTTAAAACCTATGTATTGATATCTCTCTGTTAGTGTGTCAAGTGGGTAAAAAGCGGCATAAACACAGCAGTGAAAAGCAGCTAAACCCCATTATAAAAATAAATTACTTTGAAACACCCATGAAACAAAGACAGTGAAAGAGAGAGAAATTCTTACACAATGCGTTCAGGGGCTGTGATGCAACCTGGATTGACCATATCTAGACCCACAGCTGGATGAGACCTAAGGGTGGACACTGTTGCGGCTGAGAGGTTTGGTGAGGTTGGGTGAGCAAACGCAGACCCTTTAAAGTAATACTGCGTGGTACCCATCGCATGGGTCCCAAATCTCCAGGTTCAAGGGCATCTTCCTACATCGAAAACATGCATGAGATACCCAGAAGATGGTACACCGTGTGATGGGGAAAGGTTTCTAAAACGCACCTCATTTCTCATCTGCTTGTGCCCGGGTTCGCCATTCCAGCCACTTTACTAGCAATCTCCCTCCTTGGAGCATCAGCACCTTTAACCTCCTGTTCCGTACAGGTTGCAATTTGTCCTGAGGATGAACGGGAAGACGTGGAACCAATGAGAGACTAGCTCTTGGTGTTGGGACAGGCACAGGTCACTCTATTTTCCCATCAGGAAGAAGAATTAACCACAGGCTCAGCCTGCCCCCCGGAACCAGAACAGGGCCTGAAGCCATCCTGCGCTTTTGCGGCCAGCTCCCTAAAAAGCGAGTTGTAAAATGGAGGTTCAGGGCACTGCAATTCACAAACCTGCAGAGTTATAAATGATAACTCTCATCCACAAATATATTGAGGGAAGGCAAAGAAGAGGATTTGAAATCAAGGCAGAATTGCAGGAAACAGATTTCAGGAGGTAGATTCGAATCGCCTTTAAAGCACATGAAAAGCGGCAAAACGTTGACAATGATGCCCTTGGCCAAAAAGGGCGTATGCGTTTTTTCCTGAATATATTCAGGAAAAAACGCATACGCCCTTTTTGGCCAACCAAGCAACCTGGAAAGGCAAATCAGCGCTACAAAGATGTCTCGCTTCCCATCGGTCAAAAGGGCCATGCTGAAAAAAGTGTCAAAACCAGAAATGCAGGACAGGCCATGGAGAAATGGGAGCCTTGCTACACTGATGGGCGGGATGTAAATTGTCAACAGCCACTCTGGAGAAGTGTACGGTGAGTCCTGAAACGTCTAAAAAGCAAAGCTTAGAGAGCATAGGGCACTTCCACTCATGGGGGTATAAATTGGGAAAATGAAAAATCAGCAAGACACAAGCACCCCAAAGTTTAGGGCTGCTCTGTTGACAAGGACCTCCACTTCATTCCACCTTCAATATCCCAGGAAAGAGAAAAATGGATAAAGAAGTTGTGGTCCTTATGTACAATGGAATATCACTCAGCCGTGAAATCAATGTCATAAGGCTAGTAGCAGCATGATGAGTGGATTTAGGTACGACGACTCTAAGTGAAATAAGTCACACAGAAAAGGACACTTCTCATAAGGTATCACTGATAGAGGGAATGTAAAAACCGTTACACTTGAACTGAATTACAAAACAGAACAGAGTCACACATGCAGAAAACACACAATGGCTGCTTAACGGGAAAGGTGAGGTGGGGTGATACATAAAACAAGGGTTTCAAATTAGCTCAGATACCGTTCCATAAACCCAATATGTAATAGACAAGACCTACTCCTTGCTCAGAGAACTGGACTCAACACGCCCTATTCACCGCACAAGAATATATCTGACTAGTAATAATCTTAAAACCTATGTATTGATATCTCTCTGTTAGTGTGTCAAGTGGGTAAAAAGCGGCATAAACACAGCAGTGAAAAGCAGCTAAACCCCATTATAAAAATAAATTACTTTGAAACACCCATGAAACAAAGACAGTGAAAGAGAGAGAAATTCTTACACAATGCGTTCAGGGGCTGTGATGCAACCTGGATTGACCATATCTAGACCCACAGCTGGATGAGACCTAAGGGTGGACACTGTTGCGGCTGAGAGGTTTGGTGAGGTTGGGTGAGCAAACGCAGACCCTTTAAAGTAATACTGCGTGGTACCCATCGCATGGGTCCCAAATCTCCAGGTTCAAGGGCATCTTCCTACATCGAAAACATGCATGAGATACCCAGAAGATGGTACACCGTGTGATGGGGAAAGGTTTCTAAAACGCACCTCATTTCTCATCTGCTTGTGCCCGGGTTCGCCATTCCAGCCACTTTACTAGCAATCTCCCTCCTTGGAGCATCAGCACCTTTAACCTCCTGTTCCGTACAGGTTGCAATTTGTCCTGAGGATGAACGGGAAGACGTGGAACCAATGAGAGACTAGCTCTTGGTGTTGGGACAGGCACAGGTCACTCTATTTTCCCATCAGGAAGAAGAATTAACCACAGGCTCAGCCTGCCCCCCGGAACCAGAACAGGGCCTGAAGCCATCCTGCGCTTTTGCGGCCAGCTCCCTAAAAAGCGAGTTGTAAAATGGAGGTTCAGGGCACTGCAATTCACAAACCTGCAGAGTTATAAATGATAACTCTCATCCACAAATATATTGAGGGAAGGCAAAGAAGAGGATTTGAAATCAAGGCAGAATTGCAGGAAACAGATTTCAGGAGGTAGATTCGAATCGCCTTTAAAGCACATGAAAAGCGGCAAAACGTTGACAATGATGCCCTTGGCCAAAAAGGGCGTATGCGTTTTTTCCTGAATATATTCAGGAAAAAACGCATACGCCCTTTTTGGCCAACCAAGCAACCTGGAAAGGCAAATCAGCGCTACAAAGATGTCTCGCTTCCCATCGGTCAAAAGGGCCATGCTGAAAAAAGTGTCAAAACCAGAAATGCAGGACAGGCCATGGAGAAATGGGAGCCTTGCTACACTGATGGGCGGGATGTAAATTGTCAACAGCCACTCTGGAGAAGTGTACGGTGAGTCCTGAAACGTCTAAAAAGCAAAGCTTAGAGAGCATAGGGCACTTCCACTCATGGGGGTATAAATTGGGAAAATGAAAAATCAGCAAGACACAAGCACCCCAAAGTTTAGGGCTGCTCTGTTGACAAGGACCTCCACTTCATTCCACCTTCAATATCCCAGGAAAGAGAAAAATGGATAAAGAAGTTGTGGTCCTTATGTACAATGGAATATCACTCAGCCGTGAAATCAATGTCATAAGGCTAGTAGCAGCATGATGAGTGGATTTAGGTACGACGACTCTAAGTGAAATAAGTCACACAGAAAAGGACACTTCTCATAAGGTATCACTGATAGAGGGAATGTAAAAACCGTTACACTTGAACTGAATTACAAAACAGAACAGAGTCACACATGCAGAAAACACACAATGGCTGCTTAACGGGAAAGGTGAGGTGGGGTGATACATAAAACAAGGGTTTCAAATTAGCTCAGATACCGTTCCATAAACCCAATATGTAATAGACAAGACCTACTCCTTGCTCAGAGAACTGGACTCAACACGCCCTATTCACCGCACAAGAATATATCTGACTAGTAATAATCTTAAAACCTATGTATTGATATCTCTCTGTTAGTGTGTCAAGTGGGTAAAAAGCGGCATAAACACAGCAGTGAAAAGCAGCTAAACCCCATTATAAAAATAAATTACTTTGAAACACCCATGAAACAAAGACAGTGAAAGAGAGAGAAATTCTTACACAATGCGTTCAGGGGCTGTGATGCAACCTGGATTGACCATATCTAGACCCACAGCTGGATGAGACCTAAGGGTGGACACTGTTGCGGCTGAGAGGTTTGGTGAGGTTGGGTGAGCAAACGCAGACCCTTTAAAGTAATACTGCGTGGTACCCATCGCATGGGTCCCAAATCTCCAGGTTCAAGGGCATCTTCCTACATCGAAAACATGCATGAGATACCCAGAAGATGGTACACCGTGTGATGGGGAAAGGTTTCTAAAACGCACCTCATTTCTCATCTGCTTGTGCCCGGGTTCGCCATTCCAGCCACTTTACTAGCAATCTCCCTCCTTGGAGCATCAGCACCTTTAACCTCCTGTTCCGTACAGGTTGCAATTTGTCCTGAGGATGAACGGGAAGACGTGGAACCAATGAGAGACTAGCTCTTGGTGTTGGGACAGGCACAGGTCACTCTATTTTCCCATCAGGAAGAAGAATTAACCACAGGCTCAGCCTGCCCCCCGGAACCAGAACAGGGCCTGAAGCCATCCTGCGCTTTTGCGGCCAGCTCCCTAAAAAGCGAGTTGTAAAATGGAGGTTCAGGGCACTGCAATTCACAAACCTGCAGAGTTATAAATGATAACTCTCATCCACAAATATATTGAGGGAAGGCAAAGAAGAGGATTTGAAATCAAGGCAGAATTGCAGGAAACAGATTTCAGGAGGTAGATTCGAATCGCCTTTAAAGCACATGAAAAGCGGCAAAACGTTGACAATGATGCCCTTGGCCAAAAAGGGCGTATGCGTTTTTTCCTGAATATATTCAGGAAAAAACGCATACGCCCTTTTTGGCCAACCAAGCAACCTGGAAAGGCAAATCAGCGCTACAAAGATGTCTCGCTTCCCATCGGTCAAAAGGGCCATGCTGAAAAAAGTGTCAAAACCAGAAATGCAGGACAGGCCATGGAGAAATGGGAGCCTTGCTACACTGATGGGCGGGATGTAAATTGTCAACAGCCACTCTGGAGAAGTGTACGGTGAGTCCTGAAACGTCTAAAAAGCAAAGCTTAGAGAGCATAGGGCACTTCCACTCATGGGGGTATAAATTGGGAAAATTAAAAATCAGCAAGACACAAGCACCCCAAAGTTTAGGGCTGCTCTGTTGACAAGGACCTCCACTTCATTCCACCTTCAATATCCCAGGAAAGAGAAAAATGGATAAAGAAGTTGTGGTCCTTATGTACAATGGAATATCACTCAGCCGTGAAATCAATGTCGTAAGGCTAGTAGCAGCATGATGAGTGGATTTAGGTACGACGACTCTAAGTGAAATAAGTCACACAGAAAAGGACACTTCTCATAAGGTATCACTGATAGAGGGAATGTAAAAACCGTTACACTTGAACTGAATTACAAAACAGAACAGAGTCACACATGCAGAAAACACACAATGGCTGCTTAACGGGAAAGGTGAGGTGGGGTGATACATAAAACAAGGGTTTCAAATTAGCTCAGATACCGTTCCATAAACCCAATATGTAATAGACAAGACCTACTCCTTGCTCAGAGAACTGGACTCAACACGCCCTATTCACCGCACAAGAATATATCTGACTAGTAATAATCTTAAAACCTATGTATTGATATCTCTCTGTTAGTGTGTCAAGTGGGTAAAAAGCGGCATAAACACAGCAGTGAAAAGCAGCTAAACCCCATTATAAAAATAAATTACTTTGAAACACCCATGAAACAAAGACAGTGAAAGAGAGAGAAATTCTTACACAATGCGTTCAGGGGCTGTGATGCAACCTGGATTGACCATATCTAGACCCACAGCTGGATGAGACCTAAGGGTGGACACTGTTGCGGCTGAGAGGTTTGGTGAGGTTGGGTGAGCAAACGCAGACCCTTTAAAGTAATACTGCGTGGTACCCATCGCATGGGTCCCAAATCTCCAGGTTCAAGGGCATCTTCCTACATCGAAAACATGCATGAGATACCCAGAAGATGGTACACCGTGTGATGGGGAAAGGTTTCTAAAACGCACCTCATTTCTCATCTGCTTGTGCCCGGGTTCGCCATTCCAGCCACTTTACTAGCAATCTCCCTCCTTGGAGCATCAGCACCTTTAACCTCCTGTTCCGTACAGGTTGCAATTTGTACTGAGGATGAACGGGAAGACGCGGAACCAATGAAAGACTAGCTCTTGGTGTTGGGACAGGCACAGGTCACTCTATTTTCCCATCAGGAAGAAGAATTAACCACAGGCTCAGCCTGCCCCCCGGAACCAGAACAGGGCCTGAAGCCATCCTGCGCTTTTGCGGCCAGCTCCCTAAAAAGCGAGTTGTAAAATGGAGGTTCAGGGCACTGCAATTCACAAACCTGCAGAGTTATAAATGATAACTCTCATCCACAAATATATTGAGGGAAGGCAAAGAAGAGGATTTGAAATCAAGGCAGAATTGCAGGAAACAGATTTCAGGAGGTAGATTCGAATCGCCTTTAAAGCACATGAAAAGCGGCAAAACGTTGACAATGATGCCCTTGGCCAAAAAGGGCGTATGCGTTTTTTCCTGAATATATTCAGGAAAAAACGCATACGCCCTTTTTGGCCAACCAAGCAACCTGGAAAGGCAAATCAGCGCTACAAAGATGTCTCGCTTCCCATCGGTCAAAAGGGCCATGCTGAAAAAAGTGTCAAAACCAGAAATGCAGGACAGGCCATGGAGAAATGGGAGCCTTGCTACACTGATGGGCGGGATGTAAATTGTCAACAGCCACTCTGGAGAAGTGTACGGTGAGTCCTGAAACGTCTAAAAAGCAAAGCTTAGAGAGCATAGGGCACTTCCACTCATGGGGGTATAAATTGGGAAAATGAAAAATCAGCAAGACACAAGCACCCCAAAGTTTAGGGCTGCTCTGTTGACAAGGACCTCCACTTCATTCCACCTTCAATATCCCAGGAAAGAGAAAAGTGGATAAAGAAGTTGTGGTCCTTATGTACAATGGAATATCACTCAGCCGTGAAATCAATGTCATAAGGCTAGTAGCAGCATGATGAGTGGATTTAGGTACGACGACTCTAAGTGAAATAAGTCACACAGAAAAGGACACTTCTCATAAGGTATCACTGATAGAGGGAATGTAAAAACCGTTACACTTGAACTGAATTACAAAACAGAACAGAGTCACACATGCAGAAAACACACTATGGCTGCTTAACGGGAAAGGTGAGGTGGGGTGATACATAAAACAAGGGTTTCAAATTAGCTCAGATACCGTTCCATAAACCCAATATGTAATAGACAAGACCTACTCCTTGCTCAGAGAACTGGACTCAACACGCCCTATTCACCGCACAAGAATATATCTGACTAGTAATAATCTTAAAACCTATGTATTGATATCTCTCTGTTAGTGTGTCAAGTGGGTAAAAAGCGGCATAAACACAGCAGTGAAAAGCAGCTAAACCCCATTATAAAAATAAATTACTTTGAAACACCCATGAAACAAAGACAGTGAAAGAGAGAGAAATTCTTACACAATGCGTTCAGGGGCTGTGATGCAACCTGGATTGACCATATCTAGACCCACAGCTGGATGAGACATAAGGGTGGACACTGTTGCGGCTGAGAGGTTTGGTGAGGTTGGGTGAGCAAACGCAGACCCTTTAAAGTAATACTGCGTGGTACCCATCGCATGGGTCCCAAATCTCCAGGTTCAAGGGCATCTTCCTACATCGAAAACATGCATGAGATACCCAGAAGATGGTACACCGTGTGATGGGGAAAGGTTTCTAAAACGCACCTCATTTCTCATCTGCTTGTGCCCGGGTTCGCCATTCCAGCCACTTTACTAGCAATCTCCCTCCTTGGAGCATCAGCACCTTTAACCTCCTGTTCCGTACAGGTTGCAATTTGTCCTGAGGATGAACGGGAAGACGTGGAACCAATGAAAGACTAGCTCTTGGTGTTGGGACAGGCACAGGTCACTCTATTTTCCCATCAGGAAGAAGAATTAACCACAGGCTCAGCCTGCCCCCCGGAACCAGAACAGGGCCTGAAGCCATCCTGCGCTTTTGCGGCCAGCTCCCTAAAAAGCGAGTTGTAAAATGGAGGTTCAGGGCACTGCAATTCACAAACCTGCAGAGTTATAAATGATAACTCTCATCCACAAATATATTGAGGGAAGGCAAAGAAGAGGATTTGAAATCAAGGCAGAATTGCAGGAAACAGATTTCAGGAGGTAGATTCGAATCGCCTTTAAAGCACATGAAAAGCGGCAAAACGTTGACAATGATGCCCTTGGCCAAAAAGGGCGTATGCGTTTTTTCCTGAATATATTCAGGAAAAAACGCATACGCCCTTTTTGGCCAACCAAGCAACCTGGAAAGGCAAATCAGCGCTACAAAGATGTCTCGCTTCCCATCGGTCAAAAGGGCCATGCTGAAAAAAGTGTCAAAACCAGAAATGCAGGACAGGCCATGGAGAAATGGGAGCCTTGCTACACTGATGGGCGGGATGTAAATTGTCAACAGCCACTCTGGAGAAGTGTACGGTGAGTCCTGAAACGTCTAAAAAGCAAAGCTTAGAGAGCATAGGGCACTTCCACTCATGGGGGTATAAATTGGGAAAATGAAAAATCAGCAAGACACAAGCACCCCAAAGTTTAGGGCTGCTCTGTTGACAAGGACCTCCACTTCATTCCACCTTCAATATCCCAGGAAAGAGAAAAATGGATAAAGAAGTTGTGGTCCTTATGTACAATGGAATATCACTCAGCCGTGAAATCAATGTCATAAGGCTAGTAGCAGCATGATGAGTGGATTTAGGTACGACGACTCTAAGTGAAATAAGTCACACAGAAAAGGACACTTCTCATAAGGTATCACTGATAGAGGGAATGTAAAAACCGTTACACTTGAACTGAATTACAAAACAGAACAGAGTCACACATGCAGAAAACACACAATGGCTGCTTAACGGGAAAGGTGAGGTGGGGTGATACATAAAACAAGGGTTTCAAATTAGCTCAGATACCGTTCCATAAACCCAATATGTAATAGACAAGACCTACTCCTTGCTCAGAGAACTGGACTCAACACGCCCTATTCACCGCACAAGAATATATCTGACTAGTAATAATCTTAAAACCTATGTATTGATATCTCTCTGTTAGTGTGTCAAGTGGGTAAAAAGCGGCATAAACACAGCAGTGAAAAGCAGCTAAACCCCATTATAAAAATAAATTACTTTGAAACACCCATGAAACAAAGACAGTGAAAGAGAGAGAAATTCTTACACAATGCGTTCAGGGGCTGTGATGCAACCTGGATTGACCATATCTAGACCCACAGCTGGATGAGACCTAAGGGTGGACACTGTTGCGGCTGAGAGGTTTGGTGAGGTTGGGTGAGCAAACGCAGACCCTTTAAAGTAATACTGCGTGGTACCCATCGCATGGGTCCCAAATCTCCAGGTTCAAGGGCATCTTCCTACATCGAAAACATGCATGAGATACCCAGAAGATGGTACACCGTGTGATGGGGAAAGGTTTCTAAAACGCACCTCATTTCTCATCTGCTTGTGCCCGGGTTCGCCATTCCAGCCACTTTACTAGCAATCTCCCTCCTTGGAGCATCAGCACCTTTAACCTCCTGTTCCGTACAGGTTGCAATTTGTACTGAGGATGAACGGGAAGACGTGGAACCAATGAAAGACTAGCTCTTGGTGTTGGGACAGGCACAGGTCACTCTATTTTCCCATCAGGAAGAAGAATTAACCACAGGCTCAGCCTGCCCCCCGGAACCAGAACAGGGCCTGAAGCCATCCTGCGCTTTTGCGGCCAGCTCCCTAAAAAGCGAGTTGTAAAATGGAGGTTCAGGGCACTGCAATTCACAAACCTGCAGAGTTATAAATGATAACTCTCATCCACAAATATATTGAGGGAAGGCAAAGAAGAGGATTTGAAATCAAGGCAGAATTGCAGGAAACAGATTTCAGGAGGTAGATTCGAATCGCCTTTAAAGCACATGAAAAGCGGCAAAACGTTGACAATGATGCCCTTGGCCAAAAAGGGCGTATGCGTTTTTTCCTGAATATATTCAGGAAAAAACGCATACGCCCTTTTTGGCCAACCAAGCAACCTGGAAAGGCAAATCAGCGCTACAAAGATGTCTCGCTTCCCATCGGTCAAAAGGGCCATGCTGAAAAAAGTGTCAAAACCAGAAATGCAGGACAGGCCATGGAGAAATGGGAGCCTTGCTACACTGATGGGCGGGATGTAAATTGTCAACAGCCACTCTGGAGAAGTGTACGGTGAGTCCTGAAACGTCTAAAAAGCAAAGCTTAGAGAGCATAGGGCACTTCCACTCATGGGGGTATAAATTGGGAAAATGAAAAATCAGCAAGACACAAGCACCCCAAAGTTTAGGGCTGCTCTGTTGACAAGGACCTCCACTTCATTCCACCTTCAATATCCCAGGAAAGAGAAAAATGGATAAAGAAGTTGTGGTCCTTATGTACAATGGAATATCACTCAGCCGTGAAATCAATGTCGTAAGGCTAGTAGCAGCATGATGAGTGGATTTAGGTACGACGACTCTAAGTGAAATAAGTCACACAGAAAAGGACACTTCTCATAAGGTATCACTGATAGAGGGAATGTAAAAACCGTTACACTTGAACTGAATTACAAAACAGAACAGAGTCACACATGCAGAAAACACACTATGGCTGCTTAACGGGAAAGGTGAGGTGGGGTGATACATAAAACAAGGGTTTCAAATTAGCTCAGATACCGTTCCATAAACCCAATATGTAATAGACAAGACCTACTCCTTGCTCAGAGAACTGGACTCAACACGCCCTATTCACCGCACAAGAATATATCTGACTAGTAATAATCTTAAAACCTATGTATTGATATCTCTCTGTTAGTGTGTCAAGTGGGTAAAAAGCGGCATAAACACAGCAGTGAAAAGCAGCTAAACCCCATTATAAAAATAAATTACTTTGAAACACCCATGAAACAAAGACAGTGAAAGAGAGAGAAATTCTTACACAATGCGTTCAGGGGCTGTGATGCAACCTGGATTGACCATATCTAGACCCACAGCTGGATGAGACCTAAGGGTGGACACTGTTGCGGCTGAGAGGTTTGGTGAGGTTGGGTGAGCAAACGCAGACCCTTTAAAGTAATACTGCGTGGTACCCATCGCATGGGTCCCAAATCTCCAGGTTCAAGGGCATCTTCCTACATCGAAAACATGCATGAGATACCCAGAAGATGGTACACCGTGTGATGGGGAAAGGTTTCTAAAACGCACCTCATTTCTCATCTGCTTGTGCCCGGGTTCGCCATTCCAGCCGCTTTACTAGCAATCTCCCTCCTTGGAGCATCAGCACCTTTAACCTCCTGTTCCGTACAGGTTGCAATTTGTACTGAGGATGAACGGGAAGACGTGGAACCAATGAAAGACTAGCTCTTGGTGTTGGGACAGGCACAGGTCACTCTATTTTCCCATCAGGAAGAAGAATTAACCACAGGCTCAGCCTGCCCCCCGGAACCAGAACAGGGCCTGAAGCCATCCTGCGCTTTTGCGGCCAGCTCCCTAAAAAGCGAGTTGTAAAATGGAGGTTCAGGGCACTGCAATTCACAAACCTGCAGAGTTATAAATGATAACTCTCATCCACAAATATATTGAGGGAAGGCAAAGAAGAGGATTTGAAATCAAGGCAGAATTGCAGGAAACAGATTTCAGGAGGTAGATTCGAATCGCCTTTAAAGCACATGAAAAGCGGCAAAACGTTGACAATGATGCCCTTGGCCAAAAAGGGCGTATGCGTTTTTTCCTGAATATATTCAGGAAAAAACGCATACGCCCTTTTTGGCCAACCAAGCAACCTGGAAAGGCAAATCAGCGCTACAAAGATGTCTCGCTTCCCATCGGTCAAAAGGGCCATGCTGAAAAAAGTGTCAAAACCAGAAATGCAGGACAGGCCATGGAGAAATGGGAGCCTTGCTACACTGATGGGCGGGATGTAAATTGTCAACAGCCACTCTGGAGAAGTGTACGGTGAGTCCTGAAACGTCTAAAAAGCAAAGCTTAGAGAGCATAGGGCACTTCCACTCATGGGGGTATAAATTGGGAAAATGAAAAATCAGCAAGACACAAGCACCCCAAAGTTTAGGGCTGCTCTGTTGACAAGGACCTCCACTTCATTCCACCTTCAATATCCCAGGAAAGAGAAAAATGGATAAAGAAGTTGTGGTCCTTATGTACAATGGAATATCACTCAGCCGTGAAATCAATGTCATAAGGCTAGTAGCAGCATGATGAGTGGATTTAGGTACGACGACTCTAAGTGAAATAAGTCACACAGAAAAGGACACTTCTCATAAGGTATCACTGATAGAGGGAATGTAAAAACCGTTACACTTGAACTGAATTACAAAACAGAACAGAGTCACACATGCAGAAAACACACAATGGCTGCTTAACGGGAAAGGTGAGGTGGGGTGATACATAAAACAAGGGTTTCAAATTAGCTCAGATACCGTTCCATAAACCCAATATGTAATAGACAAGACCTACTCCTTGCTCAGAGAACTGGACTCAACACGCCCTATTCACCGCACAAGAATATATCTGACTAGTAATAATCTTAAAACCTATGTATTGATATCTCTCTGTTAGTGTGTCAAGTGGGTAAAAAGCGGCATAAACACAGCAGTGAAAAGCAGCTAAACCCCATTATAAAAATAAATTACTTTGAAACACCCATGAAACAAAGACAGTGAAAGAGAGAGAAATTCTTACACAATGCGTTCAGGGGCTGTGATGCAACCTGGATTGACCATATCTAGACCCACAGCTGGATGAGACATAAGGGTGGACACTGTTGCGGCTGAGAGGTTTGGTGAGGTTGGGTGAGCAAACGCAGACCCTTTAAAGTAATACTGCGTGGTACCCATCGCATGGGTCCCAAATCTCCAGGTTCAAGGGCATCTTCCTACATCGAAAACATGCATGAGATACCCAGAAGATGGTACACCGTGTGATGGGGAAAGGTTTCTAAAACGCACCTCATTTCTCATCTGCTTGTGCCCGGGTTCGCCATTCCAGCCACTTTACTAGCAATCTGCCTCCTTGGAGCATCAGCACCTTTAACCTCCTGTTCCGTACAGGTTGCAATTTGTACTGAGGATGAACGGGAAGACGTCGAACCAATGAAAGACTAGCTCTTGGTGTTGGGACAGGCACAGGTCACTCTATTTTCCCATCAGGAAGAAGAATTAACCACAGGCTCAGCCTGCCCCCCGGAACCAGAACAGGGCCTGAAGCCATCCTGCGCTTTTGCGGCCAGCTCCCTAAAAAGCGAGTTGTAAAATGGAGGTTCAGGGCACTGCAATTCACAAACCTGCAGACTTATAAATGATAACTCTCATCCACAAATATATTGAGGGAAGGCAAAGAAGAGGATTTGAAATCAAGGCAGAATTGCAGGAAACAGATTTCAGGAGGTAGATTCGAATCGCCTTTAAAGCACATGAAAAGCGGCAAAACGTTGACAATGATGCCCTTGGCCAAAAAGGGCGTATGCGTTTTTTCCTGAATATATTCAGGAAAAAACGCATACGCCCTTTTTGGCCAACCAAGCAACCTGGAAAGGCAAATCAGCGCTACAAAGATGTCTCGCTTCCCATCGGTCAAAAGGGCCATGCTGAAAAAAGTGTCAAAACCAGAAATGCAGGACAGGCCATGGAGAAATGGGAGCCTTGCTACACTGATGGGCGGGATGTAAATTGTCAACAGCCACTCTGGAGAAGTGTACGGTGAGTCCTGAAACGTCTAAAAAGCAAAGCTTAGAGAGCATAGGGCACTTCCACTCATGGGGGTATAAATTGGGAAAATGAAAAATCAGCAAGACACAAGCACCCCAAAGTTTAGGGCTGCTCTGTTGACAAGGACCTCCACTTCATTCCACCTTCAATATCCCAGGAAAGAGAAAAATGGATAAAGAAGTTGTGGTCCTTATGTACAATGGAATATCACTCAGCCGTGAAATCAATGTCATAAGGCTAGTAGCAGCATGATGAGTGGATTTAGGTACGACGACTCTAAGTGAAATAAGTCACACAGAAAAGGACACTTCTCATAAGGTATCACTGATAGAGGGAATGTAAAAACCGTTACACTTGAACTGAATTACAAAACAGAACAGAGTCACACATGCAGAAAACACACAATGGCTGCTTAACGGGAAAGGTGAGGTGGGGTGATACATAAAACAAGGGTTTCAAATTAGCTCAGATACCGTTCCATAAACCCAATATGTAATAGACAAGACCTACTCCTTGCTCAGAGAACTGGACTCAACACGCCCTATTCACCGCACAAGAATATATCTGACTAGTAATAATCTTAAAACCTATGTATTGATATCTCTCTGTTAGTGTGTCAAGTGGGTAAAAAGCGGCATAAACACAGCAGTGAAAAGCAGCTAAACCCCATTATAAAAATAAATTACTTTGAAACACCCATGAAACAAAGACAGTGAAAGAGAGAGAAATTCTTACACAATGCGTTCAGGGGCTGTGATGCAACCTGGATTGACCATATCTAGACCCACAGCTGGATGAGACATAAGGGTGGACACTGTTGCGGCTGAGAGGTTTGGTGAGGTTGGGTGAGCAAACGCAGACCCTTTAAAGTAATACTGCGTGGTACCCATCGCATGGGTCCCAAATCTCCAGGTTCAAGGGCATCTTCCTACATCGAAAACATGCATGAGATACCCAGAAGATGGTACACCGTGTGATGGGGAAAGGTTTCTAAAACGCACCTCATTTCTCATCTGCTTGTGCCCGGGTTCGCCATTCCAGCCACTTTACTAGCAATCTCCCTCCTTGGAGCATCAGCACCTTTAACCTCCTGTTCCGTACAGGTTGCAATTTGTACTGAGGATGAACGGGAAGACGTGGAACCAATGAAAGACTAGCTCTTGGTGTTGGGACAGGCACAGGTCACTCTATTTTCCCATCAGGAAGAAGAATTAACCACAGGCTCAGCCTGCCCCCCGGAACCAGAACAGGGCCTGAAGCCATCCTGCGCTTTTGCGGCCAGCTCCTTAAAAAGCGAGTTGTAAAATGGAGGTTCAGGGCACTGCAATTCACAAACCTGCAGAGTTATAAATGATAACTCTCATCCACAAATATATTGAGGGAAGGCAAAGAAGAGGATTTGAAATCAAGGCAGAATTGCAGGAAACAGATTTCAGGAGGTAGATTCGAATCGCCTTTAAAGCACATGAAAAGCGGCAAAACGTTGACAATGATGCCCTTGGCCAAAAAGGGCGTATGCGTTTTTTCCTGAATATATTCAGGAAAAAACGCATACGCCCTTTTTGGCCAACCAAGCAACCTGGAAAGGCAAATCAGCGCTACAAAGATGTCTCGCTTCCCATCGGTCAAAAGGGCCATGCTGAAAAAAGTGTCAAAACCAGAAATGCAGGACAGGCCATGGAGAAATGGGAGCCTTGCTACACTGATGGGCGGGATGTAAATTGTCAACAGCCACTCTGGAGAAGTGTACGGTGAGTCCTGAAACGTCTAAAAAGCAAAGCTTAGAGAGCATAGGGCACTTCCACTCATGGGGGTATAAATTGGGAAAATGAAAAATCAGCAAGACACAAGCACCCCAAAGTTTAGGGCTGCTCTGTTGACAAGGACCTCCACTTCATTCCACCTTCAATATCCCAGGAAAGAGAAAAATGGATAAAGAAGTTGTGGTCCTTATGTACAATGGAATATCACTCAGCCGTGAAATCAATGTCGTAAGGCTAGTAGCAGCATGATGAGTGGATTTAGGTACGACGACTCTAAGTGAAATAAGTCACACAGAAAAGGACACTTCTCATAAGGTATCACTGATAGAGGGAATGTAAAAACCGTTACACTTGAACTGAATTACAAAACAGAACAGAGTCACACATGCAGAAAACACACTATGGCTGCTTAACGGGAAAGGTGAGGTGGGGTGATACATAAAACAAGGGTTTCAAATTAGCTCAGATACCGTTCCATAAACCCAATATGTAATAGACAAGACCTACTCCTTGCTCAGAGAACTGGACTCAACACGCCCTATTCACCGCACAAGAATATATCTGACTAGTAATAATCTTAAAACCTATGTATTGATATCTCTCTGTTAGTGTGTCAAGTGGGTAAAAAGCGGCATAAACACAGCAGTGAAAAGCAGCTAAACCCCATTATAAAAATAAATTACTTTGAAACACCCATGAAACAAAGACAGTGAAAGAGAGAGAAATTCTTACACAATGCGTTCAGGGGCTGTGATGCAACCTGGATTGACCATATCTAGACCCACAGCTGGATGAGACCTAAGGGTGGACACTGTTGCGGCTGAGAGGTTTGGTGAGGTTGGGTGAGCAAACGCAGACCCTTTAAAGTAATACTGCGTGGTACCCATCGCATGGGTCCCAAATCTCCAGGTTCAAGGGCATCTTCCTACATCGAAAACATGCATGAGATACCCAGAAGATGGTACACCGTGTGATGGGGAAAGGTTTCTAAAACGCACCTCATTTCTCATCTGCTTGTGCCCGGGTTCGCCATTCCAGCCACTTTACTAGCAATCTCCCTCCTTGGAGCATCAGCACCTTTAACCTCCTGTTCCGTACAGGTTGCAATTTGTACTGAGGATGAACGGGAAGACGTGGAACCAATGAAAGACTAGCTCTTGGTGTTGGGACAGGCACAGGTCACTCTATTTTCCCATCAGGAAGAAGAATTAACCACAGGCTCAGCCTGCCCCCCGGAACCAGAACAGGGCCTGAAGCCATCCTGCGCTTTTGCGGCCAGCTCCCTAAAAAGCGAGTTGTAAAATGGAGGTTCAGGGCACTGCAATTCACAAACCTGCAGAGTTATAAATGATAACTCTCATCCACAAATATATTGAGGGAAGGCAAAGAAGAGGATTTGAAATCAAGGCAGAATTGCAGGAAACAGATTTCAGGAGGTAGATTCGAATCGCCTTTAAAGCACATGAAAAGCGGCAAAACGTTGACAATGATGCCCTTGGCCAAAAAGGGCGTATGCGTTTTTTCCTGAATATATTCAGGAAAAAACGCATACGCCCTTTTTGGCCAACCAAGCAACCTGGAAAGGCAAATCAGCGCTACAAAGATGTCTCGCTTCCCATCGGTCAAAAGGGCCATGCTGAAAAAAGTGTCAAAACCAGAAATGCAGGACAGGCCATGGAGAAATGGGAGCCTTGCTACACTGATGGGCGGGATGTAAATTGTCAACAGCCACTCTGGAGAAGTGTACGGTGAGTCCTGAAACGTCTAAAAAGCAAAGCTTAGAGAGCATAGGGCACTTCCACTCATGGGGGTATAAATTGGGAAAATGAAAAATCAGCAAGACACAAGCACCCCAAAGTTTAGGGCTGCTCTGTTGACAAGGACCTCCACTTCATTCCACCTTCAATATCCCAGGAAAGAGAAAAATGGATAAAGAAGTTGTGGTCCTTATGTACAATGGAATATCACTCAGCCGTGAAATCAATGTCATAAGGCTAGTAGCAGCATGATGAGTGGATTTAGGTACGACGACTCTAAGTGAAATAAGTCACACAGAAAAGGACACTTCTCATAAGGTATCACTGATAGAGGGAATGTAAAAACCGTTACACTTGAACTGAATTACAAAACAGAACAGAGTCACACATGCAGAAAACACACTATGGCTGCTTAACGGGAAAGGTGAGGTGGGGTGATACATAAAACAAGGGTTTCAAATTAGCTCAGATACCGTTCCATAAACCCAATATGTAATAGACAAGACCTACTCCTTGCTCAGAGAACTGGACTCAACACGCCCTATTCACCGCACAAGAATATATCTGACTAGTAATAATCTTAAAACCTATGTATTGATATCTCTCTGTTAGTGTGTCAAGTGGGTAAAAAGCGGCATAAACACAGCAGTGAAAAGCAGCTAAACCCCATTATAAAAATAAATTACTTTGAAACACCCATGAAACAAAGACAGTGAAAGAGAGAGAAATTCTTACACAATGCGTTCAGGGGCTGTGATACAACCTGGATTGACCATATCTAGACCCACAGCTGGATGAGACATAAGGGTGGACACTGTTGCGGCTGAGAGGTTTGGTGAGGTTGGGTGAGCAAACGCAGACCCTTTAAAGTAATACTGCGTGGTACCCATCGCATGGGTCCCAAATCTCCAGGTTCAAGGGCATCTTCCTACATCGAAAACATGCATGAGATACCCAGAAGATGGTACACCGTGTGATGGGGAAAGGTTTCTAAAACGCACCTCATTTCTCATCTGCTTGTGCCCGGGTTCGCCATTCCAGCCACTTTACTAGCAATCTCCCTCCTTGGAGCATCAGCACCTTTAACCTCCTGTTCCGTACAGGTTGCAATTTGTACTGAGGATGAACGGGAAGACGCGGAACCAATGAAAGACTAGCTCTTGGTGTTGGGACAGGCACAGGTCACTCTATTTTCCCATCAGGAAGAAGAATTAACCACAGGCTCAGCCTGCCCCCCGGAACCAGAACAGGGCCTGAAGCCATCCTGCGCTTTTGCGGCCAGCTCCCTAAAAAGCGAGTTGTAAAATGGAGGTTCAGGGCACTGCAATTCACAAACCTGCAGACTTATAAATGATAACTCTCATCCACAAATATATTGAGGGAAGGCAAAGAAGAGGATTTGAAATCAAGGCAGAATTGCAGGAAACAGATTTCAGGAGGTAGATTCGAATCGCCTTTAAAGCACATGAAAAGCGGCAAAACCTTGACAATGATGCCCTTGGCCAAAAAGGGCGTATGCGTTTTTTCCTGAATATATTCAGGAAAAAACGCATACGCCCTTTTTGGCCAACCAAGCAACCTGGAAAGGCAAATCAGCGCTACAAAGATGTCTCGCTTCCCATCGGTCAAAAGGGCCATGCTGAAAAAAGTGTCAAAACCAGAAATGCAGGACAGGCCATGGAGAAATGGGAGCCTTGCTACACTGATGGGCGGGATGTAAATTGTCAACAGCCACTCTGGAGAAGTGTACGGTGAGTCCTGAAACGTCTAAAAAGCAAAGCTTAGAGAGCATAGGGCACTTCCACTCATGGGGGTATAAATTGGGAAAATGAAAAATCAGCAAGACACAAGCACCCCAAAGTTTAGGGCTGCTCTGTTGACAAGGACCTCCACTTCATTCCACCTTCAATATCCCAGGAAAGAGAAAAGTGGATAAAGAAGTTGTGGTCCTTATGTACAATGGAATATCACTCAGCCGTGAAATCAATGTCATAAGGCTAGTAGCAGCATGATGAGTGGATTTAGGTACGACGACTCTAAGTGAAATAAGTCACACAGAAAAGGACACTTCTCATAAGGTATCACTGATAGAGGGAATGTAAAAACCGTTACACTTGAACTGAATTACAAAACAGAACAGAGTCACACATGCAGAAAACACACTATGGCTGCTTAACGGGAAAGGTGAGGTGGGGTGATACATAAAACAAGGGTTTCAAATTAGCTCAGATACCGTTCCATAAACCCAATATGTAATAGACAAGACCTACTCCTTGCTCAGAGAACTGGACTCAACACGCCCTATTCACCGCACAAGAATATATCTGACTAGTAATAATCTTAAAACCTATGTATTGATATCTCTCTGTTAGTGTGTCAAGTGGGTAAAAAGCGGCATAAACACAGCAGTGAAAAGCAGCTAAACCCCATTATAAAAATAAATTACTTTGAAACACCCATGAAACAAAGACAGTGAAAGAGAGAGAAATTCTTACACAATGCGTTCAGGGGCTGTGATACAACCTGGATTGACCATATCTAGACCCACAGCTGGATGAGACATAAGGGTGGACACTGTTGCGGCTGAGAGGTTTGGTGAGGTTGGGTGAGCAAACGCAGACCCTTTAAAGTAATACTGCGTGGTACCCATCGCATGGGTCCCAAATCTCCAGGTTCAAGGGCATCTTCCTACATCGAAAACATGCATGAGATACCCAGAAGATGGTACACCGTGTGATGGGGAAAGGTTTCTAAAACGCACCTCATTTCTCATCTGCTTGTGCCCGGGTTCGCCATTCCAGCCACTTTACTAGCAATCTCCCTCCTTGGAGCATCAGCACCTTTAACCTCCTGTTCCGTACAGGTTGCAATTTGTACTGAGGATGAACGGGAAGACGCGGAACCAATGAAAGACTAGCTCTTGGTGTTGGGACAGGCACAGGTCACTCTATTTTCCCATCAGGAAGAAGAATTAACCACAGGCTCAGCCTGCCCCCCGGAACCAGAACAGGGCCTGAAGCCATCCTGCGCTTTTGCGGCCAGCTCCCTAAAAAGCGAGTTGTAAAATGGAGGTTCAGGGCACTGCAATTCACAAACCTGCAGAGTTATAAATGATAACTCTCATCCACAAATATATTGAGGGAAGGCAAAGAAGAGGATTTGAAATCAAGGCAGAATTGCAGGAAACAGATTTCAGGAGGTAGATTCGAATCGCCTTTAAAGCACATGAAAAGCGGCAAAACGTTGACAATGATGCCCTTGGCCAAAAAGGGCGTATGCGTTTTTTCCTGAATATATTCAGGAAAAAACGCATACGCCCTTTTTGGCCAACCAAGCAACCTGGAAAGGCAAATCAGCGCTACAAAGATGTCTCGCTTCCCATCGGTCAAAAGGGCCATGCTGAAAAAAGTGTCAAAACCAGAAATGCAGGACAGGCCATGGAGAAATGGGAGCCTTGCTACACTGATGGGCGGGATGTAAATTGTCAACAGCCACTCTGGAGAAGTGTACGGTGAGTCCTGAAACGTCTAAAAAGCAAAGCTTAGAGAGCATAGGGCACTTCCACTCATGGGGGTATAAATTGGGAAAATGAAAAATCAGCAAGACACAAGCACCCCAAAGTTTAGGGCTGCTCTGTTGACAAGGACCTCCACTTCATTCCACCTTCAATATCCCAGGAAAGAGAAAAGTGGATAAAGAAGTTGTGGTCCTTATGTACAATGGAATATCACTCAGCCGTGAAATCAATGTCATAAGGCTAGTAGCAGCATGATGAGTGGATTTAGGTACGACGACTCTAAGTGAAATAAGTCACACAGAAAAGGACACTTCTCATAAGGTATCACTGATAGAGGGAATGTAAAAACCGTTACACTTGAACTGAATTACAAAACAGAACAGAGTCACACATGCAGAAAACACACTATGGCTGCTTAACGGGAAAGGTGAGGTGGGGTGATACATAAAACAAGGGTTTCAAATTAGCTCAGATACCGTTCCATAAACCCAATATGTAATAGACAAGACCTACTCCTTGCTCAGAGAACTGGACTCAACACGCCCTATTCACCGCACAAGAATATATCTGACTAGTAATAATCTTAAAACCTATGTATTGATATCTCTCTGTTAGTGTGTCAAGTGGGTAAAAAGCGGCATAAACACAGCAGTGAAAAGCAGCTAAACCCCATTATAAAAATAAATTACTTTGAAACACCCATGAAACAAAGACAGTGAAAGAGAGAGAAATTCTTACACAATGCGTTCAGGGGCTGTGATGCAACCTGGATTGACCATATCTAGACCCACAGCTGGATGAGACATAAGGGTGGACACTGTTGCGGCTGAGAGGTTTGGTGAGGTTGGGTGAGCAAACGCAGACCCTTTAAAGTAATACTGCGTGGTACCCATCGCATGGGTCCCAAATCTCCAGGTTCAAGGGCATCTTCCTACATCGAAAACATGCATGAGATACCCAGAAGATGGTACACCGTGTGATGGGGAAAGGTTTCTAAAACGCACCTCATTTCTCATCTGCTTGTGCCCGGGTTCGCCATTCCAGCCACTTTACTAGCAATCTCCCTCCTTGGAGCATCAGCACCTTTAACCTCCTGTTCCGTACAGGTTGCAATTTGTCCTGAGGATGAACGGGAAGACGTGGAACCAATGAAAGACTAGCTCTTGGTGTTGGGACAGGCACAGGTCACTCTATTTTCCCATCAGGAAGAAGAATTAACCACAGGCTCAGCCTGCCCCCCGGAACCAGAACAGGGCCTGAAGCCATCCTGCGCTTTTGCGGCCAGCTCCCTAAAAAGCGAGTTGTAAAATGGAGGTTCAGGGCACTGCAATTCACAAACCTGCAGAGTTATAAATGATAACTCTCATCCACAAATATATTGAGGGAAGGCAAAGAAGAGGATTTGAAATCAAGGCAGAATTGCAGGAAACAGATTTCAGGAGGTAGATTCGAATCGCCTTTAAAGCACATGAAAAGCGGCAAAACGTTGACAATGATGCCCTTGGCCAAAAAGGGCGTATGCGTTTTTTCCTGAATATATTCAGGAAAAAACGCATACGCCCTTTTTGGCCAACCAAGCAACCTGGAAAGGCAAATCAGCGCTACAAAGATGTCTCGCTTCCCATCGGTCAAAAGGGCCATGCTGAAAAAAGTGTCAAAACCAGAAATGCAGGACAGGCCATGGAGAAATGGGAGCCTTGCTACACTGATGGGCGGGATGTAAATTGTCAACAGCCACTCTGGAGAAGTGTACGGTGAGTCCTGAAACGTCTAAAAAGCAAAGCTTAGAGAGCATAGGGCACTTCCACTCATGGGGGTATAAATTGGGAAAATGAAAAATCAGCAAGACACAAGCACCCCAAAGTTTAGGGCTGCTCTGTTGACAAGGACCTCCACTTCATTCCACCTTCAATATCCCAGGAAAGAGAAAAATGGATAAAGAAGTTGTGGTCCTTATGTACAATGGAATATCACTCAGCCGTGAAATCAATGTCATAAGGCTAGTAGCAGCATGATGAGTGGATTTAGGTACGACGACTCTAAGTGAAATAAGTCACACAGAAAAGGACACTTCTCATAAGGTATCACTGATAGAGGGAATGTAAAAACCGTTACACTTGAACTGAATTACAAAACAGAACAGAGTCACACATGCAGAAAACACACAATGGCTGCTTAACGGGAAAGGTGAGGTGGGGTGATACATAAAACAAGGGTTTCAAATTAGCTCAGATACCGTTCCATAAACCCAATATGTAATAGACAAGACCTACTCCTTGCTCAGAGAACTGGACTCAACACGCCCTATTCACCGCACAAGAATATATCTGACTAGTAATAATCTTAAAACCTATGTATTGATATCTCTCTGTTAGTGTGTCAAGTGGGTAAAAAGCGGCATAAACACAGCAGTGAAAAGCAGCTAAACCCCATTATAAAAATAAATTACTTTGAAACACCCATGAAACAAAGACAGTGAAAGAGAGAGAAATTCTTACACAATGCGTTCAGGGGCTGTGATGCAACCTGGATTGACCATATCTAGACCCACAGCTGGATGAGACCTAAGGGTGGACACTGTTGCGGCTGAGAGGTTTGGTGAGGTTGGGTGAGCAAACGCAGACCCTTTAAAGTAATACTGCGTGGTACCCATCGCATGGGTCCCAAATCTCCAGGTTCAAGGGCATCTTCCTACATCGAAAACATGCATGAGATACCCAGAAGATGGTACACCGTGTGATGGGGAAAGGTTTCTAAAACGCACCTCATTTCTCATCTGCTTGTGCCCGGGTTCGCCATTCCAGCCGCTTTACTAGCAATCTCCCTCCTTGGAGCATCAGCACCTTTAACCTCCTGTTCCGTACAGGTTGCAATTTGTACTGAGGATGAACGGGAAGACGTGGAACCAATGAAAGACTAGCTCTTGGTGTTGGGACAGGCACAGGTCACTCTATTTTCCCATCAGGAAGAAGAATTAACCACAGGCTCAGCCTGCCCCCCGGAACCAGAACAGGGCCTGAAGCCATCCTGCGCTTTTGCGGCCAGCTCCCTAAAAAGCGAGTTGTAAAATGGAGGTTCAGGGCACTGCAATTCACAAACCTGCAGAGTTATAAATGATAACTCTCATCCACAAATATATTGAGGGAAGGCAAAGAAGAGGATTTGAAATCAAGGCAGAATTGCAGGAAACAGATTTCAGGAGGTAGATTCGAATCGCCTTTAAAGCACATGAAAAGCGGCAAAACGTTGACAATGATGCCCTTGGCCAAAAAGGGCGTATGCGTTTTTTCCTGAATATATTCAGGAAAAAACGCATACGCCCTTTTTGGCCAACCAAGCAACCTGGAAAGGCAAATCAGCGCTACAAAGATGTCTCGCTTCCCATCGGTCAAAAGGGCCATGCTGAAAAAAGTGTCAAAACCAGAAATGCAGGACAGGCCATGGAGAAATGGGAGCCTTGCTACACTGATGGGCGGGATGTAAATTGTCAACAGCCACTCTGGAGAAGTGTACGGTGAGTCCTGAAACGTCTAAAAAGCAAAGCTTAGAGAGCATAGGGCACTTCCACTCATGGGGGTATAAATTGGGAAAATGAAAAATCAGCAAGACACAAGCACCCCAAAGTTTAGGGCTGCTCTGTTGACAAGGACCTCCACTTCATTCCACCTTCAATATCCCAGGAAAGAGAAAAATGGATAAAGAAGTTGTGGTCCTTATGTACAATGGAATATCACTCAGCCGTGAAATCAATGTCATAAGGCTAGTAGCAGCATGATGAGTGGATTTAGGTACGACGACTCTAAGTGAAATAAGTCACACAGAAAAGGACACTTCTCATAAGGTATCACTGATAGAGGGAATGTAAAAACCGTTACACTTGAACTGAATTACAAAACAGAACAGAGTCACACATGCAGAAAACACACAATGGCTGCTTAACGGGAAAGGTGAGGTGGGGTGATACATAAAACAAGGGTTTCAAATTAGCTCAGATACCGTTCCATAAACCCAATATGTAATAGACAAGACCTACTCCTTGCTCAGAGAACTGGACTCAACACGCCCTATTCACCGCACAAGAATATATCTGACTAGTAATAATCTTAAAACCTATGTATTGATATCTCTCTGTTAGTGTGTCAAGTGGGTAAAAAGCGGCATAAACACAGCAGTGAAAAGCAGCTAAACCCCATTATAAAAATAAATTACTTTGAAACACCCATGAAACAAAGACAGTGAAAGAGAGAGAAATTCTTACACAATGCGTTCAGGGGCTGTGATGCAACCTGGATTGACCATATCTAGACCCACAGCTGGATGAGACATAAGGGTGGACACTGTTGCGGCTGAGAGGTTTGGTGAGGTTGGGTGAGCAAACGCAGACCCTTTAAAGTAATACTGCGTGGTACCCATCGCATGGGTCCCAAATCTCCAGGTTCAAGGGCATCTTCCTACATCGAAAACATGCATGAGATACCCAGAAGATGGTACACCGTGTGATGGGGAAAGGTTTCTAAAACGCACCTCATTTCTCATCTGCTTGTGCCCGGGTTCGCCATTCCAGCCACTTTACTAGCAATCTGCCTCCTTGGAGCATCAGCACCTTTAACCTCCTGTTCCGTACAGGTTGCAATTTGTACTGAGGATGAACGGGAAGACGTCGAACCAATGAAAGACTAGCTCTTGGTGTTGGGACAGGCACAGGTCACTCTATTTTCCCATCAGGAAGAAGAATTAACCACAGGCTCAGCCTGCCCCCCGGAACCAGAACAGGGCCTGAAGCCATCCTGCGCTTTTGCGGCCAGCTCCCTAAAAAGCGAGTTGTAAAATGGAGGTTCAGGGCACTGCAATTCACAAACCTGCAGACTTATAAATGATAACTCTCATCCACAAATATATTGAGGGAAGGCAAAGAAGAGGATTTGAAATCAAGGCAGAATTGCAGGAAACAGATTTCAGGAGGTAGATTCGAATCGCCTTTAAAGCACATGAAAAGCGGCAAAACGTTGACAATGATGCCCTTGGCCAAAAAGGGCGTATGCGTTTTTTCCTGAATATATTCAGGAAAAAACGCATACGCCCTTTTTGGCCAACCAAGCAACCTGGAAAGGCAAATCAGCGCTACAAAGATGTCTCGCTTCCCATCGGTCAAAAGGGCCATGCTGAAAAAAGTGTCAAAACCAGAAATGCAGGACAGGCCATGGAGAAATGGGAGCCTTGCTACACTGATGGGCGGGATGTAAATTGTCAACAGCCACTCTGGAGAAGTGTACGGTGAGTCCTGAAACGTCTAAAAAGCAAAGCTTAGAGAGCATAGGGCACTTCCACTCATGGGGGTATAAATTGGGAAAATGAAAAATCAGCAAGACACAAGCACCCCAAAGTTTAGGGCTGCTCTGTTGACAAGGACCTCCACTTCATTCCACCTTCAATATCCCAGGAAAGAGAAAAATGGATAAAGAAGTTGTGGTCCTTATGTACAATGGAATATCACTCAGCCGTGAAATCAATGTCATAAGGCTAGTAGCAGCATGATGAGTGGATTTAGGTACGACGACTCTAAGTGAAATAAGTCACACAGAAAAGGACACTTCTCATAAGGTATCACTGATAGAGGGAATGTAAAAACCGTTACACTTGAACTGAATTACAAAACAGAACAGAGTCACACATGCAGAAAACACACAATGGCTGCTTAACGGGAAAGGTGAGGTGGGGTGATACATAAAACAAGGGTTTCAAATTAGCTCAGATACCGTTCCATAAACCCAATATGTAATAGACAAGACCTACTCCTTGCTCAGAGAACTGGACTCAACACGCCCTATTCACCGCACAAGAATATATCTGACTAGTAATAATCTTAAAACCTATGTATTGATATCTCTCTGTTAGTGTGTCAAGTGGGTAAAAAGCGGCATAAACACAGCAGTGAAAAGCAGCTAAACCCCATTATAAAAATAAATTACTTTGAAACACCCATGAAACAAAGACAGTGAAAGAGAGAGAAATTCTTACACAATGCGTTCAGGGGCTGTGATGCAACCTGGATTGACCATATCTAGACCCACAGCTGGATGAGACCTAAGGGTGGACACTGTTGCGGCTGAGAGGTTTGGTGAGGTTGGGTGAGCAAACGCAGACCCTTTAAAGTAATACTGCGTGGTACCCATCGCATGGGTCCCAAATCTCCAGGTTCAAGGGCATCTTCCTACATCGAAAACATGCATGAGATACCCAGAAGATGGTACACCGTGTGATGGGGAAAGGTTTCTAAAACGCACCTCATTTCTCATCTGCTTGTGCCCGGGTTCGCCATTCCAGCCACTTTACTAGCAATCTCCCTCCTTGGAGCATCAGCACCTTTAACCTCCTGTTCCGTACAGGTTGCAATTTGTACTGAGGATGAACGGGAAGACGTGGAACCAATGAAAGACTAGCTCTTGGTGTTGGGACAGGCACAGGTCACTCTATTTTCCCATCAGGAAGAAGAATTAACCACAGGCTCAGCCTGCCCCCCGGAACCAGAACAGGGCCTGAAGCCATCCTGCGCTTTTGCGGCCAGCTCCCTAAAAAGCGAGTTGTAAAATGGAGGTTCAGGGCACTGCAATTCACAAACCTGCAGAGTTATAAATGATAACTCTCATCCACAAATATATTGAGGGAAGGCAAAGAAGAGGATTTGAAATCAAGGCAGAATTGCAGGAAACAGATTTCAGGAGGTAGATTCGAATCGCCTTTAAAGCACATGAAAAGCGGCAAAACGTTGACAATGATGCCCTTGGCCAAAAAGGGCGTATGCGTTTTTTCCTGAATATATTCAGGAAAAAACGCATACGCCCTTTTTGGCCAACCAAGCAACCTGGAAAGGCAAATCAGCGCTACAAAGATGTCTCGCTTCCCATCGGTCAAAAGGGCCATGCTGAAAAAAGTGTCAAAACCAGAAATGCAGGACAGGCCATGGAGAAATGGGAGCCTTGCTACACTGATGGGCGGGATGTAAATTGTCAACAGCCACTCTGGAGAAGTGTACGGTGAGTCCTGAAACGTCTAAAAAGCAAAGCTTAGAGAGCATAGGGCACTTCCACTCATGGGGGTATAAATTGGGAAAATGAAAAATCAGCAAGACACAAGCACCCCAAAGTTTAGGGCTGCTCTGTTGACAAGGACCTCCACTTCATTCCACCTTCAATATCCCAGGAAAGAGAAAAATGGATAAAGAAGTTGTGGTCCTTATGTACAATGGAATATCACTCAGCCGTGAAATCAATGTCATAAGGCTAGTAGCAGCATGATGAGTGGATTTAGGTACGACGACTCTAAGTGAAATAAGTCACACAGAAAAGGACACTTCTCATAAGGTATCACTGATAGAGGGAATGTAAAAACCGTTACACTTGAACTGAATTACAAAACAGAACAGAGTCACACATGCAGAAAACACACTATGGCTGCTTAACGGGAAAGGTGAGGTGGGGTGATACATAAAACAAGGGTTTCAAATTAGCTCAGATACCGTTCCATAAACCCAATATGTAATAGACAAGACCTACTCCTTGCTCAGAGAACTGGACTCAACACGCCCTATTCACCGCACAAGAATATATCTGACTAGTAATAATCTTAAAACCTATGTATTGATATCTCTCTGTTAGTGTGTCAAGTGGGTAAAAAGCGGCATAAACACAGCAGTGAAAAGCAGCTAAACCCCATTATAAAAATAAATTACTTTGAAACACCCATGAAACAAAGACAGTGAAAGAGAGAGAAATTCTTACACAATGCGTTCAGGGGCTGTGATACAACCTGGATTGACCATATCTAGACCCACAGCTGGATGAGACATAAGGGTGGACACTGTTGCGGCTGAGAGGTTTGGTGAGGTTGGGTGAGCAAACGCAGACCCTTTAAAGTAATACTGCGTGGTACCCATCGCATGGGTCCCAAATCTCCAGGTTCAAGGGCATCTTCCTACATCGAAAACATGCATGAGATACCCAGAAGATGGTACACCGTGTGATGGGGAAAGGTTTCTAAAACGCACCTCATTTCTCATCTGCTTGTGCCCGGGTTCGCCATTCCAGCCACTTTACTAGCAATCTCCCTCCTTGGAGCATCAGCACCTTTAACCTCCTGTTCCGTACAGGTTGCAATTTGTACTGAGGATGAACGGGAAGACGCGGAACCAATGAAAGACTAGCTCTTGGTGTTGGGACAGGCACAGGTCACTCTATTTTCCCATCAGGAAGAAGAATTAACCACAGGCTCAGCCTGCCCCCCGGAACCAGAACAGGGCCTGAAGCCATCCTGCGCTTTTGCGGCCAGCTCCCTAAAAAGCGAGTTGTAAAATGGAGGTTCAGGGCACTGCAATTCACAAACCTGCAGACTTATAAATGATAACTCTCATCCACAAATATATTGAGGGAAGGCAAAGAAGAGGATTTGAAATCAAGGCAGAATTGCAGGAAACAGATTTCAGGAGGTAGATTCGAATCGCCTTTAAAGCACATGAAAAGCGGCAAAACCTTGACAATGATGCCCTTGGCCAAAAAGGGCGTATGCGTTTTTTCCTGAATATATTCAGGAAAAAACGCATACGCCCTTTTTGGCCAACCAAGCAACCTGGAAAGGCAAATCAGCGCTACAAAGATGTCTCGCTTCCCATCGGTCAAAAGGGCCATGCTGAAAAAAGTGTCAAAACCAGAAATGCAGGACAGGCCATGGAGAAATGGGAGCCTTGCTACACTGATGGGCGGGATGTAAATTGTCAACAGCCACTCTGGAGAAGTGTACGGTGAGTCCTGAAACGTCTAAAAAGCAAAGCTTAGAGAGCATAGGGCACTTCCACTCATGGGGGTATAAATTGGGAAAATGAAAAATCAGCAAGACACAAGCACCCCAAAGTTTAGGGCTGCTCTGTTGACAAGGACCTCCACTTCATTCCACCTTCAATATCCCAGGAAAGAGAAAAATGGATAAAGAAGTTGTGGTCCTTATGTACAATGGAATATCACTCAGCCGTGAAATCAATGTCATAAGGCTAGTAGCAGCATGATGAGTGGATTTAGGTACGACGACTCTAAGTGAAATAAGTCACACAGAAAAGGACACTTCTCATAAGGTATCACTGATAGAGGGAATGTAAAAACCGTTACACTTGAACTGAATTACAAAACAGAACAGAGTCACACATGCAGAAAACACACTATGGCTGCTTAACGGGAAAGGTGAGGTGGGGTGATACATAAAACAAGGGTTTCAAATTAGCTCAGATACCGTTCCATAAACCCAATATGTAATAGACAAGACCTACTCCTTGCTCAGAGAACTGGACTCAACACGCCCTATTCACCGCACAAGAATATATCTGACTAGTAATAATCTTAAAACCTATGTATTGATATCTCTCTGTTAGTGTGTCAAGTGGGTAAAAAGTGGCATAAACACAGCAGTGAAAAGCAGCTAAACCCCATTATAAAAATAAATTACTTTGAAACACCCATGAAACAAAGACAGTGAAAGAGAGAGAAATTCTTACACAATGCGTTCAGGGGCTGTGATGCAACCTGGATTGACCATATCTAGACCCACAGCTGGATGAGACCTAAGGGTGGACACTGTTGCGGCTGAGAGGTTTGGTGAGGTTGGGTGAGCAAACGCAGACCCTTTAAAGTAATACTGCGTGGTACCCATCGCATGGGTCCCAAATCTCCAGGTTCAAGGGCATCTTCCTACATCGAAAACATGCATGAGATACCCAGAAGATGGTACACCGTGTGATGGGGAAAGGTTTCTAAAACGCACCTCATTTCTCATCTGCTTGTGCCCGGGTTCGCCATTCCAGCCACTTTACTAGCAATCTCCCTCCTTGGAGCATCAGCACCTTTAACCTCCTGTTCCGTACAGGTTGCAATTTGTACTGAGGATGAACGGGAAGACGTGGAACCAATGAAAGACTAGCTCTTGGTGTTGGGACAGGCACAGGTCACTCTATTTTCCCATCAGGAAGAAGAATTAACCACAGGCTCAGCCTGCCCCCCGGAACCAGAACAGGGCCTGAAGCCATCCTGCGCTTTTGCGGCCAGCTCCCTAAAAAGCGAGTTGTAAAATGGAGGTTCAGGGCACTGCAATTCACAAACCTGCAGAGTTATAAATGATAACTCTCATCCACAAATATATTGAGGGAAGGCAAAGAAGAGGATTTGAAATCAAGGCAGAATTGCAGGAAACAGATTTCAGGAGGTAGATTCGAATCGCCTTTAAAGCACATGAAAAGCGGCAAAACGTTGACAATGATGCCCTTGGCCAAAAAGGGCGTATGCGTTTTTTCCTGAATATATTCAGGAAAAAACGCATACGCCCTTTTTGGCCAACCAAGCAACCTGGAAAGGCAAATCAGCGCTACAAAGATGTCTCGCTTCCCATCGGTCAAAAGGGCCATGCTGAAAAAAGTGTCAAAACCAGAAATGCAGGACAGGCCATGGAGAAATGGGAGCCTTGCTACACTGATGGGCGGGATGTAAATTGTCAACAGCCACTCTGGAGAAGTGTACGGTGAGTCCTGAAACGTCTAAAAAGCAAAGCTTAGAGAACATAGGGCACTTCCACTCATGGGGGTATAAATTGGGAAAATGAAAAATCAGCAAGACACAAGCACCCCAAAGTTTAGGGCTGCTCTGTTGACAAGGACCTCCACTTCATTCCACCTTCAATATCCCAGGAAAGAGAAAAATGGATAAAGAAGTTGTGGTCCTTATGTACAATGGAATATCACTCAGCCGTGAAATCAATGTCATAAGGCTAGTAGCAGCATGATGAGTGGATTTAGGTACGACGACTCTAAGTGAAATAAGTCACACAGAAAAGGACACTTCTCATAAGGTATCACTGATAGAGGGAATGTAAAAACCGTTACACTTGAACTGAATTACAAAACAGAACAGAGTCACACATGCAGAAAACACACTATGGCTGCTTAACGGGAAAGGTGAGGTGGGGTGATACATAAAACAAGGGTTTCAAATTAGCTCAGATACCGTTCCATAAACCCAATATGTAATAGACAAGACCTACTCCTTGCTCAGAGAACTGGACTCAACACGCCCTATTCACCGCACAAGAATATATCTGACTAGTAATAATCTTAAAACCTATGTATTGATATCTCTCTGTTAGTGTGTCAAGTGGGTAAAAAGCGGCATAAACACAGCAGTGAAAAGCAGCTAAACCCCATTATAAAAATAAATTACTTTGAAACACCCATGAAACAAAGACAGTGAAAGAGAGAGAAATTCTTACACAATGCGTTCAGGGGCTGTGATGCCACCTGGATTGACCATATCTAGACCCACAGCTGGATGAGACATAAGGGTGGACACTGTTGCGGCTGAGAGGTTTGGTGAGGTTGGGTGAGCAAACGCAGACCCTTTAAAGTAATACTGCGTGGTACCCATCGCATGGGTCCCAAATCTCCAGGTTCAAGGGCATCTTCCTACATCGAAAACATGCATGAGATACCCAGAAGATGGTACACCGTGTGATGGGGAAAGGTTTCTAAAACGCACCTCATTTCTCATCTGCTTGTGCCCGGGTTCGCCATTCCAGCCACTTTACTAGCAATCTCCCTCCTTGGAGCATCAGCACCTTTAACCTCCTGTTCCGTACAGGTTGCAATTTGTACTGAGGATGAACGGGAAGACGCGGAACCAATGAAAGACTAGCTCTTGGTGTTGGGACAGGCACAGGTCACTCTATTTTCCCATCAGGAAGAAGAATTAACCACAGGCTCAGCCTGCCCCCCGGAACCAGAACAGGGCCTGAAGCCATCCTGCGCTTTTGCGGCCAGCTCCCTAAAAAGCGAGTTGTAAAATGGAGGTTCAGGGCACTGCAATTCACAAACCTGCAGAGTTATAAATGATAACTCTCATCCACGAATATATTGAGGGAAGGCAAAGAAGAGGATTTGAAATCAAGGCAGAATTGCAGGAAACAGATTTCAGGAGGTAGATTCGAATCGCCTTTCAAGCACATGAAAAGCGGCAAAACGTTGACAATGATGCCCTTGGCCAAAAAGGGCGTATGCGTTTTTTCCTGAATATATTCAGGAAAAAACGCATACGCCCTTTTTGGCCAACCAAGCAACCTGGAAAGGCAAATCAGCGCTACAAAGATGTCTCGCTTCCCATCGGTCAAAAGGGCCATGCTGAAAAAAGTGTCAAAACCAGAAATGCAGGACAGGCCATGGAGAAATGGGAGCCTTGCTACACTGATGGGCGGGATGTAAATTGTCAACAGCCACTCTGGAGAAGTGTACGGTGAGTCCTGAAACGTCTAAAAAGCAAAGCTTAGAGAGCATAGGGCACTTCCACTCATGGGGGTATAAATTGGGAAAATGAAAAATCAGCAAGACACAAGCACCCCAAAGTTTAGGGCTGCTCTGTTGACAAGGACCTCCACTTCATTCCACCTTCAATATCCCAGGAAAGAGAAAAATGGATAAAGAAGTTGTGGTCCTTATGTACAATGGAATATCACTCAGCCGTGAAATCAATGTCGTAAGGCTAGTAGCAGCATGATGAGTGGATTTAGGTACGACGACTCTAAGTGAAATAAGTCACACAGAAAAGGACACTTCTCATAAGGTATCACTGATAGAGGGAATGTAAAAACCGTTACACTTGAACTGAATTACAAAACAGAACAGAGTCACACATGCAGAAAACACACTATGGCTGCGTAACGGGAAAGGTGAGGTGGGGTGATACATAAAACAAGGGTTTCAAATTAGCTCAGATACCGTTCCATAAACCCAATATGTAATAGACAAGACCTACTCCTTGCTCAGAGAACTGGACTCAACACGCCCTATTCACCGCACAAGAATATATCTGACTAGTAATAATCTTAAAACCTATGTATTGATATCTCTCTGTTAGTGTGTCAAGTGGGTGTAAAGCGGCATAAACACAGCAGTGAAAAGCAGCTAAACCCCATTATAAAAATAAATTACTTTGAAAAACCCATGAAACAAAGACAGTGAAAGAGAGCGAAATTCTTCCACAATGCGTTCAGGGGCTGTGATGCAACCTGGATTGACCATATCTAGACCCACAGCTGGATGAGACCTAAGGGTGGACACTGTTGCGGCTGAGAGGTTTGGTGAGGTTGGGTGAGCAAACGCAGACCCTTTAAATAATACTGCGTGGTACCCATCGCATGGGTCCCAAATCTCCAGGTTCAAGGGCATCTTCCTACATCGAAAACATGCATGAGATACCCAGAAGATGGTACACCGTGTGATGGGGAAAGGTTTCTAAAACGCACCTCATTTCTCATCTGCTTGTGCCCGGGTTCGCCATTCCAGCCACTTTACTAGCAATCTCCCTCCTTGGAGCATCAGCACCTTTAACCTCCTGTTCCGTACAGGTTGCAATTTGTACTGAGGATGAACGGGAAGACGTGGAACCAATGAAAGACTAGCTCTTGGTGTTGGGACAGGCACAGGTCACTCTATTTTCCCATCAGGAAGAAGAATTAACCACAGGCTCAGCCTGCCCCCCGGAACCAGAACAGGGCCTAGCCATCCTGCGCTTTTGCGGCCAGCTCCCTAAAAAGCAAGTTGTAAAATGGAGGTTCAGGGCACTGCAATTCACAAACCTGCAGAGTTATAAATGATAACTCTCATCCACAAATATATTGAGGGAAGGCAAAGAAGAGGATTTGAAATCAAGGCAGAATTGCAGGAAACAGATTTCAGGAGGTAGATTCGAATCGCCTTTAAAGCACATGAAAAGCGGCAAAACGTTGACAATGATGCCCTTGGCCAAAAAGGGCGTATGCGTTTTTTCCTGAATATATTCAGGAAAAAACGCATACGCCCTTTTTGGCCAACCAAGCAACCTGGAAAGGCAAATCAGCACTACAAAGATGTCTCGCTTTCCATCGGTCAAAAGGGCCATGCTGAAAAAAGTGTCATCACCAGAAATGCAGGACAGGCCATGGAGAAATGGGAGCCTTGCTACACTGATGGGCGGGATGTAAATTGTCAACAGCCACTCTGGAGAAGTGTACGGTGAGTCCTGAAACGTCTAAAAAGCAAAGCTTAGAGAACATAGGGCACTTCCACTCATGGGGGTATAAATTGGGAAAATGAAAAATCAGCAAGACACAAGCACCCCAAAGTTTAGGGCTGCTCTGTTGACAAGGACCTCCACTTCATTCCACCTTCAATATCCCAGGAAAGAGAAAAATGGATAAAGAAGTTGTGGTCCTTATGTACAATGGAATATCACTCAGCCATGAAATCAATGTCATAAGGCTAGTAGCAGCATGATGAGTGGATTTAGGTACGACGACTCTAAGTGAAATAAGTCACACAGAAAAGGACACTTCTCATAAGGTATCACTGATAGAGGGAATGTAAAAACCGTTACACTTGAACTGAATTACAAAACAGAACAGAGTCACACATGCAGAAAACACACTATGGCTGCTTAACGGGAAAGGTGAGGTGGGGTGATACATAAAACAAGGGTTTCAAATTAGCTCAGATACCGTTCCATAAACCCAATATGTAATAGACAAGACCTACTCCTTGCTCAGAGAACTGGACTCAACACGCCCTATTCACCGCACAAGAATATATCTGACTAGTAATAATCTTAAAACCTATGTATTGATATCTCTCTGTTAGTGTGTCAAGTGGGTAAAAAGCGGCATAAACACAGCAGTGAAAAGCAGCTAAACCCCATTATAAAAATAAATTACTTTGAAACACCCATGAAACAAAGACAGTGAAAGAGAGAGAAATTCTTACACAATGCGTTCAGGGGCTGTGATGCAACCTGGATTGACCATATCTAGACCCACAGCTGGATGAGACCTAAGGGTGGACACTGTTGCGGCTGAGAGGTTTGGTGAGGTTGGGTGAGCAAACGCAGACCCTTTAAAGTAATACTGCGTGGTACCCATCGCATGGGTCCCAAATCTCCAGGTTCAAGGGCATCTTCCTACATCGAAAACATGCATGAGATACCCAGAAGATGGTACACCGTGTGATGGGGAAAGGTTTCTAAAACGCACCTCATTTCTCATCTGCTTGTGCCCGGGTTCGCCATTCCAGCCACTTTACTAGCAATCTCCCTCCTTGGAGCATCAGCACCTTTAACCTCCTGTTCCGTACAGGTTGCAATTTGTACTGAGGATGAACGGGAAGACGTGGAACCAATGAAAGACTAGCTCTTGGTGTTGGGACAGGCACAGGTCACTCTATTTTCCCATCAGGAAGAAGAATTAACCACAGGCTCAGCCTGCCCCCCGGAACCAGAACAGGGCCTGAAGCCATCCTGCGCTTTTGCGGCCAGCTCCCTAAAAAGCGAGTTGTAAAATGGAGGTTCAGGGCACTGCAATTCACAAACCTGCAGAGTTATAAATGATAACTCTCATCCACAAATATATTGAGGGAAGGCAAAGAAGAGGATTTGAAATCAAGGCAGAATTGCAGGAAACAGATTTCAGGAGGTAGATTCGAATCGCCTTTAAAGCACATGAAAAGCGGCAAAACGTTGACAATGATGCCCTTGGCCAAAAAGGGCGTATGCGTTTTTTCCTGAATATATTCAGGAAAAAACGCATACGCCCTTTTTGGCCAACCAAGCAACCTGGAAAGGCAAATCAGCGCTACAAAGATGTCTCGCTTCCCATCGGTCAAAAGGGCCATGCTGAAAAAAGTGTCAAAACCAGAAATGCAGGACAGGCCATGGAGAAATGGGAGCCTTGCTACACTGATGGGCGGGATGTAAATTGTCAACAGCCACTCTGGAGAAGTGTACGGTGAGTCCTGAAACGTCTAAAAAGCAAAGCTTAGAGAGCATAGGGCACTTCCACTCATGGGGGTATAAATTGGGAAAATGAAAAATCAGCAAGACACAAGCACCCCAAAGTTTAGGGCTGCTCTGTTGACAAGGACCTCCACTTCATTCCACCTTCAATATCCCAGGAAAGAGAAAAATGGATAAAGAAGTTGTGGTCCTTATGTACAATGGAATATCACTCAGCCGTGAAATCAATGTCATAAGGCTAGTAGCAGCATGATGAGTGGATTTAGGTACGACGACTCTAAGTGAAATAAGTCACACAGAAAAGGACACTTCTCATAAGGTATCACTGATAGAGGGAATGTAAAAACCGTTACACTTGAACTGAATTACAAAACAGAACAGAGTCACACATGCAGAAAACACACAATGGCTGCTTAACGGGAAAGGTGAGGTGGGGTGATACATAAAACAAGGGTTTCAAATTAGCTCAGATACCGTTCCATAAACCCAATATGTAATAGACAAGACCTACTCCTTGCTCAGAGAACTGGACTCAACACGCCCTATTCACCGCACAAGAATATATCTGACTAGTAATAATCTTAAAACCTATGTATTGATATCTCTCTGTTAGTGTGTCAAGTGGGTAAAAAGCGGCATAAACACAGCAGTGAAAAGCAGCTAAACCCCATTATAAAAATAAATTACTTTGAAACACCCATGAAACAAAGACAGTGAAAGAGAGAGAAATTCTTACACAATGCGTTCAGGGGCTGTGATGCAACCTGGATTGACCATATCTAGACCCACAGCTGGATGAGACCTAAGGGTGGACACTGTTGCGGCTGAGAGGTTTGGTGAGGTTGGGTGAGCAAACGCAGACCCTTTAAAGTAATACTGCGTGGTACCCATCGCATGGGTCCCAAATCTCCAGGTTCAAGGGCATCTTCCTACATCGAAAACATGCATGAGATACCCAGAAGATGGTACACCGTGTGATGGGGAAAGGTTTCTAAAACGCACCTCATTTCTCATCTGCTTGTGCGCGGGTTCGCCATTCCAGCCACTTTACTAGCAATCTCCCTCCTTGGAGCATCAGCACCTTTAACCTCCTGTTCCGTACAGGTTGCAATTTGTACTGAGGATGAACGGGAAGACGTGGAACCAATGAAAGACTAGCTCTTGGTGTTGGGACAGGCACAGGTCACTCTATTTTCCCATCAGGAAGAAGAATTAACCACAGGCTCAGCCTGCCCCCCGGAACCAGAACAGGGCCTGAAGCCATCCTGCGCTTTTGCGGCCAGCTCCTTAAAAAGCGAGTTGTAAAATGGAGGTTCAGGGCACTGCAATTCACAAACCTGCAGAGTTATAAATGATAACTCTCATCCACAAATATATTGAGGGAAGGCAAAGAAGAGGATTTGAAATCAAGGCAGAATTGCAGGAAACAGATTTCAGGAGGTAGATTCGAATCGCCTTTAAAGCACATGAAAAGCGGCAAAACGTTGACAATGATGCCCTTGGCCAAAAAGGGCGTATGCGTTTTTTCCTGAATATATTCAGGAAAAAACGCATACGCCCTTTTTGGCCAACCAAGCAACCTGGAAAGGCAAATCAGCGCTACAAAGATGTCTCGCTTCCCATCGGTCAAAAGGGCCATGCTGAAAAAAGTGTCAAAACCAGAAATGCAGGACAGGCCATGGAGAAATGGGAGCCTTGCTACACTGATGGGCGGGATGTAAATTGTCAACAGCCACTCTGGAGAAGTGTACGGTGAGTCCTGAAACGTCTAAAAAGCAAAGCTTAGAGAGCATAGGGCACTTCCACTCATGGGGGTATAAATTGGGAAAATGAAAAATCAGCAAGACACAAGCACCCCAAAGTTTAGGGCTGCTCTGTTGACAAGGACCTCCACTTCATTCCACCTTCAATATCCCAGGAAAGAGAAAAATGGATAAAGAAGTTGTGGTCCTTATGTACAATGGAATATCACTCAGCCGTGAAATCAATGTCGTAAGGCTAGTAGCAGCATGATGAGTGGATTTAGGTACGACGACTCTAAGTGAAATAAGTCACACAGAAAAGGACACTTCTCATAAGGTATCACTGATAGAGAGAATGTAAAAACCGTTACACTTGAACTGAATTACAAAACAGAACAGAGTCACACATGCAGAAAACACACTATGGCTGCTTAACGGGAAAGGTGAGGTGGGGTGATACATAAAACAAGGGTTTCAAATTAGCTCAGATACCGTTCCATAAACCCAATATGTAATAGACAAGACCTACTCCTTGCTCAGAGAACTGGACTCAACACGCCCTATTCACCGCACAAGAATATATCTGACTAGTAATAATCTTAAAACCTATGTATTGATATCTCTCTGTTAGTGTGTCAAGTGGGTAAAAAGCGGCATAAACACAGCAGTGAAAAGCAGCTAAACCCCATTATAAAAATAAATTACTTTGAAACACCCATGAAACAAAGACAGTGAAAGAGAGAGAAATTCTTACACAATGCGTTCAGGGGCTGTGATGCAACCTGGATTGACCATATCTAGACCCACAGCTGGATGAGACATAAGGGTGGACACTGTTGCGGCTGAGAGGTTTGGTGAGGTTGGGTGAGCAAACGCAGACCCTTTAAAGTAATACTGCGTGGTACCCATCGCATGGGTCCCAAATCTCCAGGTTCAAGGGCATCTTCCTACATCGAAAACATGCATGAGATACCCAGAAGATGGTACACCGTGTGATGGGGAAAGGTTTCTAAAACGCACCTCATTTCTCATCTGCTTGTGCCCGGGTTCGCCATTCCAGCCACTTTACTAGCAATCTCCCTCCTTGGAGCATCAGCACCTTTAACCTCCTGTTCCGTACAGGTTGCAATTTGTACTGAGGATGAACGGGAAGACGCGGAACCAATGAAAGACTAGCTCTTGGTGTTGGGACAGGCACAGGTCACTCTATTTTCCCATCAGGAAGAAGAATTAACCACAGGCTCAGCCTGCCCCCCGGAACCAGAACAGGGCCTGAAGCCATCCTGCGCTTTTGCGGCCAGCTCCCTAAAAAGCGAGTTGTAAAATGGAGGTTCAGGGCACTGCAATTCACAAACCTGCAGAGTTATAAATGATAACTCTCATCCACGAATATATTGAGGGAAGGCAAAGAAGAGGATTTGAAATCAAGGCAGAATTGCAGGAAACAGATTTCAGGAGGTAGATTCGAATCGCCTTTAAAGCACATGAAAAGCGGCAAAACGTTGACAATGATGCCCTTGGCCAAAAAGGGCGTATGCGTTTTTTCCTGAATATATTCAGGAAAAAACGCATACGCCCTTTTTGGCCAACCAAGCAACCTGGAAAGGCAAATCAGCGCTACAAAGATGTCTCGCTTCCCATCGGTCAAAAGGGCCATGCTGAAAAAAGTGTCAAAACCAGAAATGCAGGACAGGCCATGGAGAAATGGGAGCCTTGCTACACTGATGGGCGGGATGTAAATTGTCAACAGCCACTCTGGAGAAGTGTACGGTGAGTCCTGAAACGTCTAAAAAGCAAAGCTTAGAGAGCATAGGGCACTTCCACTCATGGGGGTATAAATTGGGAAAATGAAAAATCAGCAAGACACAAGCACCCCAAAGTTTAGGGCTGCTCTGTTGACAAGGACCTCCACTTCATTCCACCTTCAATATCCCAGGAAAGAGAAAAATGGATAAAGAAGTTGTGGTCCTTATGTACAATGGAATATCACTCAGCCGTGAAATCAATGTCATAAGGCTAGTAGCAGCATGATGAGTGGATTTAGGTACGACGACTCTAAGTGAAATAAGTCACACAGAAAAGGACACTTCTCATAAGGTATCACTGATAGAGGGAATGTAAAAACCGTTACACTTGAACTGAATTACAAAACAGAACAGAGTCACACATGCAGAAAACACACTATGGCTGCTTAACGGGAAAGGTGAGGTGGGGTGATACATAAAACAAGGGTTTCAAATTAGCTCAGATACCGTTCCATAAACCCAATATGTAATAGACAAGACCTACTCCTTGCTCAGAGAACTGGACTCAACACGCCCTATTCACCGCACAAGAATATATCTGACTACTAATAATCTTAAAACCTATGTATTGATATCTCTCTGTTAGTGTGTCAAGTGGGTAAAAAGCGGCATAAACACAGCAGTGAAAAGCAGCTAAACCCCATTATAAAAATAAATTACTTTGAAAAACCCATGAAACAAAGACAGTGAAAGAGAGAGAAATTCTTACACAATGCGTTCAGGGGCTGTGATGCAACCTGGATTGACCATATCTAGACCCACAGCTGGATGAGACCTAAGGGTGGACACTGTTGCGGCTGAGAGGTTTGGTGAGGTTGGGTGAGCAAACGCAGACCCTTTAAAGTAATACTGCGTGGTACCCATCGCATGGGTCCCAAATCTCCAGGTTCAAGGGCATCTTCCTACATCGAAAACATGCATGAGATACCCAGAAGATGGTACACCGTGTGATGGGGAAAGGTTTCTAAAACGCACCTCATTTCTCATCTGCTTGTGCCCGGGTTCGCCATTCCAGCCACTTTACTAGCAATCTCCCTCCTTGGAGCATCAGCACCTTTAACCTCCTGTTCCGTACAGGTTGCAATTTGTACTGAGGATGAACGGGAAGACGTGGAACCAATGAAAGACTAGCTCTTGGTGTTGGGACAGGCACAGGTCACTCTATTTTCCCATCAGGAAGAAGAATTAACCACAGGCTCAGCCTGCCCCCCGGAACCAGAACAGGGCCTGAAGCCATCCTGCGCTTTTGCGGCCAGCTCCCTAAAAAGCGAGTTGTAAAATGGAGGTTCAGGGCACTGCAATTCACAAACCTGCAGAGTTATAAATGATAACTCTCATCCACAAATATATTGAGGGAAGGCAAAGAAGAGGATTTGAAATCAAGGCAGAATTGCAGGAAACAGATTTCAGGAGGTAGATTCGAATCGCCTTTAAAGCACATGAAAAGCGGCAAAACGTTGACAATGATGCCCTTGGCCAAAAAGGGCGTATGCGTTTTTTCCTGAATATATTCAGGAAAAAACGCATACGCCCTTTTTGGCCAACCAAGCAACCTGGAAAGGCAAATCAGCGCTACAAAGATGTCTCGCTTCCCATCGGTCAAAAGGGCCATGCTGAAAAAAGTGTCAAAACCAGAAATGCAGGACAGGCCATGGAGAAATGGGAGCCTTGCTACACTGATGGGCGGGATGTAAATTGTCAACAGCCACTCTGGAGAAGTGTACGGTGAGTCCTGAAACGCTAAAAAGCAAAGCTTAGAGAGCATAGGGCACTTCCACTCATGGGGGTATAAATTGGGAAAATGAAAAATCAGCAAGACACAAGCACCCCAAAGTTTAGGGCTGCTCTGTTGACAAGGACCTCCACTTCATTCCACCTTCAATATCCCAGGAAAGAGAAAAATGGATAAAGAAGTTGTGGTCCTTATGTACAATGGAATATCACTCAGCCGTGAAATCAATGTCGTAAGGCTAGTAGCAGCATGATGAGTGGATTTAGGTACGACGACTCTAAGTGAAATAAGTCACACAGAAAAGGACACTTCTCATAAGGTATCACTGATAGAGGGAATGTAAAAACCGTTACACTTGAACTGAATTACAAAACAGAACAGAGTCACACATGCAGAAAACACACAATGGCTGCTTAACGGGAAAGGTGAGGTGGGGTGATACATAAAACAAGGGTTTCAAATTAGCTCAGATACCGTTCCATAAACCCAATATGTAATAGACAAGACCTACTCCTTGCTCAGAGAACTGGACTCAACACGCCCTATTCACCGCACAAGAATATATCTGACTACTAATAATCTTAAAACCTATGTATTGATATCTCTCTGTTAGTGTGTCAAGTGGGTAAAAAGCGGCATAAACACAGCAGTGAAAAGCAGCTAAACCCCATTATAAAAATAAATTACTTTGAAAAACCCATGAAACAAAGACAGTGAAAGAGAGAGAAATTCTTACACAATGCGTTCAGGGGCTGTGATGCAACCTGGATTGACCATATCTAGACCCACAGCTGGATGAGACATAAGGGTGGACACTGTTGCGGCTGAGAGGTTTGGTGAGGTTGGGTGAGCAAACGCAGACCCTTTAAAGTAATACTGCGTGGTACCCATCGCATGGGTCCCAAATCTCCAGGTTCAAGGGCATCTTCCTACATCGAAAACATGCATGAGATACCCAGAAGATGGTACACCGTGTGATGGGGAAAGGTTTCTAAAACGCACCTCATTTCTCATCTGCTTGTGCCCGGGTTCGCCATTCCAGCCACTTTACTAGCAATCTCCCTCCTTGGAGCATCAGCACCTTTAACCTCCTGTTCCGTACAGGTTGCAATTTGTACTGAGGATGAACGGGAAGACGCGGAACCAATGAAAGACTAGCTCTTGGTGTTGGGACAGGCACAGGTCACTCTATTTTCCCATCAGGAAGAAGAATTAACCACAGGCTCAGCCTGCCCCCCGGAACCAGAACAGGGCCTGAAGCCATCCTGCGCTTTTGCGGCCAGCTCCCTAAAAAGCGAGTTGTAAAATGGAGGTTCAGGGCACTGCAATTCACAAACCTGCAGAGTTATAAATGATAACTCTCATCCACGAATATATTGAGGGAAGGCAAAGAAGAGGATTTGAAATCAAGGCAGAATTGCAGGAAACAGATTTCAGGAGGTAGATTCGAATCGCCTTTAAAGCACATGAAAAGCGGCAAAACGTTGACAATGATGCCCTTGGCCAAAAAGGGCGTATGCGTTTTTTCCTGAATATATTCAGGAAAAAACGCATACGCCCTTTTTGGCCAACCAAGCAACCTGGAAAGGCAAATCAGCGCTACAAAGATGTCTCGCTTCCCATCGGTCAAAAGGGCCATGCTGAAAAAAGTGTCAAAACCAGAAATGCAGGACAGGCCATGGAGAAATGGGAGCCTTGCTACACTGATGGGCGGGATGTAAATTGTCAACAGCCACTCTGGAGAAGTGTACGGTGAGTCCTGAAACGTCTAAAAAGCAAAGCTTAGAGAGCATAGGGCACTTCCACTCATGGGGGTATAAATTGGGAAAATGAAAAATCAGCAAGACACAAGCACCCCAAAGTTTAGGGCTGCTCTGTTGACAAGGACCTCCACTTCATTCCACCTTCAATATCCCAGGAAAGAGAAAAATGGATAAAGAAGTTGTGGTCCTTATGTACAATGGAATATCACTCAGCCGTGAAATCAATGTCATAAGGCTAGTAGCAGCATGATGAGTGGATTTAGGTACGACGACTCTAAGTGAAATAAGTCACACAGAAAAGGACACTTCTCATAAGGTATCACTGATAGAGGGAATGTAAAAACCGTTACACTTGAACTGAATTACAAAACAGAACAGAGTCACACATGCAGAAAACACACTATGGCTGCTTAACGGGAAAGGTGAGGTGGGGTGATACATAAAACAAGGGTTTCAAATTAGCTCAGATACCGTTCCATAAACCCAATATGTAATAGACAAGACCTACTCCTTGCTCAGAGAACTGGACTCAACACGCCCTATTCACCGCACAAGAATATATCTGACTAGTAATAATCTTAAAACCTATGTATTGATATCTCTCTGTTAGTGTGTCAAGTGGGTGTAAAGCGGCATAAACACAGCAGTGAAAAGCAGCTAAACCCCATTATAAAAATAAATTACTTTGAAAAACCCATGAAACAAAGACAGTGAAAGAGAGCGAAATTCTTCCACAATGCGTTCAGGGGCTGTGATGCAACCTGGATTGACCATATCTAGACCCACAGCTGGATGAGACCTAAGGGTGGACACTGTTGCGGCTGAGAGGTTTGGTGAGGTTGGGTGAGCAAACGCAGACCCTTTAAATAATACTGCGTGGTACCCATCGCATGGGTCCCAAATCTCCAGGTTCAAGGGCATCTTCCTACATCGAAAACATGCATGAGATACCCAGAAGATGGTACACCGTGTGATGGGGAAAGGTTTCTAAAACGCACCTCATTTCTCATCTGCTTGTGCCCGGGTTCGCCATTCCAGCCACTTTACTAGCAATCTCCCTCCTTGGAGCATCAGCACCTTTAACCTCCTGTTCCGTACAGGTTGCAATTTGTACTGAGGATGAACGGGAAGACGTGGAACCAATGAAAGACTAGCTCTTGGTGTTGGGACAGGCACAGGTCACTCTATTTTCCCATCAGGAAGAAGAATTAACCACAGGCTCAGCCTGCCCCCCGGAACCAGAACAGGGCCTAGCCATCCTGCGCTTTTGCGGCCAGCTCCCTAAAAAGCAAGTTGTAAAATGGAGGTTCAGGGCACTGCAATTCACAAACCTGCAGAGTTATAAATGATAACTCTCATCCACAAATATATTGAGGGAAGGCAAAGAAGAGGATTTGAAATCAAGGCAGAATTGCAGGAAACAGATTTCAGGAGGTAGATTCGAATCGCCTTTAAAGCACATGAAAAGCGGCAAAACGTTGACAATGATGCCCTTGGCCGAAAAGGGCGTATGCGTTTTTTCCTGAATATATTCAGGAAAAAACGCATACGCCCTTTTTGGCCAACCAAGCAACCTGGAAAGGCAAATCAGCACTACAAAGATGTCTCGCTTTCCATCGGTCAAAAGGGCCATGCTGAAAAAAGTGTCATCACCAGAAATGCAGGACAGGCCATGGAGAAATGGGAGCCTTGCTACACTGATGGGCGGGATGTAAATTGTCAACAGCCACTCTGGAGAAGTGTACGGTGAGTCCTGAAACGTCTAAAAAGCAAAGCTTAGAGAGCATAGGGCACTTCCACTCATGGGGGTATAAATTGGGAAAATGAAAAATCAGCAAGACACAAGCACCCCAAAGTTTAGGGCTGCTCTGTTGACAAGGACCTCCACTTCATTCCACCTTCAATATCCCAGGAAAGAGAAAAATGGATAAAGAAGTTGTGGTCCTTATGTACAATGGAATATCACTCAGCCGTGAAATCAATGTCATAAGGCTAGTAGCAGCATGATGAGTGGATTTAGGTACGACGACTCTAAGTGAAATAAGTCACACAGAAAAGGACACTTCTCATAAGGTATCACTGATAGAGGGAATGTAAAAACCGTTACACTTGAACTGAATTACAAAACAGAACAGAGTCACACATGCAGAAAACACACTATGGCTGCTTAACGGGAAAGGTGAGGTGGGGTGATACATAAAACAAGGGTTTCAAATTAGCTCAGATACCGTTCCATAAACCCAATATGTAATAGACAAGACCTACTCCTTGCTCAGAGAACTGGACTCAACACGCCCTATTCACCGCACAAGAATATATCTGACTAGTAATAATCTTAAAACCTATGTATTGATATCTCTCTGTTAGTGTGTCAAGTGGGTGTAAAGCGGCATAAACACAGCAGTGAAAAGCAGCTAAACCCCATTATAAAAATAAATTACTTTGAAAAACCCATGAAACAAAGACAGTGAAAGAGAGCGAAATTCTTCCACAATGCGTTCAGGGGCTGTGATGCAACCTGGATTGACCATATCTAGACCCACAGCTGGATGAGACCTAAGGGTGGACACTGTTGCGGCTGAGAGGTTTGGTGAGGTTGGGTGAGCAAACGCAGACCCTTTAAATAATACTGCGTGGTACCCATCGCATGGGTCCCAAATCTCCAGGTTCAAGGGCATCTTCCTACATCGAAAACATGCATGAGATACCCAGAAGATGGTACACCGTGTGATGGGGAAAGGTTTCTAAAACGCACCTCATTTCTCATCTGCTTGTGCCCGGGTTCGCCATTCCAGCCACTTTACTAGCAATCTCCCTCCTTGGAGCATCAGCACCTTTAACCTCCTGTTCCGTACAGGTTGCAATTTGTACTGAGGATGAACGGGAAGACGTGGAACCAATGAAAGACTAGCTCTTGGTGTTGGGACAGGCACAGGTCACTCTATTTTCCCATCAGGAAGAAGAATTAACCACAGGCTCAGCCTGCCCCCCGGAACCAGAACAGGGCCTAGCCATCCTGCGCTTTTGCGGCCAGCTCCCTAAAAAGCAAGTTGTAAAATGGAGGTTCAGGGCACTGCAATTCACAAACCTGCAGAGTTATAAATGATAACTCTCATCCACAAATATATTGAGGGAAGGCAAAGAAGAGGATTTGAAATCAAGGCAGAATTGCAGGAAACAGATTTCAGGAGGTAGATTCGAATCGCCTTTAAAGCACATGAAAAGCGGCAAAACGTTGACAATGATGCCCTTGGCCGAAAAGGGCGTATGCGTTTTTTCCTGAATATATTCAGGAAAAAACGCATACGCCCTTTTTGGCCAACCAAGCAACCTGGAAAGGCAAATCAGCACTACAAAGATGTCTCGCTTTCCATCGGTCAAAAGGGCCATGCTGAAAAAAGTGTCATCACCAGAAATGCAGGACAGGCCATGGAGAAATGGGAGCCTTGCTACACTGATGGGCGGGATGTAAATTGTCAACAGCCACTCTGGAGAAGTGTACGGTGAGTCCTGAAACGTCTAAAAAGCAAAGCTTAGAGAGCATAGGGCACTTCCACTCATGGGGGTATAAATTGGGAAAATGAAAAATCAGCAAGACACAAGCACCCCAAAGTTTAGGGCTGCTCTGTTGACAAGGACCTCCACTTCATTCCACCTTCAATATCCCAGGAAAGAGAAAAATGGATAAAGAAGTTGTGGTCCTTATGTACAATGGAATATCACTCAGCCGTGAAATCAATGTCATAAGGCTAGTAGCAGCATGATGAGTGGATTTAGGTACGACGACTCTAAGTGAAATAAGTCACACAGAAAAGGACACTTCTCATAAGGTATCACTTATAGAGGGAATGTAAAAACCGTTACACTTGAACTGAATTACAAAACAGAACAGAGTCACACATGCAGAAAACACACTATGGCTGCTTAACGGGAAAGGTGAGGTGGGGTGATACATAAAACAAGGGTTTCAAATTAGCTCAGATACCGTTCCATAAACCCAATATGTAATAGACAAGACCTACTCCTTGCTCAGAGAACTGGACTCAACACGCCCTATTCACCGCACAAGAATATATCTGACTAGTAATAATCTTAAAACCTATGTATTGATATCTCTCTGTTAGTGTGTCAAGTGGGTAAAAAGCGGCATAAACACAGCAGTGAAAAGCAGCTAAACCCCATTATAAAAATAAATTACTTTGAAAAACCCATGAAACAAAGACAATGAAAGAGAGCGAAATTCTTACACAATGCGTTCAGGGGCTGTGATGCAACCTGGATTGACCATATCTAGACCCACAGCTGGATGAGACCTAAGGGTGGACACTGTTGCGGCTGAGAGGTTTGGTGAGGTTGGGTGAGCAAACGCAGACCCTTTAAAGTAATACTGCGTGGTACCCATCGCATGGGTCCCAAATCTCCAGGTTCAAGGGCATCTTCCTACATCGAAAACATGCATGAGATACCCAGAAGATGGTACACCGTGTGATGGGGAAAGGTTTCTAAAACGCACCTCATTTCTCATCTGCTTGTGCCCGGGTTCGCCATTCCAGCCACTTTACTAGCAATCTCCCTCCTTGGAGCATCAGCACCTTTAACCTCCTGTTCCGTACAGGTTGCAATTTGTACTGAGGATGAACGGGAAGACGTGGAACCAATGAAAGACTAGCTCTTGGTGTTGGGACAGGCACAGGTCACTCTATTTTCCCATCAGGAAGAAGAATTAACCACAGGCTCAGCCTGCCCCCCGGAACCAGAACAGGGCCTGAAGCCATCCTGCGCTTTTGCGGCCAGCTCCCTAAAAAGCGAGTTGTAAAATGGAGGATCAGGGCACTGCAATTCACAAACCTGCAGAGTTATAAATGATAACTCTCATCCACAAATATATTGAGGGAAGGCAAAGAAGAGGATTTGAAATCAAGGCAGAACTGCAGGAAACAGATTTCAGGAGGTAGATTCGAATCGCCTTTAAAGCACATGAAAAGCGGCAAAACGTTGACAATGATGCCCTTGGCCAAAAAGGGCATATGCGTTTTTTCCTGAATATATTCAGGAAAAAACGCATACGCCCTTTTTGGCCAACCAAGCAACCTGGAAAGGCAAATCAGCACTACAATGATGTCTCGCTTCCCATCGGTCAAAAGGGCCATGCTGAAAAAAGTGTCAAAACCAGAAATGCAGGACAGGCCATGGAGAACTGGGAGCCTTGCTACACTGATGGGCGGGATGTAAATTGTCAACAGCCACTCTGGAGAAGTGTACGGTGAGTCCTGAAACGTCTAAAAAGCAAAGCTTAGAGAGCATAGGGCACTTCCACTCATGGGGGTATAAATTGGGAAAATTAAAAATCAGCAAGACACAAGCACCCCAAAGTTTAGGGCTGCTCTGTTGACAAGGACTTCCACTTCATTCCACCTTCAATATCCCAGGAAAGAGAAAAATGGATAAAGAAGTTGTGGTCCTTATGTACAATGGAATATCACTCAGCCATGAAATCACTGTCATAAGGCTAGTAGCAGCATGATGAGTGGATTTAGGTACGACGATTCTAAGTGAAATAAGTCACACAGAAAAGGACACTTCTCATAAGGTATCACTTATAGAGGGACTGTAAAAACCGTTACACTTGAACTGAATTACAAAACAGAACAGAGTCACACATGCAGAAAACACACTATGGCTGCTTAACGGGAAAGGTGAGGTGGGGTGATACATAAAACAAGGGTTTCAAATTAGCTCAAATACCGATCCATAAAACCAATATGTAATAGACAAGACCTACTCCTTGCTCAGAGAACTGGACTCAACACGCCCTGTTCACCGCACAAGAATATATCTGACTAGTAATAATCTTAAAACCTATGTATTGATATCTCTCTGTTAGTGTGTCAAGTGGGTAAAAAGCGGCATAAACACAGCAGTGAAAAGCAGCTAAACCCCATTATAAAAATAAATTACTTTGAAAAACCCATGAAACAAAGACAGTGAAAGAGAGCAAAATTCTTACACAATTCGTTCAGGGGCTGTGATGCAACCTGGATTGACCACATCTAGACCCACAGATGGATGAGACATAAGGGTGGACACTCTTGTGGCTGAGAGGTTTGGTGAGGTTGGGTGAGCAAACACAGACCCTTTAAAGTAATACTGCGTGGTACCCATCGCATGGGTCCCAAATCTCCAGGTTCAAGGGCATCTTCCTACATCGAAAACATGCATGAGAAACCCAGCAGATGGTACACCGTATGATCGGGAAAGGTTTCTAAAACGCACCTAATTTCTCATCTCCTTGTGCTCGGGTTCGCCATTCCAGCCACTTTACTAGCAATCTCCCTCCTTGGAGCATCATCACCTTTAACCTCCTGTTCCGTACAGGTTGCAATTTGTCCTGAGGATGAACGGGAAGACGTGGAACCAATGAGAGACTAGCTCTTGGTGTTGCGACAGGCACAGGTCACTCTATTTTCCCATCAGGAAGAAGAATTAAACACAGGCTCAGCCTGCCCCCCGGAACAAGAACAGGGCCTGAAGCCATCCTGCGCTTTTGCGGCCATCTCGCAAAAACGCGAGTTGTAAAATGGAGGTTCAGGGCACTGCAATTCACAAAACTGCAGAGTTATAAATGATAACTCTCGTCCACAAATATATTGAGGGAAGGCAAAGAAGAGGATTTGAAATCAAGGCAGAATTGCAGGAAACAGATTTCAGGAGGTAGATTCAAATCGCCTTTAAAGCACATGAAAAGCGGCAAAACGTTGACAATGATGCCCTTGGCCAAAAAGGGCGTATGCGTTTTTTCCTGAATATATTCAGGAAAAAACGCATACGCCCTTTTTGGCCAACCAAGCAACCTGGAAAGGCAAATCAGCGCTACAAAGAAGTCTTGCTTCCCATCGGTTAAAAGGGCCATGCTGAAAAAAGTGTCAAAACCAGAAATGCAGGACAGGCCATGGAGAAATGGGAGCCTTGGTACACTGATGGGAGGGATGTAAATTGCCAACAGCCACTCTGGAGAAGAGTACGGTGTGTCCTGAAACATCTAAAAAACACAGCTTAGAGAGCATAGGGCACTTCCACTCATGGGGGTATAAATTGGGAAAATTAAAAATCAGCAAGACACAAGCACCCCAAAGTTTAGGACTGCTCTGTTGACAAGGACCTCCACTTCATTCCACCTTCAATATCCCAGGAAAAAGAAAAATGGATAAAGAAGTTGTGGTCCTTATGTACAATGGAATATCACTCAGCCATGAAATCAATGTCATAAGGCTAGTAGCAGCATGATGAGTGGATTTAGGTACGACGATTCTAAGTGAAATAAGTCACACAGAAAAGGACACTTCTCATAAGGTATCACTTATAGAGGGAATGTAAAAACCGTTACACTTGAACTGAATTACAAAACAGAACAGAGTCACACATGCAGAAAACACACTATGGCTGCTTAATGGGAAAGGTGAGGTGGGGTGATACATAAAACAAGGGTTTCAAATTAGCTCAGATACCGTTCCATAAACCCAATATGTAATAGACAAGACCTACTCCTTGCTCAGAGAACTGGACTCAACACGCCCTATTCACCGCACAAGAATATATCTGACTAGTAATAATCTTAAAACCTATGTATTGATATCTCTCTGTTAGTGTGTCAAGTGGGTGTAAAGCGGCATAAACACAGCAGTGAAAAGCAGCTAAACCCCATTATAAAAATAAATTACTTTGAAAAACCCATGAAACAAAACAGTGAAAGAGAGCGAAATTCTTACACAATGCGTTCAGGGGCTGTGATGCAACCTGGATTGACCATATCTAGACCCACAGCTGGATGAGACATAAGGGTGGACACTCTTGGGGCTGAGAGGTTTGGTGAGGTTGGGTGAGCAAACGCAAACCCTTTAAAGTAATACTGCGTGGTACCCATCGCATGGGTCCCAAATCTCCAGGTTCAAGGGCATCTTCCTACATCGAAACCATGCATGAGAAACCCAGAAGATGGTACACCGTGTGATGGGGAAAGGTTTCTAAAACGCACCTCATTTCTCATCTCCTTGTGCTCGGGTTCGCCATTCCAGCCGCTTTACTAGCAATCTCCCTCCTTGGAGCATCATCACCTTTAACCTCCTGTTCCGTACAGGTTGCAATTTGTCCTGAGGATGAACGGGAAGACGTGGAACCAATGAGAGACTAGCTCTTGGTGTTGGGACAGGCACAGGTCACTCTATTTTCCCATCAGAAAGAAGAATTAACCACAGGCTCAGCCTGGCCCCCGGAACCAGAACAGGGCCTGAAGCCATTCTGCGATTTTGCGGCCAGCTCCCATAAAAACGAGTTGTAAAATGGAGGTTCAGGGCACTGCAATTCACAAACCTGCAGAGTTATTAATGATAACTCTCGTCCACAAATATATTGAGGGAAGGCAAAGAAAAGGATTTGAAATCAAGGCAGAATTGCAGGAAACAGATTTCAGGAGGTAGATACGAATCGCCTTTAAAGCACATGAAAAGCGGCAAAACGTTGACAATGATGCCCTTGGCCAAAAAGGGCGCATGCGTTTTTTCCTGAATATATTCAGGAAAAAACGCATGCCCCATTTTTGGCCAACCAAGCAACCTGGAAAGGCAAATCAGCGCTAGAAAGAAGTCTCACTTCCCATCGGTCAAAAGGGCCATGCTGAAAAAAGTGTCAAAACCAGAAATGCAGGACAGGCCATGCAGAAATGGGAGCCTTGCTACACTGATGGGTGGGATGTAAATTGCCAAGAGCGACTCTGGAGAACTGTCCGGTGAGTCCTGAAACATCTGAAAAACACAGCTTAGAGAGCATAGGACACTTCCACTCATGGGGGTATAAATTGGGAAAATTAAAAATCAGCAAGACACAAGCACCCCAAAGTTTAGGGCTGCTCTGTTGACCAGGACCTCCACTTCATTCCACCTTAAATATCCCAGGAAAGAGAAAAATGGATAAAGAAGTTGTGGTCCTTATGTACAATGGAATATCACCCAGCCAGGAAATCAATGTCGTAAGGTTAGTAGCAGCATGATGAGTGAATTTAGGTACGACGATTCTAAGTGAAATAAGTCACACAGAAAAGGACACTTCTCATAAAGTATCACTGATAGAGGGAATGTAAAAACCGTTACACTTGAACTGAATTACAAAACAGAACAGAGTCACACATGCAGAAAACACACTATGGCTGCTTAACGGGAAAGGTGAGGTGGGGTGATACATAAAACAAGGGTTTCAAATTAGCTCAGATACCGTTCCATAAACCCAATATGTAATAGACAAGACCTACTCCTTGCTCAGAGAACTGGACTCAACACGCCCTATTCACCGCACAAGAATATATCTGACTAATAATAATCGTAAAACCTATGTATTGATATCACTCTGTTAGTGTGTCAAGTGGGTGTAAAGCGGCATAAACACAGCAGTGAAAAGCAGCTAAACCCCATTATAAAAATAAATTACTTTGAAACACCCATGAAACAAAGACAGTGAAAGAGAGAGTAATTCTTACACAATGCGTTCAGGGGCTGTGATGCAACCTGGATTGACCATATCTAGACCCACAGCTGGATGAGACATAAGGGTGGACACTCTTGGGGCTGAGAGGTTTGGTGAGGTTGGGTGAGCAAACGCAGACCCTTTAAAGTAATACTGCGTGGTACCCATCGCATGGGTCCCAAATCTCCAGGTTCAAGGGCATCTTCCTACATCAAAAACATGCATGAGAAACCCAGAAGATGGTACACCGTGTGATGGGGAAAGGTTTCTAAAACGCACCTCATTTCTCATCTCCTTGTGCCCGGGTTCGCCATTCCAGCCGCTTTACTAGCAAGCTCCCTACTTGGAGCATCAGCACCTTTAACCTCCTGTACCGTACAGGTTGCAATTTGTCCTGAGAATAAACGGGAAGACGTGGAACCAACGAGAGACTAGCTCTTGGTGTTGGGACAGGCACAGGTCACTCTATTTTCCCATCAGAAAGAAGAATTAACCACAGGCTCAGCCTGCCCCCCGGAACCAGAACAGGGCCTGAAGCCATTCTGCGATTTTGCGGCCAGCTCCCATAAAAACGAGTTGTAAAATGGAGGTTCAGGGCACTGCAATTCACAACCTGCAGAGTTATAAATGATAACTCTCGTCCACAAATATATTGAGGGAAGGCAAAGAAGAGGATTTGAAATCAAGGCAGAATTGCAGGAAACAGATTTCAGGAGGTAGATACGAATCGCCTTTAGAGCACATGAAAAGCGGCAAAACGTTGACAATGATGCCCTTGGCCAAAAAGGGCGTATGCGTTTTTTCCTGAATATATTCAGGAAAAAACGCATACGCCCTTTTTGGCCAACCAAGCAACCTGGAAAGGCAAATCAGCGCTACAAAGAAGTCTCGCTTCCCATCGGTCAAAAGGGCCATGCTGAAAAAAGTGTCAAAACCAGAAATGCAGGACAGGCCATGGAGAAATGGGAGCCTTGCTACACTGATGGGCGGGATGTAAATTGCGAAGAGCCACTCCGGAGAAGTGACCGGTGAGTCCTGAAACATCTGAAAAACACAGCTTAGAGAGCATAGGGCACTTCCACTCATGGGGGTATAAATTGGGAAAATTAAAAATCAGCAAGACACAAGCACCCCAATGTTTAGGGCTGCTCTGTTGACCAGGACCTCCACTTCATTCCACCTTAAATATCCCAGGAAAGAGAAAAATGGATAAAGAAGTTGTGGTCCTTATGTACAATGGAATATCACTCAGCCAGGAAATAAATGTCGTAAGGTTAGTAGCAGCATGATGAGTGGATTTAGGTACGACGATTCTAAGTGAAATAAGTCACACAGAAAAGGACACTTCTCATAAGGTATCACTGATAGAGGGAATGTAAAAACCGTTACACTTGAACTGAATTACAAAACAGAACAGAGTCACACATGCAGAAAACACACTATGGCTGCTTAACGGGAAAGGTGAGGTGGGGTGATACATAAAACAAGGGTATCAAATTAGCTCAGATACCGTTCCATAAACCCAATATGTAATAGACAAGACCTACTCCTTGCTCAGAGAACTGGACTCAACACGCCCTATTCACCACACAAGAATATATCTGACTAATAATAATCGTAAAACCTATGTATTGATATCTCTCTGTTAGTGTGTCAAGTGGGTGTAAAGCGGCATAAACACAGCAGTGAAAAGCAGCTAAACCCCATTATAAAAATAAATTACTTTGAAACACCCATGAAACAAAGACAATGAAAGAGAGAGTAATTCTTACACAATGCGTTCAGGGGGTGTGATGCAACCTGGATTGACCATATCTAGACCCACAGCTGGATGAGACATAAGGGTGGACACTCTTGGGGCTGAGAGGTTTGGTGAGGTTGGGTGAGCAAACGCAGACCCTTTAAAGTAATACTGCGTGGTACCCATCGCATGGGTCCCAAATCTCCAGGTTCAAGGGCATCTTCCTACATCAAAAACATGCATGAGAAACCCAGAAGATGGTACACCGTGTGATGGGGAAAGGTTTCTAAAACGCACCTCATTTCTCATCTCCTTGTGCCCGGGTTCGCCATTCCAGCCGCTTTACTAGCAAGCTCCCTACTTGGAGCATCAGCACCTTTAACCTCCTGTTCCATACAGGTTGCAATTTGTCCTGAGGATAAACGGGAAGACGTGGAACCAATGAGAGACTAGCTCTTGGTGTTGGGATAGGCACAGGTCACTCTATTTTCCCATCAGAAAGAAGAATTAACCACAGGCTCAGCCTGGCCCCCGGAACCAGAACAGGGCCTGAAGCCATTCTGCGATTTTGCGGCCAGCTCCCATAAAAATGAGTTGTAAAATGGAGGTTCAGGGCACTGCAATTCACAAACCTGCAGAGTTATTAATGATAACTCTCGTCCACAAATATATTGAGGGAAGGCCAAGAAAAGGATTTGAAATCAAGGCAGAATTGCAGGAAACAGATTTCAGGAGGTAGATACGAATCGCCTTTAAAGCACATGAAAAGCGGCAAAACGTTGACAATGATGCCCTTGGCCAAAAAGGGCGCATGCGTTTTTTCCTGAATATATTCAGGAAAAAACGCATGCGCCATTTTTGGCCAACCAAGCAACCTGGAAAGGCAAATCAGCGCTACAAAGAAGTCTCACTTCCCATCGGTCAAAAGCGCCATGCTGAAAAAAGTGTCAAAACCAGAAATTCAGGACAGGCCATGGAGAAATGGGAGCCTTGCTACACTGATGGGCGGGATGTAAATTGCCAAGAGCCACTCTGGAGAAGTGTCCGGTGAGTCCTGAAACATCTGAAAAACACAGGTTAGAGAGCATAGGGCACTTCCACTCATGGGGGTATAAATTTGGAAAATTAAAAATCAGCAAGACACAAGCACCCCAAAGTTTAGGGCTGCTCTGTTGACCAGGACCTCCACTTCATTCCACCTTCAATATCCCAGGAAAGAGAAAAATGGATAAAGAAGTTGTGGTCCTTATGTACAATGGAATATCACTCAGCCATGAAATCAATGTCGTAAGGTTAGTAGCAGCATGATGAGTGGATTTAGGTATGACGATTCTAAGTGAAATAAGTCACACAGAAAAGGACACTTCTCATAAGGTATCACTGATAGAGGGAATGTAAAAACCGTTACACTTGAACTGAATTACAAAACAGAACAGAGTCACACATGCAGAAAACACACTATGGCTGCTTAACGGGAAAGGTGAGGTGGGGTGATACATAAAACAAGGGTATCAAATTAGCTCAGATACCGTTCCATAAACCCAATATGTAATAGACAAGACCTACTCCTTGCTCAGAGAACTGGACTCAACACGCCCTATTCACCACACAAGAATATATCTGACTAATAATAATCGTAAAACCTATGTATTGATATCTCTCTGTTAGTGTGTCAAGTGGGTGTAAAGCGGCATAAACACAGCAGTGAAAAGCAGCTAAACCCCATTATAAAAATAAATTACTTTGAAACACCCATGAAACAAAGACAGTGAAAGAGAGAGTAATTCTTACACAATGCGTTCAGGGGCTGTGATGCAACCTGGATTGACCATATCTAGACCCACAGCTGGATGAGACATAAGGGTGGACACTCTTGGGGCTGAGAGGTTTGGTGAGGTTGGGTGAGCAAACGCAGACCCTTTAAAGTAATACTGCGTGGTACCCATCGCATGGGTCCCAAATCTCCAGGTTCAAGGGCATCTTCCTACATCAAAAACATGCATGAGAAACCCAGAAGATGGTACACCGTGTGATGGGGAAAGGTTTCTAAAACGCACCTCATTTCTCATCTCCTTGTGCCCGGGTTCGCCATTCCAGCCGCTTTACTAGCAAGCTCCCTACTTGGAGCATCAGCACCTTTAACCTCCTGTTCCGTACAGGTTGCAATTTGTCCTGAGGATAAACGGGAAGACGTGGAACCAACGAGAGACTAGCTCTTGGTGTTGGGAGAGGCACAGGTCACTCTATTTTCCCATCAGAAAGAAGAATTAACCACAGGCTCAGCCTGCCCCCCGGAACCAGAACAGGGCCTGAAGCCATTCTGCGATTTTGCGGCCAGCTCCCATAAAAACGAGTTGTAAAATGGAGGTTCAGAGCACTGCAATTCACAAACCTGCAGAGTTATACATGATAACTCTCGTCCACAAATATATTGAGGGAAGGCAAAGAAGAGGATTTGAAATCAAGGCAGAATTGCAGGAAACAGATTTCAGGAGGTAGATACGAATCGCCTTTAGAGCACATGATAAGCGGCAAAACGTTGACAATGATGCCCTTGGCCAAAAAGGGCGTATGCGTTTTTTCCTGAATATATTCAGGAAAAAACGCATACGCCCTTTTTGGCCAACCAAGCAACCTGGAAAGGCAAATCAGCGCTACAGAGAAGTCTCGCTTCCCATCGGTCAAAAGGGCCATGCTGAAAAAAGTGTCAAAACCAGAAATGCAGGACAGGCCATGGAGAAATGGGAGCCTTGCTACACTGATGGGCGGGATGTAAATTGCCAACAGCCACTCTGGAGAAGTGTACGGTGTGTCCTGAAACATCTGAAAAACACAGCTTAGAGAGCATAGGGCACTTCCACTCATGGGGGTATAAATTGGGAAAATGAAAAATCAGCAAGACACAAGCACCCCAAAGTTGAGGGCTGCTCTGTTGACAAGGACCTCTACTTCATTCCACCTTAAATATCCCAGGAAAGAGAAAAATGGATAAAGAAGTTGTGGTCCTTATGTACAATGGAATATCACTCAGCCATGAAATCAATGTCATAAGGTTAGTAGCAGCATGATGAGTGGATTTAGGTACGACGATTCTAAGTGAAATAAGTCACACAGAAAAGGACACTTCTCATAAGGTATCACTGATAGAGGGAATGTAAAAACCGTTACACTTGAACTGAATTACAAAACAGAACAGAGTCACACATGCAGAAAACAGACTATGGCTGCTTAACGGGAAAGGTGAGGTGGGGTGATACATAAAACAAGGGTATCAAATTAGCTCAGATACCGTTCCATAAACCCAATATGTAGTAGACAAGACCTACTCCTTGCTCAGAGAACTGGACTCAACACGCCCTATTCACCGCACAAGAATATATCTGACTAGTAATAATCTTAAAACCTATGTATTGATATCTCTCTGTTAGTGTGTCAAGTGGGTGTAAAGCGGCATAAACACAGCCGTGAAAAGCAGCTAAACCCCATTATGAAAATAAATTACTTTGAAAAACCCATGAAACAACGACAGTGAAAGAGATAGAAATTCTTACACAATGAGTTCAGGGGCTGTGATGCAACCTGGATTGACCATATCTAGACCCACAGCTGGATGAGACATAAGGGTGGACACTCTTGGGGCTGAGAGGTTTGGTGAGGTTGGGTGAGCAAACGCAGACCCTTTAAAGTAATACTGCGTGGTACCCATCGCATGGGTCCCAAATCTCCAGGTTCAAGGGCATCTTCCTACATCGAAAACATGCATGAGAAACCCAGAAGATGGTACACCGTGTGATGGGGAAAGGTTTCTAAAACGCACCTCATTTCTCATCTCCTTGTGCCCGAGTTCGCCATTCCAGCCGCTTTACTAGCAATCTCCCTACTTGGAGCATCAGCACCTTTAACCTCCTGTTCCGTACAGGTTGCAATTTGTCCTGAGGATGAACGGGAAGACGGGGAACCAACGAGAGACTAGCTCTTGGTGTTGGGACAGGCACAGGTCACTCTAATTTCCCATCAGGAAGAAGAATTAACCACAGGCTCAGCCTGCCCCCCGGAACCAGAACAGGGCCTGAGGCCATCCTGCGCTTTTGCGGCCAGCTCCCAAAAAAGCGAGTTGTAAAATGGAGGTTCAGGGCACTGCAATTCACAAACCTGCAGAGTTATAAATGATAACTCTCGTCCACAAATATATTGAGGGAAGGCAAAGAAGAGGATTTGAAATCAAGGCAGAATTGCAGGAAACAGATTTCAGGAGGTAGATACGAATCGCCTTTAAAGCACATGAAAAGCGGCAAAACGTTGACAATGATGCCCTTGGCCAAAAAGGGCGTATGCGTTTTTTCCTGAATATATTCAGGAAAAAACGCATACGCCCTTTTTGGCCAACCAAGCAACCTGGAAAGGCAAATCAGCGCTACAGAGAAGTCTCGCTTCCCATCGGTCAAAAGGGCCATGCTGAAAAAAGTGTCAAAACCAGAAATGCAGGACAGGCCATGGAGAAATGGGAGCCTTGCTACTCTGATGGGCGGGATGTAAATTGCCAACAGCCACTCTGGAGAAGTGTACGGTGTGTCCTGAAACATCTGAAAAACACAGCTTAGAGAGCATAGGGCACTTCCACTCATGGGGGTATAAATTGGGAAAATGAAAAATCAGCAAGACACAAGCACCCCAAAGTTGAGGGCTGCTCTGTTGACAAGGACCAACACTTCATTCCACCTTAAATATCCCAGGAAAGAGAAAAATGGATAAAGAAGTTGTGGTCCTTATGTACAATGGAATATCACTCAGCCATGAAATCAATGTCATAAGGTTAGTAGCAGCATGATGAGTGGATTTAGGTACGACGATTCTAAGTGAAATAAGTCACACAGAAAAGGACACTTCTCATAAGGTATCACTTATAGAGGGAATGTAAAAAGCGTTACACTTGAACTGAATTACAAAACAGAACAGAGTCACACATGCAGAAAACACACTATGGCTGCTTAACGGGAAAGGTGAGGTGGGGTGATACATAAAACAAGGGTATCAAATTAGCTCAGATACCATTCCATAAACCCAATATGTAGTAGACAAGACCTACTCCTTGCTCAGAGAACTGGACTCAACACGCCCTATTCACCGCACAAGAATATATCTGACTAGTAATAATCTTAAAACCTATGTATTGATATCTCTCTGTTAGTGTGTCAAGGGGGTAAAAAGCGGCATAAACACAGCAGTGAAAAGCAGCTAAACCCCATTATAAAAATAAATTACTTTGAAAAACCCATGAAACAAAGACAGTGAAAGAGAGCGAAATTCTTACACAATGCGTTCAGGGGCTGTGATGCAACCTGGATTGACCATATCTAGACCCACAGCTGGATGAGACATAAGGGTGGACACTCTTGGGGCTGAGAGGTTTGGTGAGGTTGGGTGAGCAAACGCAGACCCTTTAAAGTAATACTGCGTGGTACCCATCGCATGGGTCCCAAATCTCCAGGTTCAAGGGCATCTTCCTACATCGAAAACATGCATGAGAAACCCAGAAGATGGTACACCGTGTGATGGGGAAAGGTTTCTAAAACGCACCTCATTTCTCATCTCCTTGTGCTCGGGTTCGCCATTCCAGCCACTTTACTAGCAATCTCCCTCCTTGGAGCATCATCACCTTTAACCTCCTGTTCCGTACAGGTTGCAATTTGTCCTGAGGATGAACGGGAAGACGTGGAACCAATGAGAGACTAGCTCTTGGTGTTGGAACAGGCACAGGTCACTCTATTTTCCCATCAGGAAGAAGAATTAACCACAGGCTCAGATTGCCCCCCGGAACAAGAACAGAGCCTGAAGCCATCCTGCGCTTTTGCGGCCATCTCCCAAAAACGCGAGTTGTAAAATGGAGGTTCAGGGCACTGCAATTCACAAACCTGCAGAGTTATAAATGATAACTCTCGTCCACAAATATATTGAGGGAAGGCAAAGAAGAGGATTTGAAATCAAGGCAGAATTGCAGGAAACAGATTTCAGGAGGTAGATTCGAATCGCCTTTAAAGCACATGAAAAGCGGCAAAACATTGACAATGATGCCCTTGGCCAAAAAGGGCGTATGCGTTTTTTCCTGAATATATTCAGGAAAAAACGCATACGCCCTTTTTGGCCAACCAAGCAACCTGGAAAGGCAAATCAGCGCTACAAAGATGTCTCGCTTCCCATCGGTTAAAAAGGCCATGCTGAAAAAAGTGTCAAAACCAGAAATGCAGGACAGGCCATGGAGAAATGGGAGCCTTGCTACACTGATGGGCGGGATGTAAATTGCCAACAGCCACTCTGGAGAAGCGTACGGTGAGTCCTGAAACATCTAAAAAACAAAGCTTAGAGAGCATAGGGCACTTCCACTCATGGGGTTATAAATTGGGAAAATTAAAAATCAGCAAGACACAAGCACCCCAAAGTTTAGGGCTGCTCTGTTGACAAGGACCTCCAGTTCATTCCACCTTCAATATCCCAGGAAAGAGAAAAATGGATAAAGAAGTTGTGGTCCTTATGTACAATGGAATATCACTCAGCCGTGAAATCAATGTCATAAGGCTAGTAGCAGCATGATGAGTGGATTTAGGTACGACGACTCTAAGTGAAATAAGTCACACAGAAAAGGACACTTCTCATAAGGTATCACTGATAGAGGGAATGTAAAAACCGTTACACTTGAACTGAATTACAAAACAGAACAGAGTCACACATGCAGAAAACACACTATGGCTGCTTAACGGGAAAGGTGAGGTGGGGTGATACATAAAACAAGGGTTTCAAATTAGCTCAGATACCGTTCCATAAACCCAATATGTAATAGACAAGACCTACTCCTTGCTCAGAGAACTGGACTCAACACGCCCTATTCACCACACAAGAATATATCTGACTAGTAATAATCTTAAAACCTATGTATTGATATCTCTCTGTTAGTGTGTCAAGTGGGTAAAAAGCGGCATAAACACAGCAGTGAAAAGCAGCTAAACCCCATTATAAAAATAAATTACTTTGAAAAACCCATGAAACAAAGACAGTGAAAGAGAGAGAAATTCTTACACAATGCGTTCAGGGGCTGTGATGCAACCTGGATTGACCATATCTAGACCCACAGCTGGATGAGACCTAAGGGTGGACACTCTTGCGGCTGAGAGGTTTGGTGAGGTTGGGTGAGCAAACGCAGACCCTTTAAAGTAATACTGCGTGGTACCCATCGCATGGGTCCCAAATCTCCAGGTTCAAGGGCATCTTCCTACATCGAAAACATGCATGAGAAACCCAGCAGATGGTACACCGTATGATCGGGAAAGGTTTCTAAAACGCACCTCATTTCTCATCTCCTTGTGCTCGGGTTCGCCATTCCAGCCACTTTACTAGCAATCTCCCTCCTTGGAGCATCATCACCTTTAACCTCCTGTTCCGTACAGGTTGCAATTTGTCCTGAGGATGAACGGGAAGACGTGGAACCAATGAGAGACTAGCTCTTGGTGTTGGGACAGGCACAGGTCACTCTATTTTCCCATCAGGAAGAAGAATTAACCACAGGCTCAGCCTGCCCCCCGGAACAAGAACAGGGCCTGAAGCCATCCTGCGCTTTTGCGGCCATCTCCCAAAAACGCGAGTTGTAAAATGGAGGTTCAGGGCACTGCAATTCACAAACCTGCAGAGTTATAAATGATAACTCTCGTCCACAAATATATTGAGGGAAGGCAAAGAAGAGGATTTGAAATCAAGGCAGAATTGCAGGAAACAGATTTCAGGAGGTAGATTCGAATCGCCTTTAAAGCACATGAAAAGCGGCAAAACGTTGACAATGATGCCCTTGGCCAAAAAGGGCGTATGCGTTTTTTCCTGAATATATTCAGGAAAAAACGCATACGCCCTTTTTGGCCAACCAAGCAACCTGGAAAGGCAAATCAGCGCTACAAAGATGTCTCGCTTCCCATCGGTTAAAAAGGCCATGCTGAAAAAAGTGTCAAAACCAGAAATGCAGGACAGGCCATGGAGAAATGGGAGCCTTGCTACACTGATGGGCGGGATGTAAATTGCCAACAGCCACTCTGGAGAAGCGTACGGTGAGTCCTGAAACATCTAAAAAACAAAGCTTAGAGAGCATAGGGCACTTCCACTCATGGGGTTATAAATTGGGAAAATTAAAAATCAGCAAGACACAAGCACCCCAAAGTTTAGGGCTGCTCTGTTGACAAGGACCTCCACTTCATTCCACCTTCAATATCCCAGGAAAGAGAAAAATGGATAAAGAAGTTGTGGTCCTTATGTACAATGGAATATCACTCAGCCGTGAAATCAATGTCATAAGGCTAGTAGCAGCATGATGAGTGGATTTAGGTACGACGAATCTAAGTGAAATAAGTCACACAGAAAAGGACACTTCTCATAAGGTATCACTTATAGAGGGAATGTAAAAACCATTACACTTGAACTGAATTACAAAACAGAACAGAGTCACACATGCAGAAAACACACTATGGCTGCTTAACGGGAAAGGTGAGGTGGGGTGATACATAAAACAAGGGTTTCAAATTAGCTCAGATACCGTTCCATAAACCCAATATGTAATAGACAAGACCTACTCCTTGCTCAGAGAACTGGACTCAACACGCCCTATTCACCGCACAAGAATATATCTGACTAGTAATAATCTTAAAACCTATGTATTGATATCTCTCTGTTAGTGTGTCAAGTGGGTAAAAAGCGGCATAAACACAGCAGTGAAAAGCAGCTAAACCCCATTATAAAAATAAATTACTTTGAAAAACCCATGAAACAAAGACAGTGAAAGAGAGCGAAATTCTTACACAATGCGTTCAGGGGCTGTGATGCAACCTGGATTGACCATATCTAGACCCACAGCTGGATGAGACATAAGGGTGGACACTGTTGCGGCTGAGAGGTTTGGTGAGGTTGGGTGAGCAAACGCAGCCCCTTTAAAGTAATACTGCGTGGTACCCATCGCATGGGTCCCAAATCTCCAGGTTCAAGGGCATCTTCCTACATCGAAAACATGCATGAGAAACCCAGAAGATGGTACACCGTGTGATGGGGAAAGGTTTCTAAAACGCACCTCATTTCTCATCTCCTTGTGCTCGGGTTCGCCATTCCAGCCACTTTACTAGCAATCTCCCTCCTTGGAGCATCATCACCTTTAACCTCCTGTTCCGTACAGGTTGCAATTTGTCCTGAGGATGAACGGGAAGACGTGGAACCAATGAGAGACTAGCTCTTGGTGTTGGGACAGGCACAGGTCACTCTATTTTCCCATCAGGAAGAAGAATTAACCACAGGCTCAGCCTGCCCCCCGGAACAAGAACAGGGCCTGAAGCCATCCTGCGCTTTTGCGGCCATCTCCCAAAAACGCGAGTTGTAAAATGGAGGTTCAGGGCACTGCAATTCACAAACCTGCAGAGTTATAAATGATAACTCTCGTCCACAAATATATTGAGGGAAGGCAAAGAAGAGGATTTGAAATCAAGGCAGAATTGCAGGAAAAAGATTTCAGGAGGTAGATTCGAATCGCCTTTAAAGCACATGAAAAGCGGCAAAACGTTGACAATGATGCCCTTGGCCAAAAAGGGCGTATGCGTTTTTTCCTGAATATATTCAGGAAAAAACGCATACGCCCTTTTTGGCCAACCAAGCAACCTGGAAAGGCAAATCAGCGCTACAAAGAAGTCTTGCTTCCCATCGGTTAAAAGGGCCATGCTGAAAAAAGTGTCAAAACCAGAAATGCAGGACAGGCCATGGAGAAATGGGAGCCTTGGTACACTGATGGGCGGGATGTAAATTGCCAACAGCCACTCTGGAGAAGAGTACGGTGTGTCCTGAAACATCTAAAAAACACAGCTTAGAGAGCATAGGGCACTTCCACTCATGGGGGTATAAATTGGGAAAATTAAAAATCAGCAAGACACAAGCACCCCAAAGTTTAGGACTGCTCTGCTGACAAGGACCTCCACTTCATTCCACCTTCAATATCCCAGGAAAAAGAAAAATGGATAAAGAAGTTGTGGTCCTTATGTACAATGGAATATCACTCAGCCATGAAATCAATGTCATAAGGCTAGTAGCAGCATGATGAGTGGATTTAGGTACGACGAATCTAAGTGAAATAAGTCACACAGAAAAGGACACTTCTCATAAGGTATCACTGATAGAGGGAATGTAAAAACCGTTACACTTGAACTGAATTACAAAACAGAACAGAGTCACACATGCAGAAAACACACTATGGCTGCTTAACGGGAAAGGTAAGGTGGGGTGATACATAAAACAAGGGTTTCAAATTAGCTCAGATACCGTTCCATAAACCCAATATGTAATAGACAAGACCTACTCCTTGCTCAGAGAACTGGACTCAACACGCCCTATTCACCGCACAAGAATATATCTGACTAGTAATAATCTTAAAACCTATGTATTGATATCTCTCTGTTAGTGTGTCAAGTGGGTGTAAAGCGGCATAAACACAGCAGTGAAAAGCAGCTAAACCCCATTATAAAAATAAATTACTTTGAAAAACCCATGAAACAAAACAGTGAAAGAGAGCGAAATTCTTACACAATGCGTTCAGGGGCTGTGATGCAACCTGGATTGACCATATCTAGACCCACAGCTGGATGAGACATAAGGGTGGACACTGTTGCGGCTGAGAGTTTTGGTGAGGTTGGGTGAGCAAACGCAAACCCTTTAAAGTAATACTACGTGGTACCCATCGCATGGGTCCCAAATCTCCAGGTTCAAGGGCATCTTCCTACATCGAAACCATGCATGAGAAACCCAGAAGATGGTACACCGTGTGATGGGGAAAGGTTTCTAAAACGCACCTCATTTCTCATCTCCTTGTGCCCGGGTTCGCCATTCCAGCCACTTTACCAGCAATCTCCCTCCTTGGAGCATCATCACCTTTAACCTCCTGTTCCGTACAGGTTGCAATTTGTCCTGAGGATGAACGGGAAGACGTGGAACCAATGAGAGACTAGCTCTTGGTGTTGGGACAGGCACAGGTCACTCTATTTTCCCATCAGGAAGAAGAATTAACCACAGGCTCAGCCTGCCCCCCGGAACAAGAACAGGGCCTGAAGCCATCCTGCGCTTTTGCGGCCATCTCCCAAAAACGCGAGTTGTAAAATGGAGGTTCAGGGCACTGCAATTCACAAACCTGCAGACTTATAAATGATAACTCTCGTCCACAAATATATTGAGGGAAGGCAAAGAAGAGGATTTGAAATCAAGGCAGAATTGCAGGAAACAGATTTCAGGAGGTAGATTCGAATCGCCTTTAAAGCACATGAAAAGCGGCAAAACATTGACAATGATGCCCTTGGCCAAAAAGGGCGTATGCGTTTTTTCCTGAATATATTCAGGAAAAAACGCATACGCCCTTTTTGGCCAACCAAGCAACCTGGAAAGGCAAATCAGCGCTACAAAGATGTCTCGCTTCCCATCGGTCAAAAGGGCCATGCTGAAAAAAGTGTCAAAACCAGAAATGCAGGACAGGCCATGGAGAAATGGGAGCCTTGCTACACTGATGGGCGGGATGTAAATTGTCAACAGCCACTCTGGAGAAGTGTACGGTGAGTCCTGAAACGTCTGAAAAGCAAAGTTTAGAGAGCATAGGGCACTTCCACTCATGGGGGTATAAGTTGGGAAAATGAAAAATCAGCAAGACACAAGCACCCCAAAGTTTAGGGCTGCTCTGTTGACAAGGACCTCCACTTCATTCCACCTTCAATATCCCAGGAAAGAGAAAAATGGATAAAGAAGTTGTGGTCCTTATGTACAATGGAATATCACTCAGCCATGAAATCAATGTCATAAGGCTAGTAGCAGCATGATGAGTGGATTTAGGTACGACGACTCTAAGTGAAATAAGTCACACAGAAAAGGACACTTCTCATAAGGTATCACTGATAGAGGGAATGTAAAAACCGTTACACTTGAACTGAATTACAAAACAGAACAGAGTCACACATGCAGAAAACACACTATGGCTGCTTAACGGGAAAGGTGAGGTGGGGTGATACATAAAACAAGGGTTTCAAATTAGCTCAGATACCGTTCCATAAACCCAATATGTAATAGACAAGACCTACTCCTTGCTCAGAGAACTGGACTCAACACGCCCTATTCACCACACAAGAATATATCTGACTAGTAATAATCTTAAAACCTATGTATTGATATCTCTCTGTTAGTGTGTCAAGTGGGTAAAAAGCGGCATAAACACAGCAGTGAAAAGCAGCTAAACCCCATTATAAAAATAAATTACTTTGAAAAACCCATGAAACAAAGACAGTGAAAGAGAGAGAAATTCTTACACAATGCGTTCAGGGGCTGTGATGCAACCTGGATTGACCATATCTAGACCCACAGCTGGATGAGACCTAAGGGTGGACACTCTTGCGGCTGAGAGGTTTGGTGAGGTTGGGTGAGCAAACGCAGACCCTTTAAAGTAATACTGCGTGGTACCCATCGCATGGGTCCCAAATCTCCAGGTTCAAGGGCATCTTCCTACATCGAAAACATGCATGAGAAACCCAGCAGATGGTACACCGTATGATCGGGAAAGGTTTCTAAAACGCACCTCATTTCTCATCTCCTTGTGCTCGGGTTCGCCATTCCAGCCACTTTACTAGCAATCTCCCTCCTTGGAGCATCATCACCTTTAACCTCCTGTTCCGTACAGGTTGCAATTTGTCCTGAGGATGAACGGGAAGACGTGGAACCAATGAGAGACTAGCTCTTGGTGTTGGGACAGGCACAGGTCACTCTATTTTCCCATCAGGAAGAAGAATTAACCACAGGCTCAGCCTGCCCCCCGGAACAAGAACAGGGCCTGAAGCCATCCTGCGCTTTTGCGGCCATCTCCCAAAAACGCGAGTTGTAAAATGGAGGTTCAGGGCACTGCAATTCACAAACCTGCAGAGTTATAAATGATAACTCTCGTCCACAAATATATTGAGGGAAGGCAAAGAAGAGGATTTGAAATCAAGGCAGAATTGCAGGAAACAGATTTCAGGAGGTAGATTCGAATCGCCTTTAAAGCACATGAAAAGCGGCAAAACGTTGACAATGATGCCCTTGGCCAAAAAGGGCGTATGCGTTTTTTCCTGAATATATTCAGGAAAAAACGCATACGCCCTTTTTGGCCAACCAAGCAACCTGGAAAGGCAAATCAGCGCTACAAAGATGTCTCGCTTCCCATCGGTTAAAAAGGCCATGCTGAAAAAAGTGTCAAAACCAGAAATGCAGGACAGGCCATGGAGAAATGGGAGCCTTGCTACACTGATGGGCGGGATGTAAATTGCCAACAGCCACTCTGGAGAAGCGTACGGTGAGTCCTGAAACATCTAAAAAACAAAGCTTAGAGAGCATAGGGCACTTCCACTCATGGGGTTATAAATTGGGAAAATTAAAAATCAGCAAGACACAAGCACCCCAAAGTTTAGGGCTGCTCTGTTGACAAGGACCTCCACTTCATTCCACCTTCAATATCCCAGGAAAGAGAAAAATGGATAAAGAAGTTGTGGTCCTTATGTACAATGGAATATCACTCAGCCGTGAAATCAATGTCATAAGGCTAGTAGCAGCATGATGAGTGGATTTAGGTACGACGAATCTAAGTGAAATAAGTCACACAGAAAAGGACACTTCTCATAAGGTATCACTTATAGAGGGAATGTAAAAACCATTACACTTGAACTGAATTACAAAACAGAACAGAGTCACACATGCAGAAAACACACTATGGCTGCTTAACGGGAAACGTGAGGTGGGGTGATACATAAAACAAGGGTTTCAAATTAGCTCAGATACCGTTCCATAAACCCAATATGTAATAGACAAGACCTACTCCTTGCTCAGAGAACTGGACTCAACACGCCCTATTCACCGCACAAGAATATATCTGACTAGTAATAATCTTAAAACCTATGTATTGATATCTCTCTGTTAGTGTGTCAAGTGGGTAAAAAGCGGCATAAACACAGCAGTGAAAAGCAGCTAAACCCCATTATAAAAATAAATTACTTTGAAAAACCCATGAAACAAAGACAGTGAAAGAGAGCGAAATTCTTACACAATGCGTTCAGGGGCTGTGATGCAACCTGGATTGACCATATCTAGACCCACAGCTGGATGAGACATAAGGGTGGACACTGTTGCGGCTGAGAGGTTTGGTGAGGTTGGGTGAGCAAACGCAGCCCCTTTAAAGTAATACTGCGTGGTACCCATCGCATGGGTCCCAAATCTCCAGGTTCAAGGGCATCTTCCTACATCGAAAACATGCATGAGAAACCCAGAAGATGGTACACCGTGTGATGGGGAAAGGTTTCTAAAACGCACCTCATTTCTCATCTCCTTGTGCTCGGGTTCGCCATTCCAGCCACTTTACTAGCAATCTCCCTCCTTGGAGCATCATCACCTTTAACCTCCTGTTCCGTACAGGTTGCAATTTGTCCTGAGGATGAACGGGAAGACGTGGAACCAATGAGAGACTAGCTCTTGGTGTTGGGACAGGCACAGGTCACTCTATTTTCCCATCAGGAAGAAGAATTAACCACAGGCTCAGCCTGCCCCCCGGAACAAGAACAGGGCCTGAAGCCATCCTGCGCTTTTGCGGCCATCTCCCAAAAACGCGAGTTGTAAAATGGAGGTTCAGGGCACTGCAATTCACAAACCTGCAGAGTTATAAATGATAACTCTCGTCCACAAATATATTGAGGGAAGGCAAAGAAGAGGATTTGAAATCAAGGCAGAATTGCAGGAAACAGATTTCAGGAGGTAGATTCGAATCGCCTTTAAAGCACATGAAAAGCGGCAAAACGTTGACAATGATGCCCTTGGCCAAAAAGGGCGTATGCGTTTTTTCCTGAATATATTCAGGAAAAAATGCATACGCCCTTTTTGGCCAACCAAGCAACCTGGAAAGGCAAATCAGCGCTACAAAGATGTCTCGCTTCCCATCGGTTAAAAAGGCCATGCTGAAAAAAGTGTCAAAACCAGAAATGCAGGACAGGCCATGGAGAAATGGGAGCCTTGCTACACTGATGGGCGGGATGTAAATTGCCAACAGCCACTCTGGAGAAGCGTACGGTGAGTCCTGAAACATCTAAAAAACAAAGCTTAGAGAGCATAGGGCACTTCCACTCATGGGGTTATAAATTGGGAAAATTAAAAATCAGCAAGACACAAGCACCCCAAAGTTTAGGGCTGCTCTGTTGACAAGGACCTCCACTTCATTCCACCTTCAATATCACAGGAAAGAGAAAAATGGATAAAGAAGTTGTGGTCCTTATGTACAATGGAATATCACTCAGCTGTGAAATCAATGTCATAAGGCTAGTAGCAGCATGGTGAGTGGATTTAGGTACGACGAATCTAAGTGAAATAAGTCACACAGAAAAGGACACTTCTCATAAGGTATCACTTATAGAGGGAATGTAAAAACCGTTACACTTGAACTGAATTACAAAACAGAACAGAGTCACACATGCAGAAAACACACTATGGCTGCTTAACGGGAAAGGTGAGGTGGGGTGATACATAAAACAAGGGTTTCAAATTAGCTCAGATACCGTTCCATAAACCCAATATGTAATAGACAAGACCTACTCCTTGCTCAGAGAACTGGACTCAACACGCCCTATTCACCACACAAGAATATATCTGACTAGTAATAATCTTAAAACCTATGTATTGATATCTCTCTGTTAGTGTGTCAAGTGGGTAAAAAGCGGCATAAACACAGCAGTGAAAAGCAGCTAAACCCCATTATAAAAATAAATTACTTTGAAAAACCCATGAAACAAAGACAGTGAAAGAGAGAGAAATTCTTACACAATGCGTTCAGGGGCTGTGATGCAACCTGGATTGACCATATCTAGACCCACAGCTGGATGAGACCTAAGGGTGGACACTGTTGCGGCTGAGAGGTTTGGTGAGGTTGGGTGAGCAAACGCAGACCCTTTAAAGTAATACTGCGTGGTACCCATCGCATGGGTCCCAAATCTCCAGGTTCAAGGGCATCTTCCTACATCGAAAACATGCATGAGAAACCCAGCAGATGGTACACCGTATGATCGGGAAAGGTTTCTAAAACGCACCTAATTTCTCATCTCCTTGTGCTCGGGTTCGCCATTCCAGCCACTTTACTAGCAATCTCCCTCCTTGGAGCATCATCACCTTTAACCTCCTGTTCCGTACAGGTTGCAATTTGTCCTGAGGATGAACGGGAAGACGTGGAACCAATGAGAGACTAGCTCTTGGTGTTGGGACAGGCACAGGTCACTCTATTTTCCCATCAGGAAGAAGAATTAAACACAGGCTCAGCCTGCCCCCCGGAACAAGAACAGGGCCTGAAGCCATCCTGCGCTTTTGCGGCCATCTCCCAAAAACGCGAGTTGTAAAATGGAGGTTCAGGGCACTGCAATTCACAAACCTGCAGAGTTATAAATGATAACTCTCGTCCACAAATATATTGAGGGAAGGCAAAGAAGAGGATTTGAAATCAAGGCAGAATTGCAGGAAAAAGATTTCAGGAGGTAGATTCGAATCGCCTTTAAAGCACATGAAAAGCGGCAAAACGTTGACAATGATGCCCTTGGCCAAAAAGGGCGTATGCGTTTTTTCCTGAATATATTCAGGAAAAAACGCATACGCCCTTTTTGGCCAACCAAGCAACCTGGAAAGGCAAATCAGCGCTACAAAGAAGTCTTGCTTCCCATCGGTTAAAAGGGCCATGCTGAAAAAAGTGTCAAAACCAGAAATGCAGGACAGGCCATGGAGAAATGGGAGCCTTGGTACACTGATGGGCGGGATGTAAATTGCCAACAGCCACTCTGGAGAAGAGTACGGTGTGTCCTGAAACATCTAAAAAACACAGCTTAGAGAGCATAGGGCACTTCCACTCATGGGGGTATAAATTGGGAAAATTAAAAATCAGCAAGACACAAGCACCCCAAAGTTTAGGACTGCTCTGCTGACAAGGACCTCCACTTCATTCCACCTTCAATATCCCAGGAAAAAGAAAAATGGATAAAGAAGTTGTGGTCCTTATGTACAATGGAATATCACTCAGCCATGAAATCAATGTCATAAGGCTAGTAGCAGCATGATGAGTGGATTTAGGTACGACGAATCTAAGTGAAATAAGTCACACAGAAAAGGACACTTCTCATAAGGTATCACTGATAGAGGGAATGTAAAAACCGTTACACTTGAACTGAATTACAAAACAGAACAGAGTCACACATGCAGAAAACACACTATGGCTGCTTAACGGGAAAGGTAAGGTGGGGTGATACATAAAACAAGGGTTTCAAATTAGCTCAGATACCGTTCCATAAACCCAATATGTAATAGACAAGACCTACTCCTTGCTCAGAGAACTGGACTCAACACGCCCTATTCACCGCACAAGAATATATCTGACTAGTAATAATCTTAAAACCTATGTATTGATATCTCTCTGTTAGTGTGTCAAGTGGGTGTAAAGCGGCATAAACACAGCAGTGAAAAGCAGCTAAACCCCATTATAAAAATAAATTACTTTGAAAAACCCATGAAACAAAACAGTGAAAGAGAGCGAAATTCTTACACAATGCGTTCAGGGGCTGTGATGCAACCTGGATTGACCATATCTAGACCCACAGCTGGATGAGACATAAGGGTGGACACTGTTGCGGCTGAGAGTTTTGGTGAGGTTGGGTGAGCAAACGCAAACCCTTTAAAGTAATACTACGTGGTACCCATCGCATGGGTCCCAAATCTCCAGGTTCAAGGGCATCTTCCTACATCGAAACCATGCATGAGAAACCCAGAAGATGGTACACCGTGTGATGGGGAAAGGTTTCTAAAACGCACCTCATTTCTCATCTCCTTGTGCCCGGGTTCGCCATTCCAGCCACTTTACCAGCAATCTCCCTCCTTGGAGCATCATCACCTTTAACCTCCTGTTCCGTACAGGTTGCAATTTGTCCTGAGGATGAACGGGAAGACGTGGAACCAATGAGAGACTAGCTCTTGGTGTTGGGACAGGCACAGGTCACTCTATTTTCCCATCAGGAAGAAGAATTAACCACAGGCTCAGCCTGCCCCCCGGAACAAGAACAGGGCCTGAAGCCATCCTGCGCTTTTGCGGCCATCTCCCAAAAACGCGAGTTGTAAAATGGAGGTTCAGGGCACTGCAATTCACAAACCTGCAGACTTATAAATGATAACTCTCGTCCACAAATATATTGAGGGAAGGCAAAGAAGAGGATTTGAAATCAAGGCAGAATTGCAGGAAACAGATTTCAGGAGGTAGATTCGAATCGCCTTTAAAGCACATGAAAAGCGGCAAAACATTGACAATGATGCCCTTGGCCAAAAAGGGCGTATGCGTTTTTTCCTGAATATATTCAGGAAAAAACGCATACGCCCTTTTTGGCCAACCAAGCAACCTGGAAAGGCAAATCAGCGCTACAAAGATGTCTCGCTTCCCATCGGTCAAAAGGGCCATGCTGAAAAAAGTGTCAAAACCAGAAATGCAGGACAGGCCATGGAGAAATGGGAGCCTTGCTACACTGATGGGCGGGATGTAAATTGTCAACAGCCACTCTGGAGAAGTGTACGGTGAGTCCTGAAACGTCTGAAAAGCAAAGTTTAGAGAGCATAGGGCACTTCCACTCATGGGGGTATAAGTTGGGAAAATGAAAAATCAGCAAGACACAAGCACCCCAAAGTTTAGGGCTGCTCTGTTGACAAGGACCTCCACTTCATTCCACCTTCAATATCCCAGGAAAGAGAAAAATGGATAAAGAAGTTGTGGTCCTTATGTACAATGGAATATCACTCAGCCATGAAATCAATGTCATAAGGCTAGTAGCAGCATGATGAGTGGATTTAGGTACGACGACTCTAAGTGAAATAAGTCACACAGAAAAGGACACTTCTCATAAGGTATCACTGATAGAGGGAATGTAAAAACCGTTACACTTGAACTGAATTACAAAACAGAACAGAGTCACACATGCAGAAAACACACTATGGCTGCTTAACGGGAAAGGTGAGGTGGGGTGATACATAAAACAAGGGTTTCAAATTAGCTCAGATACCGTTCCACAAACCCAATATGTAACAGACAAGACCTACTCCTTGCTCAGAGAACTGGACTCAACACGCCCTATTCACCGCACAAGAATATATCTGACTAGTAATAATCTTAAAACCTATGTATTGATATCTCTCTGTTAGTGTGTCAAGTGGGTAAAAAGTGGCATAAACACAGCAGTGAAAAGCAGCTAAACCCCATTATAAAAATAAATTACTTTGAAAAACCCATGAAACAAAGACAGTGAAAGAGAGCGAAATTCTTACACAATGCGTTCAGGGGCTGTGATGCAACCTGGATTGACCATATCTAGACCCACAGCTGGATGAGACATAAGGGTGGACACTGTTGCGGCTGAGAGGTTTGGTGAGGTTGGGTGAGCAAACGCAGACCCTTTAAAGTAATACTGCGTGGTACCCATCGCATGGGTCCCAAATCTCCAGGTTCAAGGGCATCTTCCTACATCGAAAACATGCATGAGAAACCCAGAAGATGGTACACCGTGTGATGGGGAAAGGTTTCTAAAACGCACCTCATTTCTCATCTCCTTGTGCTCGGGTTCGCCATTCCAGCCACTTTACTAGCAATCTCCCTCCTTGGAGCATCATCACCTTTAACCTCCTGTTCCGTACAGGTTGCAATTTGTCCTGAGGATGAACGGGAAGACGTGGAACCAATGAGAGACTAGCTCTTGGTGTTGGGACAGGCACAGGTCACTCTATTTTCCCATCAGGAAGAAGAATTAACCACAGGCTCAGCCTGCCCCCCGGAACAAGAACAGGGCCTGAAGCCATCCTGCGCTTTTGCGGCCATCTCCCAAAAACGCGAGTTGTAAAATGGAGGTTCAGGGCACTGCAATTCACAAACCTGCAGAGTTATAAATGATAACTCTCGTCCACAAATATATTGAGGGAAGGCAAAGAAGAGGATTTGAAATCAAGGCAGAATTGCAGGAAACAGATTTCAGGAGGTAGATTCGAATCGCCTTTAAAGCACATGAAAAGCGGCAAAACGTTGACAATGATGCCCTTGGCCAAAAAGGGCGTATGCGTTTTTTCCTGAATATATTCAGGAAAAAACGCATACGCCCTTTTTGGCCAACCAAGCAACCTGGAAAGGCAAATCAGCGCTACAAAGATGTCTCGCTTCCCATCGGTTAAAAAGGCCATGCTGAAAAAAGTGTCAAAACCAGAAATGCAGGACAGGCCATGGAGAAATGGGAGCCTTGCTACACTGATGGGCGGGATGTAAATTGCCAACAGCCACTCTGGAGAAGAGTACGGTGTGTCCTGAAACATCTAAAAAACACAGCTTAGAGAGCATAGGGCACTTCCACTCATGGGGGTATAAATTGGGAAAATTAAAAATCAGCAAGACACAAGCACCCCAAAGTTTAGGACTGCTCTGCTGACAAGGACCTACACTTCATTCCACCTTCAATATCCCAGGAAAAAGAAAAATGGATAAAGAAGTTGTGGTCCTTATGTACAATGGAATATCACTCAGCCATGAAATCAATGTCATAAGGCTAGTAGCAGCATGATGAGTGGATTTAGGTACGACGAATCTAAGTGAAATAAGTCACACAGAAAAGGACACTTCTCATAAGGTATCACTGATAGAGGGAATGTAAAAACCGTTACACTTGAACTGAATTACAAAACAGAACAGAGTCACACATGCAGAAAACACACTATGGCTGCTTAACGGGAAAGGTAAGGTGGGGTGATACATAAAACAAGGGTTTCAAATTAGCTCAGATACCGTTCCATAAACCCAATATGTAATAGACAAGACCTACTCCTTGCTCAGAGAACTGGACTCAACACGCCCTATTCACCGCACAAGAATATATCTGACTAGTAATAATCTTAAAACCTATGTATTGATATCTCTCTGTTAGTGTGTCAAGTGGGTGTAAAGCGGCATAAACACAGCAGTGAAAAGCAGCTAAACCCCATTATAAAAATAAATTACTTTGAAAAACCCATGAAACAAAACAGTGAAAGAGAGCGAAATTCTTACACAATGCGTTCAGGGGCTGTGATGCAACCTGGATTGACCATATCTAGACCCACAGCTGGATGAGACATAAGGGTGGACACTGTTGCGGCTGAGAGTTTTGGTGAGGTTGGGTGAGCAAACGCAAACCCTTTAAAGTAATACTACGTGGTACCCATCGCATGGGTCCCAAATCTCCAGGTTCAAGGGCATCTTCCTACATCGAAACCATGCATGAGAAACCCAGAAGATGGTACACCGTGTGATGGGGAAAGGTTTCTAAAACGCACCTCATTTCTCATCTCCTTGTGCCCGGGTTCGCCATTCCAGCCACTTTACCAGCAATCTCCCTCCTTGGAGCATCATCACCTTTAACCTCCTGTTCCGTACAGGTTGCAATTTGTCCTGAGGATGAACGGGAAGACGTGGAACCAATGAGAGACTAGCTCTTGGTGTTGGGACAGGCACAGGTCACTCTATTTTCCCATCAGGAAGAAGAATTAACCACAGGCTCAGCCTGCCCCCCGGAACAAGAACAGGGCCTGAAGCCATCCTGCGCTTTTGCGGCCATCTCCCAAAAACGCGAGTTGTAAAATGGAGGTTCAGGGCACTGCAATTCACAAACCTGCAGACTTATAAATGATAACTCTCGTCCACAAATATATTGAGGGAAGGCAAAGAAGAGGATTTGAAATCAAGGCAGAATTGCAGGAAACAGATTTCAGGAGGTAGATTCGAATCGCCTTTAAAGCACATGAAAAGCGGCAAAACATTGACAATGATGCCCTTGGCCAAAAAGGGCGTATGCGTTTTTTCCTGAATATATTCAGGAAAAAACGCATACGCCCTTTTTGGCCAACCAAGCAACCTGGAAAGGCAAATCAGCGCTACAAAGATGTCTCGCTTCCCATCGGTCAAAAGGGCCATGCTGAAAAAAGTGTCAAAACCAGAAATGCAGGACAGGCCATGGAGAAATGGGAGCCTTGCTACACTGATGGGCGGGATGTAAATTGTCAACAGCCACTCTGGAGAAGTGTACGGTGAGTCCTGAAACGTCTGAAAAGCAAAGTTTAGAGAGCATAGGGCACTTCCACTCATGGGGGTATAAGTTGGGAAAATGAAAAATCAGCAAGACACAAGCACCCCAAAGTTTAGGGCTGCTCTGTTGACAAGGACCTCCACTTCATTCCACCTTCAATATCCCAGGAAAGAGAAAAATGGATAAAGAAGTTGTGGTCCTTATGTACAATGGAATATCACTCAGCCATGAAATCAATGTCATAAGGCTAGTAGCAGCATGATGAGTGGATTTAGGTACGACGACTCTAAGTGAAATAAGTCACACAGAAAAGGACACTTCTCATAAGGTATCACTGATAGAGGGAATGTAAAAACCGTTACACTTGAACTGAATTACAAAACAGAACAGAGTCACACATGCAGAAAACACACTATGGCTGCTTAACGGGAAAGGTGAGGTGGGGTGATACATAAAACAAGGGTTTCAAATTAGCTCAGATACCGTTCCATAAACCCAATATGTAATAGACAAGACCTACTCCTTGCTCAGAGAACTGGACTCAACACGCCCTATTCACCACACAAGAATATATCTGACTAGTAATAATCTTAAAACCTATGTATTGATATCTCTCTGTTAGTGTGTCAAGTGGGTAAAAAGCGGCCTAAACACAGCAGTGAAAAGCAGCTAAACCCCATTATAAAAATAAATTACTTTGAAAAACCCATGAAACAAAGACAGTGAAAGAGAGAGAAATTCTTACACAATGCGTTCAGGGGCTGTGATGCAACCTGGATTGACCATATCTAGACCCACAGCTGGATGAGACCTAAGGGTGGACACTCTTGCGGCTGAGAGGTTTGGTGAGGTTGGGTGAGCAAACGCAGACCCTTTAAAGTAATACTGCGTGGTACCCATCGCATGGGTCCCAAATCTCCAGGTTCAAGGGCATCTTCCTACATCGAAAACATGCATGAGAAACCCAGCAGATGGTACACCGTATGATCGGGAAAGGTTTCTAAAACGCACCTCATTTCTCATCTCCTTGTGCTCGGGTTCGCCATTCCAGCCACTTTACTAGCAATCTCCCTCCTTGGAGCATCATCACCTTTAACCTCCTGTTCCGTACAGGTTGCAATTTGTCCTGAGGATGAACGGGAAGACGTGGAACCAATGAGAGACTAGCTCTTGGTGTTGGGACAGGCACAGGTCACTCTATTTTCCCATCAGGAAGAAGAATTAACCACAGGCTCAGCCTGCCCCCCGGAACAAGAACAGGGCCTGAAGCCATCCTGCGCTTTTGCGGCCATCTCCCAAAAACGCGAGTTGTAAAATGGAGGTTCAGGGCACTGCAATTCACAAACCTGCAGACTTATAAATGATAACTCTCGTCCACAAATATATTGAGGGAAGGCAAAGAAGAGGATTTGAAATCAAGGCAGAATTGCAGGAAACAGATTTCAGGAGGTAGATTCGAATCGCCTTTAAAGCACATGAAAAGCGGCAAAACGTTGACAATGATGCCCTTGGCCAAAAAGGGCGTATGCGTTTTTTCCTGAATATATTCAGGAAAAAACGCATACGCCCTTTTTGGCCAACCAAGCAACCTGGAAAGGCAAATCAGCGCTACAAAGATGTCTCGCTTCCCATCGGTTAAAAAGGCCATGCTGAAAAAAGTGTCAAAACCAGAAATGCAGGACAGGCCATGGAGAAATGGGAGCCTTGCTACACTGATGGGCGGGATGTAAATTGCCAACAGCCACTCTGGAGAAGCGTACGGTGAGTCCTGAAACATCTAAAAAACAAAGCTTAGAGAGCATAGGGCACTTCCACTCATGGGGTTATAAATTGGGAAAATTAAAAATCAGCAAGACACAAGCACCCCAAAGTTTAGGGCTGCTCTGTTGACAAGGACCTCCACTTCATTCCACCTTCAATATCCCAGGAAAGAGAAAAATGGATAAAGAAGTTGTGGTCCTTATGTACAATGGAATATCACTCAGCCGTGAAATCAATGTCATAAGGCTAGTAGCAGCATGATGAGTGGATTTAGGTACGACGAATCTAAGTGAAATAAGTCACACAGAAAAGGACACTTCTCATAAGGTATCACTTATAGAGGGAATGTAAAAACCATTACACTTGAACTGAATTACAAAACAGAACAGAGTCACACATGCAGAAAACACACTATGGCTGCTTAACGGGAAACGTGAGGTGGGGTGATACATAAAACAAGGGTTTCAAATTAGCTCAGATACCGTTCCATAAACCCAATATGTAATAGACAAGACCTACTCCTTGCTCAGAGAACTGGACTCAACACGCCCTATTCACCGCACAAGAATATATCTGACTAGTAATAATTTTAAAACCTATGTATTGATATCTCTCTGTTAGTGTGTCAAGTGGGTAAAAAGCGGCATAAACACAGCAGTGAAAAGCAGCTAAACCCCATTATAAAAATAAATTACTTTGAAAAACCCATGAAACAAAGACAGTGAAAGAGAGCGAAATTCTTACACAATGCGTTCAGGGGCTGTGATGCAACCTGGATTGACCATATCTAGACCCACAGCTGGATGAGACATAAGGGTGGACACTGTTGCGGCTGAGAGGTTTGGTGAGGTTGGGTGAGCAAACGCAGCCCCTTTAAAGTAATACTGCGTGGTACCCATCGCATGGGTCCCAAATCTCCAGGTTCAAGGGCATCTTCCTACATCGAAAACATGCATGAGAAACCCAGAAGATGGTACACCGTGTGATGGGGAAAGGTTTCTAAAACGCACCTCATTTCTCATCTCCTTGTGCTCGGGTTCGCCATTCCAGCCACTTTACTAGCAATCTCCCTCCTTGGAGCATCATCACCTTTAACCTCCTGTTCCGTACAGGTTGCAATTTGTCCTGAGGATGAACGGGAAGACGTGGAACCAATGAGAGACTAGCTCTTGGTGTTGGGACAGGCACAGGTCACTCTATTTTCCCATCAGGAAGAAGAATTAACCACAGGCTCAGCCTGCCCCCCGGAACAAGAACAGGGCCTGAAGCCATCCTGCGCTTTTGCGGCCATCTCCCAAAAACGCGAGTTGTAAAATGGAGGTTCAGGGCACTGCAATTCACAAACCTGCAGAGTTATAAATGATAACTCTCGTCCACAAATATATTGAGGGAAGGCAAAGAAGAGGATTTGAAATCAAGGCAGAATTGCAGGAAACAGATTTCAGGAGGTAGATTCGAATCGCCTTTAAAGCACATGAAAAGCGGCAAAACGTTGACAATGATGCCCTTGGCCAAAAAGGGCGTATGCGTTTTTTCCTGAATATATTCAGGAAAAAACGCATACGCCCTTTTTGGCCAACCAAGCAACCTGGAAAGGCAAATCAGCGCTACAAAGATGTCTCGCTTCCCATCGGTTAAAAAGGCCATGCTGAAAAAAGTGTCAAAACCAGAAATGCAGGACAGGCCATGGAGAAATGGGAGCCTTGCTACACTGATGGGCGGGATGTAAATTGCCAACAGCCACTCTGGAGAAGCGTACGGTGAGTCCTGAAACATCTAAAAAACAAAGCTTAGAGAGCATAGGGCACTTCCACTCATGGGGTTATAAATTGGGAAAATTAAAAATCAGCAAGACACAAGCACCCCAAAGTTTAGGGCTGCTCTGTTGACAAGGACCTCCACTTCATTCCACCTTCAATATCACAGGAAAGAGAAAAATGGATAAAGAAGTTGTGGTCCTTATGTACAATGGAATATCACTCAGCTGTGAAATCAATGTCATAAGGCTAGTAGCAGCATGGTGAGTGGATTTAGGTACGACGAATCTAAGTGAAATAAGTCACACAGAAAAGGACACTTCTCATAAGGTATCACTTATAGAGGGAATGTAAAAACCGTTACACTTGAACTGAATTACAAAACAGAACAGAGTCACACATGCAGAAAACACACTATGGCTGCTTAACGGGAAAGGTGAGGTGGGGTGATACATAAAACAAGGGTTTCAAATTAGCTCAGATACCGTTCCATAAACCCAATATGTAATAGACAAGACCTACTCCTTGCTCAGAGAACTGGACTCAACACGCCCTATTCACCACACAAGAATATATCTGACTAGTAATAATCTTAAAACCTATGTATTGATATCTCTCTGTTAGTGTGTCAAGTGGGTAAAAAGCGGCATAAACACAGCAGTGAAAAGCAGCTAAACCCCATTATAAAAATAAATTACTTTGAAAAACCCATGAAACAAAGACAGTGAAAGAGAGAGAAATTCTTACACAATGCGTTCAGGGGCTGTGATGCAACCTGGATTGACCATATCTAGACCCACAGCTGGATGAGACCTAAGGGTGGACACTGTTGCGGCTGAGAGGTTTGGTGAGGTTGGGTGAGCAAACGCAGACCCTTTAAAGTAATACTGCGTGGTACCCATCGCATGGGTCCCAAATCTCCAGGTTCAAGGGCATCTTCCTACATCGAAAACATGCATGAGAAACCCAGCAGATGGTACACCGTATGATCGGGAAAGGTTTCTAAAACGCACCTAATTTCTCATCTCCTTGTGCTCGGGTTCGCCATTCCAGCCACTTTACTAGCAATCTCCCTCCTTGGAGCATCATCACCTTTAACCTCCTGTTCCGTACAGGTTGCAATTTGTCCTGAGGATGAACGGGAAGACGTGGAACCAATGAGAGACTAGCTCTTGGTGTTGGGACAGGCACAGGTCACTCTATTTTCCCATCAGGAAGAAGAATTAACCACAGGCTCAGCCTGCCCCCCGGAACAAGAACAGGGCCTGAAGCCATCCTGCGCTTTTGCGGCCATCTCCCAAAAACGCGAGTTGTAAAATGGAGGTTCAGGGCACTGCAATTCACAAACCTGCAGAGTTATAAATGATAACTCTCGTCCACAAATATATTGAGGGAAGGCAAAGAAGAGGATTTGAAATCAAGGCAGAATTGCAGGAAAAAGATTTCAGGAGGTAGATTCGAATCGCCTTTAAAGCACATGAAAAGCGGCAAAACGTTGACAATGATGCCCTTGGCCAAAAAGGGCGTATGCGTTTTTTCCTGAATATATTCAGGAAAAAACGCATACGCCCTTTTTGGCCAACCAAGCAACCTGGAAAGGCAAATCAGCGCTACAAAGAAGTCTTGCTTCCCATCGGTTAAAAGGGCCATGCTGAAAAAAGTGTCAAAACCAGAAATGCAGGACAGGCCATGGAGAAATGGGAGCCTTGGTACACTGATGGGCGGGATGTAAATTGCCAACAGCCACTCTGGAGAAGAGTACGGTGTGTCCTGAAACATCTAAAAAACACAGCTTAGAGAGCATAGGGCACTTCCACTCATGGGGGTATAAATTGGGAAAATTAAAAATCAGCAAGACACAAGCACCCCAAAGTTTAGGACTGCTCTGCTGACAAGGACCTCCACTTCATTCCACCTTCAATATCCCAGGAAAAAGAAAAATGGATAAAGAAGTTGTGGTCCTTATGTACAATGGAATATCACTCAGCCATGAAATCAATGTCATAAGGCTAGTAGCAGCATGATGAGTGGATTTAGGTACGACGAATCTAAGTGAAATAAGTCACACAGAAAAGGACACTTCTCATAAGGTATCACTGATAGAGGGAATGTAAAAACCGTTACACTTGAACTGAATTACAAAACAGAACAGAGTCACACATGCAGAAAACACACTATGGCTGCTTAACGGGAAAGGTAAGGTGGGGTGATACATAAAACAAGGGTTTCAAATTAGCTCAGATACCGTTCCATAAACCCAATATGTAATAGACAAGACCTACTCCTTGCTCAGAGAACTGGACTCAACACGCCCTATTCACCGCACAAGAATATATCTGACTAGTAATAATCTTAAAACCTATGTATTGATATCTCTCTGTTAGTGTGTCAAGTGGGTGTAAAGCGGCATAAACACAGCAGTGAAAAGCAGCTAAACCCCATTATAAAAATAAATTACTTTGAAAAACCCATGAAACAAAACAGTGAAAGAGAGCGAAATTCTTACACAATGCGTTCAGGGGCTGTGATGCAACCTGGATTGACCATATCTAGACCCACAGCTGGATGAGACATAAGGGTGGACACTGTTGCGGCTGAGAGTTTTGGTGAGGTTGGGTGAGCAAACGCAAACCCTTTAAAGTAATACTACGTGGTACCCATCGCATGGGTCCCAAATCTCCAGGTTCAAGGGCATCTTCCTACATCGAAACCATGCATGAGAAACCCAGAAGATGGTACACCGTGTGATGGGGAAAGGTTTCTAAAACGCACCTCATTTCTCATCTCCTTGTGCCCGGGTTCGCCATTCCAGCCACTTTACCAGCAATCTCCCTCCTTGGAGCATCATCACCTTTAACCTCCTGTTCCGTACAGGTTGCAATTTGTCCTGAGGATGAACGGGAAGACGTGGAACCAATGAGAGACTAGCTCTTGGTGTTGGGACAGGCACAGGTCACTCTATTTTCCCATCAGGAAGAAGAATTAACCACAGGCTCAGCCTGCCCCCCGGAACAAGAACAGGGCCTGAAGCCATCCTGCGCTTTTGCGGCCATCTCCCAAAAACGCGAGTTGTAAAATGGAGGTTCAGGGCACTGCAATTCACAAACCTGCAGACTTATAAATGATAACTCTCGTCCACAAATATATTGAGGGAAGGCAAAGAAGAGGATTTGAAATCAAGGCAGAATTGCAGGAAACAGATTTCAGGAGGTAGATTCGAATCGCCTTTAAAGCACATGAAAAGCGGCAAAACATTGACAATGATGCCCTTGGCCAAAAAGGGCGTATGCGTTTTTTCCTGAATATATTCAGGAAAAAACGCATACGCCCTTTTTGGCCAACCAAGCAACCTGGAAAGGCAAATCAGCGCTACAAAGATGTCTCGCTTCCCATCGGTCAAAAGGGCCATGCTGAAAAAAGTGTCAAAACCAGAAATGCAGGACAGGCCATGGAGAAATGGGAGCCTTGCTACACTGATGGGCGGGATGTAAATTGTCAACAGCCACTCTGGAGAAGTGTACGGTGAGTCCTGAAACGTCTGAAAAGCAAAGTTTAGAGAGCATAGGGCACTTCCACTCATGGGGGTATAAGTTGGGAAAATGAAAAATCAGCAAGACACAAGCACCCCAAAGTTTAGGGCTGCTCTGTTGACAAGGACCTCCACTTCATTCCACCTTCAATATCCCAGGAAAGAGAAAAATGGATAAAGAAGTTGTGGTCCTTATGTACAATGGAATATCACTCAGCCATGAAATCAATGTCATAAGGCTAGTAGCAGCATGATGAGTGGATTTAGGTACGACGACTCTAAGTGAAATAAGTCACACAGAAAAGGACACTTCTCATAAGGTATCACTGATAGAGGGAATGTAAAAACCGTTACACTTGAACTGAATTACAAAACAGAACAGAGTCACACATGCAGAAAACACACTATGGCTGCTTAACGGGAAAGGTGAGGTGGGGTGATACATAAAACAAGGGTTTCAAATTAGCTCAGATACCGTTCCACAAACCCAATATGTAACAGACAAGACCTACTCCTTGCTCAGAGAACTGGACTCAACACGCCCTATTCACCGCACAAGAATATATCTGACTAGTAATAATCTTAAAACCTATGTATTGATATCTCTCTGTTAGTGTGTCAAGTGGGTAAAAAGTGGCATAAACACAGCAGTGAAAAGCAGCTAAACCCCATTATAAAAATAAATTACTTTGAAAAACCCATGAAACAAAGACAGTGAAAGATAGCGAAATTCTTACACAATGCGTTCAGGGGCTGTGATGCAACCTGGATTGACCATATCTAGACCCACAGCTGGATGAGACATAAGGGTGGACACTGTTGCGGCTGAGAGGTTTGGTGAGGTTGGGTGAGCAAACGCAGCCCCTTTAAAGTAATACTGCGTGGTACCCATCGCATGGGTCCCAAATCTCCAGGTTCAAGGGCATCTTCCTACATCGAAAACATGCATGAGAAACCCAGAAGATGGTACACCGTGTGATGGGGAAAGGTTTCTAAAACGCACCTCATTTCTCATCTCCTTGTGCTCGGGTTCGCCATTCCAGCCACTTTACTAGCAATCTCCCTCCTTGGAGCATCATCACCTTTAACCTCCTGTTCCGTACAGGTTGCAATTTGTCCTGAGGATGAACGGGAAGACGTGGAACCAATGAGAGACTAGCTCTTGGTGTTGGGACAGGCACAGGTCACTCTATTTTCCCATCAGGAAGAAGAATTAACCACAGGCTCAGCCTGCCCCCCGGAACAAGAACAGGGCCTGAAGCCATCCTGCGCTTTTGCGGCCATCTCCCAAAAACGCGAGTTGTAAAATGGAGGTTCAGGGCACTGCAATTCACAAACCTGCAGAGTTATAAATGATAACTCTCGTCCACAAATATATTGAGGGAAGGCAAAGAAGAGGATTTGAATTCAAGGCAGAATTGCAGGAAACAGATTTCAGGAGGTAGATTCGAATCGCCTTTAAAGCACATGAAAAGCGGCAAAACGTTGACAATGATGCCCTTGGCCAAAAAGGGCGTATGCGTTTTTTCCTGAATATATTCAGGAAAAAACGCATACGCCCTTTTTGGCCAACCAAGCAACCTGGAAAGGCAAATCAGCGCTACAAAGAAGTCTTGCTTCCCATCGGTTAAAAGGGCCATGCTGAAAAAAGTGTCAAAACCAGAAATGCAGGACAGGCCATGGAGAAATGGGAGCCTTGGTACACTGATGGGCGGGATGTAAATTGCCAACAGCCACTCTGGAGAAGAGTACGGTGTGTCCTGAAACATCTAAAAAACACAGCTTAGAGAGCATAGGGCACTTCCACTCATGGGGGTATAAATTGGGAAAATTAAAAATCAGCAAGACACAAGCACCCCAAAGTTTAGGACTGCTCTGCTGACAAGGACCTCCACTTCATTCCACCTTCAATATCCCAGGAAAAAGAAAAATGGATAAAGAAGTTGTGGTCCTTATGTACAATGGAATATCACTCAGCCATGAAATCAATGTCATAAGGCTAGTAGCAGCATGATGAGTGGATTTAGGTACGACGAATCTAAGTGAAATAAGTCACACAGAAAAGGACACTTCTCATAAGGTATCACTGATAGAGGGAATGTAAAAACCGTTACACTTGAACTGAATTACAAAACAGAACAGAGTCACACATGCAGAAAACACACTATGGCTGCTTAACGGGAAAGGTAAGGTGGGGTGATACATAAAACAAGGGTTTCAAATTAGCTCAGATACCGTTCCATAAACCCAATATGTAATAGACAAGACCTACTCCTTGCTCAGAGAACTGGACTCAACACGCCCTATTCACCGCACAAGAATATATCTGACTAGTAATAATCTTAAAACCTATGTATTGATATCTCTCTGTTAGTGTGTCAAGTGGGTGTAAAGCGGCATAAACACAGCAGTGAAAAGCAGCTAAACCCCATTATAAAAATAAATTACTTTGAAAAACCCATGAAACAAAACAGTGAAAGAGAGCGAAATTCTTACACAATGCGTTCAGGGGCTGTGATGCAACCTGGATTGACCATATCTAGACCCACAGCTGGATGAGACATAAGGGTGGACACTGTTGCGGCTGAGAGTTTTGGTGAGGTTGGGTGAGCAAACGCAAACCCTTTAAAGTAATACTACGTGGTACCCATCGCATGGGTCCCAAATCTCCAGGTTCAAGGGCATCTTCCTACATCGAAACCATGCATGAGAAACCCAGAAGATGGTACACCGTGTGATGGGGAAAGGTTTCTAAAACGCACCTCATTTCTCATCTCCTTGTGCCCGGGTTCGCCATTCCAGCCACTTTACCAGCAATCTCCCTCCTTGGAGCATCATCACCTTTAACCTCCTGTTCCGTACAGGTTGCAATTTGTCCTGAGGATGAACGGGAAGACGTGGAACCAATGAGAGACTAGCTCTTGGTGTTGGGACAGGCACAGGTCACTCTATTTTCCCATCAGGAAGAAGAATTAACCACAGGCTCAGCCTGCCCCCCGGAACAAGAACAGGGCCTGAAGCCATCCTGCGCTTTTGCGGCCATCTCCCAAAAACGCGAGTTGTAAAATGGAGGTTCAGGGCACTGCAATTCACAAACCTGCAGACTTATAAATGATAACTCTCGTCCACAAATATATTGAGGGAAGGCAAAGAAGAGGATTTGAAATCAAGGCAGAATTGCAGGAAACAGATTTCAGGAGGTAGATTCGAATCGCCTTTAAAGCACATGAAAAGCGGCAAAACATTGACAATGATGCCCTTGGCCAAAAAGGGCGTATGCGTTTTTTCCTGAATATATTCAGGAAAAAACGCATACGCCCTTTTTGGCCAACCAAGCAACCTGGAAAGGCAAATCAGCGCTACAAAGATGTCTCGCTTCCCATCGGTCAAAAGGGCCATGCTGAAAAAAGTGTCAAAACCAGAAATGCAGGACAGGCCATGGAGAAATGGGAGCCTTGCTACACTGATGGGCGGGATGTAAATTGTCAACAGCCACTCTGGAGAAGTGTACGGTGAGTCCTGAAACGTCTGAAAAGCAAAGTTTAGAGAGCATAGGGCACTTCCACTCATGGGGGTATAAGTTGGGAAAATGAAAAATCAGCAAGACACAAGCACCCCAAAGTTTAGGGCTGCTCTGTTGACAAGGACCTCCACTTCATTCCACCTTCAATATCCCAGGAAAGAGAAAAATGGATAAAGAAGTTGTGGTCCTTATGTACAATGGAATATCACTCAGCCATGAAATCAATGTCATAAGGCTAGTAGCAGCATGATGAGTGGATTTAGGTACGACGACTCTAAGTGAAATAAGTCACACAGAAAAGGACACTTCTCATAAGGTATCACTGATAGAGGGAATGTAAAAACCGTTACACTTGAACTGAATTACAAAACAGAACAGAGTCACACATGCAGAAAACACACTATGGCTGCTTAACGGGAAAGGTGAGGTGGGGTGATACATAAAACAAGGGTTTCAAATTAGCTCAGATACCGTTCCACAAACCCAATATGTAACAGACAAGACCTACTCCTTGCTCAGAGAACTGGACTCAACACGCCCTATTCACCGCACAAGAATATATCTGACTAGTAATAATCTTAAAACCTATGTATTGATATCTCTCTGTTAGTGTGTCAAGTGGGTAAAAAGTGGCATAAACACAGCAGTGAAAAGCAGCTAAACCCCATTATAAAAATAAATTACTTTGAAAAACCCATGAAACAAAGACAGTGAAAGAGAGCGAAATTCTTACACAATGCGTTCAGGGGCTGTGATGCAACCTGGATTGACCATATCTAGACCCACAGCTGGATGAGACATAAGGGTGGACACTGTTGCGGCTGAGAGGTTTGGTGAGGTTGGGTGAGCAAACGCAGCCCCTTTAAAGTAATACTGCGTGGTACCCATCGCATGGGTCCCAAATCTCCAGGTTCAAGGGCATCTTCCTACATCGAAAACATGCATGAGAAACCCAGAAGATGGTACACCGTGTGATGGGGAAAGGTTTCTAAAACGCACCTCATTTCTCATCTCCTTGTGCTCGGGTTCGCCATTCCAGCCACTTTACTAGCAATCTCCCTCCTTGGAGCATCATCACCTTTAACCTCCTGTTCCGTACAGGTTGCAATTTGTCCTGAGGATGAACGGGAAGACGTGGAACCAATGAGAGACTAGCTCTTGGTGTTGGGACAGGCACAGGTCACTCTATTTTCCCATCAGGAAGAATAATTAACCACAGGCTCAGCCTGCCCCCCGGAACAAGAACAGGGCCTGAAGCCATCCTGCGCTTTTGCGGCCATCTCCCAAAAACGCGAGTTGTAAAATGGAGGTTCAGGGCACTGCAATTCACAAACCTGCAGAGTTATAAATGATAACTCTCGTCCACAAATATATTGAGGGAAGGCAAAGAAGAGGATTTGAAATCAAGGCAGAATTGCAGGAAACAGATTTCAGGAGGTAGATTCGAATCGCCTTTAAAGCACATGAAAAGCGGCAAAACGTTGACAATGATGCCCTTGGCCAAAAAGGGCGTATGCGTTTTTTCCTGAATATATTCAGGAAAAAACGCATACGCCCTTTTTGGCCAACCAAGCAACCTGGAAAGGCAAATCAGCGCTACAAAGATGTCTCGCTTCCCATCGGTTAAAAAGGCCATGCTGAAAAAAGTGTCAAAACCAGAAATGCAGGACAGGCCATGGAGAAATGGGAGCCTTGCTACACTGATGGGCGGGATGTAAATTGCCAACAGCCACTCTGGAGAAGCGTACGGTGAGTCCTGAAACATCTAAAAAACAAAGCTTAGAGAGCATAGGGCACTTCCACTCATGGGGTTATAAATTGGGAAAATTAAAAATCAGCAAGACACAAGCACCCCAAAGTTTAGGGCTGCTCTGTTGACAAGGACCTCCACTTCATTCCACCTTCAATATCCCAGGAAAGAGAAAAATGGATAAAGAAGTTGTGGTCCTTATGTACAATGGAATATCACTCAGCCGTGAAATCAATGTCATAAGGCTAGTAGCAGCATGGTGAGTGGATTTAGGTACGACGAATCTAAGTGAAATAAGTCACACAGAAAAGGACACTTCTCATAAGGTATCACTTATAGAGGGAATGTAAAAACCGTTACACTTGAACTGAATTACAAAACAGAACAGAGTCACACATGCAGAAAACACACTATGGCTGCTTAACGGGAAAGGTGAGGTGGGGTGATACATAAAACAAGGGTTTCAAATTAGCTCAGATACCGTTCCATAAACCCAATATGTAATAGACAAGACCTACTCCTTGCTCAGAGAACTGGACTCAACACGCCCTATTCACCACACAGGAATATATCTGACTAGTAATAATCTTAAAACCTATGTATTGATATCTCTCTGTTAGTGTGTCAAGTGGGTAAAAAGCGGCATAAACACAGCAGTGAAAAGCAGCTAAACCCCATTATAAAAATAAATTACTTTGAAAAACCCATGAAACAAAGACAGTGAAAGAGAGAGAAATTCTTACACAATGCGTTCAGGGGCTGTGATGCAACCTGGATTGACCATATCTAGACCCACAGCTTGATGAGACCTAAGGGTGGACACTGTTGCAGCTGAGAGGTTTGGTGAGGTTGGGTGAGCAAACGCAGACCCTTTAAAGTAATACTGCGTGGTACCCATCGCATGGGTCCCAAATCTCCAGGTTCAAGGGCATCTTCCTACATCGAAAACTTGCATGAGAAACCCAGCAGATGGTACACCGTATGATCGGGAAATGTTTCTAAAACGCACCTAATTTTTCATCTCCTTGTTCTCGGGTTCGCCATTCCAGCCACTTTACTAGCAATCTCCCTCCTTGGAGCATCATCACCTTTAACCTCCTGTTCCGTACAGGTTGCAATTTGTCCTGAGGATGAACGGGAAGACGTGGAACCAATGAGAGACTAGCTCTTGGTGTTGGGACAGGCACAGGTCACTCTATTTTCCCATCAGGAAGAAGAATTAAACACAGGCTCAGCCTGCCCCCCGGAACAAGAACAGGGCCTGAAGCCATCCTGCGCTTTTGCGGCCATCTCCCAAAAACGCGAGTTGTAAAATGGAGGTTCAGGGCACTGCAATTCACAAACCTGCAGAGTTATAAATGATAACTCTCGTCCACAAATATATTGAGGGAAGGCAAAGAAGAGGATTTGAAATCAAGGCAGAATTGCAGGAAACAGATTTCAGGAGGTAGATTCGAATCGCCTTTAAAGCACATGAAAAGCGGCAAAACGTTGACAATGATGCCCTTGGCCAAAAAGGGCGTATGCGTTTTTTCCTGAATATATTCAGGAAAAAACGCATACGCCCTTTTTGGCCAACCAAGCAACCTGGAAAGGCAAATCAGCGCTACAAAGAAGTCTCGCTTCCCATCGGTTAAAAGGGCCATGCTGAAAAAAGTGTCAAGACCAGAAATGCAGGACAGGCCATGGAGAAATGGGAGCCTTGGTACACTGATGGGCGGGATGTAAATTGCCAACAGCCACTCTGGAGAAGAGTACGGTGTGTCCTGAAACATCTAAAAAACACAGCTTAGAGAGCATAGGGCACTTCCACTCATGGGGGTATAAATTGGGAAAATTAAAAATCAGCAAGACACAAGCACCCCAAAGTTTAGGACTGCTCTGTTGACAAGGACCTCCACTTCATTCCACCTTCAATATCCCAGGAAAAAGAAAAATGGATAAAGAAGTTGTGGTCCTTATGTACAATGGAATATCACTCAGCCATGAAATCAATGTCATAAGGCTAGTAGCAGCATGATGAGTGGATTTAGGTACGACGATTCTAAGTGAAATAAGTCACACAGAAAAGGACACTTCTCATAAGGTATCACTTATAGAGGGAATGTAAAAACCGTTACACTTGAACTGAATTACAAAACAGAACAGAGTCACACATGCAGAAAACACACTATGGCTGCTTAACGGGAAAGGTGAGGTGGGGTGATACATAAAACAAGGGTTTCAAATTAGCTCAGATACCGTTCCATAAACCCAATATGTAATAGACAAGACCTACTCCTTGCTCAGAGAACTGGACTCAACACGCCCTAGTCACCGCACAAGAATATATCTGACTAGTAATAATGTTAAAACCTATGTATTGATATCTCTCTGTTAGTGTGTCAAGTGGGTGTAAAGCGGCATAAACACAGCAGTGAAAAGCAGCTAAACCCCATTATAAAAATAAATTACTTTTAAAAACCCATGAAACAAAACAGTGAAAGAGAGCGAAATTCTTACACAATGCATTCAGGGGCTGTGATGCAACCTGGATTGACCATATCTAGACCCACAGCTGGATGAGACATAAGGGTGGACACTCTTGGGGCTGAGAGGTTTGGTGAGGTTGGGTGAGCAAACGCAAACCCTTTAAAGTAATACTGCGTGGTACCCATCGCATGGGTCCCAAATCTCCAGGTTCAAGGGCATCTTCCTACATCGAAAACATGCATGAGAATCCCAGAAGATGGTACACCGTGTGATGGGGAAAGGTTTCTAAAACGCACCTCATTTCTCATCTCCTTGTGCCCGGGTTCGCCATTCCAGCCGCTTTACTAGCAATCTCCCTCCTTGGAGCATCAGCACCTTTAACCTCCTGTTCCGTACAGGTTGCAATTTGTCCTGAGGATGAACGGGAAGACGTGGAACCAATGAGAGACTAGCTCTTGGTGTTGGGACAGGCACAGGTCACTCTATTTTCCCATCAGGAAGAAGAATTAACCACAGGCTCAGCCTGCCCCCCGGAACAAGAACAGGGCCTGAAGCCATCCTGCGCTTTTGCGGCCATCTCCCAAAAACGCGAGTTGTAAAATGGAGGTTCAGGGCACTGCAATTCACAAACCTGCAGAGTTATAAATGATAACTCTCGTCCACAAATATATTGAGGGAAGGCAAAGAAGAGGATTTGAAATCAAGGCAGAATTGCAGGAAACAGATTTCAGGAGGTAGATTCGAATCGCCTTTAAAGCACATGAAAAGCGGCAAAACGTTGACAATGATGCCCTTGGCCAAAAAGGGCGTATGCGTTTTTTCCTGAATATATTCAGGAAAAAACGCATACGCCCTTTTTGGCCAACCAAGCAACCTGGAAAGGCAAATCAGCGCTACAAAGAAGTCTCGCTTCCCATCGGTTAAAAGGGCCATGCTGAAAAAAGTGTCAAGACCAGAAATGCAGGACAGGCCATGGAGAAATGGGAGCCTTGGTACACTGATGGGCGGGATGTAAATTGCCAACAGCCACTCTGGAGAAGAGTACGGTGTGTCCTGAAACATCTAAAAAACACAGCTTAGAGAGCATAGGGCACTTCCACTCATGGGGGTATAAATTGGGAAAATTAAAAATCAGCAAGACACAAGCACCCCAAAGTTTAGGACTGCTCTGTTGACAAGGACCTCCACTTCATTCCACCTTCAATATCCCAGGAAAAAGAAAAATGGATAAAGAAGTTGTGGTCCTTATGTACAATGGAATATCACTCAGCCATGAAATCAATGTCATAAGGCTAGTAGCAGCATGATGAGTGGATTTAGGTACGACGATTCTAAGTGAAATAAGTCACACAGAAAAGGACACTTCTCATAAGGTATCACTTATAGAGGGAATGTAAAAACCGTTACACTTGAACTGAATTACAAAACAGAACAGAGTCACACATGCAGAAAACACACTATGGCTGCTTAATGGGAAAGGTGAGGTGGGGTGATACATAAAACAAGGGTTTCAAATTAGCTCAGATACCGTTCCATAAACCCAATATGTAATAGACAAGACCTACTCCTTGCTCAGAGAACTGGACTCAACACGCCCTAGTCACCGCACAAGAATATATCTGACTAGTAATAATGTTAAAACCTATGTATTGATATCTCTCTGTTAGTGTGTCAAGTGGGTGTAAAGCGGCATAAACACAGCAGTGAAAAGCAGCTAAACCCCATTATAAAAATAAATTACTTTGAAAAACCCATGAAACAAAACAGTGAAAGAGAGCGAAATTCTTACACAATGCGTTCAGGGGCTGTGATGCAACCTGGATTGACCATATCTAGACCCACAGCTGGATGAGACATAAGGGTGGACACTCTTGGGGCTGAGAGGTTTGGTGAGGTTGGGTGAGCAAACGCAAACCCTTTAAAGTAATACTGCGTGGTACCCATCACCTGGGTCCCAAATCTCCAGGTTCAAGGGCATCTTCCTACATCGAAACCATGCATGAGAAACCCAGAAGATGGTACACCGTGTGATGGGGAAAGGTTTCTAAAACGCACCTCATTTCTCATCTGCTTGTGCCCGGGTTCGCCATTCCAGCCACTTTACTAGCAATCTCCCTCCTTGGAGCATCAGCACCTTTAACCTCCTGTTCCGTACAGGTTGCAATTTTTACTGAGGATGAACGGGAAGACGTGGAACCAATGAAAGACTAGCTCTTGGTGTTGGGACAGGCACAGGTCACTCTATTTTCCCATCAGGAAGAAGAATTAACCACAGGCTCAGCCTGCCCCCCGGAACAAGAACAGGGCCTGAAGCCATCCTGCGCTTTTGCGGCCATCTCCCAAAAACGCGAGTTGTAAAATGGAGGTTCAGGGCACTGCAATTCACAAACCTGCAGAGTTATAAATGATAACTCTCGTCCACAAATATATTGAGGGAAGGCAAAGAAGAGGATTTGAAATCAAGGCAGAATTGCAGGAAACAGATTTCAGGAGGTAGATTCGAATCGCCTTTAAAGCACATGAAAAGCGGCAAAACGTTGACAATGATGCCCTTGGCCAAAAAGGGCGTATGCGTTTTTTCCTGAATATATTCAGGAAAAAACGCATACGCCCTTTTTGGCCAACCAAGCAACCTGGAAAGGCAAATCAGCGCTACAAAGAAGTCTCGCTTCCCATCGGTTAAAAGGGCCATGCTGAAAAAAGTGTCAAGACCAGAAATGCAGGACAGGCCATGGAGAAATGGGAGCCTTGGTACACTGATGGGCGGGATGTAAATTGCCAACAGCCACTCTGGAGAAGAGTACGGTGTGTCCTGAAACATCTAAAAAACACAGCTTAGAGAGCATAGGGCACTTCCACTCATGGGGGTATAAATTGGGAAAATTAAAAATCAGCAAGACACAAGCACCCCAAAGTTTAGGACTGCTCTGTTGACAAGGACCTCCACTTCATTCCACCTTCAATATCCCAGGAAAAAGAAAAATGGATAAAGAAGTTGTGGTCCTTATGTACAATGGAATATCACTCAGCCATGAAATCAATGTCATAAGGCTAGTAGCAGCATGATGAGTGGATTTAGGTACGACGATTCTAAGTGAAATAAGTCACACAGAAAAGGACACTTCTCATAAGGTATCACTTATAGAGGGAATGTAAAAACCGTTACACTTGAACTGAATTACAAAACAGAACAGAGTCACACATGCAGAAAACACACTATGGCTGCTTAACGGGAAAGGTGAGGTGGGGTGATACATAAAACAAGGGTTTCAAATTAGCTCAGATACCGTTCCATAAACCCAATATGTAATAGACAAGACCTACTCCTTGCTCAGAGAACTGGACTCAACACGCCCTAGTCACCGCACAAGAATATATCTGACTAGTAATAATGTTAAAACCTATGTATTGATATCTCTCTGTTAGTGTGTCAAGTGGGTGTAAAGCGGCATAAACACAGCAGTGAAAAGCAGCTAAACCCCATTATAAAAATAAATTACTTTGAAAAACCCATGAAACAAAACAGTGAAAGAGAGCGAAATTCTTACACAATGCATTCAGGGGCTGTGATGCAACCTGGATTGACCATATCTAGACCCACAGCTGGATGAGACATAAGGGTGGACACTCTTGGGGCTGAGAGGTTTGGTGAGGTTGGGTGAGCAAACGCAAACCCTTTAAAGTAATACTGCGTGGTACCCATCGCATGGGTCCCAAATCTCCAGGTTCAAGGGCATCTTCCTACATCGAAAACATGCATGAGAATCCCAGAAGATGGTACACCGTGTGATGGGGAAAGGTTTCTAAAACGCACCTCATTTCTCATCTCCTTGTGCCCGGGTTCGCCATTCCAGCCACTTTACCAGCAATCTCCCTCCTTGGAGCATCATCACCTTTAACCTCCTGTTCCGTACAGGTTGCAATTTGTCCTGAGGATGAACGGGAAGACGTGGAACCAATGAGAGACTAGCTCGTGGTGTTGGGACAGGCACAGGTCACTCTATTTTCCCATCAGGAAGAAGAATTAACCACAGGCTCAGCCTGCCCCCCGGAACAAGAACAGGGCCTGAAGCCATCCTGCGCTTTTGCGGCCATCTCCCAAAAACGCGAGTTGTAAAATGGAGGTTCAGGGCACTGCAATTCACAAACCTGCAGACTTATAAATGATAACTCTCGTCCACAAATATATTGAGGGAAGGCAAAGAAGAGGATTTGAAATCAAGGCAGAATTGCAGGAAACAGATTTCAGGAGGTAGATTCGAATCGCCTTTAAAGCACATGAAAAGCGGCAAAACATTGACAATGATGCCCTTGGCCAAAAAGGGCGTATGCGTTTTTTCCTGAATATATTCAGGAAAAAACGCATACGCCCTTTTTGGCCAACCAAGCAACCTGGAAAGGCAAATCAGCGCTACAAAGATGTCTCGCTTCCCATCGGTCAAAAGGGCCATGCTGAAAAAAGTGTCAAAACCAGAAATGCAGGACAGGCCATGGAGAAATGGGAGCCTTGCTACACTGATGGGCGGGATGTAAATTGTCAACAGCCACTCTGGAGAAGTGTACGGTGAGTCCTGAAACGTCTGAAAAGCAAAGTTTAGAGAGCATAGGGCACTTCCACTCATGGGGGTATAAGTTGGGAAAATGAAAAATCAGCAAGACACAAGCACCCCAAAGTTTAGGGCTGCTCTGTTGACAAGGACCTCCACTTCATTCCACCTTCAATATCCCAGGAAAGAGAAAAATGGATAAAGAAGTTGTGGTCCTTATGTACAATGGAATATCACTCAGCCATGAAATCAATGTCATAAGGCTAGTAGCAGCATGATGAGTGGATTTAGGTACGACGACTCTAAGTGAAATAAGTCACACAGAAAAGGACACTTCTCATAAGGTATCACTGATAGAGGGAATGTAAAAACCGTTACACTTGAACTGAATTACAAAACAGAACAGAGTCACACATGCAGAAAACACACTATGGCTGCTTAACGGGAAAGGTGAGGTGGGGTGATACATAAAACAAGGGTTTCAAATTAGCTCAGATACCGTTCCACAAACCCAATATGTAACAGACAAGACCTACTCCTTGCTCAGAGAACTGGACTCAACACGCCCTATTCACCGCACAAGAATATATCTGACTAGTAATAATCTTAAAACCTATGTATTGATATCTCTCTGTTAGTGTGTCAAGTGGGTAAAAAGTGGCATAAACACAGCAGTGAAAAGCAGCTAAACCCCATTATAAAAATAAATTACTTTGAAAAACCCATGAAACAAAGACAGTGAAAGAGAGCGAAATTCTTACACAATGCGTTCAGGGGCTGTGATGCAACCTGGATTGACCATATCTAGACCCACAGCTGGATGAGACCTAAGGGTGGACACTGTTGCAGCTGAGAGGTTTGGTGAGGTTGGGTGAGCAAACGCAGACCCTTTAAAGTAATACTGCGTGGTACCCATCGCATGGGTCCCAAATCTCCAGGTTCAAGGGCATCTTCCTACATCGAAAACTTGCATGAGAAACCCAGCAGATGGTACACCGTATGATCGGGAAATGTTTCTAAAACGCACCTAATTTTTCATCTCCTTGTTCTCGGGTTCGCCATTCCAGCCACTTTACTAGCAATCTCCCTCCTTGGAGCATCATCACCTTTAACCTCCTGTTCCGTACAGGTTGCAATTTGTCCTGAGGATGAACGGGAAGACGTGGAACCAATGAGAGACTAGCTCTTGGTGTTGGGACAGGCACAGGTCACTCTATTTTCCCATCAGGAAGAAGAATTAAACACAGGCTCAGCCTGCCCCCCGGAACAAGAACAGGGCCTGAAGCCATCCTGCGCTTTTGCGGCCATCTCCCAAAAACGCGAGTTGTAAAATGGAGGTTCAGGGCACTGCAATTCACAAACCTGCAGAGTTATAAATGATAACTCTCGTCCACAAATATATTGAGGGAAGGCAAAGAAGAGGATTTGAAATCAAGGCAGAATTGCAGGAAACAGATTTCAGGAGGTAGATTCGAATCGCCTTTAAAGCACATGAAAAGCGGCAAAACGTTGACAATGATGCCCTTGGCCAAAAAGGGCGTATGCGTTTTTTCCTGAATATATTCAGGAAAAAACGCATACGCCCTTTTTGGCCAACCAAGCAACCTGGAAAGGCAAATCAGCGCTACAAAGAAGTCTCGCTTCCCATCGGTTAAAAGGGCCATGCTGAAAAAAGTGTCAAGACCAGAAATGCAGGACAGGCCATGGAGAAATGGGAGCCTTGGTACACTGATGGGCGGGATGTAAATTGCCAACAGCCACTCTGGAGAAGAGTACGGTGTGTCCTGAAACATCTAAAAAACACAGCTTAGAGAGCATAGGGCACTTCCACTCATGGGGGTATAAATTGGGAAAATTAAAAATCAGCAAGACACAAGCACCCCAAAGTTTAGGACTGCTCTGTTGACAAGGACCTCCACTTCATTCCACCTTCAATATCCCAGGAAAAAGAAAAATGGATAAAGAAGTTGTGGTCCTTATGTACAATGGAATATCACTCAGCCATGAAATCAATGTCATAAGGCTAGTAGCAGCATGATGAGTGGATTTAGGTACGACGATTCTAAGTGAAATAAGTCACACAGAAAAGGACACTTCTCATAAGGTATCACTTATAGAGGGAATGTAAAAACCGTTACACTTGAACTGAATTACAAAACAGAACAGAGTCACACATGCAGAAAACACACTATGGCTGCTTAACGGGAAAGGTGAGGTGGGGTGATACATAAAACAAGGGTTTCAAATTAGCTCAGATACCGTTCCATAAACCCAATATGTAATAGACAAGACCTACTCCTTGCTCAGAGAACTGGACTCAACACGCCCTAGTCACCGCACAAGAATATATCTGACTAGTAATAATGTTAAAACCTATGTATTGATATCTCTCTGTTAGTGTGTCAAGTGGGTGTAAAGCGGCATAAACACAGCAGTGAAAAGCAGCTAAACCCCATTATAAAAATAAATTACTTTTAAAAACCCATGAAACAAAACAGTGAAAGAGAGCGAAATTCTTACACAATGCATTCAGGGGCTGTGATGCAACCTGGATTGACCATATCTAGACCCACAGCTGGATGAGACATAAGGGTGGACACTCTTGGGGCTGAGAGGTTTGGTGAGGTTGGGTGAGCAAACGCAAACCCTTTAAAGTAATACTGCGTGGTACCCATCGCATGGGTCCCAAATCTCCAGGTTCAAGGGCATCTTCCTACATCGAAAACATGCATGAGAATCCCAGAAGATGGTACACCGTGTGATGGGGAAAGGTTTCTAAAACGCACCTCATTTCTCATCTCCTTGTGCCCGGGTTCGCCATTCCAGCCGCTTTACTAGCAATCTCCCTCCTTGGAGCATCAGCACCTTTAACCTCCTGTTCCGTACAGGTTGCAATTTGTCCTGAGGATGAACGGGAAGACGTGGAACCAATGAGAGACTAGCTCTTGGTGTTGGGACAGGCACAGGTCACTCTATTTTCCCATCAGGAAGAAGAATTAACCACAGGCTCAGCCTGCCCCCCGGAACAAGAACAGGGCCTGAAGCCATCCTGCGCTTTTGCGGCCATCTCCCAAAAACGCGAGTTGTAAAATGGAGGTTCAGGGCACTGCAATTCACAAACCTGCAGAGTTATAAATGATAACTCTCGTCCACAAATATATTGAGGGAAGGCAAAGAAGAGGATTTGAAATCAAGGCAGAATTGCAGGAAACAGATTTCAGGAGGTAGATTCGAATCGCCTTTAAAGCACATGAAAAGCGGCAAAACGTTGACAATGATGCCCTTGGCCAAAAAGGGCGTATGCGTTTTTTCCTGAATATATTCAGGAAAAAACGCATACGCCCTTTTTGGCCAACCAAGCAACCTGGAAAGGCAAATCAGCGCTACAAAGAAGTCTCGCTTCCCATCGGTTAAAAGGGCCATGCTGAAAAAAGTGTCAAGACCAGAAATGCAGGACAGGCCATGGAGAAATGGGAGCCTTGGTACACTGATGGGCGGGATGTAAATTGCCAACAGCCACTCTGGAGAAGAGTACGGTGTGTCCTGAAACATCTAAAAAACACAGCTTAGAGAGCATAGGGCACTTCCACTCATGGGGGTATAAATTGGGAAAATTAAAAATCAGCAAGACACAAGCACCCCAAAGTTTAGGACTGCTCTGTTGACAAGGACCTCCACTTCATTCCACCTTCAATATCCCAGGAAAAAGAAAAATGGATAAAGAAGTTGTGGTCCTTATGTACAATGGAATATCACTCAGCCATGAAATCAATGTCATAAGGCTAGTAGCAGCATGATGAGTGGATTTAGGTACGACGATTCTAAGTGAAATAAGTCACACAGAAAAGGACACTTCTCATAAGGTATCACTTATAGAGGGAATGTAAAAACCGTTACACTTGAACTGAATTACAAAACAGAACAGAGTCACACATGCAGAAAACACACTATGGCTGCTTAATGGGAAAGGTGAGGTGGGGTGATACATAAAACAAGGGTTTCAAATTAGCTCAGATACCGTTCCATAAACCCAATATGTAATAGACAAGACCTACTCCTTGCTCAGAGAACTGGACTCAACACGCCCTAGTCACCGCACAAGAATATATCTGACTAGTAATAATGTTAAAACCTATGTATTGATATCTCTCTGTTAGTGTGTCAAGTGGGTGTAAAGCGGCATAAACACAGCAGTGAAAAGCAGCTAAACCCCATTATAAAAATAAATTACTTTGAAAAACCCATGAAACAAAACAGTGAAAGAGAGCGAAATTCTTACACAATGCGTTCAGGGGCTGTGATGCAACCTGGATTGACCATATCTAGACCCACAGCTGGATGAGACATAAGGGTGGACACTCTTGGGGCTGAGAGGTTTGGTGAGGTTGGGTGAGCAAACGCAAACCCTTTAAAGTAATACTGCGTGGTACCCATCACCTGGGTCCCAAATCTCCAGGTTCAAGGGCATCTTCCTACATCGAAACCATGCATGAGAAACCCAGAAGATGGTACACCGTGTGATGGGGAAAGGTTTCTAAAACGCACCTCATTTCTCATCTGCTTGTGCCCGGGTTCGCCATTCCAGCCACTTTACTAGCAATCTCCCTCCTTGGAGCATCAGCACCTTTAACCTCCTGTTCCGTACAGGTTGCAATTTTTACTGAGGATGAACGGGAAGACGTGGAACCAATGAAAGACTAGCTCTTGGTGTTGGGACAGGCACAGGTCACTCTATTTTCCCATCAGGAAGAAGAATTAACCACAGGCTCAGCCTGCCCCCCGGAACAAGAACAGGGCCTGAAGCCATCCTGCGCTTTTGCGGCCATCTCCCAAAAACGCGAGTTGTAAAATGGAGGTTCAGGGCACTGCAATTCACAAACCTGCAGAGTTATAAATGATAACTCTCGTCCACAAATATATTGAGGGAAGGCAAAGAAGAGGATTTGAAATCAAGGCAGAATTGCAGGAAACAGATTTCAGGAGGTAGATTCGAATCGCCTTTAAAGCACATGAAAAGCGGCAAAACGTTGACAATGATGCCCTTGGCCAAAAAGGGCGTATGCGTTTTTTCCTGAATATATTCAGGAAAAAACGCATACGCCCTTTTTGGCCAACCAAGCAACCTGGAAAGGCAAATCAGCGCTACAAAGAAGTCTCGCTTCCCATCGGTTAAAAGGGCCATGCTGAAAAAAGTGTCAAGACCAGAAATGCAGGACAGGCCATGGAGAAATGGGAGCCTTGGTACACTGATGGGCGGGATGTAAATTGCCAACAGCCACTCTGGAGAAGAGTACGGTGTGTCCTGAAACATCTAAAAAACACAGCTTAGAGAGCATAGGGCACTTCCACTCATGGGGGTATAAATTGGGAAAATTAAAAATCAGCAAGACACAAGCACCCCAAAGTTTAGGACTGCTCTGTTGACAAGGACCTCCACTTCATTCCACCTTCAATATCCCAGGAAAAAGAAAAATGGATAAAGAAGTTGTGGTCCTTATGTACAATGGAATATCACTCAGCCATGAAATCAATGTCATAAGGCTAGTAGCAGCATGATGAGTGGATTTAGGTACGACGATTCTAAGTGAAATAAGTCACACAGAAAAGGACACTTCTCATAAGGTATCACTTATAGAGGGAATGTAAAAACCGTTACACTTGAACTGAATTACAAAACAGAACAGAGTCACACATGCAGAAAACACACTATGGCTGCTTAACGGGAAAGGTGAGGTGGGGTGATACATAAAACAAGGGTTTCAAATTAGCTCAGATACCGTTCCATAAACCCAATATGTAATAGACAAGACCTACTCCTTGCTCAGAGAACTGGACTCAACACGCCCTAGTCACCGCACAAGAATATATCTGACTAGTAATAATGTTAAAACCTATGTATTGATATCTCTCTGTTAGTGTGTCAAGTGGGTGTAAAGCGGCATAAACACAGCAGTGAAAAGCAGCTAAACCCCATTATAAAAATAAATTAATTTGAAAAACCCATGAAACAAAACAGTGAAAGAGAGCGAAATTCTTACACAATGCATTCAGGGGCTGTGATGCAACCTGGATTGACCATATCTAGACCCACAGCTGGATGAGACATAAGGGTGGACACTCTTGGGGCTGAGAGGTTTGGTGAGGTTGGGTGAGCAAACGCAAACCCTTTAAAGTAATACTGCGTGGTACCCATCGCATGGGTCCCAAATCTCCAGGTTCAAGGGCATCTTCCTACATCGAAACCATGCATGAGAATCCCAGAAGATGGTACACCGTGTGATGGGGAAAGGTTTCTAAAACGCACCTCATTTCTCATCTCCTTGTGCCCGGGTTCGCCATTCCAGCCGCTTTACTAGCAATCTCCCTCCTTGGAGCATCAGCACCTTTAACCTCCTGTTCCGTACAGGTTGCAATTTGTCCTGAGGATGAACGGGAAGACGTGGAACCAATGAGAGACTAGCTCTTGGTGTTGGGACAGGCACAGGTCACTCTATTTTCCCATCAGGAAGAAGAATTAACCACAGGCTCAGCCTGCCCCCCGGAACAAGAACAGGGCCTGAAGCCATCCTGCGCTTTTGCGGCCATCTCCCAAAAACGCGAGTTGTAAAATGGAGGTTCAGGGCACTGCAATTCACAAACCTGCAGAGTTATAAATGATAACTCTCGTCCACAAATATATTGAGGGAAGGCAAAGAAGAGGATTTGAAATCAAGGCAGAATTGCAGGAAACAGATTTCAGGAGGTAGATTCGAATCGCCTTTAAAGCACATGAAAAGCGGCAAAACGTTGACAATGATGCCCTTGGCCAAAAAGGGCGTATGCGTTTTTTCCTGAATATATTCAGGAAAAAACGCATACGCCCTTTTTGGCCAACCAAGCAACCTGGAAAGGCAAATCAGCGCTACAAAGAAGTCTCGCTTCCCATCGGTTAAAAGGGCCATGCTGAAAAAAGTGTCAAGACCAGAAATGCAGGACAGGCCATGGAGAAATGGGAGCCTTGGTACACTGATGGGCGGGATGTAAATTGCCAACAGCCACTCTGGAGAAGAGTACGGTGTGTCCTGAAACATCTAAAAAACACAGCTTAGAGAGCATAGGGCACTTCCACTCATGGGGGTATAAATTGGGAAAATTAAAAATCAGCAAGACACAAGCACCCCAAAGTTTAGGACTGCTCTGTTGACAAGGACCTCCACTTCATTCCACCTTCAATATCCCAGGAAAAAGAAAAATGGATAAAGAAGTTGTGGTCCTTATGTACAATGGAATATCACTCAGCCATGAAATCAATGTCATAAGGCTAGTAGCAGCATGATGAGTGGATTTAGGTACGACGATTCTAAGTGAAATAAGTCACACAGAAAAGGACACTTCTCATAAGGTATCACTTATAGAGGGAATGTAAAAACCGTTACACTTGAACTGAATTACAAAACAGAACAGAGTCACACATGCAGAAAACACACTATGGCTGCTTAACGGGAAAGGTGAGGTGGGGTGATACATAAAACAAGGGTTTCAAATTAGCTCAGATACCGTTCCATAAACCCAATATGTAATAGACAAGACCTACTCCTTGCTCAGAGAACTGGACTCAACACGCCCTAGTCACCGCACAAGAATATATCTGACTAGTAATAATGTTAAAACCTATGTATTGATATCTCTCTGTTAGTGTGTCAAGTGGGTGTAAAGCGGCATAAACACAGCAGTGAAAAGCAGCTAAACCCCATTATAAAAATAAATTACTTTGAAAAACCCATGAAACAAAACAGTGAAAGAGAGCGAAATTCTTACACAATGCATTCAGGGGCTGTGATGCAACCTGGATTGACCATATCTAGACCCACAGCTGGATGAGACATAAGGGTGGACACTCTTGGGGCTGAGAGGTTTGGTGAGGTTGGGTGAGCAAACGCAAACCCTTTAAAGTAATACTGCGTGGTACCCATCGCATGGGTCCCAAATCTCCAGGTTCAAGGGCATCTTCCTACATCGAAAACATGCATGAGAATCCCAGAAGATGGTACACCGTGTGATGGGGAAAGGTTTCTAAAACGCACCTCATTTCTCATCTCCTTGTGCCCGGGTTCGCCATTCCAGCCGCTTTACTAGCAATCTCCCTCCTTGGAGCATCAGCACCTTTAACCTCCTGTTCCGTACAGGTTGCAATTTGTCCTGAGGATGAACGGGAAGACGTGGAACCAATGAGAGACTAGCTCTTGGTGTTGGGACAGGCACAGGTCACTCTATTTTCCCATCAGGAAGAAGAATTAACCACAGGCTCAGCCTGCCCCCCGGAACAAGAACAGGGCCTGAAGCCATCCTGCGCTTTTGCGGCCATCTCCCAAAAACGCGAGTTGTAAAATGGAGGTTCAGGGCACTGCAATTCACAAAACTGCAGAGTTATAAATGATAACTCTCGTCCACAAATATATTGAGGGAAGGCAAAGAAGAGGATTTGAAATCAAGGCAGAATTGCAGGAAACAGATTTCAGGAGGTAGATTCGAATCGCCTTTAAAGCACATGAAAAGCGGCAAAACGTTGACAATGATGCCCTTGGCCAAAAAGGGCGTATGCGTTTTTTCCTGAATATATTCAGGAAAAAACGCATACGCCCTTTTTGGCCAACCAAGCAACCTGGAAAGGCAAATCAGCGCTACAAAGAAGTCTCGCTTCCCATCGGTTAAAAGGGCCATGCTGAAAAAAGTGTCAAGACCAGAAATGCAGGACAGGCCATGGAGAAATGGGAGCCTTGGTACACTGATGGGCGGGATGTAAATTGCCAACAGCCACTCTGGAGAAGAGTACGGTGTGTCCTGAAACATCTAAAAAACACAGCTTAGAGAGCATAGGGCACTTCCACTCATGGGGGTATAAATTGGGAAAATTAAAAATCAGCAAGACACAAGCACCCCAAAGTTTAGGACTGCTCTGTTGACAAGGACCTCCACTTCATTCCACCTTCAATATCCCAGGAAAAAGAAAAATGGATAAAGAAGTTGTGGTCCTTATGTACAATGGAATATCACTCAGCCATGAAATCAATGTCATAAGGCTAGTAGCAGCATGATGAGTGGATTTAGGTACGACGATTCTAAGTGAAATAAGTCACACAGAAAAGGACACTTCTCATAAGGTATCACTTATAGAGGGAATGTAAAAACCGTTACACTTGAACTGAATTACAAAACAGAACAGAGTCACACATGCAGAAAACACACTATGGCTGCTTAATGGGAAAGGTGAGGTGGGGTGATACATAAAACAAGGGTTTCAAATTAGCTCAGATACCGTTCCATAAACCCAATATGTAATAGACAAGACCTACTCCTTGCTCAGAGAACTGGACTCAACACGCCCTAGTCACCGCACAAGAATATATCTGACTAGTAATAATGTTAAAACCTATGTATTGATATCTCTCTGTTAGTGTGTCAAGTGGGTGTAAAGCGGCATAAACACAGCAGTGAAAAGCAGCTAAACCCCATTATAAAAATAAATTACTTTGAAAAACCCATGAAACAAAACAGTGAAAGAGAGCGAAATTCTTACACAATGCGTTCAGGGGCTGTGATGCAACCTGGATTGACCATATCTAGACCCACAGCTGGATGAGACATAAGGGTGGACACTCTTGGGGCTGAGAGGTTTGGTGAGGTTGGGTGAGCAAACGCAAACCCTTTAAAGTAATACTGCGTGGTACCCATCACCTGGGTCCCAAATCTCCAGGTTCAAGGGCATCTTCCTACATCGAAACCATGCATGAGAAACCCAGAAGATGGTACACCGTGTGATGGGGAAAGGTTTCTAAAACGCACCTCATTTCTCATCTGCTTGTGCCCGGGTTCGCCATTCCAGCCACTTTACTAGCAATCTCCCTCCTTGGAGCATCAGCACCTTTAACCTCCTGTTCCGTACAGGTTGCAATTTTTACTGAGGATGAACGGGAAGACGTGGAACCAATGAAAGACTAGCTCTTGGTGTTGGGACAGGCACAGGTCACTCTATTTTCCCATCAGGAAGAAGAATTAACCACAGGCTCAGCCTGCCCCCCGGAACCAGAACAGGGCCTGAAGCCATCCTGCGCTTTTGCGGCCATCTCCCAAAAACGCAAGTTGTAAAATGGAGGTTCAGGGCACTGCAATTCACAAAACTGCAGAGTTATAAATGATAAGTCTCGTGCACAAATATATTGAGGGAAGGCAAGGAGAGGATTTGAAATCAAGGCAGAATTGCAGGAAACAGATTTCAGGAGGTAGATTCGAATCGCCTTTAAAGCACATGAAAAGCGGCAAAACGTTGACAATGATGCCCTTGGCCAAAAAGGGCGTATGCGTTTTTTCCTGAATATATTCAGGAAAAAACGCATACGCCCTTTTTGGCCAACCAAGCAACCTGGAAAGGCAAATCAGCGCTACAAAGAAGTCTCGCTTCCCATCGGTTAAAAGGGCCATGCTGAAAAAAGTGTCAAAACCAGAAATGCAGGACAGGCCATGGAGAAATGGGAGCCTTGGTACACTGATGGGCGGGATGTAAATTGCCAACAGCCACTCTGGAGAAGAGTACGGTGTGTCCTGAAACATCTAAAAAACACAGCTTAGAGAGCATAGGGCACTTCCACTCATGGGGGTATAAATTGGGAAAATTAAAAATCAGCAAGACACAAGCACCCCAAAGTTTAGGACTGCTCTGTTGACAAGGACCTCCACTTCATTCCACCTTCAATATCCCAGGAAAAAGAAAAATGGATAAAGAAGTTGTGGTCCTTATGTACAATGGAATATCACTCAGCCATGAAATCAATGTCATAAGGCTAGTAGCAGCATGATGAGTGGATTTAGGTACGACGATTCTAAGTGAAATAAGTCACACAGAAAAGGACACTTCTCATAAGGTATCACTTATAGAGGGAATGTAAAAACCATTACACTTGAACTGAATTACAAAACAGAACAGAGTCACACATGCAGAAAACACACTATGGCTGCTTAATGGGAAAGGTGAGGTGGGGTGATACATAAAACAAGGGTTTCAAATTAGCTCAGATACCGTTCCATAAACCCAATATGTAATACACAAGACCTACTCCTTGCTCAGAGAACTGGACTCAACACACCCTATTCACCGCACAAGAATATATCTGACTAGTAATAATCTTAAAACCTATGTATTGATATCTCTCTGTTAGTGTGTCAAGTGGGTGTAAAGCGGCATAAACACAGCAGTGAAAAGCAGCTAAACCCCATTATAAAAATAAATTACTTTGAAAAACCCATGAAACAAAACAGTGAAAGAGAGCGAAATTCTTACACAATGCGTTCAGGGGCTGTGATGCAACCTGGATTGACCATATCTAGACCCACAGCTGGATGAGACATAAGGGTGGACACTCTTGGGGCTGAGAGGTTTGGTGAGGTTGGGTGAGCAAAAGCAAACCCTTTAAAGTAATACTGCGTGGTACCCATCGCATGGGTCCCAAATCTCCAGGTTCAAGGGCATCTTCCTACATCGAAACCATGCATGAGAAACCCAGAAGATGGTACACCGTGTGATGGGGAAAGGTTTCTAAAACGCACCTCATTTCTCATCTCCTTGTGCCCGGGTTCGCCATTCCAGCCGCTTTACTAGCAATCTCCCTCCTTGGAGCATCAGCACCTTTAACCTCCTGTTCCGTACAGGTTGCAATTTGTCCTGAGGATGAACGGGAAGACGTGGAACCAATGAGAGACTAGCTCTTGGTGTTGGGACAGGCACAGGTCACTCTATTTTCCCATCAGGAAGAAGAATTAACCACAGGCTCAGCCTGCCCCCCGGAACAAGAACAGGGCCTGAAGCCATCCTGCGCTTTTGCGGCCATCTCCCAAAAACGCGAGTTGTAAAATGGAGGTTCAGGGCACTGCAATTCACAAAACTGCAGAGTTATAAATGATAACTCTCGTCCACAAATATATTGAGGGAAGGCAAAGAAGAGGATTTGAAATCAAGGCAGAATTGCAGGAAACAGATTTCAGGAGGTAGATTCGAATCGCCTTTAAAGCACATGAAAAGCGGCAAAACGTTGACAATGATGCCCTTGGCCAAAAAGGGCGTATGCGTTTTTTCCTGAATATATTCAGGAAAAAACGCATACGCCCTTTTTGGCCAACCAAGCAACCTGGAAAGGCAAATCAGCGCTACAAAGAAGTCTCGCTTCCCATCGGTTAAAAGGGCCATGCTGAAAAAAGTGTCAAGACCAGAAATGCAGGACAGGCCATGGAGAAATGGGAGCCTTGGTACACTGATGGGCGGGATGTAAATTGCCAACAGCCACTCTGGAGAAGAGTACGGTGTGTCCTGAAACATCTAAAAAACACAGCTTAGAGAGCATAGGGCACTTCCACTCATGGGGGTATAAATTGGGAAAATTAAAAATCAGCAAGACACAAGCACCCCAAAGTTTAGGACTGCTCTGTTGACAAGGACCTCCACTTCATTCCACCTTCAATATCCCAGGAAAAAGAAAAATGGATAAAGAAGTTGTGGTCCTTATGTACAATGGAATATCACTCAGCCATGAAATCAATGTCATAAGGCTAGTAGCAGCATGATGAGTGGATTTAGGTACGACGACTCTAAGTGAAATAAGTCACACAGAAAAGGACACTTCTCATAAGGTATCACTGATAGAGGGAATGTAAAAACCGTTACACTTGAACTGAATTACAAAACAGAACAGAGTCACACATGCAGAAAACACACTATGGCTGCTTAACGGGAAAGGTGAGGTGGGGTGATACATAAAACAGGGGTTTCAAATTAGCTCAGATACCGTTCCACAAACCCAATATGTAATAGACAAGACCTACTCCTTGCTCAGAGAACTGGACTCAACACGCCCTATTCACCGCACAAGAATATATCTGACTAGTAATAATCTTAAAACCTATGTATTGATATCTCTCTGTTAGTGTGTCAAGTGGGTAAAAAGTGGCATAAACACAGCAGTGAAAAGCAGCTAAACCCCATTATAAAAATAAATTACTTTGAAAAACCCATGAAACAAAGACAGTGAAAGAGAGCGAAATTCTTACACAATGCGTTCAGGGGCTGTGATGCAACCTGGATTGACCATATCTAGACCCACTGCTGGATGAGACCTAAGGGTGGACACTGTTGCGGCTGAGAGGTTTGGTGAGGTTGGGTGAGCAAACGCAGACCCTTTAAAGTAATACTGCGTGGTACCCATCGCATGGGTCCCAAATCTCCAGGTTCAAGGGCATCTTCCTACATCGAAATCATGCATGAGAAACCCAGAAGATGGTACACCGTGTGATGGGGAAAGGTTTCTAAAACGCACCTCATTTCTCATCTCCTTGTGCTCGGGTTCGCCATTCCAGCCACTTTACTAGCAATCTCCCTCCTTGGAGCATCATCACCTTTAACCTCCTGTTCCGTACAGGTTGCAATTTGTCCTGAGGATGAACGGGAAGACGTGGAACCAATGAGAGACTAGCTCTTGGTGTTGGGACAGGCACAGGTCACTCTATTTTCCCATCAGGAAGAAGAATTAAACACAGGCTCAGCCTGCCCCCCGGAACAAGAACAGGGCCTGAAGCCATCCTGCGCTTTTGCGGCCATCTCCCAAAAACGCGAGTTGTAAAATGGAGGTTCAGGGCACTGCAATTCACAAACCTGCAGAGTTATAAATGATAACTCTCGTCCACAAATATATTGAGGGAAGGCAAAGAAGAGGATTTGAAATCAAGGCAGAATTGCAGGAAACAGATTTCAGGAGGTAGATTCGAATCGCCTTTAAAGCACATGAAAAGCGGCAAAACGTTGACAATGATGCCCTTGGCCAAAAAGGGCGTATGCGTTTTTTCCTGAATATATTCAGGAAAAAACGCATACGCCCTTTTTGGCCAACCAAGCAACCTGGAAAGGCAAATCAGCGCTACAAAGATGTCTCGCTTCCCATCGGTTAAAAAGGCCATGCTGAAAAAAGTGTCAAAACCAGAAATGCAGGACAGGCCATGGAGAAATGGGAGCCTTGGTACACTGATGGGCGGGATGTAAATTGCCAAAAGCCACTCTGGAGAAGCGTACGGTGAGTCCTGAAACATCTAAAAAACAAAGCTTAGAGAGCATAGGGCACTTCCACTCATGGGGTTATAAATTGGGAAAATTAAAAATCAGCAAGACACAAGCACCCCAAAGTTTAGGGCTGCTCTGTTGACAAGGACCTCCACTTCATTCCACCTTCAATATCACAGGAAAGAGAAAAATGGATAAAGAAGTTGTGGTCCTTATGTACAATGGAATATCACTCAGCCGTGAAATCAATGTCATAAGGCTAGTAGCAGCATGGTGAGTGGATTTAGGTACGACGAATCTAAGTGAAATAAGTCACACAGAAAAGGACACTTCTCATAAGGTATCACTTATAGAGGGAATGTAAAAACCGTTACACTTGAACTGAATTACAAAACAGAACAGAGTCACACATGCAGAAAACACACTATGGCTGCTTAACGGGAAAGGTGAGGTGGGGTGATACATAAAACAAGGGTTTCAAATTAGCTCAGATACCGTTCCATAAACCCAATATGTAATAGACAAGACCTACTCCTTGCTCAGAGAACTGGACTCAACACGCCCTATTCACCACACAAGAATATATCTGACTAGTAATAATCTTAAAACCTATGTATTGATATCTCTCTGTTAGTGTGTCAAGTGGGTAAAAAGCGGCATAAACACAGCAGTGAAAAGCAGCTAAACCCCATTATAAAAATAAATTACTTTGAAAAACCCATGAAACAAAGACAGTGAAAGAGAGAGAAATTCTTACACAATGCGTTCAGGGGCTGTGATGCAACCTGGATTGACCATATCTAGACCCACAGCTTGATGAGACCTAAGGGTGGACACTGTTGCAGCTGAGAGGTTTGGTGAGGTTGGGTGAGCAAACGCAGACCCTTTAAAGTAATACTGCGTGGTACCCATCGCATGGGTCCCAAATCTCCAGGTTCAAGGGCATCTTCCTACATCGAAAACTTGCATGAGAAACCCAGCAGATGGTACACCGTATGATCGGGAAATGTTTCTAAAACGCACCTAATTTCTCATCTCCTTGTTCTCGGGTTCGCCATTCCAGCCACTTTACTAGCAATCTCCCTCCTTGGAGCATCATCACCTTTAACCTCCTGTTCCGTACAGGTTGCAATTTGTCCTGAGGATGAACGGGAAGACGTGGAACCAATGAGAGACTAGCTCTTGGTGTTGGGACAGGCACAGGTCACTCTATTTTCCCATCAGGAAGAAGAATTAACCACAGGCTCAGCCTGCCCCCCGGAACAAGAACAGGGCCTGAAGCCATCCTGCGCTTTTGCGGCCATCTCCCAAAAACGCGAGTTGTAAAATGGAGGTTCAGGGCACTGCAATTCACAAAACTGCAGAGTTATAAATGATAACTCTCGTCCACAAATATATTGAGGGAAGGCAAAGAAGAGGATTTGAAATCAAGGCAGAATTGCAGGAAAAAGATTTCAGGAGGTAGATTCGAATCGCCTTTAAAGCACATGAAAAGCGGCAAAACGTTGACAATGATGCCCTTGGCCAAAAAGGGCGTATGCGTTTTTTCCTGAATATATTCAGGAAAAAACGCATACGCCCTTTTTGGCCAACCAAGCAACCTGGAAAGGCAAATCAGCGCTACAAAGAAGTCTTGCTTCCCATCGGTTAAAAGGGCCATGCTGAAAAAAGTGTCAAAACCAGAAATGCAGGACAGGCCATGGAGAAATGGGAGCCTTGGTACACTGATGGGCGGGATGTAAATTGCCAACAGCCACTCTGGAGAAGAGTACGGTGTGTCCTGAAACATCTAAAAAACACAGCTTAGAGAGCATAGGGCACTTCCACTCATGGGGGTATAAATTGGGAAAATTAAAAATCAGCAAGACACAAGCACCCCAAAGTTTAGGACTGCTCTGTTGACAAGGACCTCCACTTCATTCCACCTTCAATATCCCAGGAAAAAGAAAAATGGATAAAGAAGTTGTGGTCCTTATGTACAATGGAATATCACTCAGCCATGAAATCAATGTCATAAGGCTAGTAGCAGCATGATGAGTGGATTTAGGTACGACGATTCTAAGTGAAATAAGTCACACAGAAAAGGACACTTCTCATAAGGTATCACTTATAGAGGGAATGTAAAAACCGTTACACTTGAACTGAATTACAAAACAGAACAGAGTCACACATGCAGAAAACACACTATGGCTGCTTAATGGGAAAGGTGAGGTGGGGTGATACATAAAACAAGGGTTTCAAATTAGCTCAGATACCGTTCCATAAACCCAATATGTAATAGACAAGACCTACTCTTTGCTCAGAGAACTGGACTCAACACGCCCTAGTCACCGCACAAGAATATATCTGACTAGTAATAATCTTAAAACCTATGTATTGATATCTCTCTGTTAGTGTGTCAAGTGGGTGTAAAGCGGCATAAACACAGCAGTGAAAAGCAGCTAAACCCCATTATAAAAATAAATTACTTTGAAAAACCCATGAAACAAAACAGTGAAAGAGAGCGAAATTCTTACACAATGCGTTCAGGGGCTGTGATGCAACCTGGATTGACCATATCTAGACCCACAGCTGGATGAGACATAAGGGTGGACACTCTTGGGGCTGAGAGGTTTGGTGAGGTTGGGTGAGCAAACGCAAACCCTTTAAAGTAATACTGCGTGATACCCATCGCATGGGTCCCAAATCTCCAGGTTCAAGGGCATCTTCCTACATCGAAACCATGCATGAGAAACCCAGAAGATGGTACACCGTGTGATGGGGAAAGGTTTCTAAAACGCACCTCATTTCTCATCTCCTTGTGCTCGGGTTCGCCATTCCAGTCACTTTACTAGCAATCTCCCTCCTTGGAGCATCATCACCTTTAACCTCCTATTCCGTACAGGTTGCAATTTGTCCTGAGGATGAACGGGAAGACGTGGAACCAATGAGAGAATAGCTCTTGGTGTTGGGACAGGCACAGGTCACTCTATTTTCCCATCAGGAAGAAGAATTAACCACAGGCTCAGCCTGCCCCCCGGAACAAGAACAGGGCCTGAAGCCATCCTGCGCTTTTGCGGCCATCTCCCAAAAACGCGAGTTGTAAAATGGAGGTTCAGGGCACTGCAATTCACAAACCTGCAGAGTTATAAATGATAACTCTCGTCCACAAATATATTGAGGGAAGGCAAAGAAGAGGATTTGAAATCAAGGCAGAATTGCAGGAAACAGATTTCAGGAGGTAGATTCGAATCGCCTTTAAAGCGCATGAAAAGCGGCAAAACGTTGACAATGATGCCCTTGGCCAAAAAGGGCGTATGCGTTTTTTCCTGAATATATTCAGGAAAAAACGCATACGCCCTTTTTGGCCAACCAAGCAACCTGGAAAGGCAAATCAGCGCTACAAAGAAGTCTCGCTTCCCATCGGTTAAAAGGGCCATGCTGAAAAAAGTGTCAAGACCAGAAATGCAGGACAGGCCATGGAGAAATGGGAGCCTTGGTACACTGATGGGCGGGATGTAAATTGCCAACAGCCACTCTGGAGAAGAGTACGGTGTGTCCTGAAACATCTAAAAAACACAGCTTAGAGAGCATAGGGCACTTCCACTCATGGGGGTATAAATTGGGAAAATTAAAAATCAGCAAGACACAAGCACCCCAAAGTTTAGGACTGCTCTGTTGACAAGGACCTCCACTTCATTCCACCTTCAATATCCCAGGAAAAAGAAAAATGGATAAAGAAGTTGTGGTCCTTATGTACAATGGAATATCACTCAGCCATGAAATCAATGTCATAAGGCTAGTAGCAGCATGATGAGTGGATTTAGGTACGACGATTCTAAGTGAAATAAGTCACACAGAAAAGGACACTTCTCATAAGGTATCACTTATAGAGGGAATGTAAAAACCGTTACACTTGAACTGAATTACAAAACAGAACAGAGTCACACATGCAGAAAACACACTATGGCTGCTTAACGGGAAAGGTGAGGTGGGGTGATACATAAAACAAGGGTTTCAAATTAGCTCAGATACCGTTCCATAAACCCAATATGTAATAGACAAGACCTACTCCTTGCTCAGAGAACTGGACTCAACACGCCCTAGTCACCGCACAAGAATATATCTGACTAGTAATAATGTTAAAACCTATGTATTGATATCTCTCTGTTAGTGTGTCAAGTGGGTGTAAAGCGGCATAAACACAGCAGTGAAAAGCAGCTAAACCCCATTATAAAAATAAATTACTTTGAAAAACCCATGAAACAAAGACAGTGAAAGAGAGCGAAATTCTTACACAATGCGTTCAGGGGCTGTGATGCAACCTGGATTGACCATATCTAGACCCACAGCTGGATGAGACATAAGGGTGGACACTCTTGGGGCTGAGAGGTTTGGTGAGGTTGGGTGAGCAAACGCAAACCCTTTAAAGTAATACTGCGTGGTACCCATCACCTGGGTCCCAAATCTCCAGGTTCAAGGGCATCTTCCTACATCGAAACCATGCATGAGAAACCCAGAAGATGGTACACCGTGTGATGGGGAAAGGTTTCTAAAACGCACCTCATTTCTCATCTGCTTGTGCCCGGGTTCGCCATTCCAGCCACTTTACTAGCAATCTCCCTCCTTGGAGCATCAGCACCTTTAACCTCCTGTTCCGTACAGGTTGCAATTTTTACTGAGGATGAACGGGAAGACGTGGAACCAATGAAAGACTAGCTCTTGGTGTTGGGACAGGCACAGGTCACTCTATTTTCCCATCAGGAAGAAGAATTAACCACAGGCTCAGCCTGCCCCCCGGAACCAGAACAGGGCCTGAAGCCATCCTGCGCTTTTGCGGCCATCTCCCAAAAACGCAAGTTGTAAAATGGAGGTTCAGGGCACTGCAATTCACAAAACTGCAGAGTTATAAATGATAAGTCTCGTGCACAAATATATTGAGGGAAGGCAAGGAGAGGATTTGAAATCAAGGCAGAATTGCAGGAAAAAGATTTCAGGAGGTAGATTCGAATCGCCTTTAAAGCACATGAAAAGCGGCAAAACGTTGACAATGATGCCCTTGGCCAAAAAGGGCGTATGCGTTTTTTCCTGAATATATTCAGGAAAAAACGCATACGCCCTTTTTGGCCAACCAAGCAACCTGGAAAGGCAAATCAGCGCTACAAAGAAGTCTCGCTTCCCATCGGTTAAAAGGGCCATGCTGAAAAAAGTGTCAAAACCAGAAATGCAGGACAGGCCATGGAGAAATGGGAGCCTTGGTACACTGATGGGCGGGATGTAAATTGCCAACAGCCACTCTGGAGAAGAGTACGGTGTGTCCTGAAACATCTAAAAAACACAGCTTAGAGAGCATAGGGCACTTCCACTCATGGGGGTATAAATTGGGAAAATTAAAAATCAGCAAGACACAAGCACCCCAAAGTTTAGGACTGCTCTGTTGACAAGGACCTCCACTTCATTCCACCTTCAATATCCCAGGAAAGAGAAAAATGGATAAAGAAGTTGTGGTCCTTATGTACAATGGAATATCACTCAGCCATGAAATCAATGTCATAAGGCTAGTAGCAGCATGATGAGTGGATTTAGGTACGACGATTCTAAGTGAAATAAGTCACACAGAAAAGGACACTTCTCATAAGGTATCACTTATAGAGGGAATGTAAAAACCGTTACACTTGAACTGAATTACAAAACAGAACAGAGTCACACATGCAGAAAACACACTATGGCTGCTTAATGGGAAAGGTGAGGTGGGGTGATACATAAAACAAGGGTTTCAAATTAGCTCAGATACCGTTCCATAAACCCAATATGTAATACACAAGACCTACTCCTTGCTCAGAGAACTGGACTCAACACGCCCTATTCACCGCACAAGAATATATCTGACTAGTAATAATCTTAAAACCTATGTATTGATATCTCTCTGTTAGTGTGTCAAGTGGGTGTAAAGCGGCATAAACACAGCAGTGAAAAGCAGCTAAACCCCATTATAAAAATAAATTACTTTGAAAAACCCATGAAACAAAACAGTGAAAGAGAGCGAAATTCTTACACAATGCGTTCAGGGGCTGTGATGCAACCTGGATTGACCATATCTAGACCCACAGCTGGATGAGACATAAGGGTGGACACTCTTGGGGCTGAGAGGTTTGGTGAGGTTGGGTGAGCAAAAGCAAACCCTTTAAAGTAATACTGCGTGGTACCCATCGCATGGGTCCCAAATCTCCATGTTCAAGGGCATCTTCCTACATCGAAAACATGCATGAGAATCCCAGAAGATGGTACACCGTGTGATGGGGAAAGGTTTCTAAAACGCACCTCATTTCTCATCTGCTTGTGCCCGGGTTCGCCATTCCAGCCACTTTACTAGCAATCTCCCTCCTTGGAGCATCAGCACCTTTAACCTCCTGTTCCGTACAGGTTGCAATTTTTACTGAGGATGAACGGGAAGACGTGGAACCAATGAAAGACTAGCTCTTGGTGTTGGGACAGGCACAGGTCACTCTATTTTCCCATCAGGAAGAAGAATTAACCACAGGCTCAGCCTGCCCCCCGGAACCAGAACAGGGCCTGAAGCCATCCTGCGCTTTTGCGGCCATCTCCCAAAAACGCGAGTTGTAAAATGGAGGTTCAGGGCACTGCAATTCACAAAACTGCAGAGTTATAAATGATAACTCTCGTCCACAAATATATTGAGGGAAGGCAAAGAAGAGGATTTGAAATCAAGGCAGAATTGCAGGAAACAGATTTCAGGAGGTAGATTCGAATCGCCTTTAAAGCACATGAAAAGCGGCAAAACGTTGACAATGATGCCCTTGGCCAAAAAGGGCGTATGCGTTTTTTCCTGAATATATTCAGGAAAAAACGCATACGCCCTTTTTGGCCAACCAAGCAACCTGGAAAGGCAAATCAGCGCTACAAAGAAGTCTCGCTTCCCATCGGTTAAAAGGGCCATGCTGAAAAAAGTGTCAAAACCAGAAATGCAGGACAGGCCATGGAGAAATGGGAGCCTTGGTACACTGATGGGCGGGATGTAAATTGCCAACAGCCACTCTGGAGAAGTGTACGGTGAGTCCTGAAACGTCTAAAAAGCAAAGCTTAGAGAGCATAGGGCACTTCCACTCATGGGGGTATAAATTGGGAAAATTAAAAATCAGCAAGACACAAGCACCCCAAAGTTTAGGACTGCTCTGTTGACAAGGACCTCCACTTCATTCCACCTTCAATATCCCAGGAAAAAGAAAAATGGATAAAGAAGTTGTGGTCCTTATGTACAATGGAATATCACTCAGCCATGAAATCAATGTCATAAGGCTAGTAGCAGCATGATGAGTGGATTTAGGTACGACGATTCTAAGTGAAATAAGTCACACAGAAAAGGACACTTCTCATAAGGTATCACTTATAGAGGGAATGTAAAAACCGTTACACTTGAACTGAATTACAAAACAGAACAGAGTCACACATGCAGAAAACACACTATGGCTGCTTAACGGGAAAGGTGAAGTGGGGTGATACATAAAATAAGGGTTTCAAATTAGCTCAGATACCGTTCCACAAACCCAATATGTAATAGACAAGACCTACTCCTTGCTCAGAGAACTGGACTCAACACGCCCTGTTCACCGCACAAGAATATATCTGACTAGTAATAATCTTAAAACCTATGTATTGATATCTCTCTGTTAGTGTGTCAAGTGGGTGTAAAGCGGCATAAACACAGCAGTGAAAAGCAGCTAAACCCCATTATAAAAATAAATTACTTTGAAAAACCCATGAAACAAAGACAGTGAAAGAGAGCGAAATTCTTACACAATGCGTTCAGGGGCTGTGATGCAACCTGGATTGACCATATCTAGACCCACAGCTGGATGAGACATAAGGGTGGACACTGTTGCGGCTGAGAGGTTTGTTGAGGTTGGGTGAGCAAACGCAGCCCCTTTAAAGTAATACTGCGTGGTACCCATCGCATGGGTCCCAAATCTCCAGGTTCAAGGGCATCTTCCTACATCGAAACCATGCATGAGAATCCCAGAAGATGGTACACCGTGTGATGGGGAAAGGTTTCTAAAACGCACCTCATTTCTCATCTGCTTGTGCCCGGGTTCGCCATTCCAGCCACTTTACTAGCAATCTCCCTCCTTGGAGCATCAGCACCTTTAACCTCCTGTTCCGTACAGGTTGCAATTTTTACTGAGGATGAACGGGAAGACGTGGAACCAATGAAAGACTAGCTCTTGGTGTTGGGACAGGCACAGGTCACTCTATTTTCCCATCAGGAAGAAGAATTAACCACAGGCTTAGCCTGCCCCCCGGAACCAGAACAGGGCCTGAAGCCATCCTGCGCTTTTGCGGCCATCTCCCAAAAACGCGAGTTGTAAAATGGAGGTTCAGGGCACTGCAATTCACAAAACTGCAGAGTTATAAATGATAACTCTCGTGCACAAATATATTGAGGGAAGGCAAAGAAGAGGATTTGAAATCAAGGCAGAATTGCAGGAAAAAGATTTCAGGAGGTAGATTCGAATCGCCTTTAAAGCACATGAAAAGCGGCAAAACGTTGACAATGATGCCCTTGGCCAAAAAGGGCGTATGCGTTTTTTCCTGAATATATTCAGGAAAAAACGCATACGCCCTTTTTGGCCAACCAAGCAACCTGGAAAGGCAAATCAGCGCTACAAAGAAGTCTCGCTTCCCATCGGTTAAAAGGGCCATGCTGAAAAAAGTGTCAAAACCAGAAATGCAGGACAGGCCATGGAGAAATGGGAGCCTTGGTACACTGATGGGCGGGATGTAAATTGCCAACAGCCACTCTGGAGAAGACTACGGTGTGTCCTGAAACATCTAAAAAACACAGCTTAGAGAGCATAGGGCACTTCCACTCATGGGGGTATAAATTGGGAAAATTAAAATTCAGCAAGACACAAGCACCCCAAAGTTTAGGACTGCTCTGTTGACAAGGACCTCCACTTCATTCCACCTTCAATATCCCAGGAAAAAGAAAAATGGATAAAGAAGTTGTGGTCCTTATGTACAATGGAATATCACTCAGCCATGAAATCAACGTCATAAGGCTAGTAGCAGCATGATGAGTGGATTTAGGTACGACGATTCTAAGTGAAATAAGTCACACAGAAAAGGACACTTCTCATAAGGTATCACTTATAGAGGGAATGTAAAAACTGTTACACTTGAACTGAATTACAAAACAGAACAGAGTCACACATGCAGAAAACACACTATGGCTGCTTAATGGGAAAGGTGAGGTGGGGTGATACATAAAACAAGGGTTTCAAATTAGCTCAGATACCGTTCCATAAACCCAATATGTAATAGACAAGACCTACTCCTTGCTCAGAGAACTGGACTCAACACGCCCTATTCACCGCACAAGAATATATCTGACTAGTAATAATGTTAAAACCTATGTATTGATATCTCTCTGTTAGTGTGTCAAGTGGGTGTAAAGCGGCATAAACACAGCAGTGAAAAGCAGCTAAACCCCATTATAAAAATAAATTACTTTGAAAAACCCATGAAACAAAACAGTGAAAGAGAGCGAAATTCTTACACAATGCATTCAGGGGCTGTGATGCAACCTGGATTGACCATATCTAGACCCACAGCTGGATGAGACATAAGGGTGGACACTCTTGGGGCTGAGAGGTTTGGTGAGGTTGGGTGAGCAAACGCAAACCCTTTAAAGTAATACTGCGTGGTACCCATCGCATGGGTCCCAAATCTCCAGGTTCAAGGGCATCTTCCTACATCGAAAACATGCATGAGAATCCCAGAAGATGGTATACCGTGTGATGGGGAAAGGTTTCTAAAACGCACCTCATTTCTCATCTCCTTGTGCCCAGGTTCGCCATTCCAGCCGCTTTACTAGCAATCTCCCTCCTTGGAGCATCAGCACCTTTAACCTCCTGTTCCGTACAGGTTGCAATTTGTCCTGAGGATGAACGGGAAGACGTGGAACCAATGAGAGACTAGCTCTTGGTGTTGGGACAGGCACAGGTCACTCTATTTTCCCATCAGGAAGAAGAATTAACCACAGGCTCAGCCTGCCCCCCGGAACAAGAACAGGGCCTGAAGCCATCCTGCGCTTTTGCGGCCATCTCCCAAAAACGCGAGTTGTAAAATGGAGGTTCAGGGCACTGCAATTCACAAAACTGCAGAGTTATAAATGATAACTCTCGTCCACAAATATATTGAGGGAAGGCAAAGAAGAGGATTTGAAATCAAGGCAGAATTGCAGGAAACAGATTTCAGGAGGTAGATTCGAATCGCCTTTAAAGCACATGAAAAGCGGCAAAACGTTGACAATGATGCCCTTGGCCAAAAAGGGCGTATGCGTTTTTTCCTGAATATATTCAGGAAAAAACGCATACGCCCTTTTTGGCCAACCAAGCAACCTGGAAAGGCAAATCAGCGCTACAAAGAAGTCTCGCTTCCCATCGGTTAAAAGGGCCATGCTGAAAAAAGTGTCAAGACCAGAAATGCAGGACAGGCCATGGAGAAATGGGAGCCTTGGTACACTGATGGGCGGGATGTAAATTGCCAACAGCCACTCTGGAGAAGAGTACGGTGTGTCCTGAAACATCTAAAAAACACAGCTTAGAGAGCATAGGGCACTTCCACTCATGGGGGTATAAATTGGGAAAATTAAAAATCAGCAAGACACAAGCACCCCAAAGTTTAGGACTGCTCTGTTGACAAGGACCTCCACTTCATTCCACCTTCAATATCCCAGGAAAAAGAAAAATGGATAAAGAAGTTGTGGTCCTTATGTACAATGGAATATCACTCAGCCATGAAATCAATGTCATAAGGCTAGTAGCAGCATGATGAGTGGATTTAGGTACGACGATTCTAAGTGAAATAAGTCACACAGAAAAGGACACTTCTCATAAGGTATCACTTATAGAGGGAATGTAAAAACCGTTACACTTGAACTGAATTACAAAACAGAACAGAGTCACACATGCAGAAAACACACTATGGCTGCTTAACGGGAAAGGTGAGGTGGGGTGATACATAAAACAAGGGTTTCAAATTAGCTCAGATACCGTTCCATAAACCCAATATGTAATAGACAAGACCTACTCCTTGCTCAGAGAACTGGACTCAACACGCCCTAGTCACCGCACAAGAATATATCTGACTAGTAATAATGTTAAAACCTATGTATTGATATCTCTCTGTTAGTGTGTCAAGTGGGTGTAAAGCGGCATAAACACAGCAGTGAAAAGCAGCTAAACCCCATTATAAAAATAAATTACTTTGAAAAACCCATGAAACAAAGACAGTGAAAGAGAGCGAAATTCTTACACAATGCGTTCAGGGGCTGTGATGCAACCTGGATTGACCATATCTAGACCCACAGCTGGATGAGACATAAGGGTGGACACTGTTGCGGCTGAGAGGTTTGTTGAGGTTGGGTGAGCAAACGCAGCCCCTTTAAAGTAATACTGCGTGGTACCCATCGCATGGGTCCCAAATCTCCAGGTTCAAGGGCATCTTCCTACATCGAAACCATGCATGAGAATCCCAGAAGATGGTACACCGTGTGATGGGGAAAGGTTTCTAAAACGCACCTCATTTCTCATCTGCTTGTGCCCGGGTTCGCCATTCCAGCCACTTTACTAGCAATCTCCCTCCTTGGAGCATCAGCACCTTTAACCTCCTGTTCCGTACAGGTTGCAATTTTTACTGAGGATGAACGGGAAGACGTGGAACCAATGAAAGACTAGCTCTTGGTGTTGGGACAGGCACAGGTCACTCTATTTTCCCATCAGGAAGAAGAATTAACCACAGGCTTAGCCTGCCCCCCGGAACCAGAACAGGGCCTGAAGCCATCCTGCGCTTTTGCGGCCATCTCCCAAAAACGCGAGTTGTAAAATGGAGGTTCAGGGCACTGCAATTCACAAAACTGCAGAGTTATAAATGATAACTCTCGTGCACAAATATATTGAGGGAAGGCAAAGAAGAGGATTTGAAATCAAGGCAGAATTGCAGGAAAAAGATTTCAGGAGGTAGATTCGAATCGCCTTTAAAGCACATGAAAAGCGGCAAAACGTTGACAATGATGCCCTTGGCCAAAAAGGGCGTATGCGTTTTTTCCTGAATATATTCAGGAAAAAACGCATACGCCCTTTTTGGCCAACCAAGCAACCTGGAAAGGCAAATCAGCGCTACAAAGAAGTCTCGCTTCCCATCGGTTAAAAGGGCCATGCTGAAAAAAGTGTCAAAACCAGAAATGCAGGACAGGCCATGGAGAAATGGGAGCCTTGGTACACTGATGGGCGGGATGTAAATTGCCAACAGCCACTCTGGAGAAGACTACGGTGTGTCCTGAAACATCTAAAAAACACAGCTTAGAGAGCATAGGGCACTTCCACTCATGGGGGTATAAATTGGGAAAATTAAAATTCAGCAAGACACAAGCACCCCAAAGTTTAGGACTGCTCTGTTGACAAGGACCTCCACTTCATTCCACCTTCAATATCCCAGGAAAAAGAAAAATGGATAAAGAAGTTGTGGTCCTTATGTACAATGGAATATCACTCAGCCATGAAATCAACGTCATAAGGCTAGTAGCAGCATGATGAGTGGATTTAGGTACGACGATTCTAAGTGAAATAAGTCACACAGAAAAGGACACTTCTCATAAGGTATCACTTATAGAGGGAATGTAAAAACTGTTACACTTGAACTGAATTACAAAACAGAACAGAGTCACACATGCAGAAAACACACTATGGCTGCTTAATGGGAAAGGTGAGGTGGGGTGATACATAAAACAAGGGTTTCAAATTAGCTCAGATACCGTTCCATAAACCCAATATGTAATAGACAAGACCTACTCCTTGCTCAGAGAACTGGACTCAACACGCCCTATTCACCGCACAAGAATATATCTGACTAGTAATAATGTTAAAACCTATGTATTGATATCTCTCTGTTAGTGTGTCAAGTGGGTGTAAAGCGGCATAAACACAGCAGTGAAAAGCAGCTAAACCCCATTATAAAAATAAATTACTTTGAAAAACCCATGAAACAAAACAGTGAAAGAGAGCGAAATTCTTACACAATGCATTCAGGGGCTGTGATGCAACCTGGATTGACCATATCTAGACCCACAGCTGGATGAGACATAAGGGTGGACACTCTTGGGGCTGAGAGGTTTGGTGAGGTTGGGTGAGCAAACGCAAACCCTTTAAAGTAATACTGCGTGGTACCCATCGCATGGGTCCCAAATCTCCAGGTTCAAGGGCATCTTCCTACATCGAAAACATGCATGAGAATCCCAGAAGATGGTATACCGTGTGATGGGGAAAGGTTTCTAAAACGCACCTCATTTCTCATCTCCTTGTGCCCAGGTTCGCCATTCCAGCCGCTTTACTAGCAATCTCCCTCCTTGGAGCATCAGCACCTTTAACCTCCTGTTCCGTACAGGTTGCAATTTGTCCTGAGGATGAACGGGAAGACGTGGAACCAATGAGAGACTAGCTCTTGGTGTTGGGACAGGCACAGGTCACTCTATTTTCCCATCAGGAAGAAGAATTAACCACAGGCTCAGCCTGCCCCCCGGAACAAGAACAGGGCCTGAAGCCATCCTGCGCTTTTGCGGCCATCTCCCAAAAACGCGAGTTGTAAAATGGAGGTTCAGGGCACTGCAATTCACAAAACTGCAGAGTTATAAATGATAACTCTCGTCCACAAATATATTGAGGGAAGGCAAAGAAGAGGATTTGAAATCAAGGCAGAATTGCAGGAAACAGATTTCAGGAGGTAGATTCGAATCGCCTTTAAAGCACATGAAAAGCGGCAAAACGTTGACAATGATGCCCTTGGCCAAAAAGGGCGTATGCGTTTTTTCCTGAATATATTCAGGAAAAAACGCATACGCCCTTTTTGGCCAACCAAGCAACCTGGAAAGGCAAATCAGCGCTACAAAGAAGTCTCGCTTCCCATCGGTTAAAAGGGCCATGCTGAAAAAAGTGTCAAGACCAGAAATGCAGGACAGGCCATGGAGAAATGGGAGCCTTGGTACACTGATGGGCGGGATGTAAATTGCCAACAGCCACTCTGGAGAAGAGTACGGTGTGTCCTGAAACATCTAAAAAACACAGCTTAGAGAGCATAGGGCACTTCCACTCATGGGGGTATAAATTGGGAAAATTAAAAATCAGCAAGACACAAGCACCCCAAAGTTTAGGACTGCTCTGTTGACAAGGACCTCCACTTCATTCCACCTTCAATATCCCAGGAAAAAGAAAAATGGATAAAGAAGTTGTGGTCCTTATGTACAATGGAATATCACTCAGCCATGAAATCAATGTCATAAGGCTAGTAGCAGCATGATGAGTGGATTTAGGTACGACGATTCTAAGTGAAATAAGTCACACAGAAAAGGACACTTCTCATAAGGTATCACTTATAGAGGGAATGTAAAAACCGTTACACTTGAACTGAATTACAAAACAGAACAGAGTCACACATGCAGAAAACACACTATGGCTGCTTAACGGGAAAGGTGAGGTGGGGTGATACATAAAACAAGGGTTTCAAATTAGCTCAGATACCGTTCCATAAACCCAATATGTAATAGACAAGACCTACTCCTTGCTCAGAGAACTGGACTCAACACGCCCTAGTCACCGCACAAGAATATATCTGACTAGTAATAATGTTAAAACCTATGTATTGATATCTCTCTGTTAGTGTGTCAAGTGGGTGTAAAGCGGCATAAACACAGCAGTGAAAAGCAGCTAAACCCCATTATAAAAATAAATTACTTTGAAAAACCCATGAAACAAAACAGTGAAAGAGAGCGAAATTCTTACACAATGCGTTCAGGGGCTGTGATGCAACCTGGATTGACCATATCTAGACCCACAGCTGGATGAGACATAAGGGTGGACACTCTTGGGGCTGAGAGGTTTGGTGAGGTTGGGTGAGCAAACGCAAACCCTTTAAAGTAATACTGCGTGGTACCCATCACCTGGGTCCCAAATCTCCAGGTTCAAGGGCATCTTCCTACATCGAAACCATGCATGAGAAACCCAGAAGATGGTACACCGTGTGATGGGGAAAGGTTTCTAAAACGCACCTCATTTCTCATCTGCTTGTGCCCGGGTTCGCCATTCCAGCCACTTTACTAGCAATCTCCCTCCTTGGAGCATCAGCACCTTTAACCTCCTGTTCCGTACAGGTTGCAATTTTTACTGAGGATGAACGGGAAGACGTGGAACCAATGAAAGACTAGCTCTTGGTGTTGGGACAGGCACAGGTCACTCTATTTTCCCATCAGGAAGAAGAATTAACCACAGGCTCAGCCTGCCCCCCGGAACCAGAACAGGGCCTGAAGCCATCCTGCGCTTTTGCGGCCATCTCCCAAAAACGCGAGTTGTAAAATGGAGGTTCAGGGCACTGCAATTCACAAAACTGCAGAGTTATAAATGATAACTCTCGTCCACAAATATATTGAGGGAAGGCAAAGAAGAGGATTTGAAATCAAGGCAGAATTGCAGGAAACAGATTTCAGGAGGTAGATTCGAATCGCCTTTAAAGCACATGAAAAGCGGCAAAACGTTGACAATGATGCCCTTGGCCAAAAAGGGCGTATGCGTTTTTTCCTGAATATATTCAGGAAAAAACGCATACGCCCTTTTTGGCCAACCAAGCAACCTGGAAAGGCAAATCAGCGCTACAAAGAAGTCTCGCTTCCCATCGGTTAAAAGGGCCATGCTGAAAAAAGTGTCAAAACCAGAAATGCAGGACAGGCCATGGAGAAATGGGAGCCTTGGTACACTGATGGGCGGGATGTAAATTGCCAACAGCCACTCTGGAGAAGAGTACGGTGTGTCCTGAAACATCTAAAAAACACAGCTTAGAGAGCATAGGGCACTTCCACTCATGGGGGTATAAATTGGGAAAATTAAAAATCAGCAAGACACAAGCACCCCAAAGTTTAGGACTGCTCTGTTGACAAGGACCTCCACTTCATTCCACCTTCAATATCCCAGGAAAAAGAAAAATGGATAAAGAAGTTGTGGTCCTTATGTACAATGGAATATCACTCAGCCATGAAATCAATGTCATAAGGCTAGTAGCAGCATGATGAGTGGATTTAGGTACGACGATTCTAAGTGAAATAAGTCACACAGAAAAGGACACTTCTCATAAGGTATCACTTATAGAGGGAATGTAAAAACCGTTACACTTGAACTGAATTACAAAACAGAACAGAGTCACACATGCAGAAAACACACTATGGCTGCTTAACGGGAAAGGTGAGGTGGGGTGATACATAAAACAAGGGTTTCAAATTAGCTCAGATACCGTTCCATAAACCCAATATGTAATAGACAAGACCTACTCCTTGTTCAGAGAACTGGACTCAACACGCCCTAGTCACCGCACAAGAATATATCTGACTAGTAATAATGTTAAAACCTATGTATTGATATCTCTCTGTTAGTGTGTCAAGTGGGTGTAAAGCGGCATAAACACAGCAGTGAAAAGCAGCTAAACCCCATTATAAAAATAAATTACTTTGAAAAACCCATGAAACAAAACAGTGAAAGAGAGCGAAATTCTTACACAATGCATTCAGGGGCTGTGATGCAACCTGGATTGACCATATCTAGACCCACAGCTGGATGAGACATAAGGGTGGACACTCTTGGGGCTGAGAGGTTTGGTGAGGTTGGGTGAGCAAACACAAACCCTTTAAAGTAATACTGCGTGGTACCCATCGCATGGGTCCCAAATCTCCAGGTTCAAGGGCATCTTCCTACATCGAAAACATGCATGAGAATCCCAGAAGATGGTACACCGTGTGATGGGGAAAGGTTTCTAAAACGCACCTCATTTCTCATCTCCTTGTGCCCGGGTTCGCCATTCCAGCCGCTTTACTAGCAATCTCCCTCCTTGGAGCATCAGCACCTTTAACCTCCTGTTCCGTACAGGTTGCAATTTGTCCTGAGGATGAACGGGAAGACGTGGAACCAATGAGAGACTAGCTCTTGGTGTTGGGACAGGCACAGGTCACTCTATTTTCCCATCAGGAAGAAGAATTAACCACAGGCTCAGCCTGCCCCCCGGAACAAGAACAGGGCCTGAAGCCATCCTGCGCTTTTGCGGCCATCTCCCAAAAACGCGAGTTGTAAAATGGAGGTTCAGGGCACTGCAATTCACAAAACTGCAGAGTTATAAATGATAACTCTCGTCCACAAATATATTGAGGGAAGGCAAAGAAGAGGATTTGAAATCAAGGCAGAATTGCAGGAAACAGATTTCAGGAGGTAGATTCGAATCGCCTTTAAAGCACATGAAAAGCGGCAAAACGTTGACAATGATGCCCTTGGCCAAAAAGGGCGTATGCGTTTTTTCCTGAATATATTCAGGAAAAAACGCATACGCCCTTTTTGGCCAACCAAGCAACCTGGAAAGGCAAATCAGCGCTACAAAGAAGTCTCGCTTCCCATCGGTTAAAAGGGCCATGCTGAAAAAAGTGTCAAGACCAGAAATGCAGGACAGGCCATGGAGAAATGGGAGCCTTGGTACACTGATGGGCGGGATGTAAATTGCCAACAGCCACTCTGGAGAAGAGTACGGTGTGTCCTGAAACATCTAAAAAACACAGCTTAGAGAGCATAGGGCACTTCCACTCATGGGGGTATAAATTGGGAAAATTAAAAATCAGCAAGACACAAGCACCCCAAAGTTTAGGACTGCTCTGTTGACAAGGACCTCCACTTCATTCCACCTTCAATATCCCAGGAAAAAGAAAAATGGATAAAGAAGTTGTGGTCCTTATGTACAATGGAATATCACTCAGCCATGAAATCAATGTCATAAGGCTAGTAGCAGCATGATGAGTGGATTTAGGTACGACGATTCTAAGTGAAATAAGTCACACAGAAAAGGACACTTCTCATAAGGTATCACTTATAGAGGGAATGTAAAAACCGTTACACTTGAACTGAATTACAAAACAGAACAGAGTCACACATGCAGAAAACACACTATGGCTGCTTAATGGGAAAGGTGAGGTGGGGTGATACATAAAACAAGGGTTTCAAATTAGCTCAGATACCGTTCCATAAACCCAATATGTAATAGACAAGACCTACTCCTTGCTCAGAGAACTGGACTCAACACGCCCTAGTCACCGCACAAGAATATATCTGACTAGTAATAATGTTAAAACCTATGTATTGATATCTCTCTGTTAGTGTGTCAAGTGGGTGTAAAGTGGCATAAACACAGCAGTGAAAAGCAGCTAAACCCCATTATAAAAATAAATTACTTTGAAAAACCCATGAAACAAAACAGTGAAAGAGAGCGAAATTCTTACACAATGCGTTCAGGGGCTGTGATGCAACCTGGATTGACCATATCTAGACCCACAGCTGGATGAGACATAAGGGTGGACACTCTTGGGGCTGAGAGGTTTGGTGAGGTTGGGTGAGCAAACGCAAACCCTTTAAAGTAATACTGCGTGGTACCCATCACCTGGGTCCCAAATCTCCAGGTTCAAGGGCATCTTCCTACACCGAAACCATGCATGAGAAACCCAGAAGATGGTACACCGTGTGATGGGGAAAGGTTTCTAAAACGCACCTCATTTCTCATCTGCTTGTGCCCGGGTTCGCCATTCCAGCCACTTTACTAGCAATCTCCCTCCTTGGAGCATCAGCACCTTTAACCTCCTGTTCCGTACAGGTTGCAATTTGTCCTGAGGATGAACGGGAAGACGTGGAACCAATGAAAGACTAGCTCTTGGTGTTGGGACAGGCACAGGTCACTCTATTTTCCCATCAGGAAGAAGAATTAACCACAGGCTCAGCCTGCCCCGCGGAACCAGAACAGGGCCTGAAGCCATCCTGCGCTTTTGCGGCCATCTCCCAAAAACGCGAGTTGTAAAATGGAGGTTCAGGGCACTGCAATTCACAAAACTGCAGAGTTATAAATGATAACTCTCGTCCACAAATATATTGAGGGAAGGCAAAGAAGAGGATTTGAAATCAAGGCAGAATTGCAGGAAACAGATTTCAGGAGGTAGATTCGAATCGCCTTTAAAGCACATGAAAAGCGGCAAAACGTTGACAATGATGCCCTTGGCCAAAAAGGGCGTATGCGTTTTTTCCTGAATATATTCAGGAAAAAACGCATACGCCCTTTTTGGCCAACCAAGCAACCTGGAAAGGCAAATCAGCGCTACAAAGAAGTCTCGCTTCCCATCGGTTAAAAGGGCCATGCTGAAAAAAGTGTCAAAACCAGAAATGCAGGACAGGCCATGGAGAAATGGGAGCCTTGGTACACTGATGGGCGGGATGTAAATTGCCAACAGCCACTCTGGAGAAGTGTACGGTGAGTCCTGAAACGTCTAAAAAGCAAAGCTTAGAGAGCATAGGGCACTTCCACTCATGGGGGTATAAATTGGGAAAATTAAAAATCAGCAAGACACAAGCACCCCAAAGTTTAGGACTGCTCTGTTGACAAGGACCTCCACTTCATTCCACCTTCAATATCCCAGGAAAAAGAAAAATGGATAAAGAAGTTGTGGTCCTTATGTACAATGGAATATCACTCAGCCATGAAATCAATGTCATAAGGCTAGTAGCAGCATGATGAGTGGATTTAGGTACGACGATTCTAAGTGAAATAAGTCACACAGAAAAGGACACTTCTCATAAGGTATCACTTATAGAGGGAATGTAAAAACCGTTACACTTGAACTGAATTACAAAACAGAACAGAGTCACACATGCAGAAAACACACTATGGCTGCTTAACGGGAAAGGTGAAGTGGGGTGATACATAAAATAAGGGTTTCAAATTAGCTCAGATACCGTTCCACAAACCCAATATGTAATAGACAAGACCTACTCCTTGCTCAGAGAACTGGACTCAACACGCCCTGTTCACCGCACAAGAATATATCTGACTAGTAATAATCTTAAAACCTATGTATTGATATCTCTCTGTTAGTGTGTCAAGTGGGTGTAAAGCGGCATAAACACAGCAGTGAAAAGCAGCTAAACCCCATTATAAAAATAAATTACTTTGAAAAACCCATGAAACAAAGACAGTGAAAGAGAGCGAAATTCTTACACAATGCGTTCAGGGGCTGTGATGCAACCTGGATTGACCATATCTAGACCCACAGCTGGATGAGACATAAGGGTGGACACTGTTGCGGCTGAGAGGTTTGTTGAGGTTGGGTGAGCAAACGCAGCCCCTTTAAAGTAATACTGCGTGGTACCCATCGCATGGGTCCCAAATCTCCAGGTTCAAGGGCATCTTCCTACATCGAAACCATGCATGAGAAACCCAGAAGATGGTACACCGTGTGATGGGGAAAGGTTTCTAAAACGCACCTCATTTCTCATCTGCTTGTGCCCGGGTTCACCATTCCAGCCACTTTACTAGCAATCTCCCTCCTTGGAGCATCAGCACCTTTAACCTCCTGTTCCGTACAGGTTGCAATTTGTCCTGAGGATGAACGGGAAGACGTGGAACCAATGAGAGACTAGCTCTTGGTGTTGGGACAGGCACAGGTCACTCTATTTTCCCATCAGGAAGAAGAATTAACCACAGGCTCAGCCTGCCCCCCGGAACCAGAACAGGGCCTGAAGCCATCCTGCGCTTTTGCGGCCATCTCCCAAAAACGCGAGTTGTAAAATGGAGGTTCAGGGCACTGCAATTCACAAAAGTGCAGAGTTATAAATGATAACTCTCGTCCACAAATATATTGAGGGAAGGCAAAGAAGAGGATTTGAAATCAAGGCAGAATTGCAGGAAACAGATTTCAGGAGGTAGATTCGAATCGCCTTTAAAGCACATGAAAAGCGGCAAAACGTTGACAATGATGCCCTTGGCCAAAAAGGGCGTATGCGTTTTTTCCTGAATATATTCAGGAAAAAACGCATACGCCCTTTTTGGCCAACCAAGCAACCTGGAAAGGCAAATCAGTGCTACAAAGAAGTCTCGCTTCCCATCGGTTAAAAGGGCCATGCTGAAAAAAGTGTCAAAACCAGAAATGCAGGACAGGCCATGGAGAAATGGGAGCCTTGGTACACTGATGGGCGGGATGTAAATTGCCAACAGCCACTCTGGAGAAGAGTACGGTGTGTCCTGAAACATCTAAAAAACACAGCTTAGAGAGCATAGGGCACTTCCACTCATGGGGGTATAAATTGGGAAAATTAAAAATCAGCAAGACACAAGCACCCCAAAGTTTAGGACTGCTCTGTTGACAAGGACCTCCACTTCATTCCACCTTCAATATCCCAGGAAAAAGAAAAATGGATAAAGAAGTTGTGGTCCTTATGTACAATGGAATATCACTCAGCCATGAAATCAATGTCATAAGGCTAGTAGCAGCATGATGAGTGGATTTAGGTACGACGATTCTAAGTGAAATAAGTCACACAGAAAAGGACACTTCTCATAAGGTATCACTTATAGAGGGAATGTAAAAACCGTTACACTTGAACTGAATTACAAAACAGAACAGAGTCACACATGCAGAAAACACACTATGGCTGCTTAATGGGAAAGGTGAGGTGGGGTGATACATAAAACAAGGGTTTCAAATTAGCTCAGATACCGTTCCATAAACCCAATATGTAATAGACAAGACCTACTCCTTGCTCAGAGAACTGGACTCAACACGCCCTATTCACCGCACAAGAATATATCTGACTAGTAATAATCTTAAAACCTATGTATTGATATCTCTCTGTTCGTGTGTCAAGTGGGTGTAAAGCGGCATAAACACAGCAGTGAAAAGCAGCTAAACCCCATTATAAAAATAAATTACTTTGAAAAACCCATGAAACAAAACAGTGAAAGAGAGCGAAATTCTTACACAATGCGTTCAGGGGCTGTGATGCAACCTGGATTGACCATATCTAGACCCACAGCTGGATGAGACATAAGGGTGGACACTCTTGGGGCTGAGAGTTTTGGTGAGGTTGGGTGAGCAAACGCAAACCCTTTAAAGTAATACTGCGTGGTACCCATCGCATGGGTCCGAAATCTCCAGGTTCAAGGGCATCTTCCTACATCGAAACCATGCATGAGAAACCCAGAAGATGGTACACCGTGTGATGGGGAAAGGTTTCTAAAACGCACCTCATTTCTCATCTGCTTGTGCCCGGGTTCGCCATTCCAGCCACTTTACTAGCAATCTCCCTCCTTGGAGCATCAGCACCTTTAACCTCCTGTTCCGTACAGGTTGCAATTTGTCCTGAGGATGAACGGGAAGACGTGGAACCAATGAGAGACTAGCTCTTGGTGTTGGGACAGGCACAGGTCACTCTATTTTCCCATCAGGAAGAAGAATTAACCACAGGCTCAGCCTGCCCCCCGGAACCAGAACAGGGCCTGAAGCCATCCTGCGCTTTTGCGGCCATCTCCCAAAAACGCGAGTTGTAAAATGGAGGTTCAGGGCACTGCAATTCACAAACCTGCAGAGTTATAAATGATAACTCTCATCCACAAATATATTGAGGGAAGGCAAAGAAGAGGATTTGAAATCAAGGCAGAATTGCAGGAAACAGATTTCAGGAGGTAGATTCGAATCGCCCTTAAAGCACATGAAAAGCGGCAAAATGTTGACAATGATGCCCTTGGCCAAAAAGGGCGTATGCGTTTTTTCCTGAATATATTCAGGAAAAAACGCATACGCCCTTTTTGGCCAACCAAGCAACCTGGAAAGGCAAATCAGCGCTACAAAGATGTCTCGCTTCCCATCGGTTAAAAAGGCCATGCTGAAAAAAGTGTCAAAACCAGAAATGCAGGACAGGCCATGGAGAAATGGGAGCCTTGCTACACTGATGGGCGGGATGTAAATTGCCAACAGCCACTCTGGAGAAGCGTACGGTGAGTCCTGAAACAACTAAAAAACAAAGCTTAGAGAGCATAGGGCACTTCCACTAATGGGGGTATAAATTGGGAAAATTAAAAATCAGCAAAACACAAGCACCCCAAAGGTTAGGACTGCTCTGTTGACAAGGACCTCCACTTCATTCCACCTTCAATATCCCAGGAAAGAGAAAAATGGATAAAGAAGTTGTGGTCCTTATGTACAATGGAATATCACTCAGCCGTGAAATCAATGTCATAAGGCTAGTAGCAGCATGATGAGTGGATTTAGGTACGACGACTCTAAGTGAAATAAGACACACAGAAAAGGACACTTCTCATAAGGTATCACTTATAGAGGGAATGTAAAAACCGTTACACTTGAACTGAATTACAAAACAGAACAGAGTCACACATGCAGAAAACACACTATGGCTGCTTAACGGGAAAGGTGAGGTGGGGTGATACATAAAACAAGGGTTTCAAATTAGCTCAGATACCGTTCCATAAACCCAATATGTAATAGACAAGACCTACTCCTTGCTCAGAGAACTGGACTCAACACGCCCTATTCACCGCACAAGAATATATCTGACTAGTAATAATCTTAAAACCTATGTATTGATATCTCTCTGTTAGTGTGTCAAGTGGGTGTAAAGCGGCATAAACACAGCAGTGAAAAGCAGCTAAACCCCATTATAAAAATAAATTACTTTGAAAAACCCATGAAACAAAGACAGTGAAAGAGAGAGAAATTCTTACACAATGCGTTCAGGGGTTGTGATGCAACCTGGATTGACCATATCTAGACCCACAGCTGGATGAGACATAAGGGTGGACACTCTTGGGGCTGAGAGGTTTGGTGAGGTTGGGTGAGCAAACGCAAACCCTTTAAAGTAATACTGCGTGGTACCCATCGCATGGGTCCCAAATCTCCAGGTTCAAGGGCATCTTCCTACATCGAAACCATGCATGAGAAACCCAGAAGATGGTACACCGTGTGATGGGGAAAGGTTTCTAAAACGCACCTCATTTCTCATCTGCTTGTGCCCGGGTTCGCCATTCCAGCCACGTTACTAGCAATCTCCCTCCTTGGAGCATCAGCACCTTTAACCTCCTGTTCCGTACAGGTTGCAGTTTGTACTGAGGATGAACGGGAAGACGTGGAACCAATGAAAGACTAGCTCTTGGTGTTGGGACAGGCACAGGTCACTCTATTTTCCCATCAGGAAGAAGAATTAACCACAGGCTCAGCCTGCCCCCCGGAACCAGAACAGGGCCTGAAGCCATCCTGCGCTTTTGCGGCCATCTCCCAAAAACGCGAGTTGTAAAATGGAGGTTCAGGGCACTGCAATTCACAAAACTGCAGAGTTATAAATGATAACTCTCGTCCACAAATATATTGAGGGAAGGCAAAGAAGAGGATTTGAAATCAAGGTAGAATTGCAGGAAACAGATTTCAGGAGGTAGATTCGAATCGCCTTTAAAGCACATGAAAAGCGGCAAAACGTTGACAATGATGCCCTTGTCCAAAAAGGGCGTATGCGTTTTTTCCTGAATATATTCAGGAAAAAACGCATACGCCCTTTTTGGCCAACCAAGCAACCTGGAAAGGCAAATCAGCGCTACAAAGATGTCTCGCTTCCCATCGGTTAAAAAGGCCATGCTGAAAAAAGTGTCAAAACCAGAAATGCAGGACAGGCCATGGAGAAATGGGAGCCTTGCTACACTGATGGGCGGGATGTAAATTGCCAACAGCCACTCTGGAGAAGCATACGGTGAGTCCTGAAACAACTAAAAAACAAAGCTTAGAGAGCATAGGGCACTTCCACTAATGGGGGTATAAATTGGGAAAATTAAAAATCAGCAAAACACAAGCACCCCAAAGTTTAGGACTGCTCTGTTGACAAGGACCTCCACTTCATTCCACCTTCAATATCCCAGGAAAGAGAAAAATGGATAAAGAAGTTGTGGTCCTTATGTACAATGGAATATCACTCAGCCGTGAAATCAATGTCATAAGGCTAGTAGCAGCATGATGAGTGGATTTAGGTACGACGATTCTAAGTGAAATAAGTCACACAGAAAAGGACACTTCTCATAAGGTATCACTTATAGAGGGAATGTAAAAACCGTTACACTTGAACTGAATTACAAAACAGAACAGAGTCACACATGCAGAAAACACACTATGGCTGCTTAATGGGAAAGGTGAGGTGGGGTGATACATAAAACAAGGGTTTCAAATTAGCTCAGATACCGTTCCATAAACCCAATATGTAATAGACAAGACCTACTCCTTGCTCAGAGAACTGGACTCAACACGCCCTATTCACCGCACAAGAATATATCTGACTAGTAATAATCTTAAAACCTATGTATTGATATCTCTCTGTTAGTGTGTCAAGTGGGTGTAATGCGGCCTATACACAGCAGTGAAAAGCAGCTAAACCCCATTATAAAAATAAATTACTTTGAAAAACCCATGAAACAAAGACAGTGAAAGAGAGCGAAATTCTTACACAATTCGTTCAGGGGCTGTGATGCAACCTGCATTGACCATATCTAGACCCACAGCTGGATGAGACATAAGGGTGGACACTCTTGGGGCTGAGAGGTTTGGTGAGGTTGGGTGAGCAAACGCAGACCCTTTAAAGTAATACTGCGTGGTACCCATCGCATGGGTCTCAAATCTCCAGGTTCAAGGGCATCTTCCTACATCGAAAACATGCATGAGAAACCCAGAAGATGGTACACCGTGTGATGGGGAAAGGTTTCTAAAACGCACCTCATTTCTCATCTCCTTGTGCTCGGGTTCGCCATTCCAGCCACTTTACTAGCAATCTCCCTCCTTGGAGCATCATCACGTTTAACCTCCTTTTCCGTACAGGTTTATATTTGTCCTGAGGATGAACGGGAAGACGTGGAACCAATGAGAGACTAGCTCTTGGTGTTGGGACAGGCACAGGTCACTCTATTTTCCCATCAGGAAGAAGAATTAACCACAGGCTCAGTCTGCCCCCCGGAACAAGAACAGGGCCTGAAGCCATCCTGCGCTTTTGCGGCCATCTCCCAAAAACGCGAGTTGTAAAATGGAGGTTCAGGGCACTGCAATTCACAAACCTGCAGAGTTATAAATGATAACTCTCGTCCACAAATATATTGAGGGAAGGCAAAGAAGAGGATTTGAAATCAAGGCAGAATTGCAGGAAACAGATTTCAGGAGGTAGATTCGAATCGCCTTTAAAGCACATGAAAAGCGGCAAAACGTTGACAATGAGGCCCTTGGCCAAAAAGGGCGTATGCGTTTTTTCCTGAATATATTCAGGAAAAAACGCATACGCCCTTTTTGGCCAACCAAGCAACCTGGAAAGGCAAATCAGCGCTACAAAGATGTCTCGCTTCAAATCGGTTAAAAGGGCCATGCTGAAAAAAGTGTCAAGACCAGAAATGCAGGACAGGCCATGGAGAAATGGGAGCCTTGCTACACTGATGGGCGGGATGTAAATTGCCAACAGCCACTCTGGAGAAGCGTACGGTGAGTCCTGAAACATCTAAAAACACAGCTTAGAGAGCATAGGGCACTTCCACTCATGGGGTTATAAATTGGGAAAATTAAAAATCAGCAAGACACAAGCATCCCAAAGTTTAGGGCTGCTCTGTTGACAAGGACCTCCACTTCATTCCACCTTCAATATCCCAGGAAAGAGAAAAATGGATAAAGAAGTTGTGGTCCTTATGTACAATGGAATATCACTCAGCCGTGAAATCAATGTCATAAGGCTAGTAGCAGCATGATGAGTGGATTTAGGTACGACGAATCTAAGTGAAATAAGTCACACAGAAAAGGACACTTCTCATAAGGTATCACTTATAGAGGGAATGTAAAAACCGTTACACTTGAACTGAATTACAAAACAGAACAGAGTCACACATGCAGAAAACACACTATGGCTGCTTAACGGGAAAGGTGAGGTGGGGTGATACATAAAACAAGGGTTTCAAATTAGCTCAGATACCGTTCCATAAACCCAATATGTAATAGACAAGACCTACTCCTTGCTCAGAGAACTGGACTCAACACGCCCTATTCACCGCACAAGAATATATCTGACTAGTAATAATCTTAAAACCTATGTATTGATATCTCTCTGTTAGTGTGTCAAGTGGGTGTAAAGCGGCCTAAACACAGCAGTGAAAAGCAGCTAAACCCCATTATAAAAATAAATTACTTTGAAAAACCCATGAAACAAAACAGTGAAAGAGAGCGAAATTCTTACACAATGCATTCAGGGGCTGTGATGCAACCTGGATTGACCATATCTAGACCCACAGCTGGATGAGACATAAGGGTGGACACTCTTGGGGCTGAGAGGTTTGGTGAGGTTGGGTGAGCAAACACAAACCCTTTAAAGTAATACTGCGTGGTACCCATCGCATGGGTCCCAAATCTCCAGGTTCAAGGGCATCTTCCTACATCGAAAACATGCATGAGAATCCCAGAAGATGGTACACCGTGTGATGGGGAAAGGTTTCTAAAACGCACCTCATTTCTCATCTCCTTGTGCCCGGGTTCGCCATTCCAGCCGCTTTACTAGCAATCTCCCTCCTTGGAGCATCAGCACCTTTAACCTCCTGTTCCGTACAGGTTGCAATTTGTCCTGAGGATGAACGGGAAGACGTGGAACCAATGAGAGACTAGCTCTTGGTGTTGGGACAGGCACAGGTCACTCTATTTTCCCATCAGGAAGAAGAATTAACCACAGGCTCAGCCTGCCCCCCGGAACAAGAACAGGGCCTGAAGCCATCCTGCGCTTTTGCGGCCATCTCCCAAAAACGCGAGTTGTAAAATGGAGGTTCAGGGCACTGCAATTCACAAAACTGCAGAGTTATAAATGATAACTCTCGTCCACAAATATATTGAGGGAAGGCAAAGAAGAGGATTTGAAATCAAGGCAGAATTGCAGGAAACAGATTTCAGGAGGTAGATTCGAATCGCCTTTAAAGCACATGAAAAGCGGCAAAACGTTGACAATGATGCCCTTGGCCAAAAAGGGCGTATGCGTTTTTTCCTGAATATATTCAGGAAAAAACGCATACGCCCTTTTTGGCCAACCAAGCAACCTGGAAAGGCAAATCAGCGCTACAAAGAAGTCTCGCTTCCCATCGGTTAAAAGGGCCATGCTGAAAAAAGTGTCAAGACCAGAAATGCAGGACAGGCCATGGAGAAATGGGAGCCTTGGTACACTGATGGGCGGGATGTAAATTGCCAACAGCCACTCTGGAGAAGAGTACGGTGTGTCCTGAAACATCTAAAAAACACAGCTTAGAGAGCATAGGGCACTTCCACTCATGGGGGTATAAATTGGGAAAATTAAAAATCAGCAAGACACAAGCACCCCAAAGTTTAGGACTGCTCTGTTGACAAGGACCTCCACTTCATTCCACCTTCAATATCCCAGGAAAAAGAAAAATGGATAAAGAAGTTGTGGTCCTTATGTACAATGGAATATCACTCAGCCATGAAATCAATGTCATAAGGCTAGTAGCAGCATGATGAGTGGATTTAGGTACGACGATTCTAAGTGAAATAAGTCACACAGAAAAGGACACTTCTCATAAGGTATCACTTATAGAGGGAATGTAAAAACCGTTACACTTGAACTGAATTACAAAACAGAACAGAGTCACACATGCAGAAAACACACTATGGCTGCTTAACGGGAAAGGTGAGGTGGGGTGATACATAAAACAAGGGTTTCAAATTAGCTCAGATACCGTTCCATAAACCCAATATGTAATAGACAAGACCTACTCCTTGCTCAGAGAACTGGACTCAACACGCCCTAGTCACCGCACAAGAATATATCTGACTAGTAATAATGTTAAAACCTATGTATTGATATCTCTCTGTTAGTGTGTCAAGTGGGTGTAAAGCGGCATAAACACAGCAGTGAAAAGCAGCTAAACCCCATTATAAAAATAAATTACTTTGAAAAACCCATGAAACAAAACAGTGAAAGAGAGCGAAATTCTTACACAATGCGTTCAGGGGCTGTGATGCAACCTGGATTGACCATATCTAGACCCACAGCTGGATGAGACATAAGGGTGGACACTCTTGGGGCTGAGAGGTTTGGTGAGGTTGGGTGAGCAAACGCAAACCCTTTAAAGTAATACTGCGTGGTACCCATCACCTGGGTCCCAAATCTCCAGGTTCAAGGGCATCTTCCTACATCGAAACCATGCATGAGAAACCCAGAAGATGGTACACCGTGTGATGGGGAAAGGTTTCTAAAACGCACCTCATTTCTCATCTGCTTGTGCCCGGGTTCGCCATTCCAGCCACTTTACTAGCAATCTCCCTCCTTGGAGCATCAGCACCTTTAACCTCCTGTTCCGTACAGGTTGCAATTTTTACTGAGGATGAACGGGAAGACGTGGAACCAATGAAAGACTAGCTCTTGGTGTTGGGACAGGCACAGGTCACTCTATTTTCCCATCAGGAAGAAGAATTAACCACAGGCTCAGCCTGCCCCCCGGAACCAGAACAGGGCCTGAAGCCATCCTGCGCTTTTGCGGCCATCTCCCAAAAACGCGAGTTGTAAAATGGAGGTTCAGGGCACTGCAATTCACAAAACTGCAGAGTTATAAATGATAACTCTCGTCCACAAATATATTGAGGGAAGGCAAAGAAGAGGATTTGAAATCAAGGCAGAATTGCAGGAAACAGATTTCAGGAGGTAGATTCGAATCGCCTTTAAAGCACATGAAAAGCGGCAAAACGTTGACAATGATGCCCTTGGCCAAAAAGGGCGTATGCGTTTTTTCCTGAATATATTCAGGAAAAAACGCATACGCCCTTTTTGGCCAACCAAGCAACCTGGAAAGGCAAATCAGCGCTACAAAGAAGTCTCGCTTCCCATCGGTTAAAAGGGCCATGCTGAAAAAAGTGTCAAAACCAGAAATGCAGGACAGGCCATGGAGAAATGGGAGCCTTGGTACACTGATGGGCGGGATGTAAATTGCCAACAGCCACTCTGGAGAAGAGTACGGTGTGTCCTGAAACATCTAAAAAACACAGCTTAGAGAGCATAGGGCACTTCCACTCATGGGGGTATAAATTGGGAAAATTAAAAATCAGCAAGACACAAGCACCCCAAAGTTTAGGACTGCTCTGTTGACAAGGACCTCCACTTCATTCCACCTTCAATATCCCAGGAAAAAGAAAAATGGATAAAGAAGTTGTGGTCCTTATGTACAATGGAATATCACTCAGCCATGAAATCAATGTCATAAGGCTAGTAGCAGCATGATGAGTGGATTTAGGTACGACGATTCTAAGTGAAATAAGTCACACAGAAAAGGACACTTCTCATAAGGTATCACTTATAGAGGGAATGTAAAAACCGTTACACTTGAACTGAATTACAAAACAGAACAGAGTCACACATGCAGAAAACACACTATGGCTGCTTAACGGGAAAGGTGAGGTGGGGTGATACATAAAACAAGGGTTTCAAATTAGCTCAGATACCGTTCCATAAACCCAATATGTAATAGACAAGACCTACTCCTTGTTCAGAGAACTGGACTCAACACGCCCTAGTCACCGCACAAGAATATATCTGACTAGTAATAATGTTAAAACCTATGTATTGATATCTCTCTGTTAGTGTGTCAAGTGGGTGTAAAGCGGCATAAACACAGCAGTGAAAAGCAGCTAAACCCCATTATAAAAATAAATTACTTTGAAAAACCCATGAAACAAAACAGTGAAAGAGAGCGAAATTCTTACACAATGCATTCAGGGGCTGTGATGCAACCTGGATTGACCATATCTAGACCCACAGCTGGATGAGACATAAGGGTGGACACTCTTGGGGCTGAGAGGTTTGGTGAGGTTGGGTGAGCAAACACAAACCCTTTAAAGTAATACTGCGTGGTACCCATCGCATGGGTCCCAAATCTCCAGGTTCAAGGGCATCTTCCTACATCGAAAACATGCATGAGAATCCCAGAAGATGGTACACCGTGTGATGGGGAAAGGTTTCTAAAACGCACCTCATTTCTCATCTCCTTGTGCCCGGGTTCGCCATTCCAGCCGCTTTACTAGCAATCTCCCTCCTTGGAGCATCAGCACCTTTAACCTCCTGTTCCGTACAGGTTGCAATTTGTCCTGAGGATGAACGGGAAGACGTGGAACCAATGAGAGACTAGCTCTTGGTGTTGGGACAGGCACAGGTCACTCTATTTTCCCATCAGGAAGAAGAATTAACCACAGGCTCAGCCTGCCCCCCGGAACAAGAACAGGGCCTGAAGCCATCCTGCGCTTTTGCGGCCATCTCCCAAAAACGCGAGTTGTAAAATGGAGGTTCAGGGCACTGCAATTCACAAAACTGCAGAGTTATAAATGATAACTCTCGTCCACAAATATATTGAGGGAAGGCAAAGAAGAGGATTTGAAATCAAGGCAGAATTGCAGGAAACAGATTTCAGGAGGTAGATTCGAATCGCCTTTAAAGCACATGAAAAGCGGCAAAACGTTGACAATGATGCCCTTGGCCAAAAAGGGCGTATGCGTTTTTTCCTGAATATATTCAGGAAAAAACGCATACGCCCTTTTTGGCCAACCAAGCAACCTGGAAAGGCAAATCAGCGCTACAAAGAAGTCTCGCTTCCCATCGGTTAAAAGGGCCATGCTGAAAAAAGTGTCAAGACCAGAAATGCAGGACAGGCCATGGAGAAATGGGAGCCTTGGTACACTGATGGGCGGGATGTAAATTGCCAACAGCCACTCTGGAGAAGAGTACGGTGTGTCCTGAAACATCTAAAAAACACAGCTTAGAGAGCATAGGGCACTTCCACTCATGGGGGTATAAATTGGGAAAATTAAAAATCAGCAAGACACAAGCACCCCAAAGTTTAGGACTGCTCTGTTGACAAGGACCTCCACTTCATTCCACCTTCAATATCCCAGGAAAAAGAAAAATGGATAAAGAAGTTGTGGTCCTTATGTACAATGGAATATCACTCAGCCATGAAATCAATGTCATAAGGCTAGTAGCAGCATGATGAGTGGATTTAGGTACGACGATTCTAAGTGAAATAAGTCACACAGAAAAGGACACTTCTCATAAGGTATCACTTATAGAGGGAATGTAAAAACCGTTACACTTGAACTGAATTACAAAACAGAACAGAGTCACACATGCAGAAAACACACTATGGCTGCTTAATGGGAAAGGTGAGGTGGGGTGATACATAAAACAAGGGTTTCAAATTAGCTCAGATACCGTTCCATAAACCCAATATGTAATAGACAAGACCTACTCCTTGCTCAGAGAACTGGACTCAACACGCCCTAGTCACCGCACAAGAATATATCTGACTAGTAATAATGTTAAAACCTATGTATTGATATCTCTCTGTTAGTGTGTCAAGTGGGTGTAAAGCGGCATAAACACAGCAGTGAAAAGCAGCTAAACCCCATTATAAAAATAAATTACTTTGAAAAACCCATGAAACAAAACAGTGAAAGAGAGCGAAATTCTTACACAATGCGTTCAGGGGCTGTGATGCAACCTGGATTGACCATATCTAGACCCACAGCTGGATGAGACATAAGGGTGGACACTCTTGGGGCTGAGAGGTTTGGTGAGGTTGGGTGAGCAAACGCAAACCCTTTAAAGTAATACTGCGTGGTACCCATCACCTGGGTCCCAAATCTCCAGGTTCAAGGGCATCTTCCTACACCGAAACCATGCATGAGAAACCCAGAAGATGGTACACCGTGTGATGGGGAAAGGTTTCTAAAACGCACCTCATTTCTCATCTGCTTGTGCCCGGGTTCGCCATTCCAGCCACTTTACTAGCAATCTCCCTCCTTGGAGCATCAGCACCTTTAACCTCCTGTTCCGTACAGGTTGCAATTTGTCCTGAGGATGAACGGGAAGACGTGGAACCAATGAAAGACTAGCTCTTGGTGTTGGGACAGGCACAGGTCACTCTATTTTCCCATCAGGAAGAAGAATTAACCACAGGCTCAGCCTGCCCCCCGGAACCAGAACAGGGCCTGAAGCCATCCTGCGCTTTTGCGGCCATCTCCCAAAAACGCGAGTTGTAAAATGGAGGTTCAGGGCACTGCAATTCACAAAACTGCAGAGTTATAAATGATAACTCTCGTCCACAAATATATTGAGGGAAGGCAAAGAAGAGGATTTGAAATCAAGGCAGAATTGCAGGAAACAGATTTCAGGAGGTAGATTCGAATCGCCTTTAAAGCACATGAAAAGCGGCAAAACGTTGACAATGATGCCCTTGGCCAAAAAGGGCGTATGCGTTTTTTCCTGAATATATTCAGGAAAAAACGCATACGCCCTTTTTGGCCAACCAAGCAACCTGGAAAGGCAAATCAGCGCTACAAAGAAGTATCGCTTCCCATCGGTTAAAAGGGCCATGCTGAAAAAAGTGTCAAAACCAGAAATGCAGGACAGGCCATGGAGAAATGGGAGCCTTGGTACACTGATGGGCGGGATGTAAATTGCCAACAGCCACTCTGGAGAAGTGTACGGTGAGTCCTGAAACGTCTAAAAAGCAAAGCTTAGAGAGCATAGGGCACTTCCACTCATGGGGGTATAAATTGGGAAAATTAAAAATCAGCAAGACACAAGCACCCCAAAGTTTAGGACTGCTCTGTTGACAAGGACCTCCACTTCATTCCACCTTCAATATCCCAGGAAAAAGAAAAATGGATAAAGAAGTTGTGGTCCTTATGTACAATGGAATATCACTCAGCCATGAAATCAATGTCATAAGGCTAGTAGCAGCATGATGAGTGGATTTAGGTACGACGATTCTAAGTGAAATAAGTCACACAGAAAAGGACACTTCTCATAAGGTATCACTTATAGAGGGAATGTAAAAACCGTTACACTTGAACTGAATTACAAAACAGAACAGAGTCACACATGCAGAAAACACACTATGGCTGCTTAACGGGAAAGGTGAAGTGGGGTGATACATAAAATAAGGGTTTCAAATTAGCTCAGATACCGTTCCACAAACCCAATATGTAATAGACAAGACCTACTCCTTGCTCAGAGAACTGGACTCAACACGCCCTGTTCACCGCACAAGAATATATCTGACTAGTAATAATCTTAAAACCTATGTATTGATATCTCTCTGTTAGTGTGTCAAGTGGGTGTAAAGCGGCATAAACACAGCAGTGAAAAGCAGCTAAACCCCATTATAAAAATAAATTACTTTGAAAAACCCATGAAACAAAGACAGTGAAAGAGAGCGAAATTCTTACACAATGCGTTCAGGGGCTGTGATGCAACCTGGATTGACCATATCTAGACCCACAGCTGGATGAGACATAAGGGTGGACACTGTTGCGGCTGAGAGGTTTGTTGAGGTTGGGTGAGCAAACGCAGCCCCTTTAAAGTAATACTGCGTGGTACCCATCGCATGGGTCCCAAATCTCCAGGTTCAAGGGCATCTTCCTACATCGAAACCATGCATGAGAAACCCAGAAGATGGTACACCGTGTGATGGGGAAAGGTTTCTAAAACGCACCTCATTTCTCATCTGCTTGTGCCCGGGTTCACCATTCCAGCCACTTTACTAGCAATCTCCCTCCTTGGAGCATCATCACCTTTAACCTCCTGTTCCGTACAGGTTGCAATTTGTCCTGAGGATGAACGGGAAGACGTGGAACCAATGAGAGACTAGCTCTTGGTGTTGGGACAGGCACAGGTCACTCTATTTTCCCATCAGGAAGAAGAATTAACCACAGGCTCAGCCTGCCCCCCGGAACCAGAACAGGGCCTGAAGCCATCCTGCGCTTTTGCGGCCATCTCCCAAAAACGCGAGTTGTAAAATGGAGGTTCAGGGCACTGCAATTCACAAAAGTGCAGAGTTATAAATGATAACTCTCGTCCACAAATATATTGAGGGAAGGCAAAGAAGAGGATTTGAAATCAAGGCAGAATTGCAGGAAACAGATTTCAGGAGGTAGATTCGAATCGCCTTTAAAGCACATGAAAAGCGGCAAAACGTTGACAATGATGCCCTTGGCCAAAAAGGGCGTATGCGTTTTTTCCTGAATATATTCAGGAAAAAACGCATACGCCCTTTTTGGCCAACCAAGCAACCTGGAAAGGCAAATCAGCGCTACAAAGAAGTCTCGCTTCCCATCGGTTAAAAGGGCCATGCTGAAAAAAGTGTCAAAACCAGAAATGCAGGACAGGCCATGGAGAAATGGGAGCCTTGGTACACTGATGGGCGGGATGTAAATTGCCAACAGCCACTCTGGAGAAGAGTACGGTGTGTCCTGAAACATCTAAAAAACACAGCTTAGAGAGCATAGGGCACTTCCACTCATGGGGGTATAAATTGGGAAAATTAAAAATCAGCAAGACACAAGCACCCCAAAGTTTAGGACTGCTCTGTTGACAAGGACCTCCACTTCATTCCACCTTCAATATCCCAGGAAAAAGAAAAATGGATAAAGAAGTTGTGGTCCTTATGTACAATGGAATATCACTCAGCCATGAAATCAATGTCATAAGGCTAGTAGCAGCATGATGAGTGGATTTAGGTACGACGATTCTAAGTGAAATAAGTCACACAGAAAAGGACACTTCTCATAAGGTATCACTTATAGAGGGAATGTAAAAACCGTTACACTTGAACTGAATTACAAAACAGAACAGAGTCACACATGCAGAAAACACACTATGGCTGCTTAATGGGAAAGGTGAGGTGGGGTGATACATAAAACAAGGGTTTCAAATTAGCTCAGATACCGTTCCATAAACCCAATATGTAATAGACAAGACCTACTCCTTGCTCAGAGAACTGGACTCAACACGCCCTATTCACCGCACAAGAATATATCTGACTAGTAATAATCTTAAAACCTATGTATTGATATCTCTCTGTTCGTGTGTCAAGTGGGTGTAAAGCGGCATAAACACAGCAGTGAAAAGCAGCTAAACCCCATTATAAAAATAAATTACTTTGAAAAACCCATGAAACAAAACAGTGAAAGAGAGCGAAATTCTTACACAATGCGTTCAGGGGCTGTGATGCAACCTGGATTGACCATATCTAGACCCACAGCTGGATGAGACATAAGGGTGGACACTCTTGGGGCTGAGAGTTTTGGTGAGGTTGGGTGAGCAAACGCAAACCCTTTAAAGTAATACTGCGTGGTACCCATCGCATGGGTCCGAAATCTCCAGGTTCAAGGGCATCTTCCTACATCGAAACCATGCATGAGAAACCCAGAAGATGGTACACCGTGTGATGGGGAAAGGTTTCTAAAACGCACCTCATTTCTCATCTGCTTGTGCCCGGGTTCGCCATTCCAGCCACTTTACTAGCAATCTCCCTCCTTGGAGCATCAGCACCTTTAACCTCCTGTTCCGTACAGGTTGCAATTTGTCCTGAGGATGAACGGGAAGACGTGGAACCAATGAGAGACTAGCTCTTGGTGTTGGGACAGGCACAGGTCACTCTATTTTCCCATCAGGAAGAAGAATTAACCACAGGCTCAGCCTGCCCCCCGGAACCAGAACAGGGCCTGAAGCCATCCTGCGCTTTTGCGGCCATCTCCCAAAAACGCGAGTTGTAAAATGGAGGTTCAGGGCACTGCAATTCACAAACCTGCAGAGTTATAAATGATAACTCTCATCCACAAATATATTGAGGGAAGGCAAAGAAGAGGATTTGAAATCAAGGCAGAATTGCAGGAAACAGATTTCAGGAGGTAGATTCGAATCGCCCTTAAAGCACATGAAAAGCGGCAAAATGTTGACAATGATGCCCTTGGCCAAAAAGGGCGTATGCGTTTTTTCCTGAATATATTCAGGAAAAAACGCATACGCCCTTTTTGGCCAACCAAGCAACCTGGAAAGGCAAATCAGCGCTACAAAGATGTCTCGCTTCCCATCGGTTAAAAAGGCCATGCTGAAAAAAGTGTCAAAACCAGAAATGCAGGACAGGCCATGGAGAAATGGGAGCCTTGCTACACTGATGGGCGGGATGTAAATTGCCAACAGCCACTCTGGAGAAGCGTACGGTGAGTCCTGAAACAACTAAAAAACAAAGCTTAGAGAGCATAGGGCACTTCCACTAATGGGGGTATAAATTGGGAAAATTAAAAATCAGCAAAACACAAGCACCCCAAAGGTTAGGACTGCTCTGTTGACAAGGACCTCCACTTCATTCCACCTTCAATATCCCAGGAAAGAGAAAAATGGATAAAGAAGTTGTGGTCCTTATGTACAATGGAATATCACTCAGCCGTGAAATCAATGTCATAAGGCTAGTAGCAGCATGATGAGTGGATTTAGGTACGACGACTCTAAGTGAAATAAGACACACAGAAAAGGACACTTCTCATAAGGTATCACTTATAGAGGGAATGTAAAAACCGTTACACTTGAACTGAATTACAAAACAGAACAGAGTCACACATGCAGAAAACACACTATGGCTGCTTAACGGGAAAGGTGAGGTGGGGTGATACATAAAACAAGGGTTTCAAATTAGCTCAGATACCGTTCCATAAACCCAATATGTAATAGACAAGACCTACTCCTTGCTCAGAGAACTGGACTCAACACGCCCTATTCACCGCACAAGAATATATCTGACTAGTAATAATCTTAAAACCTATGTATTGATATCTCTCTGTTAGTGTGTCAAGTGGGTGTAAAGCGGCATAAACACAGCAGTGAAAAGCAGCTAAACCCCATTATAAAAATAAATTACTTTGAAAAACCCATGAAACAAAGACAGTGAAAGAGAGAGAAATTCTTACACAATGCGTTCAGGGGTTGTGATGCAACCTGGATTGACCATATCTAGACCCACAGCTGGATGAGACATAAGGGTGGACACTCTTGGGGCTGAGAGGTTTGGTGAGGTTGGGTGAGCAAACGCAAACCCTTTAAAGTAATACTGCGTGGTACCCATCGCATGGGTCCCAAATCTCCAGGTTCAAGGGCATCTTCCTACATCGAAACCATGCATGAGAAACCCAGAAGATGGTACACCGTGTGATGGGGAAAGGTTTCTAAAACGCACCTCATTTCTCATCTGCTTGTGCCCGGGTTCGCCATTCCAGCCACGTTACTAGCAATCTCCCTCCTTGGAGCATCAGCACCTTTAACCTCCTGTTCCGTACAGGTTGCAGTTTGTACTGAGGATGAACGGGAAGACGTGGAACCAATGAAAGACTAGCTCTTGGTGTTGGGACAGGCACAGGTCACTCTATTTTCCCATCAGGAAGAAGAATTAACCACAGGCTCAGCCTGCCCCCCGGAACCAGAACAGGGCCTGAAGCCATCCTGCGCTTTTGCGGCCATCTCCCAAAAACGCGAGTTGTAAAATGGAGGTTCAGGGCACTGCAATTCACAAAACTGCAGAGTTATAAATGATAACTCTCGTCCACAAATATATTGAGGGAAGGCAAAGAAGAGGATTTGAAATCAAGGTAGAATTGCAGGAAACAGATTTCAGGAGGTAGATTCGAATCGCCTTTAAAGCACATGAAAAGCGGCAAAACGTTGACAATGATGCCCTTGTCCAAAAAGGGCGTATGCGTTTTTTCCTGAATATATTCAGGAAAAAACGCATACGCCCTTTTTGGCCAACCAAGCAACCTGGAAAGGCAAATCAGCGCTACAAAGATGTCTCGCTTCCCATCGGTTAAAAAGGCCATGCTGAAAAAAGTGTCAAAACCAGAAATGCAGGACAGGCCATGGAGAAATGGGAGCCTTGCTACACTGATGGGCGGGATGTAAATTGCCAACAGCCACTCTGGAGAAGCATACGGTGAGTCCTGAAACAACTAAAAAACAAAGCTTAGAGAGCATAGGGCACTTCCACTAATGGGGGTATAAATTGGGAAAATTAAAAATCAGCAAAACACAAGCACCCCAAAGTTTAGGACTGCTCTGTTGACAAGGACCTCCACTTCATTCCACCTTCAATATCCCAGGAAAGAGAAAAATGGATAAAGAAGTTGTGGTCCTTATGTACAATGGAATATCACTCAGCCGTGAAATCAATGTCATAAGGCTAGTAGCAGCATGATGAGTGGATTTAGGTACGACGATTCTAAGTGAAATAAGTCACACAGAAAAGGACACTTCTCATAAGGTATCACTTATAGAGGGAATGTAAAAACCGTTACACTTGAACTGAATTACAAAACAGAACAGAGTCACACATGCAGAAAACACACTATGGCTGCTTAATGGGAAAGGTGAGGTGGGGTGATACATAAAACAAGGGTTTCAAATTAGCTCAGATACCGTTCCATAAACCCAATATGTAATAGACAAGACCTACTCCTTGCTCAGAGAACTGGACTCAACACGCCCTATTCACCGCACAAGAATATATCTGACTAGTAATAATCTTAAAACCTATGTATTGATATCTCTCTGTTAGTGTGTCAAGTGGGTGTAATGCGGCCTATACACAGCAGTGAAAAGCAGCTAAACCCCATTATAAAAATAAATTACTTTGAAAAACCCATGAAACAAAGACAGTGAAAGAGAGCGAAATTCTTACACAATTCGTTCAGGGGCTGTGATGCAACCTGCATTGACCATATCTAGACCCACAGCTGGATGAGACATAAGGGTGGACACTCTTGGGGCTGAGAGGTTTGGTGAGGTTGGGTGAGCAAACGCAGACCCTTTAAAGTAATACTGCGTGGTACCCATCGCATGGGTCTCAAATCTCCAGGTTCAAGGGCATCTTCCTACATCGAAAACATGCATGAGAAACCCAGAAGATGGTACACCGTGTGATGGGGAAAGGTTTCTAAAACGCACCTCATTTCTCATCTCCTTGTGCTCGGGTTCGCCATTCCAGCCACTTTACTAGCAATCTCCCTCCTTGGAGCATCATCACGTTTAACCTCCTTTTCCGTACAGGTTTATATTTGTCCTGAGGATGAACGGGAAGACGTGGAACCAATGAGAGACTAGCTCTTGGTGTTGGGACAGGCACAGGTCACTCTATTTTCCCATCAGGAAGAAGAATTAACCACAGGCTCAGTCTGCCCCCCGGAACAAGAACAGGGCCTGAAGCCATCCTGCGCTTTTGCGGCCATCTCCCAAAAACGCGAGTTGTAAAATGGAGGTTCAGGGCACTGCAATTCACAAACCTGCAGAGTTATAAATGATAACTCTCGTCCACAAATATATTGAGGGAAGGCAAAGAAGAGGATTTGAAATCAAGGCAGAATTGCAGGAAACAGATTTCAGGAGGTAGATTCGAATCGCCTTTAAAGCACATGAAAAGCGGCAAAACGTTGACAATGAGGCCCTTGGCCAAAAAGGGCGTATGCGTTTTTTCCTGAATATATTCAGGAAAAAACGCATACGCCCTTTTTGGCCAACCAAGCAACCTGGAAAGGCAAATCAGCGCTACAAAGATGTCTCGCTTCAAATCGGTTAAAAGGGCCATGCTGAAAAAAGTGTCAAGACCAGAAATGCAGGACAGGCCATGGAGAAATGGGAGCCTTGCTACACTGATGGGCGGGATGTAAATTGCCAACAGCCACTCTGGAGAAGCGTACGGTGAGTCCTGAAACATCTAAAAACACAGCTTAGAGAGCATAGGGCACTTCCACTCATGGGGTTATAAATTGGGAAAATTAAAAATCAGCAAGACACAAGCATCCCAAAGTTTAGGGCTGCTCTGTTGACAAGGACCTCCACTTCATTCCACCTTCAATATCCCAGGAAAGAGAAAAATGGATAAAGAAGTTGTGGTCCTTATGTACAATGGAATATCACTCAGCCGTGAAATCAATGTCATAAGGCTAGTAGCAGCATGATGAGTGGATTTAGGTACGACGAATCTAAGTGAAATAAGTCACACAGAAAAGGACACTTCTCATAAGGTATCACTTATAGAGGGAATGTAAAAACCGTTACACTTGAACTGAATTACAAAACAGAACAGAGTCACACATGCAGAAAACAGACTATGGCTGCTTAACGGGAAAGGTGAGGTGGGGTGATACATAAAACAAGGGTTTCAAATTAGCTCAGATACCGTTCCATAAACCCAATATGTAATAGACAAGACCTACTCCTTGCTCAGAGAACTGGACTCAACACGCCCTATTCACCGCACAAGAATATATCTGACTAGTAATAATCTTAAAACCTATGTATTGATATCTCTCTGTTAGTGTGTCAAGTGGGTGTAAAGCGGCCTAAACACAGCAGTGAAAAGCAGCTAAACCCCATTATAAAAATAAATTACTTTGAAAAACCCATGAAACAAAACAGTGAAAGAGAGCGAAATTCTTACACAATGCATTCAGGGGCTGTGATGCAACCTGGATTGACCATATCTAGACCCACAGCTGGATGAGACATAAGGGTGGACACTCTTGGGGCTGAGAGGTTTGGTGAGGTTGGGTGAGCAAACACAAACCCTTTAAAGTAATACTGCGTGGTACCCATCGCATGGGTCCCAAATCTCCAGGTTCAAGGGCATCTTCCTACATCGAAAACATGCATGAGAATCCCAGAAGATGGTACACCGTGTGATGGGGAAAGGTTTCTAAAACGCACCTCATTTCTCATCTCCTTGTGCCCGGGTTCGCCATTCCAGCTGCTTTACTAGCAATCTCCCTCCTTGGAGCATCAGCACCTTTAACCTCCTGTTCCGTACAGGTTGCAATTTGTCCTGAGGATGAACGGGAAGACGTGGAACCAATGAGAGACTAGCTCTTGGTGTTGGGACAGGCACAGGTCACTCTATTTTCCCATCAGGAAGAAGAATTAACCACAGGCTCAGCCTGCCCCCCGGAACAAGAACAGGGCCTGAAGCCATCCTGCGCTTTTGCGGCCATCTCCCAAAAACGCGAGTTGTAAAATGGAGGTTCAGGGCACTGCAATTCACAAAACTGCAGAGTTATAAATGATAACTCTCGTCCACAAATATATTGAGGGAAGGCAAAGAAGAGGATTTGAAATCAAGGCAGAATTGCAGGAAACAGATTTCAGGAGGTAGATTCGAATCGCCTTTAAAGCACATGAAAAGCGGCAAAACGTTGACAATGATGCCCTTGTCCAAAAAGGGCGTATGCGTTTTTTCCTGAATATATTCAGGAAAAAACGCATACGCCCTTTTTGGCCAACCAAGCAACCTGGAAAGGCAAATCAGCGCTACAAAGATGTCTCGCTTCCCATCGGTTAAAAAGGCCATGCTGAAAAAAGTGTCAAAACCAGAAATGCAGGACAGGCCATGGAGAAATGGGAGCCTTGCTACACTGATGGGCGGGATGTAAATTGCCAACAGCCACTCTGGAGAAGCATACGGTGAGTCCTGAAACAACTAAAAAACAAAGCTTAGAGAGCATAGGGCACTTCCACTAATGGGGGTATAAATTGGGAAAATTAAAAATCAGCAAAACACAAGCACCCCAAAGTTTAGGACTGCTCTGTTGACAAGGACCTCCACTTCATTCCACCTTCAATATCCCAGGAAAGAGAAAAATGGATAAAGAAGTTGTGGTCCTTATGTACAATGGAATATCACTCAGCCGTGAAATCAATGTCATAAGGCTAGTAGCAGCATGATGAGTGGATTTAGGTACGACGATTCTAAGTGAAATAAGTCACACAGAAAAGGACACTTCTCATAAGGTATCACTTATAGAGGGAATGTAAAAACCGTTACACTTGAACTGAATTACAAAACAGAACAGAGTCACACATGCAGAAAACACACTATGGCTGCTTAATGGGAAAGGTGAGGTGGGGTGATACATAAAACAAGGGTTTCAAATTAGCTCAGATACCGTTCCATAAACCCAATATGTAATAGACAAGACCTACTCCTTGCTCAGAGAACTGGACTCAACACGCCCTATTCACCGCACAAGAATATATCTGACTAGTAATAATCTTAAAACCTATGTATTGATATCTCTCTGTTAGTGTGTCAAGTGGGTGTAATGCGGCCTATACACAGCAGTGAAAAGCAGCTAAACCCCATTATAAAAATAAATTACTTTGAAAAACCCATGAAACAAAGACAGTGAAAGAGAGCGAAATTCTTACACAATTCGTTCAGGGGCTGTGATGCAACCTGCATTGACCATATCTAGACCCACAGCTGGATGAGACATAAGGGTGGACACTCTTGGGGCTGAGAGGTTTGGTGAGGTTGGGTGAGCAAACGCAGACCCTTTAAAGTAATACTGCGTGGTACCCATCGCATGGGTCTCAAATCTCCAGGTTCAAGGGCATCTTCCTACATCGAAAACATGCATGAGAAACCCAGAAGATGGTACACCGTGTGATGGGGAAAGGTTTCTAAAACGCACCTCATTTCTCATCTCCTTGTGCTCGGGTTCGCCATTCCAGCCACTTTACTAGCAATCTCCCTCCTTGGAGCATCATCACGTTTAACCTCCTTTTCCGTACAGGTTTATATTTGTCCTGAGGATGAACGGGAAGACGTGGAACCAATGAGAGACTAGCTCTTGGTGTTGGGACAGGCACAGGTCACTCTATTTTCCCATCAGGAAGAAGAATTAACCACAGGCTCAGTCTGCCCCCCGGAACAAGAACAGGGCCTGAAGCCATCCTGCGCTTTTGCGGCCATCTCCCAAAAACGCGAGTTGTAAAATGGAGGTTCAGGGCACTGCAATTCACAAACCTGCAGAGTTATAAATGATAACTCTCGTCCACAAATATATTGAGGGAAGGCAAAGAAGAGGATTTGAAATCAAGGCAGAATTGCAGGAAACAGATTTCAGGAGGTAGATTCGAATCGCCTTTAAAGCACATGAAAAGCGGCAAAACGTTGACAATGAGGCCCTTGGCCAAAAAGGGCGTATGCGTTTTTTCCTGAATATATTCAGGAAAAAACGCATACGCCCTTTTTGGCCAACCAAGCAACCTGGAAAGGCAAATCAGCGCTACAAAGATGTCTCGCTTCAAATCGGTTAAAAGGGCCATGCTGAAAAAAGTGTCAAGACCAGAAATGCAGGACAGGCCATGGAGAAATGGGAGCCTTGCTACACTGATGGGCGGGATGTAAATTGCCAACAGCCACTCTGGAGAAGCGTACGGTGAGTCCTGAAACATCTAAAAACACAGCTTAGAGAGCATAGGGCACTTCCACTCATGGGGTTATAAATTGGGAAAATTAAAAATCAGCAAGACACAAGCATCCCAAAGTTTAGGGCTGCTCTGTTGACAAGGACCTCCACTTCATTCCACCTTCAATATCCCAGGAAAGAGAAAAATGGATAAAGAAGTTGTGGTCCTTATGTACAATGGAATATCACTCAGCCGTGAAATCAATGTCATAAGGCTAGTAGCAGCATGATGAGTGGATTTAGGTACGACGAATCTAAGTGAAATAAGTCACACAGAAAAGGACACTTCTCATAAGGTATCACTTATAGAGGGAATGTAAAAACCGTTACACTTGAACTGAATTACAAAACAGAACAGAGTCACACATGCAGAAAACAGACTATGGCTGCTTAACGGGAAAGGTGAGGTGGGGTGATACATAAAACAAGGGTTTCAAATTAGCTCAGATACCGTTCCATAAACCCAATATGTAATAGACAAGACCTACTCCTTGCTCAGAGAACTGGACTCAACACGCCCTATTCACCGCACAAGAATATATCTGACTAGTAATAATCTTAAAACCTATGTATTGATATCTCTCTGTTAGTGTGTCAAGTGGGTGTAAAGCGGCCTAAACACAGCAGTGAAAAGCAGCTAAACCCCATTATAAAAATAAATTACTTTGAAAAACCCATGAAACAAAACAGTGAAAGAGAGCGAAATTCTTACACAATGCATTCAGGGGCTGTGATGCAACCTGGATTGACCATATCTAGACCCACAGCTGGATGAGACATAAGGGTGGACACTCTTGGGGCTGAGAGGTTTGGTGAGGTTGGGTGAGCAAACACAAACCCTTTAAAGTAATACTGCGTGGTACCCATCGCATGGGTCCCAAATCTCCAGGTTCAAGGGCATCTTCCTACATCGAAAACATGCATGAGAATCCCAGAAGATGGTACACCGTGTGATGGGGAAAGGTTTCTAAAACGCACCTCATTTCTCATCTCCTTGTGCCCGGGTTCGCCATTCCAGCTGCTTTACTAGCAATCTCCCTCCTTGGAGCATCAGCACCTTTAACCTCCTGTTCCGTACAGGTTGCAATTTGTCCTGAGGATGAACGGGAAGACGTGGAACCAATGAGAGACTAGCTCTTGGTGTTGGGACAGGCACAGGTCACTCTATTTTCCCATCAGGAAGAAGAATTAACCACAGGCTCAGCCTGCCCCCCGGAACAAGAACAGGGCCTGAAGCCATCCTGCGCTTTTGCGGCCATCTCCCAAAAACGCGAGTTGTAAAATGGAGGTTCAGGGCACTGCAATTCACAAAACTGCAGAGTTATAAATGATAACTCTCGTCCACAAATATATTGAGGGAAGGCAAAGAAGAGGATTTGAAATCAAGGCAGAATTGCAGGAAACAGATTTCAGGAGGTAGATTCGAATCGCCTTTAAAGCACATGAAAAGCGGCAAAACGTTGACAATGATGCCCTTGGCCAAAAAGGGCGTATGCGTTTTTTCCTGAATATATTCAGGAAAAAACGCATACGCCCTTTTTGGCCAACCAAGCAACCTGGAAAGGCAAATCAGCGCTACAAAGAAGTCTCGCTTCCCATCGGTTAAAAGGGCCATGCTGAAAAAAGTGTCAAGACCAGAAATGCAGGACAGGCCATGGAGAAATGGGAGCCTTGGTACACTGATGGGCGGGATGTAAATTGCCAACAGCCACTCTGGAGAAGAGTACGGTGTGTCCTGAAACATCTAAAAAACACAGCTTAGAGAGCATAGGGCACTTCCACTCATGGGGGTATAAATTGGGAAAATTAAAAATCAGCAAGACACAAGCACCCCAAAGTTTAGGACTGCTCTGTTGACAAGGACCTCCACTTCATTCCACCTTCAATATCCCAGGAAAAAGAAAAATGGATAAAGAAGTTGTGGTCCTTATGTACAATGGAATATCACTCAGCCATGAAATCAATGTCATAAGGCTAGTAGCAGCATGATGAGTGGATTTAGGTACGACGATTCTAAGTGAAATAAGTCACACAGAAAAGGACACTTCTCATAAGGTATCACTTATAGAGGGAATGTAAAAACCGTTACACTTGAACTGAATTACAAAACAGAACAGAGTCACACATGCAGAAAACACACTATGGCTGCTTAACGGGAAAGGTGAGGTGGGGTGATACATAAAACAAGGGTTTCAAATTAGCTCAGATACCGTTCCATAAACCCAATATGTAATAGACAAGACCTACTCCTTGCTCAGAGAACTGGACTCAACACGCCCTAGTCACCGCACAAGAATATATCTGACTAGTAATAATGTTAAAACCTATGTATTGATATCTCTCTGTTAGTGTGTCAAGTGGGTGTAAAGCGGCATAAACACAGCAGTGAAAAGCAGCTAAACCCCATTATAAAAATAAATTACTTTGAAAAACCCATGAAACAAAACAGTGAAAGAGAGCGAAATTCTTACACAATGCGTTCAGGGGCTGTGATGCAACCTGGATTGACCATATCTAGACCCACAGCTGGATGAGACATAAGGGTGGACACTCTTGGGGCTGAGAGGTTTGGTGAGGTTGGGTGAGCAAACGCAAACCCTTTAAAGTAATACTGCGTGGTACCCATCACCTGGGTCCCAAATCTCCAGGTTCAAGGGCATCTTCCTACATCGAAACCATGCATGAGAAACCCAGAAGATGGTACACCGTGTGATGGGGAAAGGTTTCTAAAACGCACCTCATTTCTCATCTGCTTGTGCCCGGGTTCGCCATTCCAGCCACTTTACTAGCAATCTCCCTCCTTGGAGCATCAGCACCTTTAACCTCCTGTTCCGTACAGGTTGCAATTTTTACTGAGGATGAACGGGAAGACGTGGAACCAATGAAAGACTAGCTCTTGGTGTTGGGACAGGCACAGGTCACTCTATTTTCCCATCAGGAAGAAGAATTAACCACAGGCTCAGCCTGCCCCCCGGAACCAGAACAGGGCCTGAAGCCATCCTGCGCTTTTGCGGCCATCTCCCAAAAACGCGAGTTGTAAAATGGAGGTTCAGGGCACTGCAATTCACAAAACTGCAGAGTTATAAATGATAACTCTCGTCCACAAATATATTGAGGGAAGGCAAAGAAGAGGATTTGAAATCAAGGCAGAATTGCAGGAAACAGATTTCAGGAGGTAGATTCGAATCGCCTTTAAAGCACATGAAAAGCGGCAAAACGTTGACAATGATGCCCTTGGCCAAAAAGGGCGTATGCGTTTTTTCCTGAATATATTCAGGAAAAAACGCATACGCCCTTTTTGGCCAACCAAGCAACCTGGAAAGGCAAATCAGCGCTACAAAGAAGTCTCGCTTCCCATCGGTTAAAAGGGCCATGCTGAAAAAAGTGTCAAAACCAGAAATGCAGGACAGGCCATGGAGAAATGGGAGCCTTGGTACACTGATGGGCGGGATGTAAATTGCCAACAGCCACTCTGGAGAAGAGTACGGTGTGTCCTGAAACATCTAAAAAACACAGCTTAGAGAGCATAGGGCACTTCCACTCATGGGGGTATAAATTGGGAAAATTAAAAATCAGCAAGACACAAGCACCCCAAAGTTTAGGACTGCTCTGTTGACAAGGACCTCCACTTCATTCCACCTTCAATATCCCAGGAAAAAGAAAAATGGATAAAGAAGTTGTGGTCCTTATGTACAATGGAATATCACTCAGCCATGAAATCAATGTCATAAGGCTAGTAGCAGCATGATGAGTGGATTTAGGTACGACGATTCTAAGTGAAATAAGTCACACAGAAAAGGACACTTCTCATAAGGTATCACTTATAGAGGGAATGTAAAAACCGTTACACTTGAACTGAATTACAAAACAGAACAGAGTCACACATGCAGAAAACACACTATGGCTGCTTAACGGGAAAGGTGAGGTGGGGTGATACATAAAACAAGGGTTTCAAATTAGCTCAGATACCGTTCCATAAACCCAATATGTAATAGACAAGACCTACTCCTTGTTCAGAGAACTGGACTCAACACGCCCTAGTCACCGCACAAGAATATATCTGACTAGTAATAATGTTAAAACCTATGTATTGATATCTCTCTGTTAGTGTGTCAAGTGGGTGTAAAGCGGCATAAACACAGCAGTGAAAAGCAGCTAAACCCCATTATAAAAATAAATTACTTTGAAAAACCCATGAAACAAAACAGTGAAAGAGAGCGAAATTCTTACACAATGCATTCAGGGGCTGTGATGCAACCTGGATTGACCATATCTAGACCCACAGCTGGATGAGACATAAGGGTGGACACTCTTGGGGCTGAGAGGTTTGGTGAGGTTGGGTGAGCAAACACAAACCCTTTAAAGTAATACTGCGTGGTACCCATCGCATGGGTCCCAAATCTCCAGGTTCAAGGGCATCTTCCTACATCGAAAACATGCATGAGAATCCCAGAAGATGGTACACCGTGTGATGGGGAAAGGTTTCTAAAACGCACCTCATTTCTCATCTCCTTGTGCCCGGGTTCGCCATTCCAGCCGCTTTACTAGCAATCTCCCTCCTTGGAGCATCAGCACCTTTAACCTCCTGTTCCGTACAGGTTGCAATTTGTCCTGAGGATGAACGGGAAGACGTGGAACCAATGAGAGACTAGCTCTTGGTGTTGGGACAGGCACAGGTCACTCTATTTTCCCATCAGGAAGAAGAATTAACCACAGGCTCAGCCTGCCCCCCGGAACAAGAACAGGGCCTGAAGCCATCCTGCGCTTTTGCGGCCATCTCCCAAAAACGCGAGTTGTAAAATGGAGGTTCAGGGCACTGCAATTCACAAAACTGCAGAGTTATAAATGATAACTCTCGTCCACAAATATATTGAGGGAAGGCAAAGAAGAGGATTTGAAATCAAGGCAGAATTGCAGGAAACAGATTTCAGGAGGTAGATTCGAATCGCCTTTAAAGCACATGAAAAGCGGCAAAACGTTGACAATGATGCCCTTGGCCAAAAAGGGCGTATGCGTTTTTTCCTGAATATATTCAGGAAAAAACGCATACGCCCTTTTTGGCCAACCAAGCAACCTGGAAAGGCAAATCAGCGCTACAAAGAAGTCTCGCTTCCCATCGGTTAAAAGGGCCATGCTGAAAAAAGTGTCAAGACCAGAAATGCAGGACAGGCCATGGAGAAATGGGAGCCTTGGTACACTGATGGGCGGGATGTAAATTGCCAACAGCCACTCTGGAGAAGAGTACGGTGTGTCCTGAAACATCTAAAAAACACAGCTTAGAGAGCATAGGGCACTTCCACTCATGGGGGTATAAATTGGGAAAATTAAAAATCAGCAAGACACAAGCACCCCAAAGTTTAGGACTGCTCTGTTGACAAGGACCTCCACTTCATTCCACCTTCAATATCCCAGGAAAAAGAAAAATGGATAAAGAAGTTGTGGTCCTTATGTACAATGGAATATCACTCAGCCATGAAATCAATGTCATAAGGCTAGTAGCAGCATGATGAGTGGATTTAGGTACGACGATTCTAAGTGAAATAAGTCACACAGAAAAGGACACTTCTCATAAGGTATCACTTATAGAGGGAATGTAAAAACCGTTACACTTGAACTGAATTACAAAACAGAACAGAGTCACACATGCAGAAAACACACTATGGCTGCTTAATGGGAAAGGTGAGGTGGGGTGATACATAAAACAAGGGTTTCAAATTAGCTCAGATACCGTTCCATAAACCCAATATGTAATAGACAAGACCTACTCCTTGCTCAGAGAACTGGACTCAACACGCCCTAGTCACCGCACAAGAATATATCTGACTAGTAATAATGTTAAAACCTATGTATTGATATCTCTCTGTTAGTGTGTCAAGTGGGTGTAAAGCGGCATAAACACAGCAGTGAAAAGCAGCTAAACCCCATTATAAAAATAAATTACTTTGAAAAACCCATGAAACAAAACAGTGAAAGAGAGCGAAATTCTTACACAATGCGTTCAGGGGCTGTGATGCAACCTGGATTGACCATATCTAGACCCACAGCTGGATGAGACATAAGGGTGGACACTCTTGGGGCTGAGAGGTTTGGTGAGGTTGGGTGAGCAAACGCAAACCCTTTAAAGTAATACTGCGTGGTACCCATCACCTGGGTCCCAAATCTCCAGGTTCAAGGGCATCTTCCTACACCGAAACCATGCATGAGAAACCCAGAAGATGGTACACCGTGTGATGGGGAAAGGTTTCTAAAACGCACCTCATTTCTCATCTGCTTGTGCCCGGGTTCGCCATTCCAGCCACTTTACTAGCAATCTCCCTCCTTGGAGCATCAGCACCTTTAACCTCCTGTTCCGTACAGGTTGCAATTTGTCCTGAGGATGAACGGGAAGACGTGGAACCAATGAAAGACTAGCTCTTGGTGTTGGGACAGGCACAGGTCACTCTATTTTCCCATCAGGAAGAAGAATTAACCACAGGCTCAGCCTGCCCCCCGGAACCAGAACAGGGCCTGAAGCCATCCTGCGCTTTTGCGGCCATCTCCCAAAAACGCGAGTTGTAAAATGGAGGTTCAGGGCACTGCAATTCACAAAACTGCAGAGTTATAAATGATAACTCTCGTCCACAAATATATTGAGGGAAGGCAAAGAAGAGGATTTGAAATCAAGGCAGAATTGCAGGAAACAGATTTCAGGAGGTAGATTCGAATCGCCTTTAAAGCACATGAAAAGCGGCAAAACGTTGACAATGATGCCCTTGGCCAAAAAGGGCGTATGCGTTTTTTCCTGAATATATTCAGGAAAAAACGCATACGCCCTTTTTGGCCAACCAAGCAACCTGGAAAGGCAAATCAGCGCTACAAAGAAGTCTCGCTTCCCATCGGTTAAAAGGGCCATGCTGAAAAAAGTGTCAAAACCAGAAATGCAGGACAGGCCATGGAGAAATGGGAGCCTTGGTACACTGATGGGCGGGATGTAAATTGCCAACAGCCACTCTGGAGAAGTGTACGGTGAGTCCTGAAACGTCTAAAAAGCAAAGCTTAGAGAGCATAGGGCACTTCCACTCATGGGGGTATAAATTGGGAAAATTAAAAATCAGCAAGACACAAGCACCCCAAAGTTTAGGACTGCTCTGTTGACAAGGACCTCCACTTCATTCCACCTTCAATATCCCAGGAAAAAGAAAAATGGATAAAGAAGTTGTGGTCCTTATGTACAATGGAATATCACTCAGCCATGAAATCAATGTCATAAGGCTAGTAGCAGCATGATGAGTGGATTTAGGTACGACGATTCTAAGTGAAATAAGTCACACAGAAAAGGACACTTCTCATAAGGTATCACTTATAGAGGGAATGTAAAAACCGTTACACTTGAACTGAATTACAAAACAGAACAGAGTCACACATGCAGAAAACACACTATGGCTGCTTAACGGGAAAGGTGAAGTGGGGTGATACATAAAATAAGGGTTTCAAATTAGCTCAGATACCGTTCCACAAACCCAATATGTAATAGACAAGACCTACTCCTTGCTCAGAGAACTGGACTCAACACGCCCTGTTCACCGCACAAGAATATATCTGACTAGTAATAATCTTAAAACCTATGTATTGATATCTCTCTGTTAGTGTGTCAAGTGGGTGTAAAGCGGCATAAACACAGCAGTGAAAAGCAGCTAAACCCCATTATAAAAATAAATTACTTTGAAAAACCCATGAAACAAAGACAGTGAAAGAGAGCGAAATTCTTACACAATGCGTTCAGGGGCTGTGATGCAACCTGGATTGACCATATCTAGACCCACAGCTGGATGAGACATAAGGGTGGACACTGTTGCGGCTGAGAGGTTTGTTGAGGTTGGGTGAGCAAACGCAGCCCCTTTAAAGTAATACTGCGTGGTACCCATCGCATGGGTCCCAAATCTCCAGGTTCAAGGGCATCTTCCTACATCGAAACCATGCATGAGAAACCCAGAAGATGGTACACCGTGTGATGGGGAAAGGTTTCTAAAACGCACCTCATTTCTCATCTGCTTGTGCCCGGGTTCACCATTCCAGCCACTTTACTAGCAATCTCCCTCCTTGGAGCATCATCACCTTTAACCTCCTGTTCCGTACAGGTTGCAATTTGTCCTGAGGATGAACGGGAAGACGTGGAACCAATGAGAGACTAGCTCTTGGTGTTGGGACAGGCACAGGTCACTCTATTTTCCCATCAGGAAGAAGAATTAACCACAGGCTCAGCCTGCCCCCCGGAACCAGAACAGGGCCTGAAGCCATCCTGCGCTTTTGCGGCCATCTCCCAAAAACGCGAGTTGTAAAATGGAGGTTCAGGGCACTGCAATTCACAAAAGTGCAGAGTTATAAATGATAACTCTCGTCCACAAATATATTGAGGGAAGGCAAAGAAGAGGATTTGAAATCAAGGCAGAATTGCAGGAAACAGATTTCAGGAGGTAGATTCGAATCGCCTTTAAAGCACATGAAAAGCGGCAAAACGTTGACAATGATGCCCTTGGCCAAAAAGGGCGTATGCGTTTTTTCCTGAATATATTCAGGAAAAAACGCATACGCCCTTTTTGGCCAACCAAGCAACCTGGAAAGGCAAATCAGCGCTACAAAGAAGTCTCGCTTCCCATCGGTTAAAAGGGCCATGCTGAAAAAAGTGTCAAAACCAGAAATGCAGGACAGGCCATGGAGAAATGGGAGCCTTGGTACACTGATGGGCGGGATGTAAATTGCCAACAGCCACTCTGGAGAAGAGTACGGTGTGTCCTGAAACATCTAAAAAACACAGCTTAGAGAGCATAGGGCACTTCCACTCATGGGGGTATAAATTGGGAAAATTAAAAATCAGCAAGACACAAGCACCCCAAAGTTTAGGACTGCTCTGTTGACAAGGACCTCCACTTCATTCCACCTTCAATATCCCAGGAAAAAGAAAAATGGATAAAGAAGTTGTGGTCCTTATGTACAATGGAATATCACTCAGCCATGAAATCAATGTCATAAGGCTAGTAGCAGCATGATGAGTGGATTTAGGTACGACGATTCTAAGTGAAATAAGTCACACAGAAAAGGACACTTCTCATAAGGTATCACTTATAGAGGGAATGTAAAAACCGTTACACTTGAACTGAATTACAAAACAGAACAGAGTCACACATGCAGAAAACACACTATGGCTGCTTAATGGGAAAGGTGAGGTGGGGTGATACATAAAACAAGGGTTTCAAATTAGCTCAGATACCGTTCCATAAACCCAATATGTAATAGACAAGACCTACTCCTTGCTCAGAGAACTGGACTCAACACGCCCTATTCACCGCACAAGAATATATCTGACTAGTAATAATCTTAAAACCTATGTATTGATATCTCTCTGTTCGTGTGTCAAGTGGGTGTAAAGCGGCATAAACACAGCAGTGAAAAGCAGCTAAACCCCATTATAAAAATAAATTACTTTGAAAAACCCATGAAACAAAACAGTGAAAGAGAGCGAAATTCTTACACAATGCGTTCAGGGGCTGTGATGCAACCTGGATTGACCATATCTAGACCCACAGCTGGATGAGACATAAGGGTGGACACTCTTGGGGCTGAGAGTTTTGGTGAGGTTGGGTGAGCAAACGCAAACCCTTTAAAGTAATACTGCGTGGTACCCATCGCATGGGTCCGAAATCTCCAGGTTCAAGGGCATCTTCCTACATCGAAACCATGCATGAGAAACCCAGAAGATGGTACACCGTGTGATGGGGAAAGGTTTCTAAAACGCACCTCATTTCTCATCTGCTTGTGCCCGGGTTCGCCATTCCAGCCACTTTACTAGCAATCTCCCTCCTTGGAGCATCAGCACCTTTAACCTCCTGTTCCGTACAGGTTGCAATTTGTCCTGAGGATGAACGGGAAGACGTGGAACCAATGAGAGACTAGCTCTTGGTGTTGGGACAGGCACAGGTCACTCTATTTTCCCATCAGGAAGAAGAATTAACCACAGGCTCAGCCTGCCCCCCGGAACCAGAACAGGGCCTGAAGCCATCCTGCGCTTTTGCGGCCATCTCCCAAAAACGCGAGTTGTAAAATGGAGGTTCAGGGCACTGCAATTCACAAACCTGCAGAGTTATAAATGATAACTCTCATCCACAAATATATTGAGGGAAGGCAAAGAAGAGGATTTGAAATCAAGGCAGAATTGCAGGAAACAGATTTCAGGAGGTAGATTCGAATCGCCCTTAAAGCACATGAAAAGCGGCAAAATGTTGACAATGATGCCCTTGGCCAAAAAGGGCGTATGCGTTTTTTCCTGAATATATTCAGGAAAAAACGCATACGCCCTTTTTGGCCAACCAAGCAACCTGGAAAGGCAAATCAGCGCTACAAAGATGTCTCGCTTCCCATCGGTTAAAAAGGCCATGCTGAAAAAAGTGTCAAAACCAGAAATGCAGGACAGGCCATGGAGAAATGGGAGCCTTGCTACACTGATGGGCGGGATGTAAATTGCCAACAGCCACTCTGGAGAAGCGTACGGTGAGTCCTGAAACAACTAAAAAACAAAGCTTAGAGAGCATAGGGCACTTCCACTAATGGGGGTATAAATTGGGAAAATTAAAAATCAGCAAAACACAAGCACCCCAAAGGTTAGGACTGCTCTGTTGACAAGGACCTCCACTTCATTCCACCTTCAATATCCCAGGAAAGAGAAAAATGGATAAAGAAGTTGTGGTCCTTATGTACAATGGAATATCACTCAGCCGTGAAATCAATGTCATAAGGCTAGTAGCAGCATGATGAGTGGATTTAGGTACGACGACTCTAAGTGAAATAAGACACACAGAAAAGGACACTTCTCATAAGGTATCACTTATAGAGGGAATGTAAAAACCGTTACACTTGAACTGAATTACAAAACAGAACAGAGTCACACATGCAGAAAACACACTATGGCTGCTTAACGGGAAAGGTGAGGTGGGGTGATACATAAAACAAGGGTTTCAAATTAGCTCAGATACCGTTCCATAAACCCAATATGTAATAGACAAGACCTACTCCTTGCTCAGAGAACTGGACTCAACACGCCCTATTCACCGCACAAGAATATATCTGACTAGTAATAATCTTAAAACCTATGTATTGATATCTCTCTGTTAGTGTGTCAAGTGGGTGTAAAGCGGCATAAACACAGCAGTGAAAAGCAGCTAAACCCCATTATAAAAATAAATTACTTTGAAAAACCCATGAAACAAAGACAGTGAAAGAGAGAGAAATTCTTACACAATGCGTTCAGGGGTTGTGATGCAACCTGGATTGACCATATCTAGACCCACAGCTGGATGAGACATAAGGGTGGACACTCTTGGGGCTGAGAGGTTTGGTGAGGTTGGGTGAGCAAACGCAAACCCTTTAAAGTAATACTGCGTGGTACCCATCGCATGGGTCCCAAATCTCCAGGTTCAAGGGCATCTTCCTACATCGAAACCATGCATGAGAAACCCAGAAGATGGTACACCGTGTGATGGGGAAAGGTTTCTAAAACGCACCTCATTTCTCATCTGCTTGTGCCCGGGTTCGCCATTCCAGCCACTTTACTAGCAATCTCCCTCCTTGGAGCATCAGCACCTTTAACCTCCTGTTCCGTACAGGTTGCAGTTTGTACTGAGGATGAACGGGAAGACGTGGAACCAATGAAAGACTAGCTCTTGGTGTTGGGACAGGCACAGGTCACTCTATTTTCCCATCAGGAAGAAGAATTAACCACAGGCTCAGCCTGCCCCCCGGAACCAGAACAGGGCCTGAAGCCATCCTGCGCTTTTGCGGCCATCTCCCAAAAACGCGAGTTGTAAAATGGAGGTTCAGGGCACTGCAATTCACAAAACTGCAGAGTTATAAATGATAACTCTCGTCCACAAATATATTGAGGGAAGGCAAAGAAGAGGATTTGAAATCAAGGTAGAATTGCAGGAAACAGATTTCAGGAGGTAGATTCGAATCGCCTTTAAAGCACATGAAAAGCGGCAAAACGTTGACAATGATGCCCTTGTCCAAAAAGGGCGTATGCGTTTTTTCCTGAATATATTCAGGAAAAAACGCATACGCCCTTTTTGGCCAACCAAGCAACCTGGAAAGGCAAATCAGCGCTACAAAGATGTCTCGCTTCCCATCGGTTAAAAAGGCCATGCTGAAAAAAGTGTCAAAACCAGAAATGCAGGACAGGCCATGGAGAAATGGGAGCCTTGCTACACTGATGGGCGGGATGTAAATTGCCAACAGCCACTCTGGAGAAGCATACGGTGAGTCCTGAAACAACTAAAAAACAAAGCTTAGAGAGCATAGGGCACTTCCACTAATGGGGGTATAAATTGGGAAAATTAAAAATCAGCAAAACACAAGCACCCCAAAGTTTAGGACTGCTCTGTTGACAAGGACCTCCACTTCATTCCACCTTCAATATCCCAGGAAAGAGAAAAATGGATAAAGAAGTTGTGGTCCTTATGTACAATGGAATATCACTCAGCCGTGAAATCAATGTCATAAGGCTAGTAGCAGCATGATGAGTGGATTTAGGTACGACGATTCTAAGTGAAATAAGTCACACAGAAAAGGACACTTCTCATAAGGTATCACTTATAGAGGGAATGTAAAAACCGTTACACTTGAACTGAATTACAAAACAGAACAGAGTCACACATGCAGAAAACACACTATGGCTGCTTAATGGGAAAGGTGAGGTGGGGTGATACATAAAACAAGGGTTTCAAATTAGCTCAGATACCGTTCCATAAACCCAATATGTAATAGACAAGACCTACTCCTTGCTCAGAGAACTGGACTCAACACGCCCTATTCACCGCACAAGAATATATCTGACTAGTAATAATCTTAAAACCTATGTATTGATATCTCTCTGTTAGTGTGTCAAGTGGGTGTAATGCGGCCTATACACAGCAGTGAAAAGCAGCTAAACCCCATTATAAAAATAAATTACTTTGAAAAACCCATGAAACAAAGACAGTGAAAGAGAGCGAAATTCTTACACAATTCGTTCAGGGGCTGTGATGCAACCTGCATTGACCATATCTAGACCCACAGCTGGATGAGACATAAGGGTGGACACTCTTGGGGCTGAGAGGTTTGGTGAGGTTGGGTGAGCAAACGCAGACCCTTTAAAGTAATACTGCGTGGTACCCATCGCATGGGTCTCAAATCTCCAGGTTCAAGGGCATCTTCCTACATCGAAAACATGCATGAGAAACCCAGAAGATGGTACACCGTGTGATGGGGAAAGGTTTCTAAAACGCACCTCATTTCTCATCTCCTTGTGCTCGGGTTCGCCATTCCAGCCACTTTACTAGCAATCTCCCTCCTTGGAGCATCATCACGTTTAACCTCCTTTTCCGTACAGGTTTATATTTGTCCTGAGGATGAACGGGAAGACGTGGAACCAATGAGAGACTAGCTCTTGGTGTTGGGACAGGCACAGGTCACTCTATTTTCCCATCAGGAAGAAGAATTAACCACAGGCTCAGCCTGCCCCCCGGAACAAGAACAGGGCCTGAAGCCATCCTGCGCTTTTGCGGCCATCTCCCAAAAACGCGAGTTGTAAAATGGAGGTTCAGGGCACTGCAATTCACAAACCTGCAGAGTTATAAATGATAACTCTCGTCCACAAATATATTGAGGGAAGGCAAAGAAGAGGATTTGAAATCAAGGCAGAATTGCAGGAAACAGATTTCAGGAGGTAGATTCGAATCGCCTTTAAAGCACATGAAAAGCGGCAAAACGTTGACAATGATGCCCTTGGCCAAAAAGGGCGTATGCGTTTTTTCCTGAATATATTCAGGAAAAAACGCATATGCCCTTTTTGGCCAACCAAGCAACCTGGAAAGGCAAATCAGCGCTACAAAGATGTCTCACTTCACATCGTTCAAAAGGGCCATGCTGAAAAAAGTGTCAAAACCAGAAATGCAGGACAGGCCATGGAGAAATGGGAGCCTTGCTACACTGATGGGCGGGATGTAAATTGCCAACAGCCACTCTGGAGAAGCGTACGGTGAGTCCTGAAACATCTAAAAAACAAAGCATAGAGAGCATAGGGCACTTCCACTCATGGGGTTATAAATTGGGAAAATTAAAAATCAGCAAGACACAAGCACCCCAAAGTTTAGGGCTGCTCTGTTGACAAGGACCTCCACTTCATTCCACCTTCAATATCCCAGGAAAGAGAAAAATGGATAAAGAAGTTGTGGTCCTTATGTACAATGGAATATCACTCAGCCGTGAAATCAATGTCATAAGGCTAGTAGCAGCATGATGAGTGGATTTAGGTACGACGACTCTAAGTGAAATAAGTCACACAGAAAAGGACACTTCTCATAAGGTATCACTTATAGAGGGAATGTAAAAACCGTTACACTTGAACTGAATTACAAAACAGAACAGAGTCACACATGCAGAAAACACACTATGGCTGCTTAACGGGAAAGGTGAGGTGGGGTGATACATAAAACAAGGGTTTCAAATTAGCTCAGATACCGTTCCATAAACCCAATATGTAATAGACAAGACCTACTCCTTGCTCAGAGAACTGGACTCAACACGCCCTATTCACCGCACAAGAATATATCTGACTAGTAATAATCTTAAAACCTATGTATTGATATCTCTCTGTTAGTGTGTCAAGTGGGTAAAAAGCAGCATAAACACAGCAGTGAAAAGCAGCTAAACCCCATTATAAAAATAAATTACTTTGAAAAACCCATGAAACAAAGACAGTGAAAGAGAGAGAAATTCTTACACAATGCGTTCAGGGGCTGTGATGCAACCTGGATTGACCATATCTAGACCCACAGCTGGATGAGACATAAGGGTGGACACTGTTGCGGCTGAGAGGTTTGGTGAGGTTGGGTGAGCAAACGCAGACCCTTTAAAGTAATACTGCGTGGTACCCATCGCATGGGTCCCAAATCTCCAGGTTCAAGGTCATCTTCCTACATCGAAACCATGCATGAGAATCCCAGAAGATGGTACACCGTGTGATGGGGAAAGGTTTCTAAAACGCACCTCATTTCTCATCTGCTTGTGCCCGGGTTCGCCATTCCAGCCACTTTACTAGCAATCTCCCTCCTTGGAGCATCAGCACCTTTAACCTCCTGTTCCGTACAGGTTGCAATTTGTCCTGAGGATGAACGGGAAGACGTGGAACCAATGAGAGACTAGCTCTTGGTGTTGGGACAGGCACAGGTCACTCTATTTTCCCATCAGGAAGAAGAATTAACCACAGGCTCAGCCTGCCCCCCGGAACCAGAACAGGGCCTGAAGCCATCCTGCGCTTTTGCGGCCAGCTCCCTAAAAAGCGAGTTGTAAAATGGAGGTTCAGGGCACTGCAATTCACAAACCTGCAGAGTTATAAATGATAACTCTCATCCACAAATATATTGAGGGAAGGCAAAGAAGAGGATTTGAAACCAAGGCAGAATTGCAGGAAACAGATTTCAGGAGGTAGATTCGAATCGCCTTTAAAGCACATGAAAAGCGGCAAAACGTTGACAATGATGCCCTTGGCCAAAAAGGGCGTATGCGTTTTTTCCTGAATATATTCAGGAAAAAACGCATACGCCCTTTTTGGCCAACCAAGCAACCTGGAAAGGCAAATCAGCGCTACAAAGATGTCTCGCTTCCCATCGGTCAAAAGGGCCATGCTGAAAAAAGTGTCAAAACCAGAAATGCAGGACAGGCCATGGAGAAATGGGAGCCTTGGTACACTGATGGGCGGGATGTAAATTGAGAACAGCCACTCTGGAGAAGAGTACGGTGTGTCCTGAAACATCTAAAAAACACAGCTTAGAGAGCATAGGGCACTTCCACTCATGGGGGTATAAATTGGGAAAATTAAAAATCAGCATGACAGAAGCACCCCAAAGTTTAGAACTGCTCTGTTGACAAGGACCTCCACTTCATTCCACCTTCAATATCCCAGGAAAGAGAAAAATGGATAAAGAAGTTGTGGTCCTTATGTACAATGGAATATCACTCAGCCATGAAATCAATGTCATAAGGCTAGTAGCAGCATGATGAGTGGATTTAGGTACGACGATTCTAAGTGAAATAAGTCACACAGAAAAGGACACTTCTCATAAGGTATCACTTATAGAGGGAATGTAAAAACCGTTACACTTGAACTGAATTACAAAACAGAACAGAGTCACACATGCAGAAAACACACTATGGCTGCTTAATGGGAAAGGTGAGGTGGGGTGATACATAAAACAAGGGTTTCAAATTAGCTCAGATACCGTTCCATAAACCCAATATGTAATAGACAAGACCTACTCCTTGCTCAGAGAACTGGACTCAACACGCCCTATTCACCGCACAAGAATATATCTGACTAGTAATAATCTTAAAACCTATGTATTGATATCTCTCTGTTAGTGTGTCAAGTGGGTGAAAAGCGGCATAAACACAGCACTGAAAAGCAGCTAAACCCATTTATAAAAATAAATTACTTTGAAAAACCTATGAAACAAAGACAGTGAAAGAAATAGAAATTCTTACACAATGCGTTCACGGGCTGTGATGCAACCTGGATTGACCATATCTAGACCCACAGCTGGATGAGACATAAGGGTGGACACTCTTGGGGCTGAGAGGTTTGGTGAGGTTGGGTGAGCAAACGCAAACCCTTTTAAGTAATACTGCGTGGTACCCATCGCATGGGTCCCAAATCTCCAGGTTCAAGGGCATCTTCCTACATCGAAAACATGCATGAGAAACCCAGAAGATGGTACACCGTGTGATGGGGAAAGGTTTCTAAAACGCACCTCATTTCTCATCTCCTTGTGCTCGGGTTCGCCATTCCAGCCACTTTACTAGCAATCTCCCTCCTTGGAGCATCATCACGTTTAACCTCCTGTTCCGTACAGGTTGATATTTGTCCTAAGGATGAACGGGAAGACGTGGAACCAATGAGAGACTAGCTCTTGGTGTTGGGACAGGCACAGGTCACTCTATTTTCCCATCAGGAAGAAGAATTAACCACAGGATCAGCCTGCCCCCCGGAACAAGAACAGAGCCTGAAGCCATCCTGCGCTTTTGCGGCCATCTCCCAAAAACGCGAGTTGTAAAATGGAGGTTCAGGGCACTGCAATTCACAAACGTGCAGAGTTATAAATGATAACTCTGGTCCACAAATATATTGAGGGAAGGCAAAGAAGAGGATTTGAAATCAAGGCAGAATTGCAGGAAACAGATTTCAGGAGGTAGATTCGAATCGCCTTTAAAGCACATGAAAAGCAGAAAATCGTTGACAATGATACCCTTGGCCAAAAAGGGCGTATGCGTTTTTTCCTGAATATATTCAGGAAAAAACGCATACGCCCTTTTTGGCCAACCAAGCAACCTGGAAAGGCAAATCAGCGCTACAAACAAGTCTCGCTTCCCATCGGTGAAAAGGGCCATGCTGAAAAAAATGTCAAAACCAGAAATGCAGGACAGGCCATGGAGAAATGGGAGCCTTCCTATACTGATGGGCTTGATGTAAAATGCCAACAGCCACTCTGCAGAAGTGTACGGTGTGTCCTGAAACATCTAAAAAACACAGCTTAGAGAGCATAGGGCACTTCCACTCATGGGGTTATAAATTGGGAAAATTAAAAATCAGCAAGACACAAGCACCCCAAAGTTTAGGGCTGCTCTGTTGACAAGGACCTCCACTTCATTCCACCTTCAATATCCCAGGAAACAGAAAAATGGATAAAGAAGTTGTGGTCCTTATGTACAATGGAATATCACTCAGCCGTGAAATCAATGTCATAAGGCTAGTAGCAGCATGATGAGTGGATATAGGTACGACGATTCTAAGTGAAATAAGTCACACAGAAAAGGACACTTCTCATAAGGTATCACTTATACAGGGAATGTAAAAACCGTTACACTTGAACTGAATCATAAAACAGAACAGAGTCACACATGCAGAAAACACACTATGGCTGCTTAACGGGAAAGGTGAGGTGGGGTGATACATAAAACAAGGGTTTCAAATTAGCTCAGATACCGTTCCATAAACCCAATATGTAATAGCCAAGACCTACTCCTTGCTCAGAGAACTGGACTCAAGACGCCCTATTCACCGCACAAGAATATATCTGACTAGTAATAATCTAAAAACCTATGTATTGATATCTCTCTGTTAGTGTGTCAAGTGGGTAAAAAGCGGCATAAACACAGCAGTGAAAAGCAGCTAAACCCCATTATAAAAATAAATTACTTTGAAAAACCCATGAAACAAAGACAGTGAAAGAGAGAGAAATTCTTACACAATGCGTTCAGGGGCTGTGATGCAACCTGGATTGACCATATCTAGACCCACAGCTGGATGAGACATAAGGGTGGACACTGTTGCGGCTGACAGGTTTGGTGAGGTTGGGTGAGCAAACGCAGACCCTTTAAAGTAATACTGCGTGGTACCCATCGCATGGGTCCCAAATCTCCAGGTTCAAGGTCATCTTCCTACATCGAAAACATGCATGAGATACCCAGAAGATGGTACACCGTGTGATGGGGAAAGGTTTCTAAAACGCACCTCATTTCTCATCTGCTTGTGCCCGGGTTCGCCATTCCAGCCACTTTACTAGCAATCTCCCTCCTTGGAGCATCAGCACCTTTAACCTCCTGTTCCGTACAGGTTGCAATTTGTACTGAGGATGAACGGGAAGACGTGGAACCAATGAGAGACTAGCTCTTGGTGTTGGAACAGGCACAGGTCACTCTATTTTCCCATCAGGAAGAAGAATTAACCACAGGCTCAGCCTGCCCCCCGGAACCAGAACAGGGCCTGAAGCCATCCTGCGCTTTTGCGGCCAGCTCCCTAAAAAGCGAGTTGTAAAATGGAGGTTCAGGGCACTGCAATTCACAAACCTGCAGAGTTATAAATGATAACTCTCATCCACAAATATATTGAGGGAAGGCAAAGAAGAGGATTTGAAATCAAGGCAGAATTGCAGGAAACAGATTTCAGGAGGTAGATTCGAATCGCCTTTAAAGCACATGAAAAGCGGCAAAACGTTGACAATGATGCCCTTGGCCAAAAAGGGCGTATGCGTTTTTTCCTGAATATATTCAGGAAAAAACGCATACGCCCTTTTTGGCCAACCAAGCAACCTGGAAAGGCAAATCAGCGCTACAAAGATGTCTCGCTTCCCATCGGTCAAAAGGGCCATGCTGAAAAAAGTGTCAAAACCAGAAATGCAGGACAGGCCATGGAGAAATGGGAGCCTTGGTACACTGATGGGCGGGATGTAAATTGAGAACAGCCACTCTGGAGAAGAGTACGGTGTGTCCTGAAACATCTAAAAAACACAGCTTAGAGAGCATAGGGCACTTCCACTCATGGGGGTATAAATTGGGAAAATTAAAAATCAGCATGACAGAAGCACCCCAAAGTTTAGGACTGCTCTGTTGACAAGGACCTCCACTTCATTCCACCTTCAATATCCCAGGAAAGAGAAAAATGGATAAAGAAGTTGTGGTCCTTATGTACAATGGAATATCACTCAGCCATGAAATCAATGTCATAAGGCTAGTAGCAGCATGATGAGTGGATTTAGGTACGACGATTCTAAGTGAAATAAGTCACACAGAAAAGGACACTTCTCATAAGGTATCACTTATAGAGGGAATGTAAAAACCGTTACACTTGAACTGAATTACAAAACAGAACAGAGTCACACATGCAGAAAACACACTATGGCTGCTTAATGGGAAAGGTGAGGTGGGGTGATACATAAAACAAGGGTTTCAAATTAGCTCAGATACCGTTCCATAAACCCAATATGTAATAGACAAGACCTACTCCTTGCTCAGAGAACTGGACTCAACACGCCCTATTCACCGCACAAGAATATATCTGACTAGTAATAATCTTAAAACCTATGTATTGATATCTCTCTGTTAGTGTGTCAAGTGGGTGAAAAGCGGCAGAAACACAGCACTGAAAAGCAGCTAAACCCATTTATAAAAATAAATTACTTTGAAAAACCCATGAAACAAAGACAGTGAAAGAAATAGAAATTCTTACACAATGCGTTCACGGGCTGTGATGCAACCTGGATTGACCATATCTAGACCCACAGCTGGATGAGACATAAGGGTGGACACTCTTGGGGCTGAGAGGTTTGGTGAGGTTGGGTGAGCAAACGCAAACCCTTTTAAGTAATACTGCGTGGTACCCATCGCATGGGTCCCAAATCTCCAGGTTCAAGGGCATCTTCCTACATCGAAAACATGCATGAGAAACCCAGAAGATGGTACACCGTGTGATGGGGAAAGGTTTCTAAAACGCACCTCATTTCTCATCTCCTTGTGCTCGGGTTCGCCATTCCAGCCACTTTACTAGCAATCTCCCTCCTTGGAGCATCATCACGTTTAACCTCCTGTTCCGTACAGGTTGATATTTGTCCTAAGGATGAACGGGAAGACGTGGAACCAATGAGAGACTAGCTCTTGGTGTTGGGACAGGCACAGGTCACTCTATTTTCCCATCAGGAAGAAGAATTAACCACAGGCTCAGCCTGCCCCCCGGAACAAGAACAGAGCCTGAAGCCATCCTGCGCTTTTGCGGCCATCTCCCAAAAACGCGAGTTGTAAAATGGAGGTTCAGGGCACTGCAATTCACAAACGTGCAGAGTTATAAATGATAACTCTCGTCCACAAATATATTGAGGGAAGGCAAAGAAGAGGATTTGAAATCAAGGCAGAATTGCAGGAAACAGATTTCAGGAGGTAGATTCGAATCGCATTTAAAGCACATGAAAAGCAGAAAATCGTTGACAATGATACCCTTGGCCAAAAAGGGCGTATGCGTTTTTTCCTGAATATATTCAGGAAAAAACGCATACGCCCTTTTTGGCCAACCAAGCAACCTGGAAAGGCAAATCAGCGCTACAAACAAGTCTCGCTTCCCATCGGTCAAAAGGGCCATGCTGAAAAAAATGTCAAAACCAGAAATGCAGGACAGGCCATGGAGAAATGGGAGCCTTCCTATACTGATGGGCTTGATGTAAATTGCCAACAGCCACTCTGCAGAAGTGTACGGTGTGTCCTGAAACATCTAAAAAACACAGCTTAGAGAGCATAGGGCACTTCCACTCATGGGGTTATAAATTGGGAAAATTAAAAATCAGCAAGACACAAGCACCCCAAAGTTTAGGGCTGCTCTGTTGACAAGGACCTCCACTTCATTCCACCTTCAATATCCCAGGAAAGAGAAAAATGGATAAAGAAGTTGTGGTCCTTATGTACAATGGAATATCACTCAGCCGTGAAATCAATGTCATAAGGCTAGTAGCAGCATGATGAGTGGATATAGGTACGACGATTCTAAGTGAAATAAGTCACACAGAAAAGGACACTTCTCATAAGGTATCACTTATACAGGGAATGTAAAAACCGTTACACTTGAACTGAATCAGAAAACAGAACAGAGTCACACATGCAGAAAACACACTATGGCTGCTTAACGGGAAAGGTGAGGTGGGGTGATACATAAAACAAGGGTTTCAAATTAGCTCAGATACCGTTCCATAAACCCAATATGTAATAGACAAGACCTACTCCTTGCTCAGAGAACTGGACTCAACACGCCCTATTCACCGCACAAGAATATATCTGACTAGTAATAATCTTAAAACCTATGTATTGATATCTCTCTGTTAGTGTGTCAAGTGGGTAAAAGGCGGCATAAACACAGCAGTGAAAAGCAGCTAAACCCCATTATAAAAATAAATTACTTTGAAAAACCCATGAAACAAAGACAGTGAAAGAGATCGAAATTCTTACACAATGCGTTCAGGGGCTGTGATGCAACATGGATTGACCATATCTAGACCCACAGCTGGATGAGACCTAAGGGTGGACACTGTTGCGGCTGAGAGGTTTGGTGAGGTTGGGTGAGCAAACGCAAACCCTTTAAAGGAATACTGCGTGGTACCCATCGCATGGGTCCCAAATCTCCAGGTTCAAGGGCATCTTCCTACATCGAAAACATGCATGAGATACCCAGAAGATGGTACACCGTGTGATGGGGAAAGGTTTCTAAAACGCACCTCATTTCTCATCTACTTGTGCCCGGATTCGCCATTCCAGCCACTTTACTAGCAATCTCCCTCCTTGGAGCATCAGCACCTTTAACCTCCTGTTCCGTACAGGTTGCAATTTGTACTGAGGATGAACGCGAAGACGTGGAACCAATGAAAGACTAGCTCTTGGTGTTGGGACAGGCACAGGTCACTCTATTTTCCCATCAGGAAGAAGAATTAACCACAGGCTCAGCCTGCCCTCCGGAACCAGAACAGGGCCTGAAGCCATCCTGCGCTTTTGCGGCCAGCTCCCTAAAAAGCGAGTTGTAAAATGGAGGTTCAGGGCACTGCAATTCACAAACCTGCAGACTTATAAATGATAACTCTCGTCCACAAATATATTGAGGGAAGGCAAAGAAGAGGATTTGAAATCAAGGCAGAATTGCAGGAAACAGATTTCAGGAGGTAGATTCGAATCGCCTTTAAAGCACATGAAAAGTGGCAAAACGTTGACAATGATGCCCTTGGCCAAAAAGGGCGTATGCGTTTTTTCCTGAATATATTCAGGAAAAAACGCATACGCCCTTTTTGGCCAACCAAGCAACCTGGAAAGGCAAATCAGCGCTACAAAGATGTCTCGCTTCCCATCGGTCAAAAGGGCCATGCTGAAAAAAGTGTCAACACTAGAAATGCAGGACAGGCCATGGAGAAATGGGAGCCTTGCTACACTGATGGGCGGGATGTAAATTGTCAACAGCCACTCTGGAGAAGTGTACGGTGAGTCCTGAAACGTCTAAAAAGCAAAGCTTAGAGAGCATAGGGCACTTCCACTCATGGGTTATAAATTGGGAAAATTAAAAATCAGCAAGACACAAGCACCCCAAAGTTTAAGGCTGCTCTGTTGACAAGGACCTCCACTTCATTCCACCTTCAATATCCCAGGAAAGAGAAAAATGGATAAAGAAGTTGTGGTCCTTATGTACAATGGAATATCACTCAGCCGTGAAATCAATGTCATAAGGCTAGTAGCAGCATGATGAGTGGATTTAGGTACGACGACTCTAAGTGAAATAAGTCACACAGAAAAGGACACTTCTCATAAGGTATCACTTATAGAGGGAATGTAAAAACCGTTACACTTGAACTGAATTACAAAACAGAACAGAGTCACACATGCAGAAAACACACTATGGCTGCTTAACGGGAAAGGTGAGGTGGGGTGATACATAAAACAAGGGTTTCAAATTAGCTCAGATACCGTTCCATAAACCCAATATGTAATAGACAAGACCTACTCCTTGCTCAGAGAACTGGACTCAACACGCCCTATTCACCGCACAAGAATATATCTGACTAGTAATAATCTTAAAACCTATGTATTGATATCTCTCTGTTAGTGTGTCAAGTGGGTAAAAAGCGGCATAAACACAGCAGTGAAAAGCAGCTAAACCCCATTATAAAAATAAATTACTTTGAAACACCCATGAAACAAAGACAGTGAAAGAGAGAGAAATTCTTACACAATGCGTTCAGGGGCTGTGATGCAACCTGGATTGACCATATCTAGACCCACAGCTGGATGAGACATAAGGGTGGACACTGTTGCGGCTGAGAGGTTTGGTGAGGTTGGGTGAGCAAACGCAGACCCTTTAAAGTAATACTGCGTGGTACCCATCGCATGGGTCCCAAATCTCCAGGTTCAAGGGCATCTTCCTACATCGAAAACATGCATGAGATACCCAGAAGATGGTACACCGTGTGATGGGGAAAGGTTTCTAAAACGCACCTCATTTCTCATCTGCTTGTGCCCGGGTTTGCCATTCCAGCCACTTTACTAGCAATCTCCCTTATTGGAGCATCAGCACCTTTAACCTCCTGTTCCGTACAGGTTGCAATTTGTACTGAGGATGAACGGGAAGACGTGGAACCAATGAAAGACTAGCTCTTGGTGTTGGGACAGGCACAGGTCACTCTATTTTCCCATCAGGAAGAAGAATTAACCACAGGCTCAGCCTGCCCCCCTGAACCAGAACAGGGCCTGAAGCCATCCTGCGCTTTTGCGGCCAGCTCCCTAAAAAGCGAGTTGTAAAATGGAGGTTCAGGGCACTGCAATTCACAAACCTGCAGAGTTATAAATGATAACTCTCGTCCACAAATATATTGAGGGAAGGCAAAGAAGAGGATTTGAAATCAAGGCAGAATTGCAGGAAACAGATTTCAGGAGGTAGATTCGAATCGCCTTTAAAGCACATGAAAAGCGGCAAAACGTTGACAATGATGCCCTTGGCCAAAAAGGGCGTATGCGTTTTTTCCTGAATATATTCAGGAAAAAACGCATACGCCCTTTTTGGCCAACCAAGCAACCTGGAAAGGCAAATCAGCGCTACAAAGAAGTCTCGCTTCCCATCGGTGAAAAGGGCCATGCTGCAAAAAGTGTCAAAACCAGAAATGCAGGACAGGCCATGGAGAAATGGGAGCCTTGCTACACTGATGGGCGGGATGTAAATTGCCAACAGCCACTCTGGAGAAGAGTACGGTGTGTCCTGAAACATCTAAAAAACACAGCTTAGAGAGCATAGGGCACTTCCACTCATGGGGTTATAAATTGGGAAAATGAAAAATCAGCAAGACACAAGCACCCTAAAGTTTAGGGCTGCTCTGTTGACAAGGACCTCCACTTCATTCCACCTTCAATATCCCAGGAAAGAGAAAAATGGATAAAGAAGTTGTGGTCCTTATGTACAATGGAATATCACTCAGCCATGAAATCAATGTCATAAGGCTAGTAGCAGCATGATGAGTGGATTTAGGTACGACGATTCTAAGTGAAATAAGTCACACAGAAAAGGACACTTCTCATAAGGTATCACTGATAGAGGGAATGTAAAAACCGTTACACTTGAACTGAATTACAAAACAGAACAGAGTCACACATGCAGAAAACACACTATGGCTGCTTAACGGGAAAGGTGAGGTGGGGTGATACATAAAACAAGGGTTTCAAATTAGCTCATATACCGTTCCATAAAACCAATATGTAATAGACAAGACCTACTCCTTGCTCAGAGAACTGGACTCAACACGCCCTATTCACCGCACAAGAATATATCTGACTAGTAATAATCTTAAAACCTATGTATTGATATCTCTCTGTTAGTGTGTCAAGTGGGTGTAAAGCGGCATAAACACAGCAGTGAAAAGCAGCTAAACCCCATTATAAAAATAAATTACTTTGAAAAACCCATGAAACAAAGACAGTGAAAGAGAGAGAAATTCTTACACAATGCGTTCAGGGGCTGTGATGCAACCTGGATTGACCATATCTAGACCCACCGCTGGATGAGACCTAAGGGTGGACACTGTTGCGGCTGAGAGGTTTGGTGAGGTTGGGTGAGCAAACGCAGACCCTTTAAAGTAACACTGCATGGTACCCATCGCATGGGTCCCAAATCTCCAGGTTCAAGGGCATCTTCCTACATCGAAAACATGCATGAGAAACCCAGAAGATGGTACACCGTGTGATGTGGAAAGGTTTCTAAAACGCACCTCATTTCTCATCTCCTTGTGCCCGGGTTCGCTATTCCAGCCGCTTTACTAGCAATCTCCCTACTTGGAGCATCAGCACCTTTAACCTCCTGTTCCGTACAGGTTGCAATTTGTCCTGAGGATGAACGGGAAGACGTGGAACCAATGAGAGACTAGCTCTTGGTGTTGGGACAGGCACAGGTCACTCTATTTTCCCATCAGGAAGAAGAATTAACCACAGGCTCAGCCTGCCCCCCGGAACCAGAACAGGGCCTGAAGCCATCCTGCGCTATTGCTGCCAGCTCCCTAAAAATCGAGTTGTAAAATGGAGGTTCAGGGCACTGCAATTCACAAACCTGCAGACTTATAAATGATAACTCTCGTCCACAAATATATTGAGGGAAGGCAAAGAAGAGGATTTGAAATCAAGGCAGAATTGCAGGAAACAGATTTCAGGAGGTAGATTAGAATCGCCTTTAAAGCACATGAAAAGTGGCAAAACGTTGACAATGATGCCCTTGGCCAAAAAGGGCGTATGCGTTTTTTCCTGAATATATTCAGGAAAAAACGCATACGCCCTTTTTGGCCAACCAAGCAACCTGGAAAGGCAAATCAGCGCTACAAAGATGTCTCGCTTCCCATCGGTCAAAAGGGCCATGCTGAAAAAAGTGTCAAAACCAGAAATGCAGGACAGGCCATGGAGAAATGGGAGCCTTGCTACACTGATGGGCGGGATGTAAATTGTCAACAGCCACTCTGGAGAAGTGTACGGTGAGTCCTGAAACGTCTAAAAAGCAAAGCTTAGAGAGCATAGGGCACTTCCACTCATGGGGGTATAAATTGGGAAAATTAAAAATCAGCAAGACACAAGCACCCCAAAGTTTAGGGCTGCTCTGTTGACAAGGACCTCCACTTCATTCCACCTTCAATATCCCAGGAAAGAGAAAAATGGATAAAGAAGTTGTGGTCCTTATGTACAATGGAATATCACTCAGCCGTGAAATCAATGTCATAAGGCTAGTAGCAGCATGATGAGTGGATTTAGGTACGACGACTCTAAGTGAAATAAGTCACACAGAAAAGGACACTTCTCATAAGGTATCACTTATAGAGGGAATGTAAAAACCGTTACACTTGAACTGAATTACAAAACAGAACAGAGTCACACATGCAGAAAACACACTATGGCTGCTTAACGGGAAAGGTGAGGTGGGGTGATACATAAAACAAGGGTTTCAAATTAGCTCAGATACCGTTCCATAAACCCAATATGTAATAGACAAGACCTACTCCTTGCTCAGAGAACTGGACTCAACACGCCCTATTCACCGCACAAGAATATATCTGACTAGTAATAATCTTAAAACCTATGTATTGATATCTCTCTGTTAGTGTGTCAAGTGGGTAAAAAGCAGCACAAACACAGCAGTGAAAAGCAGCTAAACCCCATTATAAAAATAAATTACTTTGAAAAACCCATGAAACAAAGACAGTTAAAGAGAGAGAAATTCTTACACAATGCGTTCAGGGGCTGTGATGCAACCTGGATTGACCATATCTAGACCCACAGCTGGATGAGACATAAGGGTGGACACTGTTGCGGCTGAGAGGTTTGGTGAGGTTGGGTGAGCAAACGCAGACCCTTTAAAGTAATACTGCGTGGTACCCATCGCATGGGTCCCAAATCTCCAGGTTCAAGGTCATCTTCCTACATCGAAAACATGCATGAGATACCAAGAAGATGGTACACCGTGTGATGGGGAAAGGTTTCTAAAACGCACCTCATTTCTCATCTGCTTGTGCCCGGGTTCGCCATTCCAGCCACTTTACTAGCAATCTCCCTCCTTGGAGCATCAGCACCTTTAACCTCCTGTTCCGTACAGGTTGCAATTTGTACTGAGGATGAACGGGAAGACGTGGAACCAATGAAAGACTAGCTCTTGGTGTTGGGACAGGCACAGGTCACTCTATTTTCCCATCAGGAAGAAGAATTAACCACAGGCTCAGCCTGCCCCCCGGACCCAGAACAGGGCCTGAAGCCATCCTGCGCTTTTGCGGCCAGCTCCCTAAAAAGCGAGTTGTAAAATGGAGGTTCAGGGCACTGCAATTCACAAACCTGAAGAGTTATAAATGATAACTCTCGTCCACAAATATATTGAGGGAAGGCAAAGAAGAGGATTTGAAATCAAGGCAGAATTGCAGGAAACAGATTTCAGGAGGTAGATTCGAATCGCCTTTAAAGCACATGAAAAGCGGCAAAACGTTGACAATGATGCCCTTGGCCAAAAAGGGCGTATGCGTTTTTTCCTGAATATATTCAGGAAAAAACGCATACGCCCTTTTTGGCCAACCAAGCAACCTGGAAAGGCAAATCAGCACTACAAAGATGTCTCGCTTCCCATCGGTCAAAAGGGCCATGCTGAAAAAAGTGTCAAAACCAGAAATGCAGGACAGGCCATGGAGAAATGGGAGCCTTGCTACACTGATGGGCGGGATGTAAATTGTCAACAGCCACTCTGGAGAAGTGTACGGTGAGTCCTGAAACGGCTAAAAAGCAAAGCTTAGAGAGCATAGGGCACTTCCACTCATGGGGGTATAAATTGGGAAAATTAAAAATCAGCAAGACACAAGCACCCCAAAGTTTAGGGCTGCTCTGTTGACAAGGACCTCCACTTCATTCCACCTTCAATATCCCAGGAAAGAGAAAAATGGATAAAGAAGTTGTGGTCCTTATGTACAATGGAATATCACTCAGCCGTGAAATCAATGTCATAAGGCTAGTAGCAGCATGATGAGTGGATTTAGGTACGACGATTCTAAGTGAAATAAGTCACACAGAAAAGGACACTTCTCATAAGGTATCACTGATAGAGGGAATGTAAAAACCGTTACACTTGAACTGAATTACAAAACAGAACAGAGTCACACATGCAGAAAACACACTATGGCTGCTTAACGGGAAAGGTGAGGTGGGGTGATACATAAAACAAGGGTTTCAAATTAGCTCAGATACCGTTCCATAAAACCAATATGTAATAGACAAGACCTACTCCTTGCTCAGAGAACTGAACTCAACACGCCCTATTCACCGCACAAGAATATATCTGACTAGTAATAATCTTAAAACCTATGTATTGATATCTCTCTGTTAGTGTGTCAAGTGGGTGTAAAGCGGCATAAACACAGCAGTGAAAAGCAGCTAAACCCCATTATAAAAATAAATTACTTTGAAAAACCCATGAAACAAAGACAGTGAAAGAGAGCGAAATTCTTACACAATGCGTTCAGGGGCTGTGATGCAACCTGGATTGACCATATCTAGACCCACAGCTGGATGAGACCTAAGGGTGGACACTCTTGGGGCTGAGAGGTTTGGTGAGGTTGGGTGAGCAAACGCAGACCCTTTAAAGTAATACTGCATGGTACCCATCGCATGGGTCCCAAATCTCCAGGTTCAAGGGCATCTTCCTACATCGAAAACATGCATGAGGAACCCAGAAGATGGTACACCGTGTGATGGGGAAAGGTTTCTAAAACGCACCTCATTTCTCATCTCCTTGTGCTCGGGTTCGCTATTCCAGCCGCTTTACTAGCAATCTCCCTACTTGGAGCATCAGCACCTTTAACCTCCTGTTCCGTACAGGTTGCAATTTGTCCTGAGGATGAACGGGAAGACGTGGAACCAATGAGAGACTAGCTCTTGGTGTTGGGACAGGCACAGGTCACTCTATTTTCCCATCAGGAAGAAGTATTAACCACAGGCTCAGCCTGCCACCCGGAACCAGAACAGGGCCTGAAGCCATCCTGCGCTATTGCGGCCAGCTCCCTAAAAATCGAGTTGTAAAATGGAGGTTCAGGGCACTGCAATTCACAAACCTGCAGACTTATAAATGATAACTCTCGTCCACAAATATATTGAGGGAAGGCAAAGAAGAGGATTTGAAATCAAGGCAGAATTGCAGGAAACAGATTTCAGGAGGTAGATTCGAATCGCCTTTAAAGCACATGAAAAGCGGCAAAACGTTGACAATGATGCCCTTGGCCAAAAAGGGCGTATGCGTTTTTTCCTGAATATATTCAGGAAAAAACGCATACGCCCTTTTTGGCCAACCAAGCAACCTGGAAAGGCAAATCAGCGCTACAAAGAAGTCTCGCTTCCCATCGGTTAAAAAGGCCATGCTGAAAAAAGTGTCAAAACCAGAAATGCAGGACAGGCCATGGAGAAATGGGAGCCTTGCTACACTGATGGGCGGGATGTAAATTGCCAACAGCCACTCTGGAGAAGCGTACGGTGAGTCCTGAAACATCTAAAAAACAAAGCTTAGCGAGCATACGGCACTTCCACTCATGGGGTTATAAATTGGGAAAATGAAAAATCAGCAAGACACAAGCACCCCAAAGTTTAGGGCTGCTCTGTTGACAAGGACCTCCACTTCATTCCACCTTCAATATCCCAGGAAAGAGAAAAATGGATAAAGAAGTTGTGGTCCTTATGTACAATGGAATATCACTCAGCCATGAAATCAATGTCATAAGGCTAGTAGCAGCATCATGAGTGGATTTAGGTACGACGATTCTAAGTGAAATAAGTCACACAGAAAAGGACACTTCTCATAAGGTATCACTTATAGAGGGAATGTAAAAACCGTTACACTTGAACTGAATTACAAAACAGAACAGAGTCACACATGCAGAAAACACACTATGGCTGCTTAACGGGAAAGGTGAGGTGGGGTGATACATAAAACAAGGGTTTCAAATTAGCTCAGATACCGTTCCATAAACCCAATATGTAATAGACAAGACCTACTCCTTGCTCAGAGAACTGGACTCAACACGCCCTATTCATCGCACAGGAATATATCTGACGAGTAATAATCTTAAAACCTATGTATTGATATCTCTTTGTTAGTGTGTCAAGTGGGTGTAAAGCGGCATAAACACAGCAGTGAAAAGCAGCTAAACCCCATTATAAAAATAAATTACTTTGAAAAACCCATGAAACAAAGACAGTGAAAGAGATAGAAATTCTTACACAATGCGTTCACGGGCTGTGATGCAACCTGGATTGACCATATCTAGACCCACAGCTGGATGAGACCTAAGGGTGGACACTCTTGGGGCTGAGAGGTTTGGTGAGGTTGGGTGAGCAAACGCAGACCCTTTAAAGTAATACTGCATGGTACCCATCGCATGGGTCCCAAATCTCCAGGTTCAAGGGCATCTTCCTACATCGAAAACATGCATGAGGAACCCAGAAGATGGTACACCGTGTGATGGGGAAAGGTTTCTAAAACGCACCTCATTTCTCATCTCCTTGTGCTCGGGTTCGCTATTCCAGCCACTTTACTAGCAATCTCCCTACTTGGAGCATCAGCACCTTTAACCTCCTGTTCCGTACAGGTTGCAATTTGTCCTGAGGATGAACGGGAAGACGTGGAACCAATGAGAGACTAGCTCTTGGTGTTGGGACAGGCACAGGTCACTCTATTTTCCCATCAGGAAGAAGTATTAACCACAGGCTCAGCCTGCCACCCGGAACCAGAACAGGGCCTGAAGCCATCCTGCGCTATTGCGGCCAGCTCCCTAAAAATCGAGTTGTAAAATGGAGGTTCAGGGCACTGCAATTCACAAACCTGCAGACTTATAAATGATAACTCTCGTCCACAAATATATTGAGGGAAGGCAAAGAAGAGGATTTGAAATCAAGGCAGAATTGCAGGAAACAGATTTCAGGAGGTAGATTCGAATCGCCTTTAAAGCACATGAAAAGCGGCAAAACGTTGACAATGATGCCCTTGGCCAAAAAGGGCGTATGCGTTTTTTCCTGAATATATTCAGGAAAAAACGCATACGCCCTTTTTGGCCAACCAAGCAACCTGGAAAGGCAAATCAGCGCTACAAAGAAGTCTCGCTTCCCATCGGTTAAAAAGGCCATGCTGAAAAAAGTGTCAAAACCAGAAATGCAGGACAGGCCATGGAGAAATGGGAGCCTTGCTACACTGATGGGCGGGATGTAAATTGCCAACAGCCACTCTGGAGAAGCGTACGGTGAGTCCTGAAACATCTAAAAAACAAAGCTTAGCGAGCATACGGCACTTCCACTCATGGGGTTATAAATTGGGAAAATTAAAAATCAGCAAGACACAAGCACCCCAAAGTTTAGGGCTGCTCTGTTGACAAGGACCTCCACTTCATTCCACCTTCAATATCCCAGGAAAGAGAAAAATGGATAAAGAAGTTGTGGTCCTTATGTACAATGGAATATCACTCAGCCGTGAAATCAATGTCATAAGGCTAGTAGCAGCATGATGAGTGGATTTAGGTACGACGATTCTAAGTGAAATAAGTCACACAGAAAAGGACACTTCTCATAAGGTATCACTGATAGAGGGAATGTAAAAACCGTTACACTTGAACTGAATTACAAAACAGAACAGAGTCACACATGCAGAAAACACACTATGGCTGCTTAACGGGAAAGGTGAGGTGGGGTGATACATAAAACAAGGGTTTCAAATTAGCTCAGATACCGTTCCATAAAACCAATATGTAATAGACAAGACCTACTCCTTGCTCAGAGAACTGAACTCAACACGCCCTATTCACCGCACAAGAATATATCTGACTAGTAATAATCTTAAAACCTATGTATTGATATCTCTCTGTTAGTGTGTCAAGTGGGTGTAAAGCGGCATAAACACAGCAGTGAAAAGCAGCTAAACCCCATTATAAAAATAAATTACTTTGAAAAACCCATGAAACAAAGACAGTGAAAGAGAGCGAAATTCTTACACAATGCGTTCAGGGGCTGTGATGCAACCTGGATTGACCATATCTAGACCCACAGCTGGATGAGACCTAAGGGTGGACACTCTTGGGGCTGAGAGGTTTGGTGAGGTTGGGTGAGCAAACGCAGACCCTTTAAAGTAATACTGCATGGTACCCATCGCATGGGTCCCAAATCTCCAGGTTCAAGGGCATCTTCCTACATCGAAAACATGCATGAGGAACCCAGAAGATGGTACACCGTGTGATGGGGAAAGGTTTCTAAAACGCACCTCATTTCTCATCTCCTTGTGCTCGGGTTCGCTATTCCAGCCGCTTTACTAGCAATCTCCCTACTTGGAGCATCAGCACCTTTAACCTCCTGTTCCGTACAGGTTGCAATTTGTCCTGAGGATGAACGGGAAGACGTGGAACCAATGAGAGACTAGCTCTTGGTGTTGGGACAGGCACAGGTCACTCTATTTTCCCATCAGGAAGAAGTATTAACCACAGGCTCAGCCTGCCACCCGGAACCAGAACAGGGCCTGAAGCCATCCTGCGCTATTGCGGCCAGCTCCCTAAAAATCGAGTTGTAAAATGGAGGTTCAGGGCACTGCAATTCACAAACCTGCAGACTTATAAATGATAACTCTCGTCCACAAATATATTGAGGGAAGGCAAAGAAGAGGATTTGAAATCAAGGCAGAATTGCAGGAAACAGATTTCAGGAGGTAGATTCGAATCGCCTTTAAAGCACATGAAAAGCGGCAAAACGTTGACAATGATGCCCTTGGCCAAAAAGGGCGTATGCGTTTTTTCCTGAATATATTCAGGAAAAAACGCATACGCCCTTTTTGGCCAACCAAGCAACCTGGAAAGGCAAATCAGCGCTACAAAGAAGTCTCGCTTCCCATCGGTTAAAAAGGCCATGCTGAAAAAAGTGTCAAAACCAGAAATGCAGGACAGGCCATGGAGAAATGGGAGCCTTGCTACACTGATGGGCGGGATGTAAATTGCCAACAGCCACTCTGGAGAAGCGTACGGTGAGTCCTGAAACATCTAAAAAACAAAGCTTAGCGAGCATACGGCACTTCCACTCATGGGGTTATAAATTGGGAAAATGAAAAATCAGCAAGACACAAGCACCCCAAAGTTTAGGGCTGCTCTGTTGACAAGGACCTCCACTTCATTCCACCTTCAATATCCCAGGAAAGAGAAAAATGGATAAAGAAGTTGTGGTCCTTATGTACAATGGAATATCACTCAGCCATGAAATCAATGTCATAAGGCTAGTAGCAGCATCATGAGTGGATTTAGGTACGACGATTCTAAGTGAAATAAGTCACACAGAAAAGGACACTTCTCATAAGGTATCACTTATAGAGGGAATGTAAAAACCGTTACACTTGAACTGAATTACAAAACAGAACAGAGTCACACATGCAGAAAACACACTATGGCTGCTTAACGGGAAAGGTGAGGTGGGGTGATACATAAAACAAGGGTTTCAAATTAGCTCAGATACCGTTCCATAAACCCAATATGTAATAGACAAGACCTACTCCTTGCTCAGAGAACTGGACTCAACACGCCCTATTCATCGCACAGGAATATATCTGACGAGTAATAATCTTAAAACCTATGTATTGATATCTCTTTGTTAGTGTGTCAAGTGGGTGTAAAGCGGCATAAACACAGCAGTGAAAAGCAGCTAAACCCCATTATAAAAATAAATTACTTTGAAAAACCCATGAAACAAAGACAGTGAAAGAGATAGAAATTCTTACACAATGCGTTCACGGGCTGTGATGCAACCTGGATTGACCATATCTAGACCCACAGCTGGATGAGACCTAAGGGTGGACACTCTTGGGGCTGAGAGGTTTGGTGAGGTTGGGTGAGCAAACGCAGACCCTTTAAAGTAATACTGCATGGTACCCATCGCATGGGTCCCAAATCTCCAGGTTCAAGGGCATCTTCCTACATCGAAAACATGCATGAGGAACCCAGAAGATGGTACACCGTGTGATGGGGAAAGGTTTCTAAAACGCACCTCATTTCTCATCTCCTTGTGCTCGGGTTCGCTATTCCAGCCACTTTACTAGCAATCTCCCTACTTGGAGCATCAGCACCTTTAACCTCCTGTTCCGTACAGGTTGCAATTTGTCCTGAGGATGAACGGGAAGACGTGGAACCAATGAGAGACTAGCTCTTGGTGTTGGGACAGGCACAGGTCACTCTATTTTCCCATCAGGAAGAAGTATTAACCACAGGCTCAGCCTGCCACCCGGAACCAGAACAGGGCCTGAAGCCATCCTGCGCTATTGCGGCCAGCTCCCTAAAAATCGAGTTGTAAAATGGAGGTTCAGGGCACTGCAATTCACAAACCTGCAGACTTATAAATGATAACTCTCGTCCACAAATATATTGAGGGAAGGCAAAGAAGAGGATTTGAAATCAAGGCAGAATTGCAGGAAACAGATTTCAGGAGGTAGATTCGAATCGCCTTTAAAGCACATGAAAAGCGGCAAAACGTTGACAATGATGCCCTTGGCCAAAAAGGGCGTATGCGTTTTTTCCTGAATATATTCAGGAAAAAACGCATACGCCCTTTTTGGCCAACCAAGCAACCTGGAAAGGCAAATCAGCGCTACAAAGAAGTCTCGCTTCCCATCGGTTAAAAAGGCCATGCTGAAAAAAGTGTCAAAACCAGAAATGCAGGACAGGCCATGGAGAAATGGGAGCCTTGCTACACTGATGGGCGGGATGTAAATTGCCAACAGCCACTCTGGAGAAGCGTACGGTGAGTCCTGAAACATCTAAAAAACAAAGCTTAGCGAGCATACGGCACTTCCACTCATGGGGTTATAAATTGGGAAAATTAAAAATCAGCAAGACACAAGCACCCCAAAGTTTAGGGCTGCTCTGTTGACAAGGACCTCCACTTCATTCCACCTTCAATATCCCAGGAAAGAGAAAAATGGATAAAGAAGTTGTGGTCCTTATGTACAATGGAATATCACTCAGCCATGAAATCAATGTCATAAGGCTAGTAGCAGCATCATGAGTGGATTTAGGTACGACGATTCTAAGTGAAATAAGTCACACAGAAAAGGACACTTCTCATAAGGTATCACTTATAGAGGGAATGTAAAAACCGTTACACTTGAACTGAATTACAAAACAGAACAGAGTCACACATGCAGAAAACACACTATGGCTGCTTAACGGGAAATGTGAGGTGGGGTGATACATAAAACAAGGGTTTCAAATTAGCTCAGATACCGTTCCATAAACCCAATATGTAATAGACAAGACCTACTCCTTGCTCAGAGAACTGGACTCAACACGCCCTATTCATCGCACAGGAATATATCTGACTAGTAATAATCTTAAAACCTATGTATTGATATCTCTTTGTTAGTGTGTCAAGTGGGTGTAAAGCGGCATAAACACAGCAGTGAAAAGCAGCTAAACCCCATTATAAAAATAAATTACTTTGAAAAACCCATGAAACAAAGACAGTGAAAGAGATAGAAATTCTTACACAATGCGTTCACGGGCTGTGATGCAACCTGGATTGACCATATCTAGACCCACAGCTGGATGAGACATAAGGGTGGACACTCTTGGGGCTGAGAGGTTTGGTGAGGTTGGGTGAGCAAACGCAGACCCTTTAAAGTAATACTGCATGGTACCCATCGCATGGGTCCCAAATCTCCAGGTTCAAGGGCATCTTCCTACATCGAAAACATGCATGAGAAACCCAGAAGATGGTACACCGTGTGATGGGGAAAGGTTTCTGAAACGCACCTCATTTCTCATCTCCTTGTGCCCGGGTTCGCTATTCCAGCCACTTTACTAGCAATCTCCCTACTTGGAGCATCAGCACCTTTAACCTCCTGTTCCGTACAGGTTGCAATTTGTCCTGAGGATGAACGGGAAGACGTGGAACCAATGAGAGACTAGCTCTTGGTGTTGGGACAGGCACAGGTCACTCTATTTTCCCATCAGGAAGAAGAATTAACCACAGGCTCAGCCTGCCACCCGGAAACAGAACAGGGCCTGAAGCCATCCTGCGCTATTGCGGCCAGCTCCCTAAAAATCGAGTTGTAAAATGGAGGTTCAGGGCACTGCAATTCACAAACCTGCAGACTTATAAATGATAACTCTCGTCCACAAATATATTGAGGGAAGGCAAAGAAGAGGATTTGAAATCAAGGCAGAATTGCAGGAAACAGATTTCAGGAGGTAGATTCGAATCGCCTTTCAAGCACATGAAAAGCGGCAAAACGTTGACAATGATGCCCTTGGCCAAAAAGGGCGTATGCGTTTTTTCCTGAATATATTCAGGAAAAAACGCATACGCCCTTTTTGGCCAACCAAGCAACCTGGAAAGGCAAATCAGCGCTACAAAGAAGTCTCGCTTCCCATCGGTGAAAAGGGCCATGCTGAAAAAAGTGTCAAAACCAGAAATGCAGGACAGGCCATGGAGAAATGGGAGCCTTGCTACACTGATGGGCGGGATGTAAATTGCCAACAGCCACTCTGGAGAAGAGTACGGTGTGTCCTGAAACATCTAAAAAACACAGCTTAGAGAGCATAGGGCACTTCCACTCATGGGGTTATAAATTGGGAAAATGAAAAATCAGCAAGACACAAGCACCCTAAAGTTTAAGGCTGCTCTGTTGACAAGGACCTCCACTTCATTCCACCTTCAATATCCCAGGAAAGAGAAAAATGGATAAAGAAGTTGTGGTCCTTATGTACAATGGAATATCACTCAGCCATGAAATCAATGTCATAAGGCTAGTAGCAGCATGATGAGTGGATTTAGGTACGACGATTCTAAGTGAAATAAGTCACACAGAAAAGGACACTTCTCATAAGGTATCACTGATAGAGGGAATGTAAAAACCGTTACACTTGAACTGAATTACAAAACAGAACAGAGTCACACATGCAGAAAACACACTATGGCTGCTTAACGGGAAAGGTGAGGTGGGGTGATACATAAAACAAGGGTTTCAAATTAGCTCAGATACCGTTCCATAAACCCAATATGTAATAGACAAGACCTACTCCTTGCTCAGAGAACTGGACTCAACACGCCCTATTCACCGCACAAGAATATATCTGACTAGTAATAATCTTAAAACCTATGTATTGATATCTCTCTGTTAGTGTGTCAAGTGGGTAAAAAGCAGCATAAACACAGCAGTGAAAAGCAGCTAAACCCCATTATAAAAATAAATTACTTTGAAAAACCCATGAAACAAAGACAGTGAAAGAGAGAGAAATTCTTACACAATGCGTTCAGGGGCTGTGATGCAACCTGGATTGACGATATCTAGACCCACAGCTGGATGAGACATAAGGGTGGACACTGTTGCGGCTGAGAGGTTTGGTGAGGTTGGGTGAGCAAACGCAGACCCTTTAAAGTAATACTGCGTGGTACCCATCGCATGGGTCCCAAATCTCCAGGTTCAAGGTCATCTTCCTACATCGAAAACATGCATGAGATACCCAGAAGATGGTACACCGTGTGATGGGGAAAGGTTTCTAAAACGCACCTCATTTCTCATCTGCTTGTGCCCGGGTTCGCCATTCCAGCCACTTTACTAGCAATCTCCCTCCTTGGAGCATCAGCACCTTTAACCTCCTGTTCCGTACAGGTTGCAATTTGTACTGAGGATGAACGGGAAGACGTGGAACCAATGAAAGACTAGCTCTTGGTGTTGGGACAGGCACAGGTCACTCTATTTTCCCATCAGGAAGAAGAATTAACCACAGGCTCAGCCTGCCCCCCGGACCCAGAACAGGGCCTGAAGCCATCCTGCGCTTTTGCGGCCAGCTCCCTAAAAAGCGAGTTGTAAAATGGAGGTTCAGGGCACTGCAATTCACAAACCTGAAGAGTTATAAATGATAACTCTCGTCCACAAATATATTGAGGGAAGGCAAAGAAGAGGATTTGAAATCAAGGCAGAATTGCAGGAAACAGATTTCAGGAGGTAGATTCGAATCGCCTTTAAAGCACATGAAAAGCGGCAAAACGTTGACAATGATGCCCTTGGCCAAAAAGGGCGTATGCGTTTTTTCCTGAATATATCCAGGAAAAAACGCATACGCCCTTTTTGGCCAACCAAGCAACCTGGAAAGGCAAATCAGCGCTACAAAGATGTCTCGCTTCCCATCGGTCAAAAGAGCCATCCTGAAAAAAGTGTCAACACTAGAAATGCAGGACAGGCCATGGAGAAATGGGAGCCTTGCTACACTGATGGGCGGGATGTAAATTGTCAACAGCCACTCTGGAGAAGTGTACGGTGAGTCCTGAAACGTCTAAAAAGCAAAACTTAGAGAGCATAGGGCACTTCCACTCATGGGGGTATAAATTGGGAAAATTAAAAATCAGCAAGACACAAGCACCCCAAAGTTTAGGGCTGCTCTGTTGACAAGGACCTCCACTTCATTCCACCTTCAATATCCCAGGAAAGAGAAAAATGGATAAAGAAGTTGTGGTCCTTATGTACAATGGAATATCACTGAGCCATGAAATCAATGTCATAAGGCTAGTAGCAGCATCATGAGTGGATTTAGGTACGACGATTCTAAGTGAAATAAGTCACACAGAAAAGGACACTTCTCATAAGGTATCACTTATAGAGGGAATGTAAAAACCGTTACACTTGAACTGAATTACAAAACAGAACAGAGTCACACATGCAGACAACACACTATGGCTGCTTAACGGGAAAGGTGAGGTGGGGTGATACATAAAACAAGGGTTTCAAATTAGCTCAGATACCGTTCCATAAACCCAATATGTAATAGACAAGACCTACTCCTTGCTCAGAGAACTGGACTCAACACGCCCTATTCATCGCACAGGAATATATCTGACTAGTAATAATCTTAAAACCTATGTATTGATATCTCTTTGTTAGTGTGTCAAGTGGGTGTAAAGCGGCATAAACACAGCAGTGAAAAGCAGCTAAACCCCATTATAAAAATAAATTACTTTGAAAAACCCATGAAGCAAAGACAGTGAAAGAGATAGAAATTCTTACACAATGCGTTCACGGGCTTTGATGCAACCTGGATTGACCATATCTAGACCCACAGCTGGAGGAGACATAAGGGTGGACACTCTTGGGGTTGAGAGGTTTGGTGAGGTTGGGTGAGCAAACGCAGACCCTTTAAAGTAATACTGCATGGTACCCATCGCATGGGTCCCAAATCTCCAGGTTCAAGGGCATCTTCCTACATCGAAAACATGCATGAGAAACCCAGAAGATGGTACACCGTGTGATGGGGAAAGGTTTCTAAAACGCACCTCATTTCTCATCTCCTTGTGTCCGGGTTCGCTATTCCAGCCGCTTTACTAGCAATCTCCCTACTTGGAGCATCAGCACCTTTAACCTCCTGTTCCGTACAGGTTGCAATTTGTCCTGAGGATGAACGGGAAGACGTGGAACCAATGAGAGACTAGCTCTTGGTGTTGGGCCAGGCACAGGTCACTCTATTTTCCCATCAGGAAGAAGAATTAACCACAGGCTCAGCCTGCCCCCCGGACCCAGAACAGGGCCTGAAGCCATCCTGCGCTTTTGCGGCCAGCTCCCTAAAAAGCGAGTTGTAAAATGGAGGTTCAGGGCACTGCAATTCACAAACCTGCAGACTTATAAATGATAACTCTCGTCCACAAATATATTGAGGGAAGGCAAAGAAGAGGATTTGAAATCAAGGCAGAATTGCAGGAAACAGATTTCAGGAGGTAGATTCGAATCGCCTTTCAAGCACATGAAAAGCGGCAAAACGTTGACAATAATGCCCTTGGCCAAAAAGGGCGTATGCGTTTTTTCCTGAATATATTCAGGAAAAAACGCATACGCCCTTTTTGGCCAACCAAGCAACCTGGAAAGGCAAATCAGCGCTACAAAGAAGTCTCGCTTCCCATCGGTGAAAAGGGCCATGCTGAAAAAAGTGTCAAAACCAGAAATGCAGGACAGGCCATGGAGAAATGGGAGCCTTGCTACACTGATGGGCGGGATGTAAATTGCCAACAGCCACTCTGGAGAAGAGTACGGTGTGTCCTGAAAGATCTAAAAAACACAGCTTAGAGAGCATAGGGCACTTCCACTCATGGGGTTATAAATTGGGAAAATGAAAAATCAGCAAGACACAAGCACCCTAAAGTTTAGGGCTGCTCTGTTGACAAGGACCTCCACTTCATTCCACCTTCAATATCCCAGGAAAGAGAAAAATGGATAAAGAAGTTGTGGTCCTTATGTACAATGGAATATCACTCAGCCATGAAATCAATGTCATAAGGCTAGTAGCAGCATGATGAGTGGATTTAGGTACGACGATTCTAAGTGAAATAAGTCACACAGAAAAGGACACTTCTCATAAGGTATCACTGATAGAGGGAATGTAAAAACCGTTACACTTGAACTGAATTACAAAACAGAACAGAGTCACACATGCAGAAAACACACTATGGCTGCTTAACGGGAAAGGTGAGGTGGGGTGATACATAAAACAAGGGTTTCAAATTAGCTCATATACCGTTCCATAAAACCAATATGTAATAGACAAGACCTACTCCTTGCTCAGAGAACTGGACTCAACACGCCCTATTCACCGCACAAGAATATATCTGACTAGTAATAATCTTAAAACCTATGTATTGATATCTCTCTGTTAGTGTGTCAAGTGGGTGTAAAGCGGCATAAACACAGCAGTGAAAAGCAGCTAAACCCCATTATAAAAATAAATTACTTTGAAAAACCCATGAAACAAAGACAGTGAAAGAGATAGAAATTCTTACACAATGCGTTCAGGGGCTGTGATGCAACCTGGATTGACCATATCTAGACCCACAGCTGGATGAGACATAAGGGTGGACACTCTTGGGGCTGACAGGTTTGGTGAGGTTGGGTGAGCAAACGCAGACCCTTTAAATAATACTGCGTGGTGCCCATCGCATGGGTCCCAAATCTCCAGGTTCAAGGGCATCTTCCTACATCGAAAACATGCATGAGATACCCAGAAGATGGTACACCGTGTGATGGGGAAAGGTTTCTAAAACGCACCTCATTTCTCATCTGCTTGTGCCCGGGTTCGCCATTCCAGCCACTTTACTAGCAATCTCCCTCCTTGGAGCATCAGCACCTTTAACCTCCTGTTCCGTACAGGTTGCAATTTGTACTGAGGATGAACGCGAAGACGTGGAACCAATGAAAGACTAGCTCTTGGTGTTGGGACAGGCACAGGTCACTCTATTTTCCCATCAGGAAGAAGAATTAACCACAGGCTCAGCCTGCCCTCCGGAACCAGAACAGGGCCTGAAGCCATCCTGCGCTTTTGCGGCCAGCTCCCTAAAAAGCGAGTTGTAAAATGGAGGTTCAGGGCACTGCAATTCACAAACCTGCAGAGTTATAAATGATAACTCTCATCCACAAATATATTGAGGGAAGGCAAAGAAGAGGATTTGAAATCAAGGCAGAATTGCAGGAAACAGATTTCAGGAGGTAGATTCGAATCGCCTTTAAAGCACATGAAAAGCGGCAAAACGTTGACAATGATGCCCTTGGCCAAAAAGGGCGTATGCGTTTTTTCCTGAATATATTCAGGAAAAAACGCATACGCCCTTTTTGGCCAACCAAGCAACCTGGAAAGGCAAATCAGCGCTACAAAGATGTCTCGCTTCCCATCGGTCAAAAGGGCCATGCTGAAAAAAGTGTCAAAACCAGAAATGCAGGACAGGCCATGGAGAAATGGGAGCCTTGCTACACTGATGGGCGGGATGTAAATTGTCAACAGCCACTCTGGAGAAGTGTACGGTGAGTCCTGAAACGTCTAAAAAGCAAAGCTTAGAGAGCATAGGGCACTTCCACTCATGGGGGTATAAATTGGGAAAATGAAAAATCAGCAAGACACAAGCACCCCAAAGTTTAGGGCTGCTCTGTTGACAAGGACCTCCACTTCATTCCACCTTCAATATCCCAGGAAAGAGAAAAATGGATAAAGAAGTTGTGGTCCTTATGTACAATGGAATATCACTCAGCCGTGAAATCAATGTCATAAGGCTAGTAGCAGCATGATGAGTGGATTTAGGTACGACGACTCTAAGTGAAATAAGTCACACAGAAAAGGACACTTCTCATAAGGTATCACTTATAGAGGGAATGTAAAAACCGTTACACTTGAACTGAATTACAAAACAGAACAGAGTCACACATGCAGAAAACACACTATGGCTGCTTAACGGGAAAGGTGAGGTGGGGTGATACATAAAACAAGGGTTTCAAATTAGCTCAGATACCGTTCCATAAAACCAATATGTAATAGACAAGACCTACTCCTTGCTCAGAGAACTGAACTCAACACGCCCTATTCACCGCACAAGAATATATCTGACTAGTAATAATCTTAAAACCTATGTATTGATATCTCTCTGTTAGTGTGTCAAGTGGGTGTAAAGCGGCATAAACACAGCAGTGAAAAGCAGCTAAACCCCATTATAAAAATAAATTACTTTGAAAAACCCATGAAACAAAGACAGTGAAAGAGAGCGAAATTCTTACACAATGCGTTCAGGGGCTGTGATGCAACCTGGATTGACCATATCTAGACCCACAGCTGGATGAGACCTAAGGGTGGACACTCTTGGGGCTGAGAGGTTTGGTGAGGTTGGGTGAGCAAACGCAGACCCTTTAAAGTAATACTGCATGGTACCCATCGCATGGGTCCCAAATCTCCAGGTTCAAGGGCATCTTCCTACATCGAAAACATGCATGAGGAACCCAGAAGATGGTACACCATGTGATGGGGAAAGGTTTCTAAAACGCACCTCATTTCTCATCTCCTTGTGCTCGGGTTCGCTATTCCAGCCGCTTTACTAGCAATCTCCCTACTTGGAGCATCAGCACCTTTAACCTCCTGTTCCGTACAGGTTGCAATTTGTCCTGAGGATGAACGGGAAGACGTGGAACCAATGAGAGACTAGCTCTTGGTGTTGGGACAGGCACAGGTCACTCTATTTTCCCATCAGGAAGAAGTATTAACCACAGGCTCAGCCTGCCACCCGGAACCAGAACAGGGCCTGAAGCCATCCTGCGCTATTGCGGCCAGCTCCCTAAAAATCGAGTTGTAAAATGGAGGTTCAGGGCACTGCAATTCACAAACCTGCAGACTTATAAATGATAACTCTCGTCCACAAATATATTGAGGGAAGGCAAAGAAGAGGATTTGAAATCAAGGCAGAATTGCAGGAAACAGATTTCAGGAGGTAGATTCGAATCGCCTTTAAAGCACATGAAAAGCGGCAAAACGTTGACAATGATGCCCTTGGCCAAAAAGGGCGTATGCGTTTTTTCCTGAATATATTCAGGAAAAAACGCATACGCCCTTTTTGGCCAACCAAGCAACCTGGAAAGGCAAATCAGCGCTACAAAGAAGTCTCGCTTCCCATCGGTTAAAAAGGCCATGCTGAAAAAAGTGTCAAAACCAGAAATGCAGGACAGGCCATGGAGAAATGGGAGCCTTGCTACACTGATGGGCGGGATGTAAATTGCCAACAGCCACTCTGGAGAAGCGTACGGTGAGTCCTGAAACATCTAAAAAACAAAGCTTAGCGAGCATACGGCACTTCCACTCATGGGGTTATAAATTGGGAAAATTAAAAATCAGCAAGACACAAGCACCCCAAAGTTTAGGGCTGCTCTGTTGACAAGGACCTCCACTTCATTCCACCTTCAATATCCCAGGAAAGAGAAAAATGGATAAAGAAGTTGTGGTCCTTATGTACAATGGAATATCACTCAGCCATGAAATCAATGTCATAAGGCTAGTAGCAGCATCATGAGTGGATTTAGGTACGACGATTCTAAGTGAAATAAGTCACACAGAAAAGGACACTTCTCATAAGGTATCACTTATAGAGGGAATGTAAAAACCGTTACACTTGAACTGAATTACAAAACAGAACAGAGTCACACATGCAGAAAACACACTATGGCTGCTTAACGGGAAAGGTGAGGTGGGGTGATACATAAAACAAGGGTTTCAAATTAGCTCAGATACCGTTCCATAAACCCAATATGTAATAGACAAGACCTACTCCTTGCTCAGAGAACTGGACTCAACACGCCCTATTCATCGCACAGGAATATATCTGACTAGTAATAATCTTAAAACCTATGTATTGATATCTCTTTGTTAGTGTGTCAAGTGGGTGTAAAGCGGCATAAACACAGCAGTGAAAAGCAGCTAAACCCCATTATAAAAATAAATTACTTTGAAAAACCCATGAAACAAAGACAGTGAAAGAGATAGAAATTCTTACACAATGCGTTCACGGGCTGTGATGCAACCTGGATTGACCATATCTAGACCCACAGCTGGATGAGACCTAAGGGTGGACACTCTTGGGGCTGAGAGGTTTGGTGAGGTTGGGTGAGCAAACGCAGACCCTTTAAAGTAATACTGCATGGTACCCATCGCATGGGTCCCAAATCTCCAGGTTCAAGGGCATCTTCCTACATCGAAAACATGCATGAGGAACCCAGAAGATGGTACACCGTGTGATGGGGAAAGGTTTCTAAAACGCACCTCATTTCTCATCTCCTTGTGCTCGGGTTCGCTATTCCAGCCGCTTTACTAGCAATCTCCCTACTTGGAGCATCAGCACCTTTAACCTCCTGTTCCGTACAGGTTGCAATTTGTCCTGAGGATGAACGGGAAGACGTGGAACCAATGAGAGACTAGCTCTTGGTGTTGGGACAGGCACAGGTCACTCTATTTTCCCATCAGGAAGAAGTATTAACCACAGGCTCAGCCTGCCACCCGGAACCAGAACAGGGCCTGAAGCCATCCTGCGCTATTGCGGCCAGCTCCCTAAAAATCGAGTTGTAAAATGGAGGTTCAGGGCACTGCAATTCACAAACCTGCAGACTTATAAATGATAACTCTCGTCCACAAATATATTGAGGGAAGGCAAAGAAGAGGATTTGAAATCAAGGCAGAATTGCAGGAAACAGATTTCAGGAGGTAGATTCGAATCGCCTTTAAAGCACATGAAAAGCGGCAAAACGTTGACAATGATGCCCTTGGCCAAAAAGGGCGTATGCGTTTTTTCCTGAATATATTCAGGAAAAAACGCATACGCCCTTTTTGGCCAACCAAGCAACCTGGAAAGGCAAATCAGCGCTACAAAGAAGTCTCGCTTCCCATCGGTTAAAAAGGCCATGCTGAAAAAAGTGTCAAAACCAGAAATGCAGGACAGGCCATGGAGAAATGGGAGCCTTGCTACACTGATGGGCGGGATGTAAATTGCCAACAGCCACTCTGGAGAAGCGTACGGTGAGTCCTGAAACATCTAAAAAACAAAGCTTAGCGAGCATACGGCACTTCCACTCATGGGGTTATAAATTGGGAAAATGAAAAATCAGCAAGACACAAGCACCCCAAAGTTTAGGGCTGCTCTGTTGACAAGGACCTCCACTTCATTCCACCTTCAATATCCCAGGAAAGAGAAAAATGGATAAAGAAGTTGTGGTCCTTATGTACAATGGAATATCACTCAGCCATGAAATCAATGTCATAAGGCTAGTAGCAGCATCATGAGTGGATTTAGGTACGACGATTCTAAGTGAAATAAGTCACACAGAAAAGGACACTTCTCATAAGGTATCACTTATAGAGGGAATGTAAAAACCGTTACACTTGAACTGAATTACAAAACAGAACAGAGTCACACATGCAGAAAACACACTATGGCTGCTTAACGGGAAAGGTGAGGTGGGGTGATACATAAAACAAGGGTTTCAAATTAGCTCAGATACCGTTCCATAAACCCAATATGTAATAGACAAGACCTACTCCTTGCTCAGAGAACTGGACTCAACACGCCCTATTCATCGCACAGGAATATATCTGACTAGTAATAATCTTAAAACCTATGTATTGATATCTCTTTGTTAGTGTGTCAAGTGGGTGTAAAGCGGCATAAACACAGCAGTGAAAAGCAGCTAAACCCCATTATAAAAATAAATTACTTTGAAAAACCCATGAAACAAAGACAGTGAAAGAGATAGAAATTCTTACACAATGCGTTCATGGGCTGTGATGCAACCTGGATTGACCATATCTAGACCCACAGCTGGATGAGACCTAAGGGTGGACACTCTTGGGGCTGAGAGGTTTGGTGAGGTTGGGTGAGCAAACGCAGACCCTTTAAAGTAATACTGCATGGTACCCATCGCATGGGTCCCAAATCTCCAGGTTCAAGGGCATCTTCCTACATCGAAAACATGCATGAGGAACCCAGAAGATGGTACACCGTGTGATGGGGAAAGGTTTCTAAAACGCACCTCATTTCTCATCTCCTTGTGCTCGGGTTCGCTATTCCAGCCGCTTTACTAGCAATCTCCCTACTTGGAGCATCAGCACCTTTAACCTCCTGTTCCGTACAGGTTGCAATTTGTCCTGAGGATGAACGGGAAGACGTGGAACCAATGAGAGACTAGCTCTTGGTGTTGGGACAGGCACAGGTCACTCTATTTTCCCATCAGGAAGAAGTATTAACCACAGGCTCAGCCTGCCACCCGGAACCAGAACAGGGCCTGAAGCCATCCTGCGCTATTGCGGCCAGCTCCCTAAAAATCGAGTTGTAAAATGGAGGTTCAGGGCACTGCAATTCACAAACCTGCAGACTTATAAATGATAACTCTCGTCCACAAATATATTGAGGGAAGGCAAAGAAGAGGATTTGAAATCAAGGCAGAATTGCAGGAAACAGATTTCAGGAGGTAGATTCGAATCGCCTTTAAAGCACATGAAAAGCGGCAAAACGTTGACAATGATGCCCTTGGCCAAAAAGGGCGTATGCGTTTTTTCCTGAATATATTCAGGAAAAAACGCATACGCCCTTTTTGGCCAACCAAGCAACCTGGAAAGGCAAATCAGCGCTACAAAGAAGTCTCGCTTCCCATCGGTTAAAAAGGCCATGCTGAAAAAAGTGTCAAAACCAGAAATGCAGGACAGGCCATGGAGAAATGGGAGCCTTGCTACACTGATGGGCGGGATGTAAATTGCCAACAGCCACTCTGGAGAAGCGTACGGTGAGTCCTGAAACATCTAAAAAACAAAGCTTAGCGAGCATACGGCACTTCCACTCATGGGGTTATAAATTGGGAAAATGAAAAATCAGCAAGACACAAGCACCCCAAAGTTTAGGGCTGCTCTGTTGACAAGGACCTCCACTTCATTCCACCTTCAATATCCCAGGAAAGAGAAAAATGGATAAAGAAGTTGTGGTCCTTATGTACAATGGAATATCACTCAGCCATGAAATCAATGTCATAAGGCTAGTAGCAGCATCATGAGTGGATTTAGGTACGACGATTCTAAGTGAAATAAGTCACACAGAAAAGGACACTTCTCATAAGGTATCACTTATAGAGGGAATGTAAAAACCGTTACACTTGAACTGAATTACAAAACAGAACAGAGTCACACATGCAGAAAACACACTATGGCTGCTTAACGGGAAAGGTGAGGTGGGGTGATACATAAAACAAGGGTTTCAAATTAGCTCAGATACCGTTCCATAAACCCAATATGTAATAGACAAGACCTACTCCTTGCTCAGAGAACTGGACTCAACACGCCCTATTCATCGCACAGGAATATATCTGACTAGTAATAATCTTAAAACCTATGTATTGATATCTCTTTGTTAGTGTGTCAAGTGGGTGTAAAGCGGCATAAACACAGCAGTGAAAAGCAGCTAAACCCCATTATAAAAATAAATTACTTTGAAAAACCCATGAAACAAAGACAGTGAAAGAGATAGAAATTCTTACACAATGCGTTCACGGGCTGTGATGCAACCTGGATTGACCATATCTAGACCCACAGCTGGATGAGACCTAAGGGTGGACACTCTTGGGGCTGAGAGGTTTGGTGAGGTTGGGTGAGCAAACGCAGACCCTTTAAAGTAATACTGCATGGTACCCATCGCATGGGTCCCAAATCTCCAGGTTCAAGGGCATCTTCCTACATCGAAAACATGCATGAGGAACCCAGAAGATGGTACACCGTGTGATGGGGAAAGGTTTCTAAAACGCACCTCATTTCTCATCTCCTTGTGCTCGGGTTCGCTATTCCAGCCGCTTTACTAGCAATCTCCCTACTTGGAGCATCAGCACCTTTAACCTCCTGTTCCGTACAGGTTGCAATTTGTCCTGAGGATGAACGGGAAGACGTGGAACCAATGAGAGACTAGCTCTTGGTGTTGGGACAGGCACAGGTCACTCTATTTTCCCATCAGGAAGAAGTATTAACCACAGGCTCAGCCTGCCACCCGGAACCAGAACAGGGCCTGAAGCCATCCTGCGCTATTGCGGCCAGCTCCCTAAAAATCGAGTTGTAAAATGGAGGTTCAGGGCACTGCAATTCACAAACCTGCAGACTTATAAATGATAACTCTCGTCCACAAATATATTGAGGGAAGGCAAAGAAGAGGATTTGAAATCAAGGCAGAATTGCAGGAAACAGATTTCAGGAGGTAGATTCGAATCGCCTTTAAAGCACATGAAAAGCGGCAAAACGTTGACAATGATGCCCTTGGCCAAAAAGGGCGTATGCGTTTTTTCCTGAATATATTCAGGAAAAAACGCATACGCCCTTTTTGGCCAACCAAGCAACCTGGAAAGGCAAATCAGCGCTACAAAGAAGTCTCGCTTCCCATCGGTTAAAAAGGCCATGCTGAAAAAAGTGTCAAAACCAGAAATGCAGGACAGGCCATGGAGAAATGGGAGCCTTGCTACACTGATGGGCGGGATGTAAATTGCCAACAGCCACTCTGGAGAAGCGTACGGTGAGTCCTGAAACATCTAAAAAACACAGCTTAGAGAGCATAGGGCACTTCCACTCATGGGGTTATAAATTGGGAAAATGAAAAATCAGCAAGACACAAGCACCCTAAAGTTTAGGGCTGCTCTGTTGACAAGGACCTCCACTTCATTCCACCTTCAATATCCCAGGAAAGAGAAAAATGGATAAAGAAGTTGTGGTCCTTATGTACAATGGAATATCACTCAGCCATGAAATCAATGTCATAAGGCTAGTAGCAGCATGATGAGTGGATTTAGGTACGACGATTCTAAGTGAAATAAGTCACACAGAAAAGGACACTTCTCATAAGGTATCACTGATAGAGGGAATGTAAAAACCGTTACACTTGAACTGAATTACAAAACAGAACAGAGTCACACATGCAGAAAACACACTATGGCTGCTTAACGGGAAAGGTGAGGTGGGGTGATACATAAAACAAGGGTTTCAAATTAGCTCATATACCGTTCCATAAAACCAATATGTAATAGACAAGACCTACTCCTTGCTCAGAGAACTGGACTCAACACGCCCTATTCACCGCACAAGAATATATCTGACTAGTAATAATCTTAAAACCTATGTATTGATATCTCTCTGTTAGTGTGTCAAGTGGGTGTAAAGCGGCATAAACACAGCAGTGAAAAGCAGCTAAACCCCATTATAAAAATAAATTACTTTGAAAAACCCATGAAACAAAGACAGTGAAAGAGATAGAAATTCTTACACAATGCGTTCAGGGGCTGTGATGCAACCTGGATTGACCATATCTAGACCCACAGCTGGATGAGACATAAGGGTGGACACTCTTGGGGCTGAGAGGTTTGGTGAGGTTGGGTGAGCAAACGCAGACCCTTTAAAGTAATACTGCATGGTACCCATCGCATGGGTCCCAAATCTCCAGGTTCAAGGGCATCTTCCTACATCGAAAACATGCATGAGAAACCCAGAAGATGGTACACCGTGTGATGTGGAAAGGTTTCTAAAACGCACCTCATTTCTCATCTCCTTGTGCCCGGGTTCGCTATTCCAGCCACTTTACTAGCAATCTCCCTACTTGGAGCATCAGCACCTTTAACCTCCTGTTCCGTACAGGTTGCAATTTGTCCTGAGGATGAACGGGAAGACGTGGAACCAATGAAAGACTAGCTCTTGGTGTTGGGACAGGCACAGGTCACTCTATTTTCCCATCAGGAAGAAGAATTAACCACAGGCTCAGCCTGCCCCCCGGACCCAGAACAGGGCCTGAAGCCATCCTGCGCTTTTGCGGCCAGCTCCCTAAAAAGCGAGTTGTAAAATGGAGGTTCAGGGCACTGCAATTCACAAACCTGCAGAGTTATAAATGATAACTCTCATCCACAAATATATTGAGGGAAGGCAAAGAAGAGGATTTGAAATCAAGGCAGAATTGCAGGAAACAGATTTCAGGAGGTAGATTCGAATCGCCTTTAAAGCACATGAAAAGCGGCAAAACGTTGACAATGATGCCCTTGGCCAAAAAGGGCGTATGCGTTTTTTCCTGAATATATTCAGGAAAAAACGCATACGCCCTTTTTGGCCAACCAAGCAACCTGGAAAGGCAAATCAGCGCTACAAAGAAGTCTCGCTTCCCATCGGTTAAAAAGGCCATGCTGAAAAAAGTGTCAAAACTAGAAATGCAGGACAGGCCATGGAGAAATGGGAGCCTTGCTACACTGATGGGCGGGATGTAAATTGCCAAGAGCCACTCTGGAGAAGCGTACGGTGAGTCCTGAAACATCTAAAAAACAAAGCTTAGAGAGCATACGGCACTTCCACTCATGGGGTTATAAATTGGGAAAATTAAAAATCAGCAAGACACAAGCACCCCAAAGTTTAGGGCTGCTCTGTTGACAAGGACCTCCACTTCATTCCACCTTCAATATCCCAGGAAAGAGAAAAATGGATAAAGAAGTTGTGGTCCTTATGTACAATGGAATATCACTCAGCCATGAAATCAATGTCATAAGGCTAGTAGCAGCATCATGAGTGGATTTAGGTACGACGATTCTAAGTGAAATAAGTCACACAGAAAAGGACACTTCTCATAAGGTATCACTTATAGAGGGAATGTAAAAACCGTTACACTTGAACTGAATTACAAAACAGAACAGAGTCACACATGCAGACAACACACTATGGCTGCTTAACGGGAAATGTGAGGTGGGGTGATACATAAAACAAGGGTTTCAAATTAGCTCAGATACCGTTCCATAAACCCAATATGTAATAGACAAGACCTACTCCTTGCTCAGAGAACTGGACTCAACACGCCCTATTCATCGCACAGGAATATATCTGACTAGTAATAATCTTAAAACCTATGTATTGATATCTCTTTGTTAGTGTGTCAAGTGGGTGTAAAGCGGCATAAACACAGCAGTGAAAAGCAGCTAAACCCCATTATAAAAATAAATTACTTTGAAAAACCCATGAAGCAAAGACAGTGAAAGAGATAGAAATTCTTACACAATGCGTTCACGGGCTGTGATGCAACCTGGATTGACCATATCTAGACCCACAGCTGGATGAGACATAAGGGTGGACACTCTTGGGGTTGAGAGGTTTGGTGAGGTTGGGTGAGCAAACGCAGACCCTTTAAAGTAATACTGCATGGTACCCATCGCATGGGTCCCAAATCTCCAGGTTCAAGGGCATCTTCCTACATCGAAAACATGCATGAGAAACCCAGAAGATGGTACACCGTGTGATGGGGAAAGGTTTCTGAAACGCACCTCATTTCTCATCTCCTTGTGCCCGGGTTCGCTATTCCAGCCGCTTTACTAGCAATCTCCCTACTTGGAGCATCAGCACCTTTAACCTCCTGTTCCGTACAGGTTGCAATTTGTCCTGAGGATGAACGGGAAGACGTGGAACCAATGAGAGACTAGCTCTTGGTGTTGGGACAGGCACAGGTCACTCTATTTTCCCATCAGGAAGAAGAATTAACCACAGGCTCAGCCTGCCACCCGGAACCAGAACAGGGCCTGAAGCCATCCTGCGCTATTGCGGCCAGCTCCCTAAAAATCGAGTTGTAAAATGGATGTTCAGGGCACTGCAATTCACAAACCTGCAGACTTATAAATGATAACTCTCGTCCACAAATATATTGAGGGAAGGCAAAGAAGAGGATTTGAAATCAAGGCAGAATTGCAGGAAACAGATTTCAGGAGGTAGATTCGAATCGCCTTTCAAGCACATGAAAAGCGGCAAAACGTTGACAATGATGCCCTTGGCCAAAAAGGGCGTATGCGTTTTTTCCTGAATATATTCAGGAAAAAACGCATACGCCCTTTTTGGCCAACCAAGCAACCTGGAAAGGCAAATCAGCGCTACAAAGAAGTCTCACTTCCCATCGGTGAAAAGGGCCATGCTGAAAAAAGTGTCAAAACCAGAAATGCAGGACAGGCCATGGAGAAATGGGAGCCTTGCTACACTGATGGGCGGGATGTAAATTGCCAACAGCCACTCTGGAGAAGAGTACGGTGTGTCCTGAAAGATCTAAAAAACACAGCTTAGAGAGCATAGGGCACTTCCACTCATGGGGTTATAAATTGGGAAAATGAAAAATCAGCAAGACACAAGCACCCTAAAGTTTAGGGCTGCTCTGTTGACAAGGACCTCCACTTCATTCCACCTTCAATATCCCAGGAAAGAGAAAAATGGATAAAGAAGTTGTGGTCCTTATGTACAATGGAATATCACTCAGCCATGAAATCAATGTCATAAGGCTAGTAGCAGCATGATGAGTGGATTTAGGTACGACGATTCTAAGTGAAATAAGTCACACAGAAAAGGACACTTCTCATAAGGTATCACTGATAGAGGGAATGTAAAAACCGTTACACTTGAACTGAATTACAAAACAGAACAGAGTCACACATGCAGAAAACACACTATGGCTGCTTAACGGGAAAGGTGAGGTGGGGTGATACATAAAACAAGGGTTTCAAATTAGCTCATATACCGTTCCATAAAACCAATATGTAATAGACAAGACCTACTCCTTGCTCAGAGAACTGGACTCAACACGCCCTATTCACCGCACAAGAATATATCTGACTAGTAATAATCTTAAAACCTATGTATTGATATCTCTCTGTTAGTGTGTCAAGTGGGTGTAAAGCGGCATAAACACAGCAGTGAAAAGCAGCTAAACCCCATTATAAAAATAAATTACTTTGAAAAACCCATGAAACAAAGACAGTGAAAGAGATAGAAATTCTTACACAATGCGTTCAGGGGCTGTGATGCAACCTGGATTGACCATATCTAGACCCACAGCTGGATGAGACATAAGGGTGGACACTCTTGGGGCTGAGAGGTTTGGTGAGGTTGGGTGAGCAAACGCAGACCCTTTAAAGTAATACTGCATGGTACCCATCGCATGGGTCCCAAATCTCCAGGTTCAAGGGCATCTTCCTACATCGAAAACATGCATGAGAAACCCAGAAGATGGTACACCGTGTGATGTGGAAAGGTTTCTAAAACGCACCTCATTTCTCATCTCCTTGTGCCCGGGTTCGCTATTCCAGCCACTTTACTAGCAATCTCCCTACTTGGAGCATCAGCACCTTTAACCTCCTGTTCCGTACAGGTTGCAATTTGTCCTGAGGATGAACGGGAAGACGTGGAACCAATGAAAGACTAGCTCTTGGTGTTGGGACAGGCACAGGTCACTCTATTTTCCCATCAGGAAGAAGAATTAACCACAGGCTCAGCCTGCCCCCCGGACCCAGAACAGGGCCTGAAGCCATCCTGCGCTTTTGCGGCCAGCTCCCTAAAAAGCGAGTTGTAAAATGGAGGTTCAGGGCACTGCAATTCACAAACCTGCAGAGTTATAAATGATAACTCTCATCCACAAATATATTGAGGGAAGGCAAAGAAGAGGATTTGAAATCAAGGCAGAATTGCAGGAAACAGATTTCAGGAGGTAGATTCGAATCGCCTTTAAAGCACATGAAAAGCGGCAAAACGTTGACAATGATGCCCTTGGCCAAAAAGGGCGTATGCGTTTTTTCCTGAATATATTCAAGAAAAAACGCATACGCCCTTTTTGGCCAACCAAGCAACCTGGAAAGGCAAATCAGCGCTACAAAGATGTCTCGCTTCCCATCGGTCAAAAGGGCCATGCTGAAAAATGTGTCAAAACCAGAAATGCAGGACAGGCCATGGAGAAATGGGAGCCTTGCTACACTGATGGGCGGGATGTAAATTGTCAACAGCCACTCTGGAGAAGTGTACGGTGAGTCCTGAAACGTCTAAAAAGCAAAGCTTAGAGAGCATAGGGCACTTCCACTCATGGGGGTATAAATTGGGAAAATGAAAAATCAGCAAGACACAAGCACCCCAAAGTTTAGGGCTGCTCTGTTGACAAGGACCTCCACTTCATTCCACCTTCAATATCCCAGGAAAGAGAAAAATGGATAAAGAAGTTGTGGTCCTTATGTACAATGGAATATCACTCAGCCGTGAAATCAATGTCATAAGGCTAGTAGCAGCATGATGAGTGGATTTAGGTACGACGACTCTAAGTGAAATAAGTCACACAGAAAAGGACACTTCTCATAAGGTATCACTGATAGAGGGAATGTAAAAACCGTTACACTTGAACTGAATTACAAAACAGAACAGAGTCACACATGCAGAAAACACACTATGGCTGCTTAACGGGAAAGGTGAGGTGGGGTGATACATAAAACAAGGGTTTCAAATTAGCTCAGATACCGTTCCATAAACCCAATATGTAATAGACAAGACCTACTCCTTGCTCAGAGAACTGGACTCAACACGCCCTATTCACCGCACAAGAATATATCTGACTAGTAATAATCTTAAAACCTATGTATTGATATCTCTCTGTTAGTGTGTCAAGTGGGTAAAAAGCGGCATAAACACAGCAGTGAAAAGCAGCTAAACCCCATTATAAAAATAAATTACTTTGAAAAACCCATGAAACAAAGACAGTGAAAGAGAGAGAAATTCTTACACAATGCGTTCAGGGGCTGTGATGCAACCTGGATTGACCATATGTAGACCCACAGCTGGATGAGACATAAGGGTGGACACTGTTGCGGCTGAGAGGTTTGGTGAGGTTGGGTGAGCAAACGCAGACCCTTTAAAGTAATACTGCGTGGTACCCATCGCATGGGTCCAAAATCTCCAGGTTCAAGGGCATCTTCCTACATCGAAAACATGCATGAGATACCCAGAAGATGGTACACCGTGTGATGGGGAAAGGTTTCTAAAACGCACCTCATTTCTCATCTACTTGTGCCCGGGTTCGCCATTCCAGCCACTTTACTAGCAATCTCCCTACTTGGAGCATCAGCACCTTTAACCTCCTGTTCCGTACAGGTTGCAATTTGTCCTGAGGATGAACGGGAAGACGTGGAACCAATGAGAGACTAGCTCTTGGTGTTGGGACAGGCACAGGTCACTCTATTTTCCCATCAGGAAGAAGTATTAACCACAGGCTCAGCCTGCCACCCGGAACCAGAACAGGGCCTGAAGCCATCCTGCGCTATTGCGGCCAGCTCCCTAAAAATCGAGTTGTAAAATGGAGGTTCAGGGCACTGCAATTCACAAACCTGCAGACTTATAAATGATAACTCTCGTCCACAAATATATTGAGGGAAGGCAAAGAAGAGGATTTGAAATCAAGGCAGAATTGCAGGAAACAGATTTCAGGAGGTAGATTCGAATCGCCTTTAAAGCACATGAAAAGCGGCAAAACGTTGACAATGATGCCCTTGGCCAAAAAGGGCGTATGCGTTTTTTCCTGAATATATTCAGGAAAAAACGCATACGCCCTTTTTGGCCAACCAAGCAACCTGGAAAGGCAAATCAGCGCTACAAAGAAGTCTCGCTTCCCATCGGTTAAAAAGGCCATGCTGAAAAAAGTGTCAAAACCAGAAATGCAGGACAGGCCATGGAGAAATGGGAGCCTTGCTACACTGATGGGCGGGATGTAAATTGCCAACAGCCACTCTGGAGAAGCGTACGGTGAGTCCTGAAACATCTAAAAAACAAAGCTTAGCGAGCATACGGCACTTCCACTCATGGGGTTATAAATTGGGAAAATGAAAAATCAGCAAGACACAAGCACCCCAAAGTTTAGGGCTGCTCTGTTGACAAGGACCTCCACTTCATTCCACCTTCAATATCCCAGGAAAGAGAAAAATGGATAAAGAAGTTGTGGTCCTTATGTACAATGGAATATCACTCAGCCATGAAATCAATGTCATAAGGCTAGTAGCAGCATCATGAGTGGATTTAGGTACGACGATTCTAAGTGAAATAAGTCACACAGAAAAGGACACTTCTCATAAGGTATCACTGATAGAGGGAATGTAAAAACCGTTACACTTGAACTGAATTACAAAACAGAACAGAGTCACACATGCAGAAAACACACTATGGCTGCTTAACGGGAAAGGTGAGGTGGGGTGATACATAAAACAAGGGTTTCAAATTAGCTCAGATACCGTTCCATAAACCCAATATGTAATAGACAAGACCTACTCCTTGCTCAGAGAACTGGACTCAACACGCCCTATTCATCGCACAGGAATATATCTGACTAGTAATAATCTTAAAACCTATGTATTGATATCTCTTTGTTAGTGTGTCAAGTGGGTGTAAAGCGGCATAAACACAGCAGTGAAAAGCAGCTAAACCCCATTATAAAAATAAATTACTTTGAAAAACCCATGAAACAAAGACAGTGAAAGAGATAGAAATTCTTACACAATGCGTTCACGGGCTGTGATGCAACCTGGATTGACCATATCTAGACCCACAGCTGGATGAGACCTAAGGGTGGACACTCTTGGGGCTGAGAGGTTTGGTGAGGTTGGGTGAGCAAACGCAGACCCTTTAAAGTAATACTGCATGGTACCCATCGCATGGGTCCCAAATCTCCAGGTTCAAGGGCATCTTCCTACATCGAAAACATGCATGAGGAACCCAGAAGATGGTACACCGTGTGATGGGGAAAGGTTTCTAAAACGCACCTCATTTCTCATCTCCTTGTGCTCGGGTTCGCTATTCCAGCCGCTTTACTAGCAATCTCCCTACTTGGAGCATCAGCACCTTTAACCTCCTGTTCCGTACAGGTTGCAATTTGTCCTGAGGATGAACGGGAAGACGTGGAACCAATGAGAGACTAGCTCTTGGTGTTGGGACAGGCACAGGTCACTCTATTTTCCCATCAGGAAGAAGTATTAACCACAGGCTCAGCCTGCCACCCGGAACCAGAACAGGGCCTGAAGCCATCCTGCGCTATTGCGGCCAGCTCCCTAAAAATCGAGTTGTAAAATGGAGGTTCAGGGCACTGCAATTCACAAACCTGCAGACTTATAAATGATAACTCTCGTCCACAAATATATTGAGGGAAGGCAAAGAAGAGGATTTGAAATCAAGGCAGAATTGCAGGAAACAGATTTCAGGAGGTAGATTCGAATCGCCTTTAAAGCACATGAAAAGCGGCAAAACGTTGACAATGATGCCCTTGGCCAAAAAGGGCGTATGCGTTTTTTCCTGAATATATTCAGGAAAAAACGCATACGCCCTTTTTGGCCAACCAAGCAACCTGGAAAGGCAAATCAGCGCTACAAAGAAGTCTCGCTTCCCATCGGTTAAAAAGGCCATGCTGAAAAAAGTGTCAAAACCAGAAATGCAGGACAGGCCATGGAGAAATGGGAGCCTTGCTACACTGATGGGCGGGATGTAAATTGCCAACAGCCACTCTGGAGAAGCGTACGGTGAGTCCTGAAACATCTAAAAAACAAAGCTTAGCGAGCATACGGCACTTCCACTCATGGGGTTATAAATTGGGAAAATTAAAAATCAGCAAGACACAAGCACCCCAAAGTTTAGGGCTGCTCTGTTGACAAGGACCTCCACTTCATTCCACCTTCAATATCCCAGGAAAGAGAAAAATGGATAAAGAAGTTGTGGTCCTTATGTACAATGGAATATCACTCAGCCATGAAATCAATGTCATAAGGCTAGTAGCAGCATCATGAGTGGATTTAGGTACGACGATTCTAAGTGAAATAAGTCACACAGAAAAGGACACTTCTCATAAGGTATCACTTATAGAGGGAATGTAAAAACCGTTACACTTGAACTGAATTACAAAACAGAACAGAGTCACACATGCAGAAAACACACTATGGCTGCTTAACGGGAAATGTGAGGTGGGGTGATACATAAAACAAGGGTTTCAAATTAGCTCAGATACCGTTCCATAACCCCAATATGTAATAGACAAGACCTACTCCTTGCTCAGAGAACTGGACTCAACACGCCCTATTCATCGCACAGGAATATATCTGACTAGTAATAATCTTAAAACCTATGTATTGATATCTCTTTGTTAGTGTGTCAAGTGGGTGTAAAGCGGCATAAACACAGCAGTGAAAAGCAGCTAAACCCCATTATAAAAATAAATTACTTTGAAAAACCCATGAAACAAAGACAGTGAAAGAGATAGAAATTCTTACACAATGCGTTCACGGGCTGTGATGCAACCTGGATTGACCATATCTAGACCCACAGCTGGATGAGACATAAGGGTGGACACTCTTGGGGCTGAGAGGTATGGTGAGGTTGGGTGAGCAAACGCAGACCCTTTAAAGTAATACTGCATGGTACCCATCGCATGGGTCCCAAATCTCCAGGTTCAAGGGCATCTTCCTACATCGAAAACATGCATGAGAAACCCAGAAGATGGTACACCGTGTGATGGGGAAAGGTTTCTGAAACGCACCTCATTTCTCATCTCCTTGTGCCCGGGTTCGCTATTCCAGCCGCTTTACTAGCAATCTCCCTACTTGGAGCATCAGCACCTTTAACCTCCTGTTCCGTACAGGTTGCAATTTGTCCTGAGGATGAACGGGAAGACGTGGAACCAATGAGAGACTAGCTCTTGGTGTTGGGACAGGCACAGGTCACTCTATTTTCCCATCAGGAAGAAGAATTAACCACAGGCTCAGCCTGCCACCCGGAACCAGAACAGGGCCTGAAGCCATCCTGCGCTATTGCGGCCAGCTCCCTAAAAATCGAGTTGTAAAATGGAGGTTCAGGGCACTGCAATTCACAAACCTGCAGACTTATAAATGATAACTCTCGTCCACAAATATATTGAGGGAAGGCAAAGAAGAGGATTTGAAATCAAGGCAGAATTGCAGGAAACTGATTTCAGGAGGTAGATTCGAATCGCCTTTCAAGCACATGAAAAGCGGCAAAACGTTGACAATGATGCCCTTGGCCAAAAAGGGCGTATGCGTTTTTTCCTGAATATATTCAGGAAAAAACGCATACGCCCTTTTTGGCCAACCAAGCAACCTGGAAAGGCAAATCAGCGCTACAAAGAAGTCTCGCTTCCCATCGGTGAAAAGGGCCATGCTGAAAAAAGTGTCAAAACCAGAAATGCAGGACAGGCCATGGAGAAATGGGAGCCTTGCTACACTGATGGGCGGGATGTAAATTGCCAACAGCCACTCTGGAGAAGAGTACGGTGTGTCCTGAAACATCTAAAAAACACAGCTTAGAGAGCATAGGGCACTTCCACTCATGGGGTTATAAATTGGGAAAATGAAAAATCAGCAAGACACAAGCACCCTAAAGTTTAAGGCTGCTCTGTTGACAAGGACCTCCACTTCATTCCACCTTCAATATCCCAGGAAAGAGAAAAATGGATAAAGAAGTTGTGGTCCTTATGTACAATGGAATATCACTCAGCCATGAAATCAATGTCATAAGGCTAGTAGCAGCATGATGAGTGGATTTAGGTACGACGATTCTAAGTGAAATAAGTCACACAGAAAAGGACACTTCTCATAAGGTATCACTGATAGAGGGAATGTAAAAACCGTTACACTTGAACTGAATTACAAAACAGAACAGAGTCACACATGCAGAAAACACACTATGGCTGCTTAACGGGAAAGGTGAGGTGGGGTGATACATAAAACAAGGGTTTCAAATTAGCTCAGATACCGTTCCATAAACCCAATATGTAATAGACAAGACCTACTCCTTGCTCAGAGAACTGGACTCAACACGCCCTATTCACCGCACAAGAATATATCTGACTAGTAATAATCTTAAAACCTATGTATTGATATCTCTCTGTTAGTGTGTCAAGTGGGTAAAAAGCAGCATAAACACAGCAGTGAAAAGCAGCTAAACCCCATTATAAAAATAAATTACTTTGAAAAACCCATGAAACAAAGACAGTGAAAGAGAGAGAAATTCTTACACAATGCGTTCAGGGGCTGTGATGCAACCTGGATTGACCATATCTAGACCCACAGCAGGATGAGACATAAGGGTGGACACTGTTGCGGCTGAGAGGTTTGGTGAGGTTGGGTGAGCAAACGCAGACCCTTTAAAGTAATACTGCGTGGTACCCATCGCATGGGTCCCAAATCTCCAGGTTCAAGGTCATCTTCCTACATCGAAAACATGCATGAGATACCCAGAAGATGGTACACCGTGTGATGGGGAAAGGTTTCTAAAACGCACCTCATTTCTCATCTGCTTGTGCCCGGGTTCGCCATTCCAGCCACTTTACTAGCAATCTCCCTCCTTGGAGCATCAGCACCTTTAACCTCCTGTTCCGTACAGGTTGCAATTTGTACTGAGGATGAACGGGAAGACGTGGAACCAATGAAAGACTAGCTCTTGGTGTTGGGACAGGCACAGGTCACTCTATTTTCCCATCAGGAAGAAGAATTAACCACAGGCTCAGCCTGCCCCCCGGACCCAGAACAGGGCCTGAAGCCATCCTGCGCTTTTGCGGCCAGCTCCCTAAAAAGCGAGTTGTAAAATGGAGGTTCAGGGCACTGCAATTCACAAACCTGAAGAGTTATAAATGATAACTCTCGTCCACAAATATATTGAGGGAAGGCAAAGAAGAGGATTTGAAATCAAGGCAGAATTGCAGGAAACAGATTTCAGGAGGTAGATTCGAATCGCCTTTAAAGCACATGAAAAGCGGCAAAACGTTGACAATGATGCCCTTGGCCAAAAAGGGCGTATGCGTTTTTTCCTGAATATATCCAGGAAAAAACGCATACGCCCTTTTTGGCCAACCAAGCAACCTGGAAAGGCAAATCAGCGCTACAAAGATGTCTCGCTTCCCATCGGTCAAAAGAGCCATCCTGAAAAAAGTGTCAACACTAGAAATGCAGGACAGGCCATGGAGAAATGGGAGCCTTGCTACACTGATGGGCGGGATGTAAATTGTCAACAGCCACTCTGGAGAAGTGTACGGTGAGTCCTGAAACGTCTAAAAAGCAAAGCTTAGAGAGCATAGGGCACTTCCACTCATGGGGGTATAAATTGGGAAAATTAAAAATCAGCAAGACACAAGCACCCCAAAGTTTAGGGCTGCTCTGTTGACAAGGACCTCCACTTCATTCCACCTTCAATATCCCAGGAAAGAGAAAAATGGATAAAGAAGTTGTGGTCCTTATGTACAATGGAATATCACTGAGCCATGAAATCAATGTCATAAGGCTAGTAGCAGTATCATGAGTGGATTTAGGTACGACGATTCTAAGTGAAATAAGTCACACAGAAAAGGACACTTCTCATAAGGTATCACTTATAGAGGGAATGTAAAAACCGTTACACTTGAACTGAATTACAAAACAGAACAGAGTCACACATGCAGACAACACACTATGGCTGCTTAACGGGAAAGGTGAGGTGGGGTGATACATAAAACAAGGGTTTCAAATTAGCTCAGATACCGTTCCATAAACCCAATATGTAATAGACAAGACCTACTCCTTGCTCAGAGAACTGGACTCAACACGCCCTATTCATCGCACAGGAATATATCTGATTAGTAATAATCTTAAAACCTATGTATTGATATCTCTTTGTTAGTGTGTCAAGTGGGTGTAAAGCGGCATAAACACAGCAGTGAAAAGCAGCTAAACCCCATTATAAAAATAAATTACTTTGAAAAACCCATGAAGCAAAGACAGTGAAAGAGATAGAAATTCTTACACAATGCGTTCACGGGCTGTGATGCAACCTGGATTGACCATATCTAGACCCACAGCTGGATGAGACATAAGGGTGGACACTCTTGGGGTTGAGAGGTTTGGTGAGGTTGGGTGAGCAAACGCAGACCCTTTAAAGTAATACTGCATGGTACCCATCGCATGGGTCCCAAATCTCCAGGTTCAAGGGCATCTTCCTACATCGAAAACATGCATGAGAAACCCAGAAGATGGTACACCGTGTGATGGGGAAAGGTTTCTAAAACGCACCTCATTTCTCATCTCCTTGTGTCCGGGTTCGCTATTCCAGCCGCTTTACTAGCAATCTCCCTACTTGGAGCATCAGCACCTTTAACCTCCTGTTCCGTACAGGTTGCAATTTGTCCTGAGGATGAACGGGAAGACGTGGAACCAATGAGAGACTAGCTCTTGGTGTTGGGACAGGCACAGGTCACTCTATTTTCCCATCAGGAAGAAGAATTAACCACAGGCTCAGCCTGCCCCCCGGACCCAGAACAGGGCCTGAAGCCATCCTGCGCTTTTGCGGCCAGCTCCCTAAAAAGCGAGTTGTAAAATGGAGGTTCAGGGCACTGCAATTCACAAACCTGCAGAGTTATAAATGATAACTCTCATCCACAAATATATTGAGGGAAGGCAAAGAAGAGGATTTGAAATCAAGGCAGAATTGCAGGAAACAGATTTCAGGAGGTAGATTCGAATCGCCTTTAAAGCACATGAAAAGCGGCAAAACGTTGACAATGATGCCCTTGGCCAAAAAGGGCGTATGCGTTTTTTCCTGAATATATTCAAGAAAAAACGCATACGCCCTTTTTGGCCAACCAAGCAACCTGGAAAGGCAAATCAGCGCTACAAAGATGTCTCGCTTCCCATCGGTCAAAAGGGCCATGCTGAAAAATGTGTCAAAACCAGAAATGCAGGACAGGCCATGGAGAAATGGGAGCCTTGCTACACTGATGGGCGGGATGTAAATTGTCAACAGCCACTCTGGAGAAGTGTACGGTGAGTCCTGAAACGTCTAAAAAGCAAAGCTTAGAGAGCATAGGGCACTTCCACTCATGGGGGTATAAATTGGGAAAATGAAAAATCAGCAAGACACAAGCACCCCAAAGTTTAGGGCTGCTCTGTTGACAAGGACCTCCACTTCATTCCACCTTCAATATCCCAGGAAAGAGAAAAATGGATAAAGAAGTTGTGGTCCTTATGTACAATGGAATATCACTCAGCCGTGAAATCAATGTCATAAGGCTAGTAGCAGCATGATGAGTGGATTTAGGTACGACGACTCTAAGTGAAATAAGTCACACAGAAAAGGACACTTCTCATAAGGTATCACTGATAGAGGGAATGTAAAAACCGTTACACTTGAACTGAATTACAAAACAGAACAGAGTCACACATGCAGAAAACACACTATGGCTGCTTAACGGGAAAGGTGAGGTGGGGTGATACATCAAACAAGGGTTTCAAATTAGCTCAGATACCGTTCCATAAACCCAATATGTAATAGACAAGACCTACTCCTTGCTCAGAGAACTGGACTCAACACGCCCTATTCACCGCACAAGAATATATCTGACTAGTAATAATCTTAAAACCTATGTATTGATATCTCTCTGTTAGTGTGTCAAGTGGGTAAAAAGCGGCATAAACACAGCAGTGAAAAGCAGCTAAACCCCATTATAAAAATAAATTACTTTGAAAAACCCATGAAACAAAGACAGTGAAAGAGAGAGAAATTCTTACACAATGCGTTCAGGGGCTGTGATGCAACCTGGATTGACCATATGTAGACCCACAGCTGGATGAGACATAAGGGTGGACACTGTTGCGGCTGAGAGGTTTGGTGAGGTTGGGTGAGCAAACGCAGACCCTTTAAAGTAATACTGCGTGGTACCCATCGCATGGGTCCCAAATCTCCAGGTTCAAGGGCATCTTCCTACATCGAAAACATGCATGAGATACCCAGAAGATGGTACACCGTGTGATGGGGAAAGGTTTCTAAAACGCACCTCATTTCTCATCTACTTGTGCCCGGGTTCACCATTCCAGCCACTTTACTAGCAAGCTCCCTACTTGGAGCATCAGCACCTTTAACCTCCTGTTCCGTACAGGTTGCAATTTGTCCTGAGGATGAACGGGAAGACGTGGAACCAATGAGAGACTAGCTCTTGGTGTTGGGACAGGCACAGGTCACTCTATTTTCCCATCAGGAAGAAGTATTAACCACAGGCTAAGCCTGCCACCCGGAACCAGAACAGGGCCTGAAGACATCCTGCGCTATTGCGGCCAGCTCCCTAAAAATCGAGTTGTAAAATGGAGGTTCAGGGCACTGCAATTCACAAACCTGCAGACTTATAAATGATAACTCTCGTCCACAAATATATTGAGGGAAGGCAAAGAAGAGGATTTGAAATCAAGGCAGAATTGCAGGAAACAGATTTCAGGAGGTAGATTCGAATCGCCTTTAAAGCACATGAAAAGCGGCAAAACGTTGACAATGATGCCCTTGGCCAAAAAGGGCGTATGCGTTTTTTCCTGAATATATTCAGGAAAAAACGCATACGCCCTTTTTGGCCAACCAAGCAACCTGGAAAGGCAAATCAGCGCTACAAAGAAGTCTCGCTTCCCATCGGTTAAAAAGGCCATGCTGAAAAAAGTGTCAAAACCAGAAATGCAGGACAGGCCATGGAGAAATGGGAGCCTTGCTACACTGATGGGCGGGATGTAAATTGCCAACAGCCACTCTGGAGAAGCGTACGGTGAGTCCTGAAACATCTAAAAAACAAAGCTTAGCGAGCATACGGCACTTCCACTCATGGGGTTATAAATTGGGAAAATGAAAAATCAGCAAGACACAAGCACCCCAAAGTTTAGGGCTGCTCTGTTGACAAGGACCTCCACTTCATTCCACCTTCAATATCCCAGGAAAGAGAAAAATGGATAAAGAAGTTGTGGTCCTTATGTACAATGGAATATCACTCAGCCATGAAATCAATGTCATAAGGCTAGTAGCAGCATCATGAGTGGATTTAGGTACGACGATTCTAAGTGAAATAAGTCACACAGAAAAGGACACTTCTCATAAGGTATCACTTATAGAGGGAATGTAAAAACCGTTACACTTGAACTGAATTACAAAACAGAACAGAGTCACACATGCAGAAAACACACTATGGCTGCTTAACGGGAAATGTGAGGTGGGGTGATACATAAAACAAGGGTTTCAAATTAGCTCAGATACCGTTCCATAACCCCAATATGTAATAGACAAGACCTACTCCTTGCTCAGAGAACTGGACTCAACACGCCCTATTCATCGCACAGGAATATATCTGACTAGTAATAATCTTAAAACCTATGTATTGATATCTCTTTGTTAGTGTGTCAAGTGGGTGTAAAGCGGCATAAACACAGCAGTGAAAAGCAGCTAAACCCCATTATAAAAATAAATTACTTTGAAAAACCCATGAAACAAAGACAGTGAAAGAGATAGAAATTCTTACACAATGCGTTCACGGGCTGTGATGCAACCTGGATTGACCATATCTAGACCCACAGCTGGATGAGACATAAGGGTGGACACTCTTGGGGCTGAGAGGTATGGTGAGGTTGGGTGAGCAAACGCAGACCCTTTAAAGTAATACTGCATGGTACCCATCGCATGGGTCCCAAATCTCCAGGTTCAAGGGCATCTTCCTACATCGAAAACATGCATGAGAAACCCAGAAGATGGTACACCGTGTGATGGGGAAAGGTTTCTGAAACGCACCTCATTTCTCATCTCCTTGTGCCCGGGTTCGCTATTCCAGCCGCTTTACTAGCAATCTCCCTACTTGGAGCATCAGCACCTTTAACCTCCTGTTCCGTACAGGTTGCAATTTGTCCTGAGGATGAACGGGAAGACGTGGAACCAATGAGAGACTAGCTCTTGGTGTTGGGACAGGCACAGGTCACTCTATTTTCCCATCAGGAAGAAGAATTAACCACAGGCTCAGCCTGCCACCCGGAACCAGAACAGGGCCTGAAGCCATCCTGCGCTATTGCGGCCAGCTCCCTAAAAATCGAGTTGTAAAATGGAGGTTCAGGGCACTGCAATTCACAAACCTGCAGACTTATAAATGATAACTCTCGTCCACAAATATATTGAGGGAAGGCAAAGAAGAGGATTTGAAATCAAGGCAGAATTGCAGGAAACTGATTTCAGGAGGTAGATTCGAATCGCCTTTCAAGCACATGAAAAGCGGCAAAACGTTGACAATGATGCCCTTGGCCAAAAAGGGCGTATGCGTTTTTTCCTGAATATATTCAGGAAAAAACGCATACGCCCTTTTTGGCCAACCAAGCAACCTGGAAAGGCAAATCAGCGCTACAAAGAAGTCTCGCTTCCCATCGGTGAAAAGGGCCATGCTGAAAAAAGTGTCAAAACCAGAAATGCAGGACAGGCCATGGAGAAATGGGAGCCTTGCTACACTGATGGGCGGGATGTAAATTGCCAACAGCCACTCTGGAGAAGAGTACGGTGTGTCCTGAAACATCTAAAAAACACAGCTTAGAGAGCATAGGGCACTTCCACTCATGGGGTTATAAATTGGGAAAATGAAAAATCAGCAAGACACAAGCACCCTAAAGTTTAAGGCTGCTCTGTTGACAAGGACCTCCACTTCATTCCACCTTCAATATCCCAGGAAAGAGAAAAATGGATAAAGAAGTTGTGGTCCTTATGTACAATGGAATATCACTCAGCCATGAAATCAATGTCATAAGGCTAGTAGCAGCATGATGAGTGGATTTAGGTACGACGATTCTAAGTGAAATAAGTCACACAGAAAAGGACACTTCTCATAAGGTATCACTGATAGAGGGAATGTAAAAACCGTTACACTTGAACTGAATTACAAAACAGAACAGAGTCACACATGCAGAAAACACACTATGGCTGCTTAACGGGAAAGGTGAGGTGGGGTGATACATAAAACAAGGGTTTCAAATTAGCTCAGATACCGTTCCATAAACCCAATATGTAATAGACAAGACCTACTCCTTGCTCAGAGAACTGGACTCAACACGCCCTATTCACCGCACAAGAATATATCTGACTAGTAATAATCTTAAAACCTATGTATTGATATCTCTCTGTTAGTGTGTCAAGTGGGTAAAAAGCAGCATAAACACAGCAGTGAAAAGCAGCTAAACCCCATTATAAAAATAAATTACTTTGAAAAACCCATGAAACAAAGACAGTGAAAGAGAGAGAAATTCTTACACAATGCGTTCAGGGGCTGTGATGCAACCTGGATTGACCATATCTAGACCCACAGCTGGATGAGACATAAGGGTGGACACTGTTGCGGCTGAGAGGTTTGGTGAGGTTGGGTGAGCAAACGCAGACCCTTTAAAGTAATACTGCGTGGTACCCATCGCATGGGTCCCAAATCTCCAGGTTCAAGGTCATCTTCCTACATCGAAAACATGCATGAGATACCCAGAAGATGGTACACCGTGTGATGGGGAAAGGTTTCTAAAACGCACCTCATTTCTCATCTGCTTGTGCCCGGGTTCGCCATTCCAGCCACTTTACTAGCAATCTCCCTCCTTGGAGCATCAGCACCTTTAACCTCCTGTTCCGTACAGGTTGCAATTTGTACTGAGGATGAACGGGAAGACGTGGAACCAATGAAAGACTAGCTCTTGGTGTTGGGACAGGCACAGGTCACTCTATTTTCCCATCAGGAAGAAGAATTAACCACAGGCTCAGCCTGCCCCCCGGACCCAGAACAGGGCCTGAAGCCATCCTGCGCTTTTGCGGCCAGCTCCCTAAAAAGCGAGTTGTAAAATGGAGGTTCAGGGCACTGCAATTCACAAACCTGAAGAGTTATAAATGATAACTCTCGTCCACAAATATATTGAGGGAAGGCAAAGAAGAGGATTTGAAATCAAGGCAGAATTGCAGGAAACAGATTTCAGGAGGTAGATTCGAATCGCCTTTAAAGCACATGAAAAGCGGCAAAACGTTGACAATGATGCCCTTGGCCAAAAAGGGCGTATGCGTTTTTTCCTGAATATATCCAGGAAAAAACGCATACGCCCTTTTTGGCCAACCAAGCAACCTGGAAAGGCAAATCAGCGCTACAAAGATGTCTCGCTTCCCATCGGTCAAAAGAGCCATCCTGAAAAAAGTGTCAACACTAGAAATGCAGGACAGGCCATGGAGAAATGGGAGCCTTGCTACACTGATGGGCGGGATGTAAATTGTCAACAGCCACTCTGGAGAAGTGTACGGTGAGTCCTGAAACGTCTAAAAAGCAAAGCTTAGAGAGCATAGGGCACTTCCACTCATGGGGGTATAAATTGGGAAAATTAAAAATCAGCAAGACACAAGCACCCCAAAGTTTAGGGCTGCTCTGTTGACAAGGACCTCCACTTCATTCCACCTTCAATATCCCAGGAAAGAGAAAAATGGATAAAGAAGTTGTGGTCCTTATGTACAATGGAATATCACTGAGCCATGAAATCAATGTCATAAGGCTAGTAGCAGTATCATGAGTGGATTTAGGTACGACGATTCTAAGTGAAATAAGTCACACAGAAAAGGACACTTCTCATAAGGTATCACTTATAGAGGGAATGTAAAAACCGTTACACTTGAACTGAATTACAAAACAGAACAGAGTCACACATGCAGACAACACACTATGGCTGCTTAACGGGAAAGGTGAGGTGGGGTGATACATAAAACAAGGGTTTCAAATTAGCTCAGATACCGTTCCATAAACCCAATATGTAATAGACAAGACCTACTCCTTGCTCAGAGAACTGGACTCAACACGCCCTATTCATCGCACAGGAATATATCTGACTAGTAATAATCTTAAAACCTATGTATTGATATCTCTTTGTTAGTGTGTCAAGTGGGTGTAAAGCGGCATAAACACAGCAGTGAAAAGCAGCTAAACCCCATTATAAAAATAAATTACTTTGAAAAACCCATGAAGCAAAGACAGTGAAAGAGATAGAAATTCTTACACAATGCGTTCAGGGGCTATGATGCAACCTGGATTGACCATATCTAGACCCACAGCTGGATGAGACATAAGGGTGGACACTCTTGGGGTTGAGAGGTTTGGTGAGGTTGGGTGAGCAAACGCAGACCCTTTAAAGTAATACTGCATGGTACCCATCGCATGGGTCCCAAATCTCCAGGTTCAAGGGCATCTTCCTACATCGAAAACATGCATGAGAAACCCAGAAGATGGTACACCGTGTGATGGGGAAAGGTTTCTAAAACGCACCTCATTTCTCATCTCCTTGTGTCCGGGTTCGCTATTCCAGCCGCTTTACTAGCAATCTCCCTACTTGGAGCATCAGCACCTTTAACCTCCTGTTCCGTACAGGTTGCAATTTGTCCTGAGGATGAACGGGAAGACGTGGAACCAATGAGAGACTAGCTCTTGGTGTTGGGACAGGCACAGGTCACTCTATTTTCCCATCAGGAAGAAGAATTAACCACAGGCTCAGCCTGCCCCCCGGACCCAGAACAGGGCCTGAAGCCATCCTGCGCTTTTGCGGCCAGCTCCCTAAAAAGCGAGTTGTAAAATGGAGGTTCAGGGCACTGCAATTCACAAACCTGCAGAGTTATAAATGATAACTCTCATCCACAAATATATTGAGGGAAGGCAAAGAAGAGGATTTGAAATCAAGGCAGAATTGCAGGAAACAGATTTCAGGAGGTAGATTCGAATCGCCTTTAAAGCACATGAAAAGCGGCAAAACGTTGACAATGATGCCCTTGGCCAAAAAGGGCGTATGCGTTTTTTCCTGAATATATTCAAGAAAAAACGCATACGCCCTTTTTGGCCAACCAAGCAACCTGGAAAGGCAAATCAGCGCTACAAAGATGTCTCGCTTCCCATCGGTCAAAAGGGCCATGCTGAAAAATGTGTCAAAACCAGAAATGCAGGACAGGCCATGGAGAAATGGGAGCCTTGCTACACTGATGGGCGGGATGTAAATTGTCAACAGCCACTCTGGAGAAGTGTACGGTGAGTCCTGAAACGTCTAAAAAGCAAAGCTTAGAGAGCATAGGGCACTTCCACTCATGGGGGTATAAATTGGGAAAATGAAAAATCAGCAAGACACAAGCACCCCAAAGTTTAGGGCTGCTCTGTTGACAAGGACCTCCACTTCATTCCACCTTCAATATCCCAGGAAAGAGAAAAATGGATAAAGAAGTTGTGGTCCTTATGTACAATGGAATATCACTCAGCCGTGAAATCAATGTCATAAGGCTAGTAGCAGCATGATGAGTGGATTTAGGTACGACGACTCTAAGTGAAATAAGTCACACAGAAAAGGACACTTCTCATAAGGTATCACTGATAGAGGGAATGTAAAAACCGTTACACTTGAACTGAATTACAAAACAGAACAGAGTCACACATGCAGAAAACACACTATGGCTGCTTAACGGGAAAGGTGAGGTGGGGTGATACATCAAACAAGGGTTTCAAATTAGCTCAGATACCGTTCCATAAACCCAATATGTAATAGACAAGACCTACTCCTTGCTCAGAGAACTGGACTCAACACGCCCTATTCACCGCACAAGAATATATCTGACTAGTAATAATCTTAAAACCTATGTATTGATATCTCTCTGTTAGTGTGTCAAGTGGGTAAAAAGCGGCATAAACACAGCAGTGAAAAGCAGCTAAACCCCATTATAAAAATAAATTACTTTGAAAAACCCATGAAACAAAGACAGTGAAAGAGAGAGAAATTCTTACACAATGCGTTCAGGGGCTGTGATGCAACCTGGATTGACCATATGTAGACCCACAGCTGGATGAGACATAAGGGTGGACACTGTTGCGGCTGAGAGGTTTGGTGAGGTTGGGTGAGCAAACGCAGACCCTTTAAAGTAATACTGCGTGGTACCCATCGCATGGGTCCCAAATCTCCAGGTTCAAGGGCATCTTCCTACATCGAAAACATGCATGAGATACCCAGAAGATGGTACACCGTGTGATGGGGAAAGGTTTCTAAAACGCACCTCATTTCTCATCTACTTGTGCCCGGGTTCACCATTCCAGCCACTTTACTAGCAAGCTCCCTACTTGGAGCATCAGCACCTTTAACCTCCTGTTCCGTACAGGTTGCAATTTGTCCTGAGGATGAACGGGAAGACGTGGAACCAATGAGAGACTAGCTCTTGGTGTTGGGACAGGCACAGGTCACTCTATTTTCCCATCAGGAAGAAGTATTAACCACAGGCTCAGCCTGCCACCCGGAACCAGAACAGGGCCTGAAGCCATCCTGCGCTATTGCGGCCAGCTCCCTAAAAATCGAGTTGTAAAATGGAGGTTCAGGGCACTGCAATTCACAAACCTGCAGACTTATAAATGATAACTCTCGTCCACAAATATATTGAGGGAAGGCAAAGAAGAGGATTTGAAATCAAGGCAGAATTGCAGGAAACAGATTTCAGGAGGTAGATTCGAATCGCCTTTAAAGCACATGAAAAGCGGCAAAACGTTGACAATGATGCCCTTGGCCAAAAAGGGCGTATGCGTTTTTTCCTGAATATATTCAGGAAAAAACGCATACGCCCTTTTTGGCCAACCAAGCAACCTGGAAAGGCAAATCAGCGCTACAAAGAAGTCTCGCTTCCCATCGGTTAAAAAGGCCATGCTGAAAAAAGTGTCAAAACCAGAAATGCAGGACAGGCCATGGAGAAATGGGAGCCTTGCTACACTGATGGGCGGGATGTAAATTGCCAACAGCCACTCTGGAGAAGCGTACGGTGAGTCCTGAAACATCTAAAAAACAAAGCTTAGCGAGCATACGGCACTTCCACTCATGGGGTTATAAATTGGGAAAATGAAAAATCAGCAAGACACAAGCACCCCAAAGTTTAGGGCTGCTCTGTTGACAAGGACCTCCACTTCATTCCACCTTCAATATCCCAGGAAAGAGAAAAATGGATAAAGAAGTTGTGGTCCTTATGTACAATGGAATATCACTCAGCCATGAAATCAATGTCATAAGGCTAGTAGCAGCATCATGAGTGGATTTAGGTACGACGATTCTAAGTGAAATAAGTCACACAGAAAAGGACACTTCTCATAAGGTATCACTTATAGAGGGAATGTAAAAACCGTTACACTTGAACTGAATTACAAAACAGAACAGAGTCACACATGCAGAAAACACACTATGGCTGCTTAACGGGAAATGTGAGGTGGGGTGATACATAAAACAAGGGTTTCAAATTAGCTCAGATACCGTTCCATAACCCCAATATGTAATAGACAAGACCTACTCCTTGCTCAGAGAACTGGACTCAACACGCCCTATTCATCGCACAGGAATATATCTGACTAGTAATAATCTTAAAACCTATGTATTGATATCTCTTTGTTAGTGTGTCAAGTGGGTGTAAAGCGGCATAAACACAGCAGTGAAAAGCAGCTAAACCCCATTATAAAAATAAATTACTTTGAAAAACCCATGAAACAAAGACAGTGAAAGAGAGAGAAATTCTTACACAATGCGTTCACGGGCTGTGATGCAACCTGGATTGACCATATCTAGACCCACAGCTGGATGAGACATAAGGGTGGACACTCTTGGGGCTGAGAGGTATGGTGAGGTTGGGTGAGCAAACGCAGACCCTTTAAAGTAATACTGCATGGTACCCATCGCATGGGTCCCAAATCTCCAGGTTCAAGGGCATCTTCCTACATCGAAAACATGCATGAGAAACCCAGAAGATGGTACACCGTGTGATGGGGAAAGGTTTCTGAAACGCACCTCATTTCTCATCTCCTTGTGCCCGGGTTCGCTATTCCAGCCGCTTTACTAGCAATCTCCCTACTTGGAGCATCAGCACCTTTAACCTCCTGTTCCGTACAGGTTGCAATTTGTCCTGAGGATGAACGGGAAGACGTGGAACCAATGAGAGACTAGCTCTTGGTGTTGGGACAGGCACAGGTCACTCTATTTTCCCATCAGGAAGAAGAATTAACCACAGGCTCAGCCTGCCACCCGGAACCAGAACAGGGCCTGAAGCCATCCTGCGCTATTGCGGCCAGCTCCCTAAAAATCGAGTTGTAAAATGGAGGTTCAGGGCACTGCAATTCACAAACCTGCAGACTTATAAATGATAACTCTCGTCCACAAATATATTGAGGGAAGGCAAAGAAGAGGATTTGAAATCAAGGCAGAATTGCAGGAAACTGATTTCAGGAGGTAGATTCGAATCGCCTTTCAAGCACATGAAAAGCGGCAAAACGTTGACAATGATGCCCTTGGCCAAAAAGGGCGTATGCGTTTTTTCCTGAATATATTCAGGAAAAAACGCATACGCCCTTTTTGGCCAACCAAGCAACCTGGAAAGGCAAATCAGCGCTACAAAGAAGTCTCGCTTCCCATCGGTGAAAAGGGCCATGCTGAAAAAAGTGTCAAAACCAGAAATGCAGGACAGGCCATGGAGAAATGGGAGCCTTGCTACACTGATGGGCGGGATGTAAATTGCCAACAGCCACTCTGGAGAAGAGTACGGTGTGTCCTGAAACATCTAAAAAACACAGCTTAGAGAGCATAGGGCACTTCCACTCATGGGGTTATAAATTGGGAAAATGAAAAATCAGCAAGACACAAGCACCCTAAAGTTTAAGGCTGCTCTGTTGACAAGGACCTCCACTTCATTCCACCTTCAATATCCCAGGAAAGAGAAAAATGGATAAAGAAGTTGTGGTCCTTATGTACAATGGAATATCACTCAGCCATGAAATCAATGTCATAAGGCTAGTAGCAGCATGATGAGTGGATTTAGGTACGACGATTCTAAGTGAAATAAGTCACACAGAAAAGGACACTTCTCATAAGGTATCACTGATAGAGGGAATGTAAAAACCGTTACACTTGAACTGAATTACAAAACAGAACAGAGTCACACATGCAGAAAACACACTATGGCTGCTTAACGGGAAAGGTGAGGTGGGGTGATACATAAAACAAGGGTTTCAAATTAGCTCAGATACCGTTCCATAAACCCAATATGTAATAGACAAGACCTACTCCTTGCTCAGAGAACTGGACTCAACACGCCCTATTCACCGCACAAGAATATATCTGACTAGTAATAATCTTAAAACCTATGTATTGATATCTCTCTGTTAGTGTGTCAAGTGGGTAAAAAGCAGCATAAACACAGCAGTGAAAAGCAGCTAAACCCCATTATAAAAATAAATTACTTTGAAAAACCCATGAAACAAAGACAGTGAAAGAGAGAGAAATTCTTACACAATGCGTTCAGGGGCTGTGATGCAACCTGGATTGACCATATCTAGACCCACAGCTGGATGAGACATAAGGGTGGACACTGTTGCGGCTGAGAGGTTTGGTGAGGTTGGGTGAGCAAACGCAGACCCTTTAAAGTAATACTGCGTGGTACCCATCGCATGGGTCCCAAATCTCCAGGTTCAAGGTCATCTTCCTACATCGAAAACATGCATGAGATACCCAGAAGATGGTACACCGTGTGATGGGGAAAGGTTTCTAAAACGCACCTCATTTCTCATCTGCTTGTGCCCGGGTTCGCCATTCCAGCCACTTTACTAGCAATCTCCCTCCTTGGAGCATCAGCCCCTTTAACCTCCTGTTCCGTACAGGTTGCAATTTGTACTGAGGATGAACGGGAAGACGTGGAACCAATGAAAGACTAGCTCTTGGTGTTGGGACAGGCACAGGTCACTCTATTTTCCCATCAGGAAGAAGAATTAACCACAGGCTCAGCCTGCCCCCCGGACCCAGAACAGGGCCTGAAGCCATCCTGCGCTTTTGCGGCCAGCTCCCTAAAAAGCGAGTTGTAAAATGGAGGTTCAGGGCACTGCAATTCACAAACCTGAAGAGTTATAAATGATAACTCTCGTCCACAAATATATTGAGGGAAGGCAAAGAAGAGGATTTGAAATCAAGGCAGAATTGCAGGAAACAGATTTCAGGAGGTAGATTCGAATCGCCTTTAAAGCACATGAAAAGCGGCAAAACGTTGACAATGATGCCCTTGGCCAAAAAGGGCGTATGCGTTTTTTCCTGAATATATTCAAGAAAAAACGCATACGCCCTTTTTGGCCAACCAAGCAACCTGGAAAGGCAAATCAGCGCTACAAAGATGTCTCGCTTCCCATCGGTCAAAAGGGCCATGCTGAAAAATGTGTCAAAACCAGAAATGCAGGACAGGCCATGGAGAAATGGGAGCCTTGCTACACTGATGGGCGGGATGTAAATTGTCAACAGCCACTCTGGAGAAGTGTACGGTGAGTCCTGAAACGTCTAAAAAGCAAAGCTTAGAGAGCATAGGGCACTTCCACTCATGGGGGTATAAATTGGGAAAATGAAAAATCAGCAAGACACAAGCACCCCAAAGTTTAGGGCTGCTCTGTTGACAAGGACCTCCACTTCATTCCACCTTCAATATCCCAGGAAAGAGAAAAATGGATAAAGAAGTTGTGGTCCTTATGTACAATGGAATATCACTCAGCCGTGAAATCAATGTCATAAGGCTAGTAGCAGCATGATGAGTGGATTTAGGTACGACGACTCTAAGTGAAATAAGTCACACAGAAAAGGACACTTCTCATAAGGTATCACTGATAGAGGGAATGTAAAAACCGTTACACTTGAACTGAATTACAAAACAGAACAGAGTCACACATGCAGAAAACACACTATGGCTGCTTAACGGGAAAGGTGAGGTGGGGTGATACATCAAACAAGGGTTTCAAATTAGCTCAGATACCGTTCCATAAACCCAATATGTAATAGACAAGACCTACTCCTTGCTCAGAGAACTGGACTCAACACGCCCTATTCACCGCACAAGAATATATCTGACTAGTAATAATCTTAAAACCTATGTATTGATATCTCTCTGTTAGTGTGTCAAGTGGGTAAAAAGCGGCATAAACACAGCAGTGAAAAGCAGCTAAACCCCATTATAAAAATAAATTACTTTGAAAAACCCATGAAACAAAGACAGTGAAAGAGAGAGAAATTCTTACACAATGCGTTCAGGGGCTGTGATGCAACCTGGATTGACCATATGTAGACCCACAGCTGGATGAGACATAAGGGTGGACACTGTTGCGGCTGAGAGGTTTGGTGAGGTTGGGTGAGCAAACGCAGACCCTTTAAAGTAATACTGCGTGGTACCCATCGCATGGGTCCCAAATCTCCAGGTTCAAGGGCATCTTCCTACATCGAAAACATGCATGAGATACCCAGAAGATGGTACACCGTGTGATGGGGAAAGGTTTCTAAAACGCACCTCATTTCTCATCTACTTGTGCCCGGGTTCACCATTCCAGCCACTTTACTAGCAAGCTCCCTACTTGGAGCATCAGCACCTTTAACCTCCTGTTCCGTACAGGTTGCAATTTGTCCTGAGGATGAACGGGAAGACGTGGAACCAATGAGAGACTAGCTCTTGGTGTTGGGACAGGCACAGGTCACTCTATTTTCCCATCAGGAAGAAGTATTAACCACAGGCTCAGCCTGCCACCCGGAACCAGAACAGGGCCTGAAGCCATCCTGCGCTATTGCGGCCAGCTCCCTAAAAATCGAGTTGTAAAATGGAGGTTCAGGGCACTGCAATTCACAAACCTGCAGACTTATAAATGATAACTCTCGTCCACAAATATATTGAGGGAAGGCAAAGAAGAGGATTTGAAATCAAGGCAATATTGCAGGAAACAGATTTCAGGAGGTAGATTCGAATCGCCTTTAAAGCACATGAAAAGCGGCAAAACGTTGACAATGATGCCCTTGGCCAAAAAGGGCGTATGCGTTTTTTCCTGAATATATTCAGGAAAAAACGCATACGCCCTTTTTGGCCAACCAAGCAACCTGGAAAGGCAAATCAGCGCTACAAAGAAGTCTCGCTTCCCATCGGTTAAAAAGGCCATGCTGAAAAAAGTGTCAAAACCAGAAATGCAGGACAGGCCATGGAGAAATGGGAGCCTTGCTACACTGATGGGCGGGATGTAAATTGCCAACAGCCACTCTGGAGAAGCGTACGGTGAGTCCTGAAACATCTAAAAAACAAAGCTTAGCGAGCATACGGCACTTCCACTCATGGGGTTATAAATTGGGAAAATGAAAAATCAGCAAGACACAAGCACCCCAAAGTTTAGGGCTGCTCTGTTGACAAGGACCTCCACTTCATTCCACCTTCAATATCCCAGGAAAGAGAAAAATGGATAAAGAAGTTGTGGTCCTTATGTACAATGGAATATCACTCAGCCATGAAATCAATGTCATAAGGCTAGTAGCAGCATCATGAGTGGATTTAGGTACGACGATTCTAAGTGAAATAAGTCACACAGAAAAGGACACTTCTCATAAGGTATCACTTATAGAGGGAATGTAAAAACCGTTACACTTGAACTGAATTACAAAACAGAACAGAGTCACACATGCAGAAAACACACTATGGCTGCTTAACGGGAAATGTGAGGTGGGGTGATACATAAAACAAGGGTTTCAAATTAGCTCAGATACCGTTCCATAACCCCAATATGTAATAGACAAGACCTACTCCTTGCTCAGAGAACTGGACTCAACACGCCCTATTCATCGCACAGGAATATATCTGACTAGTAATAATCTTAAAACCTATGTATTGATATCTCTTTGTTAGTGTGTCAAGTGGGTGTAAAGCGGCATAAACACAGCAGTGAAAAGCAGCTAAACCCCATTATAAAAATAAATTACTTTGAAAAACCCATGAAACAAAGACAGTGAAAGAGATAGAAATTCTTACACAATGCGTTCACGGGCTGTGATGCAACCTGGATTGACCATATCTAGACCCACAGCTGGATGAGACATAAGGGTGGACACTCTTGGGGCTGAGAGGTATGGTGAGGTTGGGTGAGCAAACGCAGACCCTTTAAAGTAATACTGCATGGTACCCATCGCATGGGTCCCAAATCTCCAGGTTCAAGGGCATCTTCCTACATCGAAAACATGCATGAGAAACCCAGAAGATGGTACACCGTGTGATGGGGAAAGGTTTCTGAAACGCACCTCATTTCTCATCTCCTTGTGCCCGGGTTCGCTATTCCAGCCGCTTTACTAGCAATCTCCCTACTTGGAGCATCAGCACCTTTAACCTCCTGTTCCGTACAGGTTGCAATTTGTCCTGAGGATGAACGGGAAGACGTGGAACCAATGAGAGACTAGCTCTTGGTGTTGGGACAGGCACAGGTCACTCTATTTTCCCATCAGGAAGAAGAATTAACCACAGGCTCAGCCTGCCACCCGGAACCAGAACAGGGCCTGAAGCCATCCTGCGCTATTGCGGCCAGCTCCCTAAAAATCGAGTTGTAAAATGGAGGTTCAGGGCACTGCAATTCACAAACCTGCAGACTTATAAATGATAACTCTCGTCCACAAATATATTGAGGGAAGGCAAAGAAGAGGATTTGAAATCAAGGCAGAATTGCAGGAAACTGATTTCAGGAGGTAGATTCGAATCGCCTTTCAAGCACATGAAAAGCGGCAAAACGTTGACAATGATGCCCTTGGCCAAAAAGGGCGTATGCGTTTTTTCCTGAATATATTCAGGAAAAAACGCATACGCCCTTTTTGGCCAACCAAGCAACCTGGAAAGGCAAATCAGCGCTACAAAGAAGTCTCGCTTCCCATCGGTGAAAAGGGCCATGCTGAAAAAAGTGTCAAAACCAGAAATGCAGGACAGGCCATGGAGAAATGGGAGCCTTGCTACACTGATGGGCGGGATGTAAATTGCCAACAGCCACTCTGGAGAAGAGTACGGTGTGTCCTGAAACATCTAAAAAACACAGCTTAGAGAGCATAGGGCACTTCCACTCATGGGGTTATAAATTGGGAAAATGAAAAATCAGCAAGACACAAGCACCCTAAAGTTTAAGGCTGCTCTGTTGACAAGGACCTCCACTTCATTCCACCTTCAATATCCCAGGAAAGAGAAAAATGGATAAAGAAGTTGTGGTCCTTATGTACAATGGAATATCACTCAGCCATGAAATCAATGTCATAAGGCTAGTAGCAGCATGATGAGTGGATTTAGGTACGACGATTCTAAGTGAAATAAGTCACACAGAAAAGGACACTTCTCATAAGGTATCACTGATAGAGGGAATGTAAAAACCGTTACACTTGAACTGAATTACAAAACAGAACAGAGTCACACATGCAGAAAACACACTATGGCTGCTTAACGGGAAAGGTGAGGTGGGGTGATACATAAAACAAGGGTTTCAAATTAGCTCAGATACCGTTCCATAAACCCAATATGTAATAGACAAGACCTACTCCTTGCTCAGAGAACTGGACTCAACACGCCCTATTCACCGCACAAGAATATATCTGACTAGTAATAATCTTAAAACCTATGTATTGATATCTCTCTGTTAGTGTGTCAAGTGGGTAAAAAGCAGCATAAACACAGCAGTGAAAAGCAGCTAAACCCCATTATAAAAATAAATTACTTTGAAAAACCCATGAAACAAAGACAGTGAAAGAGAGAGAAATTCTTACACAATGCGTTCAGGGGCTGTGATGCAACCTGGATTGACCATATCTAGACCCACAGCTGGATGAGACATAAGGGTGGACACTGTTGCGGCTGAGAGGTTTGGTGAGGTTGGGTGAGCAAACGCAGACCCTTTAAAGTAATACTGCGTGGTACCCATCGCATGGGTCCCAAATCTCCAGGTTCAAGGTCATCTTCCTACATCGAAAACATGCATGAGATACCCAGAAGATGGTACACCGTGTGATGGGGAAAGGTTTCTAAAACGCACCTCATTTCTCATCTGCTTGTGCCCGGGTTCGCCATTCCAGCCACTTTACTAGCAATCTCCCTCCTTGGAGCATCAGCCCCTTTAACCTCCTGTTCCGTACAGGTTGCAATTTGTACTGAGGATGAACGGGAAGACGTGGAACCAATGAAAGACTAGCTCTTGGTGTTGGGACAGGCACAGGTCACTCTATTTTCCCATCAGGAAGAAGAATTAACCACAGGCTCAGCCTGCCCCCCGGACCCAGAACAGGGCCTGAAGCCATCCTGCGCTTTTGCGGCCAGCTCCCTAAAAAGCGAGTTGTAAAATGGAGGTTCAGGGCACTGCAATTCACAAACCTGAAGAGTTATAAATGATAACTCTCGTCCACAAATATATTGAGGGAAGGCAAAGAAGAGGATTTGAAATCAAGGCAGAATTGCAGGAAACAGATTTCAGGAGGTAGATTCGAATCGCCTTTAAAGCACATGAAAAGCGGCAAAACGTTGACAATGATGCCCTTGGCCAAAAAGGGCGTATGCGTTTTTTCCTGAATATATCCAGGAAAAAACGCATACGCCCTTTTTGGCCAACCAAGCAACCTGGAAAGGCAAATCAGCGCTACAAAGATGTCTCGCTTCCCATCGGTCAAAAGAGCCATCCTGAAAAAAGTGTCAACACTAGAAATGCAGGACAGGGCATGGAGAAATGGGAGCCTTGCTACACTGATGGGCGGGATGTAAATTGTCAACAGCCACTCTGGAGAAGTGTACGGTGAGTCCTGAAACGTCTAAAAAGCAAAGCTTAGAGAGCATAGGGCACTTCCACTCATGGGGGTATAAATTGGGAAAATTAAAAATCAGCAAGACACAAGCACCCCAAAGTTTAGGGCTGCTCTGTTGACAAGGACCTCCACTTCATTCCACCTTCAATATCCCAGGAAAGAGAAAAATGGATAAAGAAGTTGTGGTCCTTATGTACAATGGAATATCACTGAGCCATGAAATCAATGTCATAAGGCTAGTAGCAGTATCATGAGTGGATTTAGGTACGACGATTCTAAGTGAAATAAGTCACACAGAAAAGGACACTTCTCATAAGGTATCACTTATAGAGGGAATGTAAAAACCGTTACACTTGAACTGAATTACAAAACAGAACAGAGTCACACATGCAGACAACACACTATGGCTGCTTAACGGGAAAGGTGAGGTGGGGTGATACATAAAACAAGGGTTTCAAATTAGCTCAGATACCGTTCCATAAACCCAATATGTAATAGACAAGACCTACTCCTTGCTCAGAGAACTGGACTCAACACGCCCTATTCATCGCACAGGAATATATCTGACTAGTAATAATCTTAAAACCTATGTATTGATATCTCTTTGTTAGTGTGTCAAGTGGGTGTAAAGCGGCATAAACACAGCAGTGAAAAGCAGCTAAACCCCATTATAAAAATAAATTACTTTGAAAAACCCATGAAGCAAAGACAGTGAAAGAGATAGAAATTCTTACACAATGCGTTCACGGGCTGTGATGCAACCTGGATTGACCATATCTAGACCCACAGCTGGATGAGACATAAGGGTGGACACTCTTGGGGTTGAGAGGTTTGGTGAGGTTGGGTGAGCAAACGCAGACCCTTTAAAGTAATACTGCATGGTACCCATCGCATGGGTCCCAAATCTCCAGGTTCAAGGGCATCTTCCTACATCGAAAACATGCATGAGAAACCCAGAAGATGGTACACCGTGTGATGGGGAAAGGTTTCTAAAACGCACCTCATTTCTCATCTCCTTGTGTCCGGGTTCGCTATTCCAGCCGCTTTACTAGCAATCTCCCTACTTGGAGCATCAGCACCTTTAACCTCCTGTTCCGTACAGGTTGCAATTTGTCCTGAGGATGAACGGGAAGACGTGGAACCAATGAGAGACTAGCTCTTGGTGTTGGGACAGGCACAGGTCACTCTATTTTCCCATCAGGAAGAAGAATTAACCACAGGCTCAGCCTGCCACCCGGAACCAGAACAGGGCCTGAAGCCATCCTGCGCTATTGCGGCCAGCTCCCTAAAAATCGAGTTGTAAAATGGAGGTTCAGGGCACTGCAATTCACAAACCTGCAGACTTATAAATGATAACTCTCGTCCACAAATATATTGAGGGAAGGCAAAGAAGAGGATTTGAAATCAAGGCAGAATTGCAGGAAACAGATTTCAGGAGGTAGATTCGAATCGCCTTTCAAGCACATGAAAAGCGGCAAAACGTTGACAATGATGCCCTTGGCCAAAAAGGGCGTATGCGTTTTTTCCTGAATATATTCAGGAAAAAACGCATACGCCCTTTTTGGCCAACCAAGCAACCTGGAAAGGCAAATCAGCGCTACAAAGAAGTCTCGCTTCCCATCGGTGAAAAGGGCCATGCTGAAAAAAGTGTCAAAACCAGAAATGCAGGACAGGCCATGGAGAAATGGGAGCCTTGCTACACTGATGGGCGGGATGTAAATTGCCAACAGCCACTCTGGAGAAGAGTACGGTGTGTCCTGAAACATCTAAAAAACACAGCTTAGAGAGCATAGGGCACTTCCACTCATGGGGTTATAAATTGGGAAAATGAAAAATCAGCAAGACACAAGCACCCTAAAGTTTAGGGCTGCTCTGTTGACAAGGACCTCCACTTCATTCCACCTTCAATATCCCAGGAAAGAGAAAAATGGATAAAGAAGTTGTGGTCCTTATGTACAATGGAATATCACTCAGCCATGAAATCAATGTCATAAGGCTAGTAGCAGCATGATGAGTGGATTTAGGTACGACGATTCTAAGTGAAATAAGTCACACAGAAAAGGACACTTCTCATAAGGTATCACTGATAGAGGGAATGTAAAAACCGTTACACTTGAACTGAATTACAAAACAGAACAGAGTCACACATGCAGAAAACACACTATGGCTGCTTAACGGGAAAGGTGAGGTGGGGTGATACATAAAACAAGGGTTTCAAATTAGCTCAAATACCGTTCCATAAAACCAATATGTAATAGACAAGACCTACTCCTTGCTCAGAGAACTGGACTCAACACGCCCTATTCACCGCACAAGAATATATCTGACTAGTAATAATCTTAAAACCTATGTATTGATATCTCTCTGTTAGTGTGTCAAGTGGGTGTAAAGCGGCATAAACACAGCAGTGAAAAGCAGCTAAACCCCATTATAAAAATAAATTACTTTGAAAAACCCATGAAACAAAGACAGTGAAAGAGATAGAAATTCTTACACAATGCGTTCAGGGGCTGTGATGCAACCTGGATTGACCATATCTAGACCCACAGCTGGATGAGACATAAGGGTGGACACTCTTGGGGCTGAGAGGTTTGGTGAGGTTGGGTGAGCAAACGCAGACCCTTTAAAGTAATACTGCATGGTACCCATCGCATGGGTCCCAAATCTCCAGGTTCAAGGGCATCTTCCTACATCGAAAACATGCATGAGAAACCCAGAAGATGGTACACCGTGTGATGTGGAAAGGTTTCTAAAACGCACCTCATTTCTCATCTCCTTGTGCCCGGGTTCGCTATTCCAGCCACTTTACTAGCAATCTCCCTACTTGGAGCATCAGCACCTTTAACCTCCTGTTCCGTACAGGTTGCAATTTGTCCTGAGGATGAACGGGAAGACGTGGAACCAATGAAAGACTAGCTCTTGGTGTTGGGACAGGCACAGGTCACTCTATTTTCCCATCAGGAAGAAGAATTAACCACAGGCTCAGCCTGCCCCCCGGACCCAGAACAGGGCCTGAAGCCATCCTGCGCTTTTGCGGCCAGCTCCCTAAAAAGCGAGTTGTAAAATGGAGGTTCAGGGCACTGCAATTCACAAACCTGCAGAGTTATAAATGATAACTCTCATCCACAAATATATTGAGGGAAGGCAAAGAAGAGGATTTGAAATCAAGGCAGAATTGCAGGAAACAGATTTCAGGAGGTAGATTCGAATCGCCTTTAAAGCACATGAAAAGCGGCAAAACGTTGACAATGATGCCCTTGGCCAAAAAGGGCGTATGCGTTTTTTCCTGAATATATTCAGGAAAAAACGCATACGCCCTTTTTGGCCAACCAAGCAACCTGGAAAGGCAAATCAGCGCTACAAACAAGTCTCGCTTCCCATCGGTTAAAAAGGCCATGCTGAAAAAAGTGTCAAAACTAGAAATGCAGGACAGGCCATGGAGAAATGGGAGCCTTGCTACACTGATGGGCGGGATGTAAATTGCCAAGAGCCACTCTGGAGAAGCGTACGGTGAGTCCTGAAACATCTAAAAAACAAAGCTTAGAGAGCATACGGCACTTCCACTCATGGGGTTATAAATTGGGAAAATTAAAAATCAGCAAGACACAAGCACCCCAAAGTTTAGGGCTGCTCTGTTGACAAGGACCTCCACTTCATTCCACCTTCAATATCCCAGGAAAGAGAAAAATGGATAAAGAAGTTGTGGTCCTTATGTACAATGGAATATCACTCAGCCATGAAATCAATGTCATAAGGCTAGTAGCAGCATCATGAGTGGATTTAGGTACGACGATTCTAAGTGAAATAAGTCACACAGAAAAGGACACTTCTCATAAGGTATCACTTATAGAGGGAATGTAAAAACCGTTACACTTGAACTGAATTACAAAACAGAACAGAGTCACACATGCAGACAACACACTATGGCTGCTTAACGGGAAATGTGAGGTGGGGTGATACATAAAACAAGGGTTTCAAATTAGCTCAGATACCGTTCCATAAACCCAATATGTAATAGACAAGACCTACTCCTTGCTCAGAGAACTGGACTCAACACGCCCTATTCATCGCACAGGAATATATCTGACTAGTAATAATCTTAAAACCTATGTATTGATATCTCTTTGTTAGTGTGTCAAGTGGGTGTAAAGCGGCATAAACACAGCAGTGAAAAGCAGCTAAACCCCATTATAAAAATAAATTACTTTGAAAAACCCATGAAGCAAAGACAGTGAAAGAGATAGAAATTCTTGCACAATGCGTTCACGGGCTGTGATGCAACCTGGATTGACCATATCTAGACCCACAGCTGGATGAGACATAAGGGTGGACACTCTTGGGGTTGAGAGGTTTGGTGAGGTTGGGTGAGCAAACGCAGACCCTTTAAAGTAATACTGCATGGTACCCATCGCATGGGTCCCAAATCTCCAGGTTCAAGGGCATCTTCCTACATCGAAAACATGCATGAGAAACCCAGAAGATGGTACACCGTGTGATGGGGAAAGGTTTCTAAAACGCACCTCATTTCTCATCTCCTTGTGTCCGGGTTCGCTATTCCAGCCGCTTTACTAGCAATCTCCCTACTTGGAGCATCAGCACCTTTAACCTCCTGTTCCGTACAGGTTGCAATTTGTCCTGAGGATGAACGGGAAGACGTGGAACCAATGAGAGACTAGCTCTTGGTGTTGGGACAGGCACAGGTCACTCTATTTTCCCATCAGGAAGAAGAATTAACCACAGGCTCAGCCTGCCACCCGGAACCAGAACAGGGCCTGAAGCCATCCTGCGCTATTGCGGCCAGCTCCCTAAAAATCGAGTTGTAAAATGGATGTTCAGGGCACTGCAATTCACAAACCTGCAGACTTATAAATGATAACTCTCGTCCACAAATATATTGAGGGAAGGCAAAGAAGAGGATTTGAAATCAAGGCAGAATTGCAGGAAACAGATTTCAGGAGGTAGATTCGAATCGCCTTTCAAGCACATGAAAAGCGGCAAAACGTTGACAATGATGCCCTTGGCCAAAAAGGGCGTATGCGTTTTTTCCTGAATATATTCAGGAAAAAACGCATACGCCCTTTTTGGCCAACCAAGCAACCTGGAAAGGCAAATCAGCGCTACAAAGAAGTCTCGCTTCCCATCGGTGAAAAGGGCCATGCTGAAAAAAGTGTCAAAACCAGAAATGCAGGACAGGCCATGGAGAAATGGGAGCCTTGCTACACTGATGGGCGGGATGTAAATTGCCAACAGCCACTCTGGAGAAGAGTACGGTGTGTCCTGAAAGATCTAAAAAACACAGCTTAGAGAGCATAGGGCACTTCCACTCATGGGGTTATAAATTGGGAAAATGAAAAATCAGCAAGACACAAGCACCCTAAAGTTTAGGGCTGCTCTGTTGACAAGGACCTCCACTTCATTCCACCTTCAATATCCCAGGAAAGAGAAAAATGGATAAAGAAGTTGTGGTCCTTATGTACAATGGAATATCACTCAGCCATGAAATCAATGTCATAAGGCTAGTAGCAGCATGATGAGTGGATTTAGGTACGACGATTCTAAGTGAAATAAGTCACACAGAAAAGGACACTTCTCATAAGGTATCACTGATAGAGGGAATGTAAAAACCGTTACACTTGAACTGAATTACAAAACAGAACAGAGTCACACATGCAGAAAACACACTATGGCTGCTTAACGGGAAAGGTGAGGTGGGGTGATACATAAAACAAGGGTTTCAAATTAGCTCATATACCGTTCCATAAAACCAATATGTAATAGACAAGACCTACTCCTTGCTCAGAGAACTGGACTCAACACGCCCTATTCACCGCACAAGAATATATCTGACTAGTAATAATCTTAAAACCTATGTATTGATATCTCTCTGTTAGTGTGTCAAGTGGGTGTAAAGCGGCATAAACACAGCAGTGAAAAGCAGCTAAACCCCATTATAAAAATAAATTACTTTGAAAAACCCATGAAACAAAGACAGTGAAAGAGATAGAAATTCTTACACAATGCGTTCAGGGGCTGTGATGCAACCTGGATTGACCATATCTAGACCCACAGCTGGATGAGACATAAGGGTGGACACTCTTGGGGCTGAGAGGTTTGGTGAGGTTGGGTGAGCAAACGCAGACCCTTTAAAGTAATACTGCATGGTACCCATCGCATGGGTCCCAAATCTCCAGGTTCAAGGGCATCTTCCTACATCGAAAACATGCATGAGAAACCCAGAAGATGGTACACCGTGTGATGTGGAAAGGTTTCTAAAACGCACCTCATTTCTCATCTCCTTGTGCCCGGGTTCGCTATTCCAGCCACTTTACTAGCAATCTCCCTACTTGGAGCATCAGCACCTTTAACCTCCTGTTCCGTACAGGTTGCAATTTGTCCTGAGGATGAACGGGAAGACGTGGAACCAATGAAAGACTAGCTCTTGGTGTTGGGACAGGCACAGGTCACTCTATTTTCCCATCAGGAAGAAGAATTAACCACAGGCTCAGCCTGCCCCCCGGACCCAGAACAGGGCCTGAAGCCATCCTGCGCTTTTGCGGCCAGCTCCCTAAAAAGCGAGTTGTAAAATGGAGGTTCAGGGCACTGCAATTCACAAACCTGCAGAGTTATAAATGATAACTCTCATCCACAAATATATTGAGGGAAGGCAAAGAAGAGGATTTGAAATCAAGGCAGAATTGCAGGAAACAGATTTCAGGAGGTAGATTCGAATCGCCTTTAAAGCACATGAAAAGCGGCAAAACGTTGACAATGATGCCCTTGGCCAAAAAGGGCGTATGCGTTTTTTCCTGAATATATTCAGGAAAAAACGCATACGCCCTTTTTGGCCAACCAAGCAACCTGGAAAGGCAAATCAGCGCTACAAACAAGTCTCGCTTCCCATCGGTTAAAAAGGCCATGCTGAAAAAAGTGTCAAAACTAGAAATGCAGGACAGGCCATGGAGAAATGGGAGCCTTGCTACACTGATGGGCGGGATGTAAATTGCCAAGAGCCACTCTGGAGAAGCGTACGGTGAGTCCTGAAACATCTAAAAAACAAAGCTTAGAGAGCATACGGCACTTCCACTCATGGGGTTATAAATTGGGAAAATTAAAAATCAGCAAGACACAAGCACCCCAAAGTTTAGGGCTGCTCTGTTGACAAGGACCTCCACTTCATTCCACCTTCAATATCCCAGGAAAGAGAAAAATGGATAAAGAAGTTGTGGTCCTTATGTACAATGGAATATCACTCAGCCATGAAATCAATGTCATAAGGCTAGTAGCAGCATCATGAGTGGATTTAGGTACGACGATTCTAAGTGAAATAAGTCACACAGAAAAGGACACTTCTCATAAGGTATCACTTATAGAGGGAATGTAAAAACCGTTACACTTGAACTGAATTACAAAACAGAACAGAGTCACACATGCAGACAACACACTATGGCTGCTTAACGGGAAATGTGAGGTGGGGTGATACATAAAACAAGGGTTTCAAATTAGCTCAGATACCGTTCCATAAACCCAATATGTAATAGACAAGACCTACTCCTTGCTCAGAGAACTGGACTCAACACGCCCTATTCATCGCACAGGAATATATCTGACTAGTAATAATCTTAAAACCTATGTATTGATATCTCTTTGTTAGTGTGTCAAGTGGGTGTAAAGCGGCATAAACACAGCAGTGAAAAGCAGCTAAACCCCATTATAAAAATAAATTACTTTGAAAAACCCATGAAGCAAAGACAGTGAAAGAGATAGAAATTCTTACACAATGCGTTCACGGGCTGTGATGCAACCTGGATTGACCATATCTAGACCCACAGCTGGATGAGACATAAGGGTGGACACTCTTGGGGTTGAGAGGTTTGGTGAGGTTGGGTGAGCAAACGCAGACCCTTTAAAGTAATACTGCATGGTACCCATCGCATGGGTCCCAAATCTCCAGGTTCAAGGGCATCTTCCTACATCGAAAACATGCATGAGAAACCCAGAAGATGGTACACCGTGTGATGGGGAAAGGTTTCTAAAACGCACCTCATTTCTCATCTCCTTGTGTCCGGGTTCGCTATTCCAGCCGCTTTACTAGTAATCTCCCTACTTGGAGCATCAGCACCTTTAACCTCCTGTTCCGTACAGGTTGCAATTTGTCCTGAGGATGAACGGGAAGACGTGGAACCAATGAGAGACTAGCTCTTGGTGTTGGGACAGGCACAGGTCACTCTATTTTCCCATCAGGAAGAAGAATTAACCACAGGCTCAGCCTGCCACCCGGAACCAGAACAGGGCCTGAAGCCATCCTGCGCTATTGCGGCCAGCTCCCTAAAAATCGAGTTGTAAAATGGATGTTCAGGGCACTGCAATTCACAAACCTGCAGACTTATAAATGATAACTCTCGTCCACAAATATATTGAGGGAAGGCAAAGAAGAGGATTTGAAATCAAGGCAGAATTGCAGGAAACAGATTTCAGGAGGTAGATTCGAATCGCCTTTCAAGCACATGAAAAGCGGCAAAACGTTGACAATGATGCCCTTGGCCAAAAAGGGCGTATGCGTTTTTTCCTGAATATATTCAGGAAAAAACGCATACGCCCTTTTTGGCCAACCAAGCAACCTGGAAAGGCAAATCAGCGCTACAAAGAAGTCTCGCTTCCCATCGGTGAAAAGGGCCATGCTGAAAAAAGTGTCAAAACCAGAAATGCAGGACAGGCCATGGAGAAATGGGAGCCTTGCTACACTGATGGGCGGGATGTAAATTGCCAACAGCCACTCTGGAGAAGAGTACGGTGTGTCCTGAAAGATCTAAAAAACACAGCTTAGAGAGCATAGGGCACTTCCACTCATGGGGTTATAAATTGGGAAAATGAAAAATCAGCAAGACACAAGCACCCTAAAGTTTAGGGCTGCTCTGTTGACAAGGACCTCCACTTCATTCCACCTTCAATATCCCAGGAAAGAGAAAAATGGATAAAGAAGTTGTGGTCCTTATGTACAATGGAATATCACTCAGCCATGAAATCAATGTCATAAGGCTAGTAGCAGCATGATGAGTGGATTTAGGTACGACGATTCTAAGTGAAATAAGTCACACAGAAAAGGACACTTCTCATAAGGTATCACTGATAGAGGGAATGTAAAAACCGTTACACTTGAACTGAATTACAAAACAGAACAGAGTCACACATGCAGAAAACACACTATGGCTGCTTAACGGGAAAGGTGAGGTGGGGTGATACATAAAACAAGGGTTTCAAATTAGCTCATATACCGTTCCATAAAACCAATATGTAATAGACAAGACCTACTCCTTGCTCAGAGAACTGGACTCAACACGCCCTATTCACCGCACAAGAATATATCTGACTAGTAATAATCTTAAAACCTATGTATTGATATCTCTCTGTTAGTGTGTCAAGTGGGTGTAAAGCGGCATAAACACAGCAGTGAAAAGCAGCTAAACCCCATTATAAAAATAAATTACTTTGAAAAACCCATGAAACAAAGACAGTGAAAGAGATAGAAATTCTTACACAATGCGTTCAGGGGCTGTGATGCAACCTGGATTGACCATATCTAGACCCACAGCTGGATGAGACATAAGGGTGGACACTCTTGGGGCTGAGAGGTTTGGTGAGGTTGGGTGAGCAAACGCAGACCCTTTAAAGTAATACTGCATGGTACCCATCGCATGGGTCCCAAATCTCCAGGTTCAAGGGCATCTTCCTACATCGAAAACATGCATGAGAAACCCAGAAGATGGTACACCGTGTGATGTGGAAAGGTTTCTAAAACGCACCTCATTTCTCATCTCCTTGTGCCCGGGTTCGCTATTCCAGCCACTTTACTAGCAATCTCCCTACTTGGAGCATCAGCACCTTTAACCTCCTGTTCCGTACAGGTTGCAATTTGTCCTGAGGATGAACGGGAAGACGTGGAACCAATGAAAGACTAGCTCTTGGTGTTGGGACAGGCACAGGTCACTCTATTTTCCCATCAGGAAGAAGAATTAACCACAGGCTCAGCCTGCCCCCCGGACCCAGAACAGGGCCTGAAGCCATCCTGCGCTTTTGCGGCCAGCTCCCTAAAAAGCGAGTTGTAAAATGGAGGTTCAGGGCACTGCAATTCACAAACCTGCAGAGTTATAAATGATAACTCTCATCCACAAATATATTGAGGGAAGGCAAAGAAGAGGATTTGAAATCAAGGCAGAATTGCAGGAAACAGATTTCAGGAGGTAGATTCGAATCGCCTTTAAAGCACATGAAAAGCGGCAAAACGTTGACAATGATGCCCTTGGCCAAAAAGGGCGTATGCGTTTTTTCCTGAATATATTCAAGAAAAAACGCATACGCCCTTTTTGGCCAACCAAGCAACCTGGAAAGGCAAATCAGCGCTACAAAGATGTCTCGCTTCCCATCGGTCAAAAGGGCCATGCTGAAAAATGTGTCAAAACCAGAAATGCAGGACAGGCCATGGAGAAATGGGAGCCTTGCTACACTGATGGGCGGGATGTAAATTGTCAACAGCCACTCTGGAGAAGTGTACGGTGAGTCCTGAAACGTCTAAAAAGCAAAGCTTAGAGAGCATAGGGCACTTCCACTCATGGGGGTATAAATTGGGAAAATGAAAAATCAGCAAGACACAAGCACCCCAAAGTTTAGGGCTGCTCTGTTGACAAGGACCTCCACTTCATTCCACCTTCAATATCCCAGGAAAGAGAAAAATGGATAAAGAAGTTGTGGTCCTTATGTACAATGGAATATCACTCAGCCGTGAAATCAATGTCATAAGGCTAGTAGCAGCATGATGAGTGGATTTAGGTACGACGACTCTAAGTGAAATAAGTCACACAGAAAAGGACACTTCTCATAAGGTATCACTGATAGAGGGAATGTAAAAACCGTTACACTTGAACTGAATTACAAAACAGAACAGAGTCACACATGCAGAAAACACACTATGGCTGCTTAACGGGAAAGGTGAGGTGGGGTGATACATAAAACAAGGGTTTCAAATTAGCTCAGATACCGTTCCATAAACCCAATATGTAATAGACAAGACCTACTCCTTGCTCAGAGAACTGGACTCAACACGCCCTATTCACCGCACAAGAATATATCTGACTAGTAATAATCTTAAAACCTATGTATTGATATCTCTCTGTTAGTGTGTCAAGTGGGTAAAAAGCGGCATAAACACAGCAGTGAAAAGCAGCTAAACCCCATTATAAAAATAAATTACTTTGAAAAACCCATGAAACAAAGACAGTGAAAGAGAGAGAAATTCTTACACAATGCGTTCAGGGGCTGTGATGCAACCTGGATTGACCATATGTAGACCCACAGCTGGATGAGACATAAGGGTGGACACTGTTGCGGCTGAGAGGTTTGGTGAGGTTGGGTGAGCAAACGCAGACCCTTTAAAGTAATACTGCGTGGTACCCATCGCATGGGTCCCAAATCTCCAGGTTCAAGGGCATCTTCCTACATCGAAAACATGCATGAGATACCCAGAAGATGGTACACCGTGTGATGGGGAAAGGTTTCTAAAACGCACCTCATTTCTCATCTGCTTGTGCCCGGTTCGCCATTCCAGCCACTTTACTAGCAATCTCCCTACTTGGAGCATCAGCACCTTTAACCTCCTGTTCCGTACATGTTGCAATTTGTACTGAGGATGAACGGGAAGACGTGGAACCAATGAAAGACTAGCTCTTGGTGTTGGGACAGGCACAGGTCACTCTATTTTCCCATCAGGAAGAAGAATTAACCACAGGCTCAGCCTGCCCCCCGGAACCAGAACAGGGCCTGAAGCCATCCTGCGCTATTGCGGCCAGCTCCCTAAAAATCGAGTTGTAAAATGGAGGTTCAGGGCACTGCAATTCACAAACCTGCAGACTTATAAATGATAACTCTCGTCCACAAATATATTGAGGGAAGGCAAAGAAGAGGATTTGAAATCAAGGCAGAATTGCAGGAAACAGATTTCAGGAGGTAGATACGAATCGCCTTTAAAGCACATGAAAAGCGGCAAAACGTTGACAATGATGCCCTTGGCCAAAAAGGGCGTATGCGTTTTCTCCTGAATATATTCAGGAAAAAACGCATACGCCCTTTTTGGCCAACCAAGCAACCTGGAAAGGCAAATCAGCGCTACAAAGAAGTCTCGCTTCCCATCGGTCAAAAGGGCCATGCTGAAAAAAGTGTCAAAACCAGAAATGCAGGACAGGCCATGGAGAAATGGGAGCCTTGCTACACTGATGGGCGGGATGTAAATTGCCAAGAGCCACTCCGGAGAAGTGTCCGGTGAGTCCTATAACATCTGAAAAACACAGCTTAGAGAGCATAGGGCACTTCCACTCATGGGGGTATAAATTGGGAAAATTAAAAATCAGCAAGACACAAGCACCCCAAAGTTTAGGGCTGCTCTGTTGACCAGGACCTCCACTTCATTCCACCTTAAATATCCCAGGAAAGAGAAAAATGGATAAAGAAGTTGTGGTCCTTATGTACAATGGAATATCACTCAGCCAGGAAATCAATGTCGCAAGGTTAGTAGCAGCATGATGAGTGGATTTAGGTACGACGATTCTAAGTGAAATAAGTCACACAGAAAAGGACACTTCTCATAAGGTATCACTGATAGAGGGAATGTAAAAACCGTTACACTTGAACTGAATTACAAAACAGAACAGAGTCACACATGCAGAAAACACACTATGGCTGCTTAACGGGAAAGGTGAGGTGGGGTGATACATAAAACAAGGGTATCAAATTAGCTCAGATACCGTTCCATAAACCCAATATGTAATAGACAAGACCTACTCCTTGCTCAGAGAACTGGACTCAACACGCCCTATTCACCGCACAAGAATATATCTGACTAATAATAATCGTAAAACCTATGTATTGATATCTCTCTGTTAGTGTGTCAAGTGGGTGTAAAGCGGCATAAACACAGCAGTGAAAAGCAGCTAAACCCCATTATAAAAATAAATTACTTTGAAACACCCATGAAACAAAGACAGTGAAAGAGAGAGAAATTCTTACACAATGCGTTCAGGGGCTGTGATGCAACCTGGATTGACCATATCTAGACGCACAGCTGGATGAGACATAAGGGTGGACACTCTTGGGGCTGAGAGGTTTGGTGAGGTTGGGTGAGCAAACGCAGACCCTTTAAAGGAATACTGCGTGGTACCCATCGCATGGGTCCCAAATCTCCAGGTTCAAGGGCATCTTCCTACATCAAAAACATGCATGAGAAACCCAGAAGATGGTACACCGTGTGATGGGGAAAGGTTTCTAAAACGCACCTCATTTCTCATCTCCTTGTGCCCGGGTTCGCCATTCCAGCCGCTTTACTAGCAAGCTCCCTACTTGGAGCATCAGCACCTTTAACCTCCTGTTCCATACAGGTTGCAATTTGTCCTGAGGATAAACGGGAAGACGTGGAACCAACGAGAGACTAGCTCTTGGTGTTGGGACAGGCACAGGTCACTCTATTTTCCCATCAGAAAGAAGAATTAACCACAGGCTCAGCCTGCCCCCCGGAACCAGAACAGGGCCTGAAGCCATTCTGCGATTTTGCGGCCAGCTCCCATAAAAACGAGTTGTAAAATGGAGGTTCAGGGCACTGCAATTCACAAAACTGCAGAGTTATAAATGATAACTCCCGTCCACAAATATATTGAGGGAAGGCAAAGAAGAGGATTTGAAATCAAGGCAGAATTGCAGGAAACAGATTTCAGGAGGTAGATACGAATCGCCTTTAAAGCACATGAAAAGCGGCAAAACGTTGACAATGATGCCCTTGGCCAAAAAGGGCGTATGCGTTTTTTCCTGAATATATTCAGGAAAAAACGCATACGCCCTTTTTGGCCAACCAAGCAACCTGCAAAGGCAAATCAGCGCTACAAAGAAGTCTCGCTTCCCATCGGTCAAAAAGGGCCATGCTGAAAAAAGTGTCAAAACCAGAAATGCAGGACAGGCCATGGAGAAATGGGAGCCTTGCTACACTGATGGGCGGGATGTAAATTGCCAAGAGCCACTCCGGAGAAGTGTCCGGTGAGTCCTGAAACATCTGAAAAACACAGCTTAGAGAGCATAGGGCACTTCCACTCATGGGGGTATAAATTGGGAAAATTAAAAATCAGCAAGACACAAGCACCCCAAAGTTTAGGGCTGCTCTGTTGACCAGGACCTCCACTTCATTCCACCTTAAATATCCCAGGAAAGAGAAAAATGGATAAAGAAGTTGTGGTCCTTATGTACAATGGAATATCACTCAGCCAGGAAATCAATGTCGCAAGGTTAGTAGCAGCATGATGAGTGGATTTAGGTACGACGATTCTAAGTGAAATAAGTCACACAGAAAAGGACACTTCTCATAAGGTATCACTGATAGAGGGAATGTAAAAACCGTTACACTTGAACTGAATTACAAAACAGAACAGAGTCACACATGCAGAAAACACACTATGGCTGCTTAACGGGAAAGGTGAGGTGGGGTGATACATAAAACAAGGGTATCAAATTAGCTCAGATACCGTTCCATAAACCCAATATGTAATAGACAAGACCTACTCCTTGCTCAGAGAACTGGACTCAACACGCCCTATTCACCGCACAAGAATATATCTGACTAATAATAATCGTAAAACCTATGTATTGATATCTCTCTGTTAGTGTGTCAAGTGGGTGTAAAGCGGCATAAACACAGCAGTGAAAAGCAGCTAAACCCCATTATAAAAATAAATTACTTTGAAACACCCATGAAACAAAGACAGTGAAAGAGAGAGAAATTCTTACACAATGCGTTCAGGGGCTGTGATGCAACCTGGATTGACCATATCTAGACGCACAGCTGGATGAGACATAAGGGTGGACACTCTTGGGGCTGTGAGGTTTGGTGAGGTTGGGTGAGCAAACGCAGACCCTTTAAAGGAATACTGCGTGGTACCCATCGCATGGGTCCCAAATCTCCAGGTTCAAGGGCATCTTCCTACATCAAAAACATGCATGAGAAACCCAGAAGATGGTACACCGTGTGATGGGGAAAGGTTTCTAAAACGCACCTCATTTCTCATCTCCTTGTGCCCGGGTTCGCCATTCCAGCCGCTTTACTAGCAAGCTCCCTACTTGGAGCATCAGCACCTTTAACCTCCTGTTCCATACAGGTTGCAATTTGTCCTGAGGATAAACGGGAAGACGTGGAACCAACGAGAGACTAGCTCTTGGTGTTGGGACAGGCACAGGTCACTCTATTTTCCCATCAGAAAGAAGAATTAACCACAGGCTCAGTCTGCCCCCCGGAACCAGAACAGGGCCTGAAGCCATTCTGCGATTTTGCGGCCAGCTCCCATAAAAACGAGTTGTAAAATGGAGGTTCAAGGCACTGCAATTCACAAACCTGCAGAGTTATAAATGATAACTCCCGTCCACAAATATATTGAGGGAAGGCAAAGAAGAGGATATGAAATCAAGGCAGAATTGCAGGAAGCAGATTTCAGGAGGTAGATACGAATCGCCTTTAAAGCACATGAAAAGCGGCAAAACGTTGACAATGATGCCCTTGGCCAAAAAGGGCGTATGCGTTTTTTCCTGAATATATTCAGGAAAAAACGCATACGCCCTTTTTGGCCAACCAAGCAACCTGGAAAGGCAAATCAGCACTACAAAGAAGTCTCGCTTCCCATCGGTCAAAAGGGCCATGCTGAAAAAAGTGTCAAAACCAGAAATGCAGGACAGGCCATGGAGAAATGGGAGCCTTGCTACACTGATGGGCGGGATGTAAATTGCCAAGAGCCACTCCGGAGAAGTGTCCGGTGAGTCCTGAAACATCTGAAAAACACAGCTTAGAGAGCATAGGGCACTTCCACTCATGGGGGTATAAATTGGGAAAATTAAAAATCAGCAAGACACAAGCACCCCAAAGTTTAGGGCTGCTCTGTTGACCAGGACCTCCACTTCATTCCACCTTAAATATCCCAGGAAAGAGAAAAATGGATAAAGAAGTTGTGGTCCTTATGTACAATGGAATATCACTCAGCCAGGAAATCAATGTCGTAAGGTTAGTAGCAGCATGATGAGTGGATTTAGGTACGACGATTCTAAGTGAAATAAGTCACACAGAAAAGGACACTTCTCATAAGGTATCACTGATAGAGGGAATGTAAAAACCGTTACACTTGAACTGAATTACAAAACAGAACAGAGTCACACATGCAGAAAACACACTATGGCTGCTTAACGGGAAAGGTGAGGTGGGGTGATACATAAAACAAGGGTATCAAATTAGCTCAGATACCGTTCCATAAACCCAATATGTAATAGACAAGACCTACTCCTTGCTCAGAGAACTGGACTCAACACGCCCTATTCACCGCACAAGAATATATCTGACTAATAATAATCGTAAAACCTATGTATTGATATCTCTCTGTTAGTGTGTCAAGTGGGTGTAAAGCGGCATAAACACAGCAGTGAAAAGCAGCTAAACCCCATTATAAAAATAAATTACTTTGAAACACCCATGAAACAAAGACAGTGAAAGAGAGAGAAATTCTTACACAATGCGTTCAGGGGCTGTGATGCAACCTGGATTGACCATATCTAGACGCACAGCTGGATGAGACATAAGGGTGGACACTCTTGGGGCTGAGAGGTTTGGTGAGGTTGGGTGAGCAAACGCAGACCCTTTAAAGGAATACTGCGTGGTACCCATCGCATGGGTCCCAAATCTCCAGGTTCAAGGGCATCTTCCTACATCAAAAACATGCATGAGAAACCCAGAAGATGGTACACCGTGTGATGGGGAAAGGTTTCTAAAACGCACCTAATTTCTCATCTCCTTGTGCCCGGGTTCGCCATTCCAGCCGCTTTACTAGCAAGCTCCCTACTTGGAGCATCAGCACCTTTAACCTCCTGTTCCATACAGGTTGCAATTTGTCCTGAGGATAAACGGGAAGACGTGGAACCAACGAGAGACTAGCTCTTGGTGTTGGGACAGGCACAGGTCACTCTATTTTCCCATCAGAAAGAAGAATTAACCACAGGCTCAGCCTGCCCCCCGGAACCAGAACAGGGCCTGAAGCCATTCTGCGATTTTGCGGCCAGCTCCCATAAAAACGAGTTGTAAAATGGAGGTTCAAGGCACTGCAATTCACAAACCTGCAGAGTTATAAATGATAACTCCCGTCCACAAATATATTGAGGGAAGGCAAAGAAGAGGATATGAAATCAAGGCAGAATTGCAGGAAGCAGATTTCAGGAGGTAGATACGAATCGCCTTTAAAGCACATGAAAAGCGGCAAAACGTTGACAATGATGCCCTTGGCCAAAAAGGGCGTATGCGTTTTTTCCTGAATATATTCAGGAAAAAACGCATACGCCCTTTTTGGCCAACCAAGCAACCTGGAAAGGCAAATCAGCACTACAAAGAAGTCTCGCTTCCCATCGGTCAAAAGGGCCATGCTGAAAAAAGTGTCAAAACCAGAAATGCAGGACAGGCCATGGAGAAATGGGAGCCTTGCTACACTGATGGGCGGGATGTAAATTGCCAAGAGCCACTCCGGAGAAGTGTCCGGTGAGTCCTGAAACATCTGAAAAACACAGCTTAGAGAGCATAGGGCACTTCCACTCATGGGGGTATAAATTGGGAAAATTAAAAATCAGCAAGACACAAGCACCCCAAAGTTTAGGGCTGCTCTGTTGACCAGGACCTCCACTTCATTCCACCTTAAATATCCCAGGAAAGAGAAAAATGGATAAAGAAGTTGTGGTCCTTATGTACAATGGAATATCACTCAGCCAGGAAATCAATGTCGTAAGGTTAGTAGCAGCATGATGAGTGGATTTAGGTACGACGATTCTAAGTGAAATAAGTCACACAGAAAAGGACACTTCTCATAAGGTATCACTGATAGAGGGAATGTAAAAACCGTTACACTTGAACTGAATTACAAAACAGAACAGAGTCACACATGCAGAAAACACACTATGGCTGCTTAACGGGAAAGGTGAGGTGGGGTGATACATAAAACAAGGGTATCAAATTAGCTCAGATACCGTTCCATAAACCCAATATGTAATAGACAAGACCTACTCCTTGCTCAGAGAACTGGACTCAACACGCCCTATTCACCGCACAAGAATATATCTGACTAATAATAATCGTAAAACCTATGTATTGATATCTCTCTGTTAGTGTGTCAAGTGGGTGTAAAGCGGCATAAACACAGCAGTGAAAAGCAGCTAAACCCCATTATAAAAATAAATTACTTTGAAACACCCATGAAACAAAGACAGTGAAAGAGAGAGAAATTCTTACACAATGCGTTCAGGGGCTGTGATGCAACCTGGATTGACCATATCTAGACGCACAGCTGGATGAGACATAAGGGTGGACACTCTTGGGGCTGAGAGGTTTGGTGAGGTTGGGTGAGCAAACGCAGACCCTTTAAAGGAATACTGCGTGGTACCCATCGCATGGGTCCCAAATCTCCAGGTTCAAGGGCATCTTCCTACATCAAAAACATGCATGAGAAACCCAGAAGATGGTACACCGTGTGATGGGGAAAGGTTTCTAAAACGCACCTAATTTCTCATCTCCTTGTGCCCGGGTTCGCCATTCCAGCCGCTTTACTAGCAAGCTCCCTACTTGGAGCATCAGCACCTTTAACCTCCTGTTCCATACAGGTTGCAATTTGTCCTGAGGATAAACGGGAAGACGTGGAACCAACGAGAGACTAGCTCTTGGTGTTGGGACAGGCACAGGTCACTCTATTTTCCCATCAGAAAGAAGAATTAACCACAGGCTCAGTCTGCCCCCCGGAACCAGAACAGGGCCTGAAGCCATTCTGCGATTTTGCGGCCAGCTCCCATAAAAACGAGTTGTAAAATGGAGGTTTAAGGCACTGCAATTCACAAACCTGCAGAGTTATAAATGATAACTCTCGTCCACAAATATATTGAGGGAAGGCAAAGAAGAGGATTTGAAATCAAGGCAGAATTGCAGGAAGCAGATTTCAGGAGGTAGATACGAATCGCCTTTAAAGCACATGAAAAGCGGCAAAACGTTGACAATGATGCCCTTGGCCAAAAAGGGCGTATGCGTTTTTTCCTGAATATATTCAGGAAAAAACGCATACGCCCTTTTTGGCCAACCAAGCAACCTGGAAAGGCAAATCAGCGCTACAAAGAAGTCTCGCTTCCCATCGGTCAAAAGGGCCATGCTGAAAAAAGTGTCAAAACCAGAAATGCAGGACAGGCCATGGAGAAATGGGAGCCTTGCTACACTGATGGGCGGGATGTAAATTGCCAAGAGCCACTCCGGAGAAGTGTCCGGTGAGTCCTGAAACATCTAAAAAACACAGCTTAGAGAGCATAGGGCACTTCCACTCATGGGGGTATAAATTGGGAAAATTAAAAATCAGCAAGACACAAGCACCCCAAAGTTTAGGGCTGCTCTGTTGACCAGGACCTCCACTTCATTCCACCTTAAATATCCCAGGAAAGAGAAAAATGGATAAAGAAGTTGTGGTCCTTATGTACAATGGAATATCACTCAGCCAGGAAATCAATGTCGTAAGGTTAGTAGCAGCATGATGAGTGGATTTAGGTACGACGATTCTAAGTGAAATAAGTCACACAGAAAAGGACACTTCTCATAAGGTATCACTGATAGAGGGAATGTAAAAACCGTTACACTTGAACTGAATTACAAAACAGAACAGAGTCACACATGCAGAAAACACACTATGGCTGCTTAACGGGAAAGGTGAGGTGGGGTGATACATAAAACAAGGGTATCAAATTAGCTCAGATACCGTTCCATAAACCCAATATGTAATAGACAAGACCTACTCCTTGCTCAGAGAACTGGACTCAACACGCCCTATTCACCGCACAAGAATATATCTGACTAATAATAATCGTAAAACCTATGTATTGATATCTCTCTGTTAGTGTGTCAAGTGGGTGTAAAGCGGCATAAACACAGCAGTGAAAAGCAGCTAAACCCCATTATAAAAATAAATTACTTTGAAACACCCATGAAACAAAGACAGTGAAAGAGAGAGAAATTCTTACACAATGCGTTCAGGGGCTGTGATGCAACCTGGATTGACCATATCTAGACGCACAGCTGGATGAGACATAAGGGTGGACACTCTTGGGGCTGAGAGGTTTGGTGAGGTTGGGTGAGCAAACGCAGACCCTTTAAAGGAATACTGCGTGGTACCCATCGCATGGGTCCCAAATCTCCAGGTTCAAGGGCATCTTCCTACATCAAAAACATGCATGAGAAACCCAGAAGATGGTACACCATGTGATGGGGAAAGGTTTCTAAAACGCACCTCATTTCTCATCTCCTTGTGCCCGGGTTCGCCATTCCAGCCGCTTTACTAGCAAGCTCCCTACTTGGAGCATCAGCACCTTTAACCTCCTGTTCCATACAGGTTGCAATTTGTCCTGAGGATAAACGGGAAGACGTGGAACCAACGAGAGACTAGCTCTTGGTGTTGGGACAGGCACAGGTCACTCTATTTTCCCATCAGAAAGAAGAATTAACCACAGGCTCAGTCTGCCCCCCGGAACCAGAACAGGGCCTGAAGCCATTCTGCGATTTTGCGGCCAGCTCCCATAAAAACGAGTTGTAAAATGGAGGTTCAAGGCACTGCAATTCACAAACCTGCAGAGTTATAAATGATAACTCTCGTCCACAAATATATTGAGGGAAGGCAAAGAAGAGGATTTGAAATCAAGGCAGAATTGCAGGAAGCAGATTTCAGGAGGTAGATACGAATCGCCTTTAAAGCACATGAAAAGCGGCAAAACGTTGACAATGATGCCCTTGGCCAAAAAGGGCGTATGCGTTTTTTCCTGAATATATTCAGGAAAAAACGCATACGCCCTTTTTGGCCAACCAAGCAACCTGGAAAGGCAAATCAGCGCTACAAAGAAGTCTCGCTTCCCATCGGTCAAAAGGGCCATGCTGAAAAAAGTGTCAAAACCAGAAATGCAGGACAGGCCATGGAGAAATGGGAGCCTTGCTACACTGATGGGCGGGATGTAAATTGCCAAGAGCCACTCCGGAGAAGTGTCCGGTGAGTCCTGAAACATCTGAAAAACACAGCTTAGAGAGCATAGGGCACTTCAACTCATGGGGGTATAAATTGGGAAAATTAAAAATCAGCAAGACACAAGCACCCCAAAGTTTAGGGCTGCTCTGTTGACCAGGACCTCCACTTCATTCCACCTTAAATATCCCAGGAAAGAGAAAAATGGATAAAGAAGTTGTGGTCCTTATGTACAATGGAATATCACTCAGAGAGGAAATCAATGTCGTAAGGTTAGTAGCAGCATGATGAGTGGATTTAGGTACGACGATTCTAAGTGAAATAAGTCACACAGAAAAGGACACTTCTCATAAGGTATCACTGATAGAGGGAATGTAAAAACCGTTACACTTGAACTGAATTACAAAACAGAACAGAGTCACACATGCAGAAAACACACTATGGCTGCTTAACGGGAAAGGTGAGGTGGGGTGATACATAAAACAAGGGTATCAAATTAGCTCAGATACCGTTCCATAAACCCAATATGGAATAGACAAGACCTACTCCTTGCTCAGAGAACTGGACTCAACACGCCCTATTCACCGCACAAGAATATATCTGACTAATAATAATCGTAAAACCTATGTATTGATATCTCTCTGTTAGTGTGTCAAGTGGGTGTAAAGCGGCATAAACACAGCAGTGAAAAGCAGCTAAACCCCATTATAAAAATAAATTACTTTGAAACACCCATGAAACAAAGACAGTGAAAGAGAGAGAAATTCTTACACAATGCGTTCAGGGGCTGTGATGCAACCTGGATTGACCATATCTAGACGCACAGCTGGATGAGACATAAGGGTGGACACTCTTGGGGCTGAGAGGTTTGGTGAGGTTGGGTGAGCAAACGCAGACCCTTTAAAGGAATACTGCGTGGTACCCATCGCATGGGTCCCAAATCTCCAGGTTCAAGGGCATCTTCCTACATCAAAAACATGCATGAGAAACCCAGAAGATGGTACACCGTGTGATGGGGAAAGGTTTCTAAAATGCACCTCATTTCTCATCTCCTTGTGCCCGGGTTCGCCATTCCAGCCGATTTACTAGCAAGCTCCCTACTTGGAGCATCAGCACCTTTAACCTCCTGTTCCATACAGGTTGCAATTTGTCCTGAGGATAAACGGGAAGACGTGGAACCAACGAGAGTCTAGCTCTTGGTGTTGGGACAGGCACAGGTCACTCTATTTTCCCATCAGAAAGAAGAATTAACCACAGGCTCAGCCTGCCCCCCGGAACCAGAACAGGGCCTGAAGCCATTCTGCGATTTTGCGGCCAGCTCCCATAAAAACGAGTTGTAAAATGGAGGTTCAAGGCACTGCAATTCACAAACCTGCAGAGTTATAAATGATAACTCTCGTCCACAAATATATTGAGGGAAGGCAAAGAAGAGGATTTGAAATCAAGGCAGAATTGCAGGAAACAGATTTCAGGAGGTAGATACGAATCGCCTTTAAAGCACATGAAAAGCGGCAAAACGTTGACAATGATGCCCTTGGCCAAAAAGGGCGTATGCGTTTTTTCCTGAATATATTCAACAAAAAACGCATACGCTATTTTTGGCCAACCAAGCAACCTGGAAAGGCAAATCAGCGCTAAAAAGAAGTCTCACTTCCCATCGGTCAAAAGGGCCATGCTGAAAAAAGTGTCAAAACCAGAAATGCAGGACAGGCCATGGAGAAATGGGAGCCTTGCTACACTGATGGGCGGGATGTAAATTGCCAAGAGCCACTCTGGAGAAGTGTCCGGTGAGTCCTGAAACATCTGAAAAACACAGCTTAGAGAGCATAGGGCACTTCCACTCATGGGGGTATAAATTGGGAAAATTAAAAATCAGCAAGACACAAGCACCCCAAAGTTTAGGGCTGCTCTGTTGACCAGGACCTCCACTTCATTCCACCTTAAATATCCCAGGAAAGAGAAAAATGGATAAAGAAGTTGTGGTCCTTATGTACAATGGAATATCACTCAGCCAGGAAATCAATGTCGTAAGGTTAGTAGCAGCATGATGAGTGGATTTAGGTACGACGATTCTAAGTGAAATAAGTCACACAGAAAAGGACACTTCTCATAAGGTATCACTGATAGAGGGAATGTAAAAACCGTTACACTTGAACTGAATTACAAAACAGAACAGAGTCACACATGCAGAAAACACACTATGGCTGCTTAACGGGAAAGGTGAGGTGGGGTGATACATAAAACAAGGGTATCAAATTAGCTCAGATACCGTTCCATAAACCCAATATGTAATAGACAAGACCTACTCCTTGCTCAGAGAACTGGACTCAACACGCCCTATTCACCGCACAAGAATATATCTGACTAATAATAATTGTAAAACCTATGTATTGATATCTCTCTGTTAGTGTGTCAAGTGGGTGTAAATCGGCATAAACACAGCAGTGAAAAGCAGCTAAACCCCATTATAAAAATAAATTACTTTGAAACACCCATGAAACAAAGACAGTGAAAGAGAGAGAAATTCTTACACAATGCGTTCAGGGGCTATGATGCAACCTGGATTGACCATATCTAGACGCACAGCTGGATGAGACATAAGGGTGGACACTCTTGGGGCTGAGAGGTTTGGTGAGGTTGGGTGAGCAAACGCAGACCCTTTAAAGTAATACTGCGTGGTACCCATCGCATTGGTCCGAAATCTCCAGGTTCAAGGGCATCTTCCTACATCAAAAACATGCATGAGAAACCCAGAAGATGGTACACCGTGTGATGGGGAAAGGTTTCTAAAACGCACCTCATTTCTCATCTCCTTGTGCCCGGGTTCGCCATTCCAGCCGCTTTACTAGCAAGCTCCCTACTTGGAGCATCAGCACCTTTAACCTCCTTTTCCATACAGGTTGCAATGTGTCCTGAGGATAAACGGGAAGACGTGGAACCAACGAGAGACTAGCTCTTGGTGTTGGGACAGGCACAGGTCACTCTATTTTCCCATCAGAAAGAAGAATTAACCACAGGCTCAGCCTGCCCCCCGGAACCAGAACAGGGCCTGAAGCCATTCTGCGATTTTGCGGCCAGCTCGCATAAAAACGAGTTGTAAAATGGAGGTTCAGGGCACTGCAATTCACAAACCTGCAGAGTTATAAATGATAACTCCCGTCCACAAATATATTGAGGGAAGGCAAAGAAGAGGATTTGAAATCAAGGCAGAATTGCAGGAAACAGATTTCAGGAGGTAGATACGAATCGCCTTTAAAGCACATGAAAAGCGGCAAAACGTTGACAATGATGCCCTTGGCCAAAAAGGGCGTATGCGTTTTCTCCTGAATATATTCAGGAAAAAACGCATACGCCCTTTTTGGCCAAGCAAGCAACCTGGAAAGGCAAATCAGCGCTACAAAGAAGTCTCGCTTCCCATCGGTCAAAAGGGCCATGCTGAAAAAAGTGTCAAAACCAGAAATGCAGGACAGGCCATGGAGAAATGGGAGCCTTGCTACACTGATGGGCGGGATGTAAATTGCCAAGAGCCACTCTGGAGAAGTGTCCGGTGAGTCCTGAAACATCTGAAAAACACAGCTTAGAGAGCATAGGGCACTTCCACTCATGGGGGTATAAATTGGGAAAATTAAAAATCAGCAAGACACAAGCACCCCAAAGTTTAGGGCTGCTCTGTTGACCAGGACCTCCACTTCATTCCACCTTAAATATCCCAGGAAAGAGAAAAATGGATAAAGAAGTTGTGGTCCTTATGTACAATGGAATATCACTCAGCCATGAAATCAATGTCGTAAGGTTAGTAGCAGCATGATGAGTGGATTTAGGTACGACGATTCTAAGTGAAATAAGTCACACAGAAAAGGACACTTCTCATAAGGTATCACTGATAGAGGGAATGTAAAAACTGTTACACTTGAACTGAATTACAAAACAGAACAGAGTCACACATGCAGAAAACACACTATGGCTGCTTAACGGGAAAGGTGAGGTAGGGTGATACATAAAACAAGGGTATCAAATTAGCTCAGATACCGTTCCATAAACCCAATATGTAATAGACAAGACCTACTCCTTGCTCAGAGAACTGGACTCAACACGCCCTATTCACCGCACAAGAATATATCTGACTAATAATAATTGTAAAACCTATGTATTGATATCTCTCTGTTAGTGTGTCAAGTGGGTGTAAAGCGGCATAAACACAGCAGTGAAAAGCAGCTAAACCCCATTATAAAAATAAATTACTTTGAAACACCCATGAAACAAAGACAGTGAAAGAGAGAGAAATTCTTACACAATGCGTTCAGGGGCTATGATGCAACCTGGATTGACCATATCTAGACGCACAGCTGGATGAGACATAAGGGTGGACACTCTTGGGGCTGAGAGGTTTGGTGAGGTTGGGTGAGCAAACGCAGACCCTTTAAAGTAATACTGCGTGGTACCCATCGCATGGGTCCGAAATCTCCAGGTTCAAGGGCATCTTCCTACATCAAAAACATGCATGAGAAACCCAGAAGATGGTACACCGTGTGATGGGGAAAGGTTTCTAAAACGCACCTCATTTCTCATCTCCTTGTGCCCGGGTTCGCCATTCCAGCCGCTTTACTAGCAAGCTCCCTACTTGGAGCATCAGCACCTTTAACCTCCTTTTCCATACAGGTTGCAATTTGTCCTGAGGATAAACGGGAAGACGTGGAACCAACGAGAGACTAGCTCTTGGTGTTGGGACAGGCACAGGTCACTCTATTTTCCCATCAGAAAGAAGAATTAACCACAGGCTCAGCCTGCCCCCCGGAACCAGAACAGGGCCTGAAGCCATTCTGCGATTTTGCGGCCAGCTCGCATAAAAACGAGTTGTAAAATGGAGGTTCAGGGCACTGCAATTCACAAACCTGCAGAGTTATAAATGATAACTCTCGTCCACAAATATATTGAGGGAAGGCAAAGAAGAGGATTTGAAATCAAGGCAGAATTGCAGGAAACAGATTTCAGGAGGTAGATACGAATCGCCTTTAAAGCACATGAAAAGCGGCAAAACGTTGACAATGATGCCCTTGGCCAAAAAGGGCGTATGCGTTTTCTCCTGAATATATTCAGGAAAAAACGCATACGCCCTTTTTGGCCAAGCAAGCAACCTGGAAAGGCAAATCAGCGCTACAAAGAAGTCTCGCTTCCCATCGGTCAAAAGGGCCATGCTGAAAAAAGTGTCAAAACCAGAAATGCAGGACAGGCCATGGAGAAATGGGAGCCTTGCTACACTGATGGGCGGGATGTAAATTGCCAAGAGCCACTCTGGAGAAGTGTCCGGTGAGTCCTGAAACATCTGAAAAACACAGCTTAGAGAGCATAGGGCACTTCCACTCATGGGGGTATAAATTGGGAAAATTAAAAATCAGCAAGACACAAGCACCCCAAAGTTTAGGGCTGCTCTGTTGACCAGGACCTCCACTTCATTCCACCTTAAATATCCCAGGAAAGAGAAAAATGGATAAAGAAGTTGTGGTCCTTATGTACAATGGAATATCACTCAGCCAGGAAATCAATGTCGTAAGGTTAGTAGCAGCATGATGAGTGGATTTAGGTACGACGATTCTAAGTGAAATAAGTCACACAGAAAAGGACACTTCTCATAAGGTATCACTGATAGAGGGAATGTAAAAACCGTTACACTTGAACTGAATTACAAAACAGAACAGAGTCACACATGCAGAAAACACACTATGGCTGCTTAACGGGAAAGGTGAGGTGGGGTGATACATAAAACAAGGGTATCAAATTAGCTCAGATACCGTTCCATAAACCCAATATGTAATAGACAAGACCTACTCCTTGCTCAGAGAACTGGACTCAACACGCCCTATTCACCGCACAAGAATATATCTGACTAATAATAATCGTAAAACCTATGTATTGATATCTCTCTGTTAGTGTGTCAAGTGGGTGTAAAGCGGCATAAACACAGCAGTGAAAAGCAGCTAAACCCCATTATAAAAATAAATTACTTTGAAACACCCATGAAACAAAGACAGTGAAAGAGAGAGAAATTCTTACACAATGCGTTCAGGGGCTGTGATGCAACCTGGATTGACCATATCTAGACGCACAGCTGGATGAGACATAAGGGTGGACACTCTTGGGGCTGAGAGGTTTGGTGAGGTTGGGTGAGCAAACGCAGACCCTTTAAAGGAATACTGCGTGGTACCCATCGCATGGGTCCCAAATCTCCAGGTTCAAGGGCATCTTCGTACATCAAAAACATGCATGAGAAACCCAGAAGATGGTACACCGTGTGATGGGGAAAGGTTTCTAAAACGCACCTCATTTCTCATCTCCTTGTGCCCGGGTTCGCCATTCCAGCCTCTTTACTAGCAAGCTCCCTACTTGGAGCATCAGCACCTTTAACCTCCTGTTCCATACAGGTTGCAATTTGTCCTGAGGATAAACGGGAAGACGTGGAACCAACGAGAGACTAGCTCTTGGTGTTGGGACAGGCACAGGTCACTCTATTTTCCCATCAGAAAGAAGAATTAACCACAGGCTCAGCCTGCGCCCCGGAACCAGAACAGGGCCTGAAGCCATTCTGCGATTTTGCGGCCAGTTCCCATAAAAACGAGTTGTAAAATGGAGGTTCAGGGCACTGCAATTCACAAACCTGCAGAGTTATAAATGATAACTCTCGTCCACAAATATATTGAGGGAAGGCAAAGAAGAGGATTTGAAATCAAGGCAGAATTGCAGGAAACAGATTTCAGGAGGTAGATACGAATCGCCTTTAAAGCACATGAAAAGCGGCAAAACGTTGACAATGATGCCCTTGGCCAAAAAGGGCGTATGCGTTTTCTCCTGAATATATTCAGGAAAAAACGCATACGCCCTTTTTGGCCAAGCAAGCAACCTGGAAAGGCAAATCAGCGCTACAAAGAAGTCTCGCTTCCCATCGGTCAAAAGGGCCATGCTGAAAAAAGTGTCAAAACCAGAAATGCAGGACAGGCCATGGAGAAATGGGAGCCTTGCTACACTGATGGGCGGGATGTAAATTGCCAAGAGCCACTCTGGAGAAGTGTCCGGTGAGTCCTGAAACATCTGAAAAACACAGCTTAGAGAGCATAGGGCACTTCCACTCATGGGGGTATAAATTGGGAAAATTAAAAATCAGCAAGACACAAGCACCCCAAAGTTTAGGGCTGCTCTGTTGACCAGGACCTCCACTTCATTCCACCTTAAATATCCCAGGAAAGAGAAAAATGGATAAAGAAGTTGTGGTCCTTATGTACAATGGAATATCACTCAGCCATGAAATCAATGTCGTAAGGTTAGTAGCAGCATGATGAGTGGATTTAGGTACGACGATTCTAAGTGAAATAAGTCACACAGAAAAGGACACTTCTCATAAGGTATCACTGATAGAGGGAATGCAAAAACTGTTACACTTGAACTGAATTACAAAACAGAACAGAGTCACACATGCAGAAAACACACTATGGCTGCTTAACGGGAAAGGTGAGGTAGGGTGATACATAAAACAAGGGTATCAAATTAGCTCAGATACCGTTCCATAAACCCAATATGTAATAGACAAGACCTACTCCTTGCTCAGAGAACTGGACTCAACACGCCCTATTCACCGCACAAGAATATATCTGACTAATAATAATTGTAAAACCTATGTATTGATATCTCTCTGTTAGTGTGTCAAGTGGGTGTAAAGCGGCATAAACACAGCAGTGAAAAGCAGCTAAACCCCATTATAAAAATAAATTACTTTGAAACACCCATGAAACAAAGACAGTGAAAGAGAGAGAAATTCTTACACAATGCGTTCAGGGGCTATGATGCAACCTGGATTGACCATATCTAGACGCACAGCTGGATGAGACATAAGGGTGGACACTCTTGGGGCTGAGAGGTTTGGTGAGGTTGGGTGAGCAAACGCAGACCCTTTAAAGGAATACTGCGTGGTACCCATCGCATGGGTCCGAAATCTCCAGGTTCAAGGGCATCTTCCTACATCAAAAACATGCATGAGAAACCCAGAAGATGGTACACCGTGTGATGGGGAAAGGTTTCTAAAACGCACCTCATTTCTCATCTCCTTGTGCCCGGGTTCGCCATTCCAGCCTCTTTACTAGCAAGCTCCCTACTTGGAGCATCAGCACCTTTAACCTCCTGTTCCATACAGGTTGCAATTTGTCCTGAGGATAAACGGGAAGACGTGGAACCAACGAGAGACTAGCTCTTGGTGTTGGGACAGGCACAGGTCACTCTATTTTCCCATCAGAAAGAAGAATTAACCACAGGCTCAGCCTGCGCCCCGGAACCAGAACAGGGCCTGAAGCCATTCTGCGATTTTGCGGCCAGTTCCCATAAAAACGAGTTGTAAAATGGAGGTTCAGGGCACTGCAATTCACAAACCTGCAGAGTTATAAATGATAACTCTCGTCCACAAATATATTGAGGGAAGGCAAAGAAGAGGATTTGAAATCAAGGCAGAATTGCAGGAAACAGATTTCAGGAGGTAGATACGAATCGCCTTTAAAGCACATGAAAAGCGGCAAAACGTTGACAATGATGCCCTTGGCCAAAAAGGGCGTATGCGTTTTCTCCTGAATATATTCAGGAAAAAACGCATACGCCCTTTTTGGCCAAGCAAGCAACCTGGAAAGGCAAATCAGCGCTACAAAGAAGTCTCGCTTCCCATCGGTCAAAAGGGCCATGCTGAAAAAAGTGTCAAAACCAGAAATGCAGGACAGGCCATGGAGAAATGGGAGCCTTGCTACACTGATGGGCGGGATGTAAATTGCCAAGAGCCACTCTGGAGAAGTGTCCGGTGAGTCCTGAAACATCTGAAAAACACAGCTTAGAGAGCATAGGGCACTTCCACTCATGGGGGTATAAATTGGGAAAATTAAAAATCAGCAAGACACAAGCACCCCAAAGTTTAGGGCTGCTCTGTTGACCAGGACCTCCACTTCATTCCACCTTAAATATCCCAGGAAAGAGAAAAATGGATAAAGAAGTTGTGGTCCTTATGTACAATGGAATATCACTCAGCCATGAAATCAATGTCGTAAGGTTAGTAGCAGCATGATGAGTGGATTTAGGTACGACGATTCTAAGTGAAATAAGTCACACAGAAAAGGACACTTCTCATAAGGTATCACTGATAGAGGGAATGTAAAAACTGTTACACTTGAACTGAATTACAAAACAGAACAGAGTCACACATGCAGAAAACACACTATGGCTGCTTAACGGGAAAGGTGAGGTAGGGTGATACATAAAACAAGGGTATCAAATTAGCTCAGATACCGTTCCATAAACCCAATATGTAATAGACAAGACCTACTCCTTGCTCAGAGAACTGGACTCAACACGCCCTATTCACCGCACAAGAATATATCTGACTAATAATAATTGTAAAACCTATGTATTGATATCTCTCTGTTAGTGTGTCAAGTGGGTGTAAAGCGGCATAAACACAGCAGTGAAAAGCAGCTAAACCCCATTATAAAAATAAATTACTTTGAAACACCCATGAAACAAAGACAGTGAAAGAGAGAGAAATTCTTACACAATGCGTTCAGGGGCTATGATGCAACCTGGATTGACCATATCTAGACGCACAGCTGGATGAGACATAAGGGTGGACACTCTTGGGGCTGAGAGGTTTGGTGAGGTTGGGTGAGCAAACGCAGACCCTTTAAAGGAATACTGCGTGGTACCCATCGCATGGGTCCGAAATCTCCAGGTTCAAGGGCATCTTCCTACATCAAAAACATGCATGAGAAACCCAGAAGATGGTACACCGTGTGATGGGGAAAGGTTTCTAAAACGCACCTCATTTCTCATCTCCTTGTGCCCGGGTTCGCCATTCCAGCCGCTTTACTAGCAAGCTCCCTACTTGGAGCATCAGCACCTTTAACCTCCTTTTCCATACAGGTTGCAATTTGTCCTGAGGATAAACGGGAAGACGTGGAACCAACGAGAGACTAGCTCTTGGTGTTGGGACAGGCACAGATCACTCTATTTTCCCATCAGAAAGAAGAATTAACCACAGGCTCAGCCTGCCCCCCGGAACCAGAACAGGGCCTGAAGCCATTCTGCGATTTTGCGGCCAGCTCGCATAAAAACGAGTTGTAAAATGGAGGTTCAGGGCACTGCAATTCACAAACCTGCAGAGTTATAAATGATAACTCTCGTCCACAAATATATTGAGGGAAGGCAAAGAAGAGGATTTGAAATCAAGGCAGAATTGCAGGAAACAGATTTCAGAAGGTAGATACGAATCGCCTTTAAAGCACATGAAAAGCGGCAAAACGTTGACAATGATGCCCTTGGCCAAAAAGGGCGTATGCGTTTTCTCCTGAATATATTCAGGAAAAAACGCATACGCCCTTTTTGGCCAACCAAGCAACCTGGAAAGGCAAATCAGCGCTACAAAGAAGTCTCGCTTCCCATCGGTCAAAAGGGCCATGCTGAAAAAAGTGTCAAAACCAGAAATGCAGGACAGGCCATGGAGAAATGGGAGCCTTGCTACACTGATGGGCAGGATGTAAATTGCCAAGAGCCACTCTGGAGAAGTGTCCGGTGAGTCCTGAAACATCTGAAAAACACAGCTTAGAGAGCATAGGGCACTTCCACTCATGGGGGTATAAATTGGGAAAATTAAAAATCAGCAAGACACAAGCACCCCAAAGTTTAGGGCTGCTCTGTTGACCAGGACCTCCACTTCATTCCACCTTAAATATCCCAGGAAAGAGAAAAATGGATAAAGAAGTTGTGGTCCTTATGTACAATGGAATATCACTCAGCCATGAAATCAATGTCGTAAGGTTAGTAGCAGCATGATGAGTGGATTTAGGTACGACGATTCTAAGTGAAATAAGTCACACAGAAAAGGACACTTCTCATAAGGTATCACTGATAGAGGGAATGTAAAAACTGTTACACTTGAACTGAATTACAAAACAGAACAGAGTCACACATGCAGAAAACACACTATGGCTGCTTAACGGGAAAGGTGAGGTAGGGTGATACATAAAACAAGGGTATCAAATTAGCTCAGATACCGTTCCATAAACCCAATATGTAATAGACAAGACCTACTCCTTGCTCAGAGAACTGGACTCAACACGCCCTATTCACCGCACAAGAATATATCTGACTAATAATAATTGTAAAACCTATGTATTGATATCTCTCTGTTAGTGTGTCAAGTGGGTGTAAAGCGGCATAAACACAGCAGTGAAAAGCAGCTAAACCCCATTATAAAAATAAATTACTTTGAAACACCCATGAAACAAAGACAGTGAAAGAGAGAGAAATTCTTACACAATGCGTTCAGGGGCTATGATGCAACCTGGATTGACCATATCTAGACGCACAGCTGGATGAGACATAAGGGTGGACACTCTTGGGGCTGAGAGGTTTGGTGAGGTTGGGTGAGCAAACGCAGACCCTTTAAAGGAATACTGCGTGGTACCCATCGCATGGGTCCGAAATCTCCAGGTTCAAGGGCATCTTCCTACATCAAAAACATGCATGAGAAACCCAGAAGATGGTACACCGTGTGATGGGGAAAGGTTTCTAAAACGCACCTCATTTCTCATCTCCTTGTGCCCGGGTTCGCCATTCCAGCCTCTTTACTAGCAAGCTCCCTACTTGGAGCATCAGCACCTTTAACCTCCTGTTCCATACAGGTTGCAATTTGTCCTGAGGATAAACGGGAAGACGTGGAACCAACGAGAGACTAGCTCTTGGTGTTGGGACAGGCACAGGTCACTCTATTTTCCCATCAGAAAGAAGAATTAACCACAGGCTCAGCCTGCGCCCCGGAACCAGAACAGGGCCTGAAGCCATTCTGCGATTTTGCGGCCAGTTCCCATAAAAACGAGTTGTAAAATGGAGGTTCAGGGCACTGCAATTCACAAACCTGCAGAGTTATAAATGATAACTCTCGTCCACAAATATATTGAGGGAAGGCAAAGAAGAGGATTTGAAATCAAGGCAGAATTGCAGGAAACAGATTTCAGGAGGTAGATACGAATCGCCTTTAAAGCACATGAAAAGCGGCAAAACGTTGACAATGATGCCCTTGGCCAAAAAGGGCGTATGCGTTTTCTCCTGAATATATTCAGGAAAAAACGCATACGCCCTTTTTGGCCAAGCAAGCAACCTGGAAAGGCAAATCAGCGCTACAAAGAAGTCTCGCTTCCCATCGGTCAAAAGGGCCATGCTGAAAAAAGTGTCAAAACCAGAAATGCAGGACAGGCCATGGAGAAATGGGAGCCTTGCTACACTGATGGGCGGGATGTAAATTGCCAAGAGCCACTCTGGAGAAGTGTCCGGTGAGTCCTGAAACATCTGAAAAACACAGCTTAGAGAGCATAGGGCACTTCCACTCATGGGGGTATAAATTGGGAAAATTAAAAATCAGCAAGACACAAGCACCCCAAAGTTTAGGGCTGCTCTGTTGACCAGGACCTCCACTTCATTCCACCTTAAATATCCCAGGAAAGAGAAAAATGGATAAAGAAGTTGTGGTCCTTATGTACAATGGAATATCACTCAGCCATGAAATCAATGTCGTAAGGTTAGTAGCAGCATGATGAGTGGATTTAGGTACGACGATTCTAAGTGAAATAAGTCACACAGAAAAGGACACTTCTCATAAGGTATCACTGATAGAGGGAATGTAAAAACTGTTACACTTGAACTGAATTACAAAACAGAACAGAGTCACACATGCAGAAAACACACTATGGCTGCTTAACGGGAAAGGTGAGGTAGGGTGATACATAAAACAAGGGTATCAAATTAGCTCAGATACCGTTCCATAAACCCAATATGTAATAGACAAGACCTACTCCTTGCTCAGAGAACTGGACTCAACACGCCCTATTCACCGCACAAGAATATATCTGACTAATAATAATTGTAAAACCTATGTATTGATATCTCTCTGTTAGTGTGTCAAGTGGGTGTAAAGCGGCATAAACACAGCAGTGAAAAGCAGCTAAACCCCATTATAAAAATAAATTACTTTGAAACACCCATGAAACAAAGACAGTGAAAGAGAGAGAAATTCTTACACAATGCGTTCAGGGGCTATGATGCAACCTGGATTGACCATATCTAGACGCACAGCTGGATGAGACATAAGGGTGGACACTCTTGGGGCTGAGAGGTTTGGTGAGGTTGGGTGAGCAAACGCAGACCCTTTAAAGGAATACTGCGTGGTACCCATCGCATGGGTCCGAAATCTCCAGGTTCAAGGGCATCTTCCTACATCAAAAACATGCATGAGAAACCCAGAAGATGGTACACCGTGTGATGGGGAAAGGTTTCTAAAACGCACCTCATTTCTCATCTCCTTGTGCCCGGGTTCGCCATTCCAGCCGCTTTACTAGCAAGCTCCCTACTTGGAGCATCAGCACCTTTAACCTCCTTTTCCATACAGGTTGCAATTTGTCCTGAGGATAAACGGGAAGACGTGGAACCAACGAGAGACTAGCTCTTGGTGTTGGGACAGGCACAGATCACTCTATTTTCCCATCAGAAAGAAGAATTAACCACAGGCTCAGCCTGCCCCCCGGAACCAGAACAGGGCCTGAAGCCATTCTGCGATTTTGCGGCCAGCTCGCATAAAAACGAGTTGTAAAATGGAGGTTCAGGGCACTGCAATTCACAAACCTGCAGAGTTATAAATGATAACTCTCGTCCACAAATATATTGAGGGAAGGCAAAGAAGAGGATTTGAAATCAAGGCAGAATTGCAGGAAACAGATTTCAGAAGGTAGATACGAATCGCCTTTAAAGCACATGAAAAGCGGCAAAACGTTGACAATGATGCCCTTGGCCAAAAAGGGCGTATGCGTTTTCTCCTGAATATATTCAGGAAAAAACGCATACGCCCTTTTTGGCCAACCAAGCAACCTGGAAAGGCAAATCAGCGCTACAAAGAAGTCTCGCTTCCCATCGGTCAAAAGGGCCATGCTGAAAAAAGTGTCAAAACCAGAAATGCAGGACAGGCCATGGAGAAATGGGAGCCTTGCTACACTGATGGGCGGGATGTAAATTGCCAAGAGCCACTCTGGAGAAGTGTCCGGTGAGTCCTGAAACATCTGAAAAACACAGCTTAGAGAGCATAGGGCACTTCCACTCATGGGGGTATAAATTGGGAAAATTAAAAATCAGCAAGACACAAGCACCCCAAAGTTTAGGGCTGCTCTGTTGACCAGGACCTCCACTTCATTCCACCTTAAATATCCCAGGAAAGAGAAAAATGGATAAAGAAGTTGTGGTCCTTATGTACAATGGAATATCACTCAGCCATGAAATCAATGTCGTAAGGTTAGTAGCAGCATGATGAGTGGATTTAGGTACGACGATTCTAAGTGAAATAAGTCACACAGAAAAGGACACTTCTCATAAGGTATCACTGATAGAGGGAATGTAAAAACTGTTACACTTGAACTGAATTACAAAACAGAACAGAGTCACACATGCAGAAAACACACTATGGCTGCTTAACGGGAAAGGTGAGGTAGGGTGATACATAAAACAAGGGTATCAAATTAGCTCAGATACCGTTCCATAAACCCAATATGTAATAGACAAGACCTACTCCTTGCTCAGAGAACTGGACTCAACACGCCCTATTCACCGCACAAGAATATATCTGACTAATAATAATTGTAAAACCTATGTATTGATATCTCTCTGTTAGTGTGTCAAGTGGGTGTAAAGCGGCATAAACACAGCAGTGAAAAGCAGCTAAACCCCATTATAAAAATAAATTACTTTGAAACACCCATGAAACAAAGACAGTGAAAGAGAGAGAAATTCTTACACAATGCGTTCAGGGGCTATGATGCAACCTGGATTGACCATATCTAGACGCACAGCTGGATGAGACATAAGGGTGGACACTCTTGGGGCTGAGAGGTTTGGTGAGGTTGGGTGAGCAAACGCAGACCCTTTAAAGTAATACTGCGTGGTACCCATCGCATGGGTCCGAAATCTCCAGGTTCAAGGGCATCTTCCTACATCAAAAACATGCATGAGAAACCCAGAAGATGGTACACCGTGTGATGGGGAAAGGTTTCTAAAACGCACCTCATTTCTCATCTCCTTGTGCCCGGGTTCGCCATTCCAGCCGCTTTACTAGCAAGCTCCCTACTTGGAGCATCAGCACCTTTAACCTCCTTTTCCATACAGGTTGCAATTTGTCCTGAGGATAAACGGGAAGACGTGGAACCAACGAGAGACTAGCTCTTGGTGTTGGGACAGGCACAGGTCACTCTATTTTCCCATCAGAAAGAAGAATTAACCACAGGCTCAGCCTGCCCCCCGGAACCAGAACAGGGCCTGAAGCCATTCTGCGATTTTGCGGCCAGCTCGCATAAAAACGAGTTGTAAAATGGAGGTTCAGGGCACTGCAATTCACAAACCTGCAGAGTTATAAATGATAACTCTCGTCCACAAATATATTGAGGGAAGGCAAAGAAGAGGATTTGAAATCAAGGCAGAATTGCAGGAAACAGATTTCAGGAGGTAGATACGAATCGCCTTTAAAGCACATGAAAAGCGGCAAAACGTTGACAATGATGCCCTTGGCCAAAAAGGGCGTATGCGTTTTCTCCTGAATATATTCAGGAAAAAACGCATACGCCCTTTTTGGCCAAGCAAGCAACCTGGAAAGGCAAATCAGCGCTACAAAGAAGTCTCGCTTCCCATCGGTCAAAAGGGCCATGCTGAAAAAAGTGTCAAAACCAGAAATGCAGGACAGGCCATGGAGAAATGGGAGCCTTGCTACACTGATGGGCGGGATGTAAATTGCCAAGAGCCACTCTGGAGAAGTGTCCGGTGAGTCCTGAAACATCTGAAAAACACAGCTTAGAGAGCATAGGGCACTTCCACTCATGGGGGTATAAATTGGGAAAATTAAAAATCAGCAAGACACAAGCACCCCAAAGTTTAGGGCTGCTCTGTTGACCAGGACCTCCACTTCATTCCACCTTAAATATCCCAGGAAAGAGAAAAATGGATAAAGAAGTTGTGGTCCTTATGTACAATGGAATATCACTCAGCCAGGAAATCAATGTCGTAAGGTTAGTAGCAGCATGATGAGTGGATTTAGGTACGACGATTCTAAGTGAAATAAGTCACACAGAAAAGGACACTTCTCATAAGGTATCACTGATAGAGGGAATGTAAAAACCGTTACACTTGAACTGAATTACAAAACAGAACAGAGTCACACATGCAGAAAACACACTATGGCTGCTTAACGGGAAAGGTGAGGTGGGGTGATACATAAAACAAGGGTATCAAATTAGCTCAGATACCGTTCCATAAACCCAATATGTAATAGACAAGACCTACTCCTTGCTCAGAGAACTGGACTCAACACGCCCTATTCACCGCACAAGAATATATCTGACTAATAATAATCGTAAAACCTATGTATTGATATCTCTCTGTTAGTGTGTCAAGTGGGTGTAAAGCGGCATAAACACAGCAGTGAAAAGCAGCTAAACCCCATTATAAAAATAAATTACTTTGAAACACCCATGAAACAAAGACAGTGAAAGAGAGAGAAATTCTTACACAATGCGTTCAGGGGCTATGATGCAACCTGGATTGACCATATCTAGACGCACAGCTGGATGAGACATAAGGGTGGACACTCTTGGGGCTGAGAGGTTTGGTGAGGTTGGGTGAGCAAACGCAGACCCTTTAAAGTAATACTGCGTGGTACCCATCGCATGGGTCCGAAATCTCCAGGTTCAAGGGCATCTTCCTACATCAAAAACATGCATGAGAAACCCAGAAGATGGTACACCGTGTGATGGGGAAAGGTTTCTAAAACGCACCTCATTTCTCATCTCCTTGTGCCCGGGTTCGCCATTCCAGCCGCTTTACTAGCAAGCTCCCTACTTGGAGCATCAGCACCTTTAACCTCCTTTTCCATACAGGTTGCAATTTGTCCTGAGGATAAACGGGAAGACGTGGAACCAACGAGAGACTAGCTCTTGGTGTTGGGACAGGCACAGGTTACTCTATTTTCCCATCAGAAAGAAGAATTAACCACAGGCTCAGCCTGCCCCCCGGAACCAGAACAGGGCCTGAAGCCATTCTGCGATTTTGCGGCCAGCTCGCATAAAAACGAGTTGTAAAATGGAGGTTCAGGGCACTGCAATTCACAAACCTGCAGAGTTATAAATGATAACTCCCGTCCACAAATATATTGAGGGAAGGCAAAGAAGAGGATTTGAAATCAAGGCAGAATTGCAGGAAACAGATTTCAGGAGGTAGATACGAATCGCCTTTAAAGCACATGAAAAGCGGCAAAACGTTGACAATGATGCCCTTGGCCAAAAAGGGCGTATGCGTTTTCTCCTGAATATATTCAGGAAAAAACGCATACGCCCTTTTTGGCCAAGCAAGCAACCTGGAAAGGCAAATCAGCGCTACAAAGAAGTCTCGCTTCCCATCGGTCAAAAGGGCCATGCTGAAAAAAGTGTCAAAACCAGAAATGCAGGACAGGCCATGGAGAAATGGGAGCCTTGCTACACTGATGGGCGGGATGTAAATTGCCAAGAGCCACTCTGGAGAAGTGTCCGGTGAGTCCTGAAACATCTGAAAAACACAGCTTAGAGAGCATAGGGCACTTCCACTCATGGGGGTATAAATTGGGAAAATTAAAAATCAGCAAGACACAAGCACCCCAAAGTTTAGGGCTGCTCTGTTGACCAGGACCTCCACTTCATTCCACCTTAAATATCCCAGGAAAGAGAAAAATGGATAAAGAAGTTGTGGTCCTTATGTACAATGGAATATCACTCAGCCAGGAAATCAATGTCGTAAGGTTAGTAGCAGCATGATGAGTGGATTTAGGTACGACGATTCTAAGTGAAATAAGTCACACAGAAAAGGACACTTCTCATAAGGTATCACTGATAGAGGGAATGTAAAAACTGTTACACTTGAACTGAATTACAAAACAGAACAGAGTCACACATGCAGAAAACACACTATGGCTGCTTAACGGGAAAGGTGAGGTAGGGTGATACATAAAACAAGGGTATCAAATTAGCTCAGATACCGTTCCATAAACCCAATATGTAATAGACAAGACCTACTCCTTGCTCAGAGAACTGGACTCAACACGCCCTATTCACCGCACAAGAATATATCTGAATAATAATAATTGTAAAACCTATGTATTGATATCTCTCTGTTAGTGTGTCAAGTGGGTGTAAAGCGGCATAAACACAGCAGTGAAAAGCAGCTAAACCCCATTATAAAAATAAATTACTTTGAAACACCCATGAAACAAAGACAGTGAAAGAGAGAGAAATTCTTACACAATGCGTTCAGGGGCTATGATGCAACCTGGATTGACCATATCTAGACGCACAGCTGGATGAGACATAAGGGTGGACACTCTTGGGGCTGAGAGGTTTGGTGAGGTTGGGTGAGCAAACGCAGACCCTTTAAAGTAATACTGCGTGGTACCCATCGCATGGGTCCGAAATCTCCAGGTTCAAGGGCATCTTCCTACATCAAAAACATGCATGAGAAACCCAGAAGATGGTACACCGTGTGATGGGGAAAGGTTTCTAAAACGCACCTCATTTCTCATCTCCTTGTGCCCGGGTTCGCCATTCCAGCCGCTTTACTAGCAAGCTCCCTACTTGGAGCATAAGCACCTTTAACCTCCTTTTCCATACAGGTTGCAATTTGTCCTGAGGATAAACGGGAAGACGTAGAACCAACGAGAGACTAGCTCTTGGTGTTGGGACAGGCACAGGTCACTCTATTTTCCCATCAGAAAGAAGAATTAACCACAGGCTCAGCCTGCCCCCCGGAACCAGAACAGGGCCTGAAGCCATTCTGCGATTTTGCGGCCAGCTCGCATAAAAACGAGTTGTAAAATGGAGGTTCAGGGCACTGCAATTCACAAACCTGCAGAGTTATAAATGATAACTCTCGTCCACAAATATATTGAGGGAAGGCAAAGAAGAGGATTTGAAATCAAGGCAGAATTGCAGGAAACAGATTTCAGGAGGTAGATACGAATCGCCTTTAAAGCACATGAAAAGCGGCAAAACGTTGACAATGATGCCCTTGGCCAAAAAGGGCGTATGCGTTTTCTCCTGAATATATTCAGGAAAAAACGCATACGCCCTTTTTGGCCAAGCAAGCAACCTGGAAAGGCAAATCAGCGCTACAAAGAAGTCTCGCTTCCCATCGGTCAAAAGGGCCATGCTGAAAAAAGTGTCAAAACCAGAAATGCAGGACAGGCCATGGAGAAATGGGAGCCTTGCTACACTGATGGGCGGGATGTAAATTGCCAAGAGCCACTCTGGAGAAGTGTCCGGTGAGTCCTGAAACATCTGAAAAACACAGCTTAGAGAGCATAGGGCACTTCCACTCATGGGGGTATAAATTGGGAAAATTAAAAATCAGCAAGACACAAGCACCCCAAAGTTTAGGGCTGCTCTGTTGACCAGGACCTCCACTTCATTCCACCTTAAATATCCCAGGAAAGAGAAAAATGGATAAAGAAGTTGTGGTCCTTATGTACAATGGAATATCACTCAGCCAGGAAATCAATGTCGTAAGGTTAGTAGCAGCATGATGAGTGGATTTAGGTACGACGATTCTAAGTGAAATAAGTCACACAGAAAAGGACACTTCTCATAAGGTATCACTGATAGAGGGAATGTAAAAACCGTTACACTTGAACTGAATTACAAAACAGAACAGAGTCACACATGCAGAAAACACACTATGGCTGCTTAACGGGAAAGGTGAGGTGGGGTGATACATAAAACAAGGGTATCAAATTAGCTCAGATACCGTTCCATAAACCCAATATGTAATAGACAAGACCTACTCCTTGCTCAGAGAACTGGACTCAACACGCCCTATTCACCGCACAAGAATATATCTGACTAATAATAATTGTAAAACCTATGTATTGATATCTCTCTGTTAGTGTGTCAAGTGGGTGTAAAGCGGCATAAACACAGCAGTGAAAAGCAGCTAAACCCCATTATAAAAATAAATTACTTTGAAACACCCATGAAACAAAGACAGTGAAAGAGAGAGAAATTCTTACACAATGCGTTCAGGGGCTATGATGCAACCTGGATTGACCATATCTAGACGCACAGCTGGATGAGACATAAGGGTGGACACTCTTGGGGCTGAGAGGTTTGGTGAGGTTGGGTGAGCAAACGCAGACCCTTTAAAGGAATACTGCGTGGTACCCATCGCATGGGTCCGAAATCTCCAGGTTCAAGGGCATCTTCCTACATCAAAAACATGCATGAGAAACCCAGAAGATGGTACACCGTGTGATGGGGAAAGGTTTCTAAAACGCACCTCATTTCTCATCTCCTTGTGCCCGGGTTCGCCATTCCAGCCTCTTTACTAGCAAGCTCCCTACTTGGAGCATCAGCACCTTTAACCTCCTGTTCCATACAGGTTGCAATTTGTCCTGAGGATAAACGGGAAGACGTGGAACCAACGAGAGACTAGCTCTTGGTGTTGGGACAGGCACAGGTCACTCTATTTTCCCATCAGAAAGAAGAATTAACCACAGGCTCAGCCTGCGCCCCGGAACCAGAACAGGGCCTGAAGCCATTCTGCGATTTTGCGGCCAGTTCCCATAAAAACGAGTTGTAAAATGGAGGTTCAGGGCACTGCAATTCACAAACCTGCAGAGTTATAAATGATAACTCTCGTCCACAAATATATTGAGGGAAGGCAAAGAAGAGGATTTGAAATCAAGGCAGAATTGCAGGAAACAGATTTCAGGAGGTAGATACGAATCGCCTTTAAAGCACATGAAAAGCAGCAAAACGTTGACAATGATGCCCTTGGCCAAAAAGGGCGTATGCGTTTTCTCCTGAATATATTCAGGAAAAAACGCATACGCCCTTTTTGGCCAAGCAAGCAACCTGGAAAGGCAAATCAGCGCTACAAAGAAGTCTCGCTTCCCATCGGTCAAAAGGGCCATGCTGAAAAAAGTGTCAAAACCAGAAATGCAGGACAGGCCATGGAGAAATGGGAGCCTTGCTACACTGATGGGCGGGATGTAAATTGCCAAGAGCCACTCTGGAGAAGTGTCCGGTGAGTCCTGAAACATCTGAAAAACACAGCTTAGAGAGCATAGGGCACTTCCACTCATGGGGGTATAAATTGGGAAAATTAAAAATCAGCAAGACACAAGCACCCCAAAGTTTAGGGCTGCTCTGTTGACCAGGACCTCCACTTCATTCCACCTTAAATATCCCAGGAAAGAGAAAAATGGATAAAGAAGTTGTGGTCCTTATGTACAATGGAATATCACTCAGCCATGAAATCAATGTCGTAAGGTTAGTAGCAGCATGATGAGTGGATTTAGGTACGACGATTCTAAGTGAAATAAGTCACACAGAAAAGGACACTTCTCATAAGGTATCACTGATAGAGGGAATGTAAAAACTGTTACACTTGAACTGAATTACAAAACAGAACAGAGTCACACATGCAGAAAACACACTATGGCTGCTTAACGGGAAAGGTGAGGTAGGGTGATACATAAAACAAGGGTATCAAATTAGCTCAGATACCGTTCCATAAACCCAATATGTAATAGACAAGACCTACCCCTTGCTCAGAGAACTGGACTCAACACGCCCTATTCACCGCACAAGAATATATCTGACTAATAATAATTGTAAAACCTATGTATTGATATCTCTCTGTTAGTGTGTCAAGTGGGTGTAAAGCGGCATAAACACAGCAGTGAAAAGCAGCTAAACCCCATTATAAAAATAAATTACTTTGAAACACCCATGAAACAAAGACAGTGAAAGAGAGAGAAATTCTTACACAATGCGTTCAGGGGCTATGATGCAACCTGGATTGACCATATCTAGACGCACAGCTGGATGAGACATAAGGGTGGACACTCTTGGGGCTGAGAGGTTTGGTGAGGTTGGGTGAGCAAACGCAGACCCTTTAAAGGAATACTGCGTGGTACCCATCGCATGGGTCCGAAATCTCCAGGTTCAAGGGCATCTTCCTACATCAAAAACATGCATGAGAAACCCAGAAGATGGTACACCGTGTGATGGGGAAAGGTTTCTAAAACGCACCTCATTTCTCATCTCCTTGTGCCCGGGTTCGCCATTCCAGCCGCTTTACTAGCAAGCTCCCTACTTGGAGCATCAGCACCTTTAACCTCCTTTTCCATACAGGTTGCAATTTGTCCTGAGGATAAACGGGAAGACGTGGAACCAACGAGAGACTAGCTCTTGGTGTTGGGACAGGCACAGGTCACTCTATTTTCCCATCAGAAAGAAGAATTAACCACAGGCTCAGCCTGCCCCCCGGAACCAGAACAGGGCCTGAAGCCATTCTGCGATTTTGCGGCCAGCTCGCATAAAAACGAGTTGTAAAATGGAGGTTCAGGGCACTGCAATTCACAAACCTGCAGAGTTATAAATGATAACTCTCGTCCACAAATATATTGAGGGAAGGCAAAGAAGAGGATTTGAAATCAAGGCAGAATTGCAGGAAACAGATTTCAGGAGGTAGATACGAATCGCCTTTAAAGCACATGAAAAGCGGCAAAACGTTGACAATGATGCCCTTGGCCAAAAAGGGCGTATGCGTTTTCTCCTGAATATATTCAGGAAAAAACGCATACGCCCTTTTTGGCCAACCAAGCAACCTGGAAAGGCAAATCAGCGCTACAAAGAAGTCTCGCTTCCCATCGGTCAAAAGGGCCATGCTGAAAAAAGTGTCAAAACCAGAAATGCAGGACAGGCCATGGAGAAATGGGAGCCTTGCTACACTGATGGGCGGGATGTAAATTGCCAAGAGCCACTCTGGAGAAGTGTCCGGTGAGTCCAGAAACATCTGAAAAACACAGCTTAGAGAGCATAGGGCACTTCCACTCATGGGGGTATAAATTGGGAAAATTAAAAATCAGCAAGACACAAGCACCCCAAAGTTTAGGGCTGCTCTGTTGACCAGGACCTCCACTTCATTCCACCTTAAATATCCCAGGAAAGAGAAAAATGGATAAAGAAGTTGTGGTCCTTATGTACAATGGAATATCACTCAGCCAGGAAATCAATGTCGTAAGGTTAGTAGCAGCATGATGAGTGGATTTAGGTACGACGATTCTAAGTGAAATAAGTCACACAGAAAAGGACACTTCTCATAAGGTATCACTGATAGAGGGAATGTAAAAACTGTTACACTTGAACTGAATTACAAAACAGAACAGAGTCACACATGCAGAAAACACACTATGGCTGCTTAACGGGAAAGGTGAGGTAGGGTGATACATAAAACAAGGGTATCAAATTAGCTCAGATACCGTTCCATAAACCCAATATGTAATAGACAAGACCTACCCCTTGCTCAGAGAACTGGACTCAACACGCCCTATTCACCGCACAAGAATATATCTGACTAATAATAATTGTAAAACCTATGTATTGATATCTCTCTGTTAGTGTGTCAAGTGGGTGTAAAGCGGCATAAACACAGCAGTGAAAAGCAGCTAAACCCCATTATAAAAATAAATTACTTTGAAACACCCATGAAACAAAGACAGTGAAAGAGAGAGAAATTCTTACACAATGCGTTCAGGGGCTATGATGCAACCTGGATTGACCATATCTAGACGCACAGCTGGATGAGACATAAGGGTGGACACTCTTGGGGCTGAGAGGTTTGGTGAGGTTGGGTGAGCAAACGCAGACCCTTTAAAGGAATACTGCGTGGTACCCATCGCATGGGTCCGAAATCTCCAGGTTCAAGGGCATCTTCCTACATCAAAAACATGCATGAGAAACCCAGAAGATGGTACACCGTGTGATGGGGAAAGGTTTCTAAAACGCACCTCATTTCTCATCTCCTTGTGCCCGGGTTCGCCATTCCAGCCGCTTTACTAGCAAGCTCCCTACTTGGAGCATCAGCACCTTTAACCTCCTTTTCCATACAGGTTGCAATTTGTCCTGAGGATAAACGGGAAGACGTGGAACCAACGAGAGACTAGCTCTTGGTGTTGGGACAGGCACAGGTCACTCTATTTTCCCATCAGAAAGAAGAATTAACCACAGGCTCAGCCTGCCCCCCGGAACCAGAACAGGGCCTGAAGCCATTCTGCGATTTTGCGGCCAGCTCGCATAAAAACGAGTTGTAAAATGGAGGTTCAGGGCACTGCAATTCACAAACCTGCAGAGTTATAAATGATAACTCTCGTCCACAAATATATTGAGGGAAGGCAAAGAAGAGGATTTGAAATCAAGGCAGAATTGCAGGAAACAGATTTCAGGAGGTAGATACGAATCGCCTTTAAAGCACATGAAAAGCGGCAAAACGTTGACAATGATGCCCTTGGCCAAAAAGGGCGTATGCGTTTTCTCCTGAATATATTCAGGAAAAAACGCATACGCCCTTTTTGGCCAACCAAGCAACCTGGAAAGGCAAATCAGCGCTACAAAGAAGTCTCGCTTCCCATCGGTCAAAAGGGCCATGCTGAAAAAAGTGTCAAAACCAGAAATGCAGGACAGGCCATGGAGAAATGGGAGCCTTGCTACACTGATGGGCGGGATGTAAATTGCCAAGAGCCACTCTGGAGAAGTGTCCGGTGAGTCCAGAAACATCTGAAAAACACAGCTTAGAGAGCATAGGGCACTTCCACTCATGGGGGTATAAATTGGGAAAATTAAAAATCAGCAAGACACAAGCACCCCAAAGTTTAGGGCTGCTCTGTTGACCAGGACCTCCACTTCATTCCACCTTAAATATCCCAGGAAAGAGAAAAATGGATAAAGAAGTTGTGGTCCTTATGTACAATGGAATATCACTCAGCCAGGAAATCAATGTCGTAAGGTTAGTAGCAGCATGATGAGTGGATTTAGGTACGACGATTCTAAGTGAAATAAGTCACACAGAAAAGGACACTTCTCATAAGGTATCACTGATAGAGGGAATGTAAAAACCGTTACACTTGAACTGAATTACAAAACAGAACAGAGTCACACATGCAGAAAACACACTATGGCTGCTTAACGGGAAAGGTGAGGTGGGGTGATACATAAAACAAGGGTATCAAATTAGCTCAGATACCGTTCCATAAACCCAATATGTAATAGACAAGACCTACTCCTTGCTCAGAGAACTGGACTCAACACGCCCTATTCACCGCACAAGAATATATCTGACTAATAATAATCGTAAAACCTATGTATTGATATCTCTCTGTTAGTGTGTCAAGTGGGTGTAAAGCGGCATAAACACAGCAGTGAAAAGCAGCTAAACCCCATTATAAAAATAAATTACTTTGAAACACCCATGAAACAAAGACAGTGAAACAGAGAGAAATTCTTACACAATGCGTTCAGGGGCTGTGATGCAACCTGGATTGACCATATCTAGATGCACAGCTGGATGAGACATAAGGGTGGACACTCTTGGGGCTGAGACGTTTGGTGAGGTTGGGTGAGCAAACGCAGACCCTTTAAAGGAATACTGCGTGGTACCCATCGCATGGGTCCCAAATCTCCAGGTACAAGGGCATCTTCCTACATCAAAAACATGCATGAGAAACCCAGAAGATGGTACACCGTGTGATGGGGAAAGGTTTCTAAAACGCACCTCATTTCTCATCTCCTTGTGCCCGGGTTCGCCATTCCAGCCTCTTTACTAGCAAGCTCCCTACTTGGAGCATCAGCACCTTTAACCTCCTTTTCCATACAGGTTGCAATTTGTCCTGAGGATAAACGGGAAGACGTGGAACCAACGAGAGACTAGCTCTTGGTGTTGGGACAGGCACAGATCACTCTATTTTCCCATCAGAAAGAAGAATTAACCACAGGCTCAGCCTGCCCCCCGGAACCAGAACAGGGCCTGAAGCCATTCTGCGATTTTGCGGCCAGCTCGCATAAAAACGAGTTGTAAAATGGAGGTTCAGGGCACTGCAATTCACAAACCTGCAGAGTTATAAATGATAACTCTCGTCCACAAATATATTGAGGGAAGGCAAAGAAGAGGATTTGAAATCAAGGCAGAATTGCAGGAAACAGATTTCAGGAGGTAGATACGAATCGCCTTTAAAGCACATGAAAAGCGGCAAAACGTTGACAATGATGCCCTTGGCCAAAAAGGGCGTATGCGTTTTCTCCTGAATATATTCAGGAAAAAACGCATACGCCCTTTTTGGCCAACCAAGCAACCTGGAAAGGCAAATCAGCGCTACAAAGAAGTCTCGCTTCCCATCGGTCAAAAGGGCCATGCTGAAAAAAGTGTCAAAACCAGAAATGCAGGACAGGCCATGGAGAAATGGGAGCCTTGCTACACTGATGGGCGGGATGTAAATTGCCAAGAGCCACTCTGGAGAAGTGTCCGGTGAGTCCTGAAACATCTGAAAAACACAGCTTAGAGAGCATAGGGCACTTCCACTCATGGGGGTATAAATTGGGAAAATTAAAAATCAGCAAGACACAAGCACCCCAATGTTTAGGGCTGCTCTGTTGACCAGGACCTCCACTTCATTCCACCTTAAATATCCCAGGAAAGAGAAAAATGGATAAAGAAGTTGTGGTCCTTATGTACAATGGAATATCACTCAGCCAGGAAATCAATGTCGTAAGGTTAGTAGCAGCATGATGAGTGGATTTAGGTACGACGATTCTAAGTGAAATAAGTCACACAGAAAAGGACACTTCTCATAAGGTATCACTGATAGAGGGAATGTAAAAACCGTTACACTTGAACTGAATTACAAAACAGAACAGAGTCACACATGCAGAAAACACACTATGGATGCTTAACGGGAAAGGGGAGGTGGGGTGATACATAAAACAAGGGTATCAAATTAGCTCAGATACCGTTCCATAAACCCAATATGTAATAGACAAGACCTACTCCTTGCTCAGAGAACTGGACTCAACACGCCCTATTCACCGCACAAGAATATATCTGACTAATAATAATCGTAAACCTATGTATTGATATCTCTCTGTTAGTGTGTCAAGTGGGTGTAAAGCGGCATAAACACAGCAGTGAAAAGCAGCTAAACCCCATTATAAAAATAAATTACTTTGAAACACCCATGAAACAAAGACAGTGAAACAGAGAGAAATTCTTACACAATGCGTTCAGGGGCTGTGATGCAACCTGGATTGACCATATCTAGATGCACAGCTGGATGAGACATAAGGGTGGACACTCTTGGGGCTGAGAGGTTTGGTGAGGTTGGGTGAGCAAACGCAGACCCTTTAAAGGAATACTGCGTGGTACCCATCGCATGGGTCCCAAATCTCCAGGTTCAAGGGCATCTTCCTACATCAAAAACATGCATGAGAAACCCAGAAGATGGTACACCGTGTGATGGGGAAAGGTTTCTAAAACGCACCTCATTTCTCATCTCCTTGTGCCCGGGTTCGCCATTCCAGCCTCTTTACTAGCAAGCTCCCTACTTGGAGCATCAGCACCTTTAACCTCCTGTTCCATACAGGTTGCAATTTGTCCTGAGGATAAACGGGAAGACGTGGATCCAACGAGAGACTAGCTCTTGGTGTTGGGACAGGCACAGGTCACTCTATTTTCCCATCAGAAAGAAGAATTAACCACAGGCTCAGCCTGCCCCCCGGAACCAGAACAGGGTCTGAAGCCATTCTGCGATTTTGCGGCCAGTTCCCATAAAAACGAGTTGTAAAATGGAGGTTCAGGGCACTGCAATTCACAAACCTGCAGAGTTATAAATGATAACTCTCGTCCACAAATATATTGAGGGAAGGCAAAGAAGAGGATTTGAAATCAAGGCAGAATTGCAGGAAACAGATTTCAGGAGGTAGATACGAATCGCCTTTAAAGCACATGAAAAGCGGCAAAACGTTGACAATGATGCCCTTGGCCAAAAAGGGCGTATGCGTTTTTTCCTGAATATATTCAGGAAAAAACGCATACGCCCTTTTTGGCCAAGCAAGCAACCTGGAAAGGCAAATCAGCGCTACAAAGAAGTCTCGCTTCCCATCGGTCAAAAGGGCCATGCTGAAAAAAGTGTCAAAACCAGAAATGCAGGACAGGCCATGGAGAAATGGGAGCCTTGCTACACTGATGGGCGGGATGTAAATTGCCAAGAGCCACTCTGGAGAAGTGTCCGGTGAGTCCTGAAACATCTGAAAAACACAGCTTAGAGAGCATAGGGCACTTCCACTCATGGGGGTATAAATTGGGAAAATTAAAAATCAGCAAGACACAAGCACCCCAAAGTTTAGGGCTGCTCTGTTGACCAGGACCTCCACTTCATTCCACCTTAAATATCCCAGGAAAGAGAAAAATGGATAAAGAAGTTGTGGTCCTTATGTACAATGGAATATCACTCAGCCAGGAAATCAATGTCGTAAGTTTAGTAGCAGCATGATGAGTGGATTTAGGTACGACGATTCTAAGTGAAATAAGTCACACAGAAAAGGACACTTCTCATAAGGTATCACTGATAGAGGGAATGTAAAAACCGTTACACTTGAACTGAATTACAAAACAGAACAGAGTCACACATGCAGAAAACACACTATGGCTGCTTAAGGGGAACGGTGAGGTGGGGTGATACATAAAACAAGGGTATCAAATTAGCTCAGATACCGTTCCATAAACCCAATATGTAATAGACAAGACCTACTCCTTGCTCAGAGAACTGGACTCAACACGCCCTATTCACCGCACAAGAATATATCTGACTAATAATAATCGTAAAACCTATGTATTGATATCTCTCTGTTAGTGTGTCAAGTGGGTGTAAAGCGGCATAAACACAGCAGTGAAAAGCAGCTAAACCCCATTATAAAAATAAATTACTTTGAAACACCCATGAAACAAAGACAGTGAAAGAGAGAGAAATTCTTACACAATGCGTTCAGGGGCTGTGATGCAACCTGGATTGACCATATCTAGACCCACAGCTGGATGAGACATAAGGGTGGACACTGTTGCGGCTGAGAGGTTTGGTGAGGTTGGGTGAGCAAACGCAGACCCTTTAAAGGAATACTGCGTGGTACCCATCGCATGGGTCCCAAATCTCCAGGTTCAAGGGCATCTTCCTACATCAAAAACATGCATGAGAAACCCAGAAGATGGTTCACCGTGTGATGGGGAAAGGTTTCTAAAACGCACCTCATTTCTCATCTCCTTGTGCCCGGGTTCGCCATTCCAGCCGCTTTACTAGCAAGCTCCCTACTTGGAGCATCAGCACCTTTAACCTCCTGTTCCATACAGGTTGCAATTTGTCCTGAGGATAAACGGGAAGACGTGGAACCAACGAGAGACTAGCTCTTGGTGTTAGGACAGGCACAGGTCACTCTATTTTCCCATCAGAAAGAAGAATTAACCACAGGCTCAGCCTGCCCCCCGGAACCAGAACAGGGTCTGAAGCCATTCTGCGATTTTGCGGCCAGTTCCCATAAAAACGAGTTGTAAAATGGAGGTTCAAGGCACTGCAATTCACAAACCTGCAGAGTTATAAATGATAACTCTCGTCCACAAATATATTGAGGGAAGGCAAAGAAGAGGATTTGAAATCAAGGCAGAATTGCAGGAAACAGATTTCAGGAGGTAGATACGAATCGCCTTTAAAGCACATGAAAAGCGGCAAAACGTTGACAATGATGCCCTTGGCCAAAAAGGGCGTATGCGTTTTTTCCTGAATATATTCAGGAAAAAACGCATACGCCCTTTTTGGCCAACCAAGCAACCTGGAAAGGCAAATCAGCGCTACAAAGAAGTCTCGCTTCCCATCGGTCAAAAGGGCCATGCTGAAAAAAGTGTCAAAACCAGAAATGCAGGACAGGCCATGGAGAAATGGGAGCCTTGCTACACTGATGGGCGGGATGTAAATTGCCAAGAGCCACTCTGGAGAAGTGTCCGGTGAGTCCTGAAACATCTGAAAAACACAGCTTAGAGAGCATAGGGCACTTCCACTCATGGGGGTATAAATTGGGAAAATTAAAAATCAGCAAGACACAAGCACCCCAAAGTTTAGGGCTGCTCTGTTGACCAGGACCTCCACTTCATTCCACCTTAAATATCCCAGGAAAGAGAAAAATGGATAAAGAAGTTGTGGTCCTTATGTACAATGGAATATCACTCAGCCAGGAAATCAATGTCGTAAGGTTAGTAGCAGCATGATGAGTGGATTTAGGTACGACGATTCTAAGTGAAATAAGTCACACAGAAAAGGACACTTCTCATAAGGTATCACTGATAGAGGGAATGTAAAAACCGTTACACTTGAACTGAATTACAAAACAGAACAGAGTCACACATGCAGAAAACACACTATGGCTGCTTAACGGGAAAGGTGAGGTGGGGTGATACATAAAACAAGGGTATCAAATTAGCTCAGATACCGTTCCATAAACCCAATATGTAATAGACAAGACCTACTCCTTGCTCAGAGAACTGGACTCAACACGCCCTATTCACCGTACAAGACTATATCTGACTAATAATAATCGTAAAACCTATGTATTGATATCTCTCTGTTAGTGTGTCAAGTGGGTGTAAAGCGGCATAAACACAGCAGTGAAAAGCAGCTAAACCCCATTATAAAAATAAATTACTTTGAAACACCCATGAAACAAAGACAGTGAAAGAGAGAGAAATTCTTACACAATGCGTTCAGGGGCTGTGATGCAACCTGGATTGACCATATCTAGACGCACAGCTGGATGAGACATAAGGGTGGACACTCTTGGGGCTGAGAGGTTTGGTGAGGTTGGGTGAGCAAACGCAGACCCTTTAAAGTAATACTGCGTGGTACCCATCGCATGGGTCCCAAATCTCCAGGTTCAAGGGCATCTTCCTACATCAAAAACATGCATGAGAAACCCAGAAGATGGTACACCGTGTGATGGGGAAAGGTTTCTAAAACGCACCTCATTTCTCATCTCCTTGTGCCCGGGTTCGCCATTCCAGCCGCTTTACTAGCAAGCTCCCTACTTGGAGCATCAGCACCTTTAACCTCCTGTTCCGTACAGGTTGCAATTTGTCCTGAGGATAAACGGGAAGACGTGGAACCAACGAGAGACTAGCTCTTGGTGTTGGGACAGGCACTGGTCACTCTATTTTCCCATCAGAAAGAAGAATTAACCACAGGCTCAGCCTGCCCCCCGGAACCAGAACAGGGCCTGAAGCCATTCTGCGATTTTGCGGGCAGCTCCCATAAACACGAGTTGTAGAATGGAGGTTCAGGGCACTGCAATTCACAAACCTGCAGAGTTATAAATGATAACTCTCGTCCACAAATATACTGAGGGAAGGCAAAGAAGAGGATTTGAAATCAAGGCAGAATTGCAGGAAACAGATTTCAGGAGGTAGATTCGAATCGCCTTTAAAGCACATGAAAAGCGGCAAAACGTTGACAATGATGCCCTCGGCCAAAAAGGGCGTATGCGTTTTTTCCTGAATATATTCAGGAAAAAACGCATACGCCCTTTTTGGCCAACCAAGCAACCTGGAAAGGCAAATCAGCGCTACAAAGAAGTCTCGCTTCCCATCGGTCAAAAGGGCCATGCTGAAAAAAGTGTCAAAACTAGAAATGCAGGACAGGCCATGGAGAAATGGGAGCCTTGCTACACTGATGGGCGGGATGTAAATTGCCAAGAGCCACTCTGGAGAAGTGTCCGGTGAGTCCTGAAACATCTGAAAAACACAGCTTAGAGAGCATAGGGCACTTCCACTCATGGGGGTATAAATTGGGAAAATTAAAAATCAGCAAGACACAAGCACCCCAAAGTTTAGGGCTGCTCTGTTGACCAGGACCTCCACTTCATTCCACCTTAAATATCCCAGGAAAGAGAAAAATAGATAAAGAAGTTGTGGTCCTTATGTACAATGGAATATCACTCAGCCAGGAAATCAATGTCGTAAGGTTAGTAGCAGCATGATGAGTGGATTTAGGTACGACGATTCTAAGTGAAATAAGTCACACAGAAAAGGACACTTCTCATAAGGTATCACTGATAGAGGGAATGTAAAAACCGTTACACTTGAACTGAATTACAAAACAGAACAGAGTCACACATGCAGAAAACACACTATGGCTGCTTAACGGGAAAGGTGAGGTGGGGTGATACATAAAACAAGGGTATCAAATTAGCTCAGATACCGTTCCATAAACCCAATATGTAATAGACAAGACCTACTCCTTGCTCAGAGAACTGGACTCAACACGCCCTATTCACCGCACAAGAATATATCTGACTAATAATAATCGTAAAACCTATGTATTGATATCTCTCTGTTAGTGTGTCAAGTGGGTGTAAAGCGGCATAAACACAGCAGTGAAAAGCAGCTAAATCCCATTATAAAAATAAATTACTTTGAAACACCCATGAAACAGAGACAGTGAAAGAGAGCGAAATTCTTACACAATGCGTTCAGGGGCTGTGATGCAACCTGGATTGACCATGTCTAGACCCACAGCTGGATGAGACATAAGGGTGGACACTCTTGGGGCTGAGAGGTTTGGTGAGGTTGGGTGAGCAAACGCAGACCCTTTAAAGTAATACTGCGTGGTACCCATCGCATGGGTCCCAAATCTCCAGGTTCAAGGGCATCTTCCTACATCAAAAACATGCATGAGAAACCCAGAAGATGGTACACCGTGTGATGGGGAAAGGTTTCTAAAACGCACCTCATTTCTCATCTCCTTGTGCCCGGGTTCGCCATTCCAGCCGCTTTACTAGCAAGCTCCCTACTTGGAGCATCAGCACCTTTAACCTCCTGTTCCATACAGGTTGCAATTTGTCCTGAGGATAAACGGGAAGACGTGGAACCAACGAGAGACTAGCTCTTGGTGTTGGGACAGGCACAGGTCACTCTATTTTCCCATCAGAAAGAAGAATTAACCACAGGCTCAGCCTGCCCCCCGGAACCAGAACAGGGCCTGAAGCCATTCTGCGATTTTGCGGCCAGCTCCCATAAAAACGAGTTGTAAAATGGAGGTTCAGGGCACTGCAATTCACAAACCTGCAGAGTTATAAATGATAACTCCCGTCCACAAATATATTGAGGGAAGGCAAAGAAGAGGATTTGAAATCAAGGCAGAATTGCAGGAAACAGATTTCAGGAGGTAGATACGAATCGCCTTTAAAGCACATGAAAAGCGGCAAAACGTTGACAATGATGCCCTTGGCCAAAAAGGGCGTATGCGTTTTTTCCTGAATATATTCAGGAAAAAACGCATACGCCCTTTTTGGCCAACCAAGCAACCTGGAAAGGCAAATCAGCGCTACAAAGAAGTCTCGCTTCCCATCGGTCAAAAGGGCCATGCTGAAAAAAGTGTCAAAACCAGAAATGCAGGACAGGCCATGGAGAAATGGGAGCCTTGCTACACTGATGGGCGGGATGTAAATTGCCAAGAGCCACTCCGGAGAAGTGTCCGGTGAGTCCTGAAACATCTGAAAAACACAGCTTAGAGAGCATAGGGCACTTCTACTCATGGGGGTATAAATTGGGAAAATGAAAAATCAGCAAGACACAAGCACCCCAAAGTTTAGGGCTGCTCTGTTGACCAGGACCTCCACTTCATTCCACCTTAAATATCCCAGGAAAGAGACAAATGGATAAAGAAGTTGTGGTCCTTATGTACAATGGAATATCACTCAGCCATGAAATCAATGTCGTAAGGTTAGTAGCAGCATGATGAGTGGATTTAGGTACGACGATTCTAAGTGAAATAAGTCACACAGAAAAGGACACTTCTCCTAAGGTATCACTGATAGAGGGAATGTAAAAACCGTTACACTTGAACTGAATTACAAAACAGAACAGAGTCACACATGCAGAAAACACACTATGGCTGCTTAACGGGAAAGGTGAGGTGGGGTGATACATAAAACAAGGGTATCAAATTAGCTCAGATACCGTTCCATAAACCCAATATGTAATAGACAAGACCTACTCCTTGCTCAGAGAACTGGACTCAACACGCCCTATTCACCGCACAAGAATATATCTGACTAATAATAATCGTAAAACCTATGTATTGATATCTCTCTGTTAGTGTGTCAAGTGGGTGTAAAGCGGCATAAACACAGCAGTGAAAAGCAGCTAAACCCCATTATAAAAATAAATTACTTTGAAACACCCATGAAACAAAGACAGTGAAAGAGAGAGAAATTCTTACACAATGCGTTCAGGGGCTGTGATGCAACCTGGATTGACCATATCTAGACGCACAGCTGGATGAGACATAAGGGTGGACACTCTTGGGGCTGAGAGGTTTGGTGAGGTTGGGTGAGCAAACGCAGACCCTTTAAAGGAATACTGCGTGGTACCCATCGCATGGGTCCCAAATCTCCAGGTTCAAGGGCATCTTCCTACATCAAAAACATGCATGAGAAACCCAGAAGATGGTACACCGTGTGATGGGGAAAGGTTTCTAAAACGCACCTCATTTCTCATCTCCTTGTGCCCGGGTTCGCCATTCCAGCCTCTTTACTAGCAAGCTCCCTACTTGGAGCATCAGCACCTTTAACCTCCTGTTCCATACAGGTTGCAATTTGTCCTGAGGATAAACGGGAAGACGTGGAACCAACGAGAGACTAGCTCTTGGTGTTGGGACAGGCACAGGTCACTCTATTTTCCCATCAGAAAGAAGAATTAACCACAGGCTCAGCCTGCCCCCCGGAACCAGAACAGGGCCTGAAGCCATTCTGCGATTTTGCGGCCAGCTCCCATAAAAACGAGTTGTAAAATGGAGGTTCAAGGCACTGCAATTCACAAACCTGCAGAGTTATAAATGATAACTCTCGTCCACAAATATATTGAGGGAAGGCAAAGAAGAGGATTTGAAATCAAGGCAGAATTGCAGGAAACAGATTTCAGGAGGTAGATACGAATCGCCTTTAAAGCACATGAAAAGCGGCAAAACGTTGACAATGATGCCCTTGGCCAAAAAGGGCGTATGCGTTTTTTCCTGAATATATTCAGGAAAAAACGCATACGCCCTTTTTGGCCAACCAAGCAACCTGGAAAGGCAAATCAGCGCTACAAAGAAGTCTCGCTTCCCATCGGTCAAAAGGGCCATGCTGAAAAAAGTGTCAAAACCAGAAATGCAGGACAGGCCATGGAGAAATGGGAGCCTTGCTACACTGATGGGCGGGATGTAAATTGCCAAGAGCCACTCCGGAGAAGTGTCCGGTGAGTCCTGAAACATCTGAAAAACACAGCTTAGAGAGCATAGGGCACTTCCACTCATGGGGGTATAAATTGGGAAAATTAAAAATCAGCAAGACACAAGCACCCCAAAGTTTAGGGCTGCTCTGTTGACCAGGACCTCCACTTCATTCCACCTTAAATATCCCAGGAAAGAGAAAAATGGATAAAGAAGTTGTGGTCCTTATGTACAATGGAATATCACTCAGCCATGAAATCAATGTCGTAAGGTTAGTAGCAGCATGATGAGTGGATTTAGGTACGACGATTCTAAGTGAAATAAGTCACACAGAAAAGGACACTTCTCCTAAGGTATCACTGATAGAGGGAATGTAAAAACCGTTACACTTGAACTGAATTACAAAACAGAACAGAGTCACACATGCAGAAAACACACTATGGCTGCTTAACGGGAAAGGTGAGGTGGGGTGATACATAAAACAAGGGTATCAAATTAGCTCAGATACCGTTCCATAAACCCAATATGTAATAGACAAGACCTACTCCTTGCTCAGAGAACTGGACTCAACACGCCCTATTCACCGCACAAGAATATATCTGACTAATAATAATCGTAAAACCTATGTATTGATATCTCTCTGTTAGTGTGTCAAGTGGGTGTAAAGCGGCATAAACACAGCAGTGAAAAGCAGCTAAACCCCATTATAAAAATAAATTACTTTGAAACACCCATGAAACAAAGACAGTGAAAGAGAGAGAAATTCTTACACAATGCGTTCAGGGGCTGTGATGCAACCTGGATTGACCATATCTAGACGCACAGCTGGATGAGACATAAGGGTGGACACTCTTGGGGCTGAGAGGTTTGGTGAGGTTGGGTGAGCAAACGCAGACCCTTTAAAGGAATACTGCGTGGTACCCATCGCATGGGTCCCAAATCTCCAGGTTCAAGGGCATCTTCCTACATCAAAAACATGCATGAGAAACCCAGAAGATGGTACACCGTGTGATGGGGAAAGGTTTCTAAAACGCACCTCATTTCTCATCTCCTTGTGCCCGGGTTCGCCATTCCAGCCTCTTTACTAGCAAGCTCCCTACTTGGAGCATCAGCACCTTTAACCTCCTGTTCCATACAGGTTGCAATTTGTCCTGAGGATAAACGGGAAGACGTGGAACCAACGAGAGACTAGCTCTTGGTGTTGGGACAGGCACAGGTCACTCTATTTTCCCATCAGAAAGAAGAATTAACCACAGGCTCAGTCTGCCCCCCGGAACCAGAACAGGGCCTGAAGCCATTCTGCGATTTTGCGGCCAGCTCCCATAAAAACGAGTTGTAAAATGGAGGTTCAAGGCACTGCAATTCACAAACCTGCAGAGTTATAAATGATAACTCTCGTCCACAAATATATTGAGGGAAGGCAAAGAAGAGGATTTGAAATCAAGGCAGAATTGCAGGAAACAGATTTCAGGAGGTAGATACGAATCGCCTTTAAAGCACATGAAAAGCGGCAAAACGTTGACAATGATGCCCTTGGCCAAAAAGGGCGTATGCGTTTTTTCCTGAATATATTCAGGAAAAAACGCATACGCCCTTTTTGGCCAACCAAGCAACCTGGAAAGGCAAATCAGCGCTACAAAGAAGTCTCGCTTCCCATCGGTCAAAAGGGCCATGCTGAAAAAAGTGTCAAAACCAGAAATGCAGGACAGGCCATGGAGAAATGGGAGCCTTGCTACACTGATGGGCGGGATGTAAATTGCCAAGAGCCACTCCGGAGAAGTGTCCGGTGAGTCCTGAAACATCTGAAAAACACAGCTTAGAGAGCATAGGGCACTTCCACTCATGGGGGTATAAATTGGGAAAATTAAAAATCAGCAAGACACAAGCACCCCAAAGTTTAGGGCTGCTCTGTTGACCAGGACCTCCACTTCATTCCACCTTAAATATCCCAGGAAAGAGAAAAATGGATAAAGAAGTTGTGGTCCTTATGTACAATGGAATATCACTCAGCCATGAAATCAATGTCGTAAGGTTAGTAGCAGCATGATGAGTGGATTTAGGTACGACGATTCTAAGTGAAATAAGTCACACAGAAAAGGACACTTCTCATAAGGTATCACTGATAGAGGGAATGTAAAAACCGTTACACTTGAACTGAATTACAAAACAGAACAGAGTCACACATGCAGAAAACACACTATGGCTGCTTAACGGGAAAGGTGAGGTGGGGTGATACATAAAACAAGGGTATCAAATTAGCTCAGATACCGTTCCATAAACCCAATATGTAATAGACAAGACCTACTCCTTGCTCAGAGAACTGGACTCAACACGCCCTATTCACCGCACAAGAATATATCTGACTAATAATAATCGTAAAACCTATGTATTGATATCTCTCTGTTAGTGTGTCAAGTGGGTGTAAAGCGGCATAAACACAGCAGTGAAAAGCAGCTAAACCCCATTATAAAAATAAATTACTTTGAAACACCCATGAAACAAAGACAGTGAAAGAGAGAGAAATTCTTACACAATGCGTTCAGGGGCTGTGATGCAACCTGGATTGACCATATCTAGACGCACAGCTGGATGAGACATAAGGGTGGACACTCTTGGGGCTGAGAGGTTTGGTGAGGTTGGGTGAGCAAACGCAGACCCTTTAAAGGAATACTGCGTGGTACCCATCGCATGGGTCCCAAATCTCCAGGTTCAAGGGCATCTTCCTACATCAAAAACATGCATGAGAAACCCAGAAGATGGTACACCGTGTGATGGGGAAAGGTTTCTAAAACGCACCTCATTTCTCATCTCCTTGTGCCCGGGTTCGCCATTCCAGCCTCTTTACTAGCAAGCTCCCTACTTGGAGCATCAGCACCTTTAACCTCCTGTTCCATACAGGTTGCAATTTGTCCTGAGGATAAACGGGAAGACGTGGAACCAACGAGAGACTAGCTCTTGGTGTTGGGACAGGCACAGGTCACTCTATTTTCCCATCAGAAAGAAGAATTAACCACAGGCTCAGTCTGCCCCCCGGAACCAGAACAGGGCCTGAAGCCATTCTGCGATTTTGCGGCCAGCTCCCATAAAAACGAGTTGTAAAATGGAGGTTCAAGGCACTGCAATTCACAAACCTGCAGAGTTATAAATGATAACTCTCGTCCACAAATATATTGAGGGAAGGCAAAGAAGAGGATTTGAAATCAAGGCAGAATTGCAGGAAACAGATTTCAGGAGGTAGATACGAATCGCCTTTAAAGCACATGAAAAGCGGCAAAACATTGACAATGATGCCCTTGGCCAAAAAGGGCGTATGCGTTTTTTCCTGAATATATTCAGGAAAAAACGCATACGCCCTTTTTGGCCAACCAAGCAACCTGGAAAGGCAAATCAGCGCTACAAAGAAGTCTCGCTTCCCATCGGTCAAAAGGGCCATGCTGAAAAAAGTGTCAAAACCAGAAATGCAGGACAGGCCATGGAGAAATGGGAGCCTTGCTACACTGATGGGCGGGATGTAAATTGCCAAGAGCCACTCCGGAGAAGTGTCCGGTGAGTCCTGAAACATCTGAAAAACACAGCTTAGAGAGCATAGGGCACTTCCACTCATGGGGGTATAAATTGGGAAAATTAAAAATCAGCAAGACACAAGCACCCCAAAGTTTAGGGCTGCTCTGTTGACCAGGACCTCCACTTCATCCCACCTTAAATATCCCAGGAAAGAGAAAAATGGATAAAGAAGTTGTGGTCCTTATGTACAATGGAATATCACTCAGCCATGAAATCAATGTCGTAAGGTTAGTAGCAGCATGATGAGTGGATTTAGGTACGACGATTCTAAGTGAAATAAGTCACACAGAAAAGGACACTTCTCATAAGGTATCACTGATAGAGGGAATGTAAAAACCGTTACACTTGAACTGAATTACAAAACAGAACAGAGTCACACATGCAGAAAACACACTATGGCTGCTTAACGGGAAAGGTGAGGTGGGGTGATACATAAAACAAGGGTATCAAATTAGCTCAGATACCGTTCCATAAACCCAATATGTAATAGACAAGACCTACTCCTTGCTCAGAGAACTGGACTCAACACGCCCTATTCACCGCACAAGAATATATCTGACTAATAATAATCGTAAAACCTATGTATTGATATCTCTCTGTTAGTGTGTCAAGTGGGTGTAAAGCGGCATAAACACAGCAGTGAAAAGCAGCTAAACCCCATTATAAAAATAAATTACTTTGAAACACCCATGAAACAAAGACAGTGAAAGAGAGAGAAATTCTTACACAATGCGTTCAGGGGCTGTGATGCAACCTGGATTGACCATATCTAGACGCACAGCTGGATGAGACATAAGGGTGGACACTCTTGGGGCTGAGAGGTTTGGTGAGGTTGGGTGAGCAAACGCAGACCCTTTAAAGGAATACTGCGTGGTACCCATCGCATGGGTCCCAAATCTCCAGGTTCAAGGGCATCTTCCTACATCAAAAACATGCATGAGAAACCCAGAAGATGGTACACCGTGTGATGGGGAAAGGTTTCTAAAACGCACCTCATTTCTCATCTCCTTGTGCCCGGGTTCGCCATTCCAGCCGCTTTACTAGCAAGCTCCCTACTTGGAGCATCAGCACCTTTAACCTCCTTTTCCATACAGGTTGCAATTTGTCCTGAGGATAAACGGGAAGACGTGGAACCAATGAGAGACTAGCTCTTGGTGTTGGGACAGGCACAGGTCACTCTATTTTCCCATCAGAAAGAAGAATTAACCACAGGCTCAGCCTGCCCCCCGGAACCAGAACAGGGCCTGAAGCCATTCTGCGATTTTGCGGCCAGCTCGCATAAAAACGAGTTGTAAAATGGAGGTTCAGGGCACTGCAATTCACAAACCTGCAGAGTTATAAATGATAACTCCCGTCCACAAATATATTGAGGGAAGGCAAAGAAGAGGATTTGAAATCAAGGCAGAATTGCAGGAAACAGATTTCAGGAGGTAGATACGAATCGCCTTTAAAGCACATGAAAAGCGGCAAAACGTTGACAATGATGCCCTTGGCCAAAAAGGGCGTATGCGTTTTTTCCTGAATATATTCAGGAAAAAACGCATACGCCCTTTTTTGCCAACCAAGCAACCTGGAAAGGCAAATCAGCGCTACAAAGAAGTCTCGCTTCCCATCGGTCAAAAGGGCCATGCTGAAAAAAGTGTCAAAACCAGAAATGCAGGACAGGCCATGGAGAAATGGGAGCCTTGCTACACTGATGGGCGGGATGTAAATTGCCAAGAGCCACTCCGGAGAAGTGTCCGGTGAGTCCTGAAACATCTGAAAAACACAGCTTAGAGAGCATAGGGCACTTCCACTCATGGGGGTATAAATTGGGAAAATTAAAAATCAGCAAGACACAAGCACCCCAAAGTTTAGGGCTGCTCTGTTGACCAGGACCTCCACTTCATTCCACCTTAAATATCCCAGGAAAGAGAAAAATGGATAAAGAAGTTGTGGTCCTTATGTACAATGGAATATCACTCAGCCATGAAATCAATGTCGTAAGGTTAGTAGCAGCATGATGAGTGGATTTAGGTACGACGATTCTAAGTGAAATAAGTCACACAGAAAAGGACACTTCTCATAAGGTATCACTGATAGAGGGAATGTAAAAACCGTTACACTTGAACTGAATTACAAAACAGAACAGAGTCACACATGCAGAAAACACACTATGGCTGCTTAAGGGGAAAGGTGAGGTGGGGTGATACATAAAACAAGGGTATCAAATTAGCTCAGATACCGTTCCATAAACCCAATATGTAATAGACAAGACCTACTCCTTGCTCAGAGAACTGGACTCAACACGCCCTATTCACCGCACAAGACTATATCTGACTAATAATAATCGTAAAACCTATGTATTGATATCTCTCTGTTAGTGTGTCAAGTGGGTGTAAAGCGGCATAAACACAGCAGTGAAAAGCAGCTAAACCCCATTATAAAAATAAATTACTTTGAAACACCCATGAAACAAAGAGAGTGAAAGTGAGAGAAATTCTTACACAATGCGTTCAGGGGCTGTGATGCAACCTGGATTGACCATATCTAGACGCACAGCTGGATGAGACATAAGGGTGGACACTCTTGGGGCTGAGAGGTTTGGTGAGGTTGGGTGAGCAAACGCAGACCCTTTAAAGGAATACTGCGTGGTACCCATCGCATGGGTCCCAAATCTCCAGGTTCAAGGGCATCTTCCTACATCAAAAACATGCATGAGAAACTCAGAAGATGGTACACCATGTGATGGGGAAAGGTTTCTAAAACGCACCTCATTTCTCATCTCCTTGTGCCCGGGTTCGCCATTCCAGCCGCTTTACTAGCAAGCTCCCTACTTGGAGCATCAGCACCTTTAACCTCCTGTTCCATACAGGTTGCAATTTGTCCTGAGGATAAACGGGAAGACGTGGAACCAACGAGAGACTAGCTCTTGGTGTTGGGACAGGCACAGGTCACTCTATTTTCCCATCAGAAAGAAGAATTAACCACAGGCTCAGCCTGCCCCCTGGAACCAGAACAGGGCCTGAAGCCATTCTGCGATTTTGCGGCCAGCTCCCATAAAAACGAGTTGTAAAATGGAGGTTCAGGGCACTGCAATTCACAAACCTGCAGAGTTATAAATGATAACTCCCGTCCACAAATATATTGAGGGAAGGCAAAGAAGAGGATTTGAAATCAAGGCAGAATTGCAGGAAACAGATTTCAGGAGGTAGATACGAATCGCCTTTAAAGCACATGAAAAGCGGCAAAACGTTGACAATGATGCCCTTGGCCAAAAAGGGCGTATGCGTTTTTTCCTGAATATATTCAGGAAAAAACGCATACGCCCTTTTTGGCCAACCAAGCAACCTGGAAAGGCAAATCAGCGCTACAAAGAAGTCTCGCTTCCCATCGGTCAAAAGGGCCATGCTGAAAAAAGTGTCAAAACCAGAAATGCAGGACAGGCCATGGAGAAATGGGAGCCTTGCTACACTGATGGGCGGGATGTAAATTGCCAAGAGCCACTCTGGAGAAGTGTCCGGTGAGTCCTGAAACATCTGAAAAACACAGCTTAGAGAGCATAGGGCACTTCCACTCATGGGGGTATAAATTGGGAAAATTAAAAATCAGCAAGACACAAGCACCCCAAAGTTTAGGGCTGCTCTGTTGACCAGGACCTCCACTTCATTCCACCTTAAATATCCCAGGAAAGAGAAAAATGGATAAAGAAGTTGTGGTCCTTATGTACAATGGAATATCACTCAGCCAGGAAATCAATGTCGTAAGGTTAGTAGCAGCATGATGAGTGGATTTAGGTACGACGATTCTAAGTGAAATAAGTCACACAGAAAAGGACACTTCTCATAAGGTATCACTGATAGAGGGAATGTAAAAACTGTTACACTTGAACTGAATTACAAAACAGAACAGAGTCACACATGCAGAAAACACACTATGGCTGCTTAACGGGAAAGGTGAGGTAGGGTGATACATAAAACAAGGGTATCAAATTAGCTCAGATACCGTTCCATAAACCCAATATGTAATAGACAAGACCTACTCCTTGCTCAGAGAACTGGACTCAACACGCCCTATTCACCGCACAAGAATATATCTGACTAATAATAATTGTAAAACCTATGTATTGATATCTCTCTGTTAGTGTGTCAAGTGGGTGTAAAGCGGCATAAACACAGCAGTGAAAAGCAGCTAAACCCCATTATAAAAATAAATTACTTTGAAACACCCATGAAACAAAGACAGTGAAAGAGAGAGAAATTCTTACACAATGCGTTCAGGGGCTATGATGCAACCTGGATTGACCATATCAAGACGCACAGCTGGATGAGACATAAGGGTGGACACTCTTGGGGCTGAGAGGTTTGGTGAGGTTGGGTGAGCAAACGCAGACCCTTTAAAGTAATACTGCGTGGTACCCATCGCATGGGTCCAAAATCTCCAGGTTCAAGGGCATCTTCCTACATCAAAAACATGCATGAGAAACCCAGAAGATGGTACACCGTGTGATGGGGAAAGGTTTCTAAAACGCACCTCATTTCTCATCTCCTTGTGCCCGGGTTCGCCATTCCAGCCGCTTTACTAGCAAGCTCCCTACTTGGAGCATCAGCACCTTTAACCTCCTTTTCCATACAGGTTGCAATTTGTCCTGAGGATAAACGGGAAGACGTGGAACCAACGAGAGACTAGCTCTTGGTGTTGGGACAGGCACAGGTCACTCTATTTTCCCATCAGAAAGAAGAATTAACCACAGGCTCAGCCTGCCCCCCGGAACCAGAACAGGGCCTGAAGCCATTCTGCGATTTTGCGGCCAGCTCGCATAAAAACGAGTTGTAAAATGGAGGTTCAGGGCACTGCAATTCACAAACCTGCAGAGTTATAAATGATAACTCCCGTCCACAAATATATTGAGGGAAGGCAAAGAAGAGGATTTGAAATCAAGGCAGAATTGCAGGAAACAGATTTCAGGAGGTAGATACGAATCGCCTTTAAAGCACATGAAAAGCGGCAAAACGTTGACAATGATGCCCTTGGCCAAAAAGGGCGTATGCGTTTTCTCCTGAATATATTCAGGAAAAAACGCATACGCCCTTTTTGGCCAAGCAGGCAACCTGGAAAGGCAAATCAGCGCTACAAAGAAGTCTCGCTTCCCATCGGTCAAAAGGGCCATGCTGAAAAAAGTGTCAAAACCAGAAATGCAGGACAGGCCATGGAGAAATGGGAGCCTTGCTACACTGATGGGCGGGATGTAAATTGCCAAGAGCCACTCTGGAGAAGTGTCCGGTGAGTCCTGAAACATCTGAAAAACACAGCTTAGAGAGCATAGGGCACTTCCACTCATGGGGGTATAAATTGGGAAAATTAAAAATCAGCAAGACACAAGCACCCCAAAGTTTAGGGCTGCTCTGTTGACCAGGACCTCCACTTCATTCCACCTTAAATATCCCAGGAAAGAGAAAAATGGATAAAGAAGTTGTGGTCCTTATGTACAATGGAATATCACTCAGCCAGGAAATCAATGTCGTAAGGTTAGTAGCAGCATGATGAGTGGATTTAGGTACGACGATTCTAAGTGAAATAAGTCACACAGAAAAGGACACTTCTCCTAAGGTATCACTGATAGAGGGAATGTAAAAACCGTTACACTTGAACTGAATTACAAAACAGAACAGAGTCACACATGCAGAAAACACACTATGGCTGCTTAAGGGGAAAGGTGAGGTGGGGTGATACATAAAACAAGGGTATCAAATTAGCTCAGATACCGTTCCATAAACCCAATATGTAATAGACAAGACCTACTCCTTGCTCAGAGAACTGGACTCAACACGCCCTATTCACCGCACAAGAATATATCTGACTAATAATAATCGTAAAACCTATGTATTGATATCTCTCTGTTAGTGTGTCAAGTGGGTGTAAAGCGGCATAAACACAGCAGTGAAAAGCAGCTAAACCCCATTATAAAAATAAATTACTTTGAAACACCCATGAAACAAAGACAGTGAAACAGAGAGAAATTCTTACACAATGCGTTCAGGGGCTGTGATGCAACCTGGATTGACCATATCTAGATGCACAGCTGGATGAGACATAAGGGTGGACACTCTTGGGGCTGAGAGGTTTGGTGAGGTTGGGTGAGCAAACGCAGACCCTTTAAAGGAATACTGCGTGGTACCCATCGCATGGGTCCCAAATCTCCAGGTTCAAGGGCATCTTCCTACATCAAAAACATGCATGAGAAACCCAGAAGATGGTACACCGTGTGATGGGGAAAGGTTTCTAAAACGCACCTCATTTCTCATCTCCTTGTGCCCGGGTTCGCCATTCCAGCCTCTTTAATAGCAAGCTCCCTACTTGGAGCATCAGCACCTTTAACCTCCTGTTCCATACAGGTTGCAATTTGTCCTGAGGATAAACGGGAAGACGTGGAACCAACGAGAGACTAGCTCTTGGTGTTGGGACAGGCACAGGTCACTCTATTTTCCCATCAGAAAGAAGAATTAACCACAGGCTCAGCCTGCGCCCCGGAACCAGAACAGGGCCTGAAGCCATTCTGCGATTTTGCGGCCAGTTCCCATAAAAACGAGTTGTAAAATGGAGGTTCAGGGCACTGCAATTCACAAACCTGCAGAGTTATAAATGATAACTCTCGTCCACAAATATATTGAGGGAAGGCAAAGAAGAGGATTTGAAATCAAGGCAGAATTGCAGGAAACAGATTTCAGGAGGTAGATACGAATCGCCTTTAAAGCACATGAAAAGCGGCAAAACGTTGACAATGATGCCCTTGGCCAAAAAGGGCGTATGCGTTTTTTCCTGAATATATTCAGGAAAAAACGCATACGCCCTTTTTGGCCAACCAAGCAACCTGGAAAGGCAAATCAGCGCTACAAAGAAGTCTCGCTTCCCATCGGTCAAAAGGGCCATGCTGAAAAAAGTGTCAAAACCAGAAATGCAGGACAGGCCATGGAGAAATGGGAGCCTTGCTACACTGATGGGCGGGATGTAAATTGCCAAGAGCCACTCTGGAGAAGTGTCCGGTGAGTCCTGAAACATCTGAAAAACACAGCTTAGAGAGCATAGGGCACTTCCACTCATGGGGGTATAAATTGGGAAAATTAAAAATCAGCAAGACACAAGCACCCCAAAGTTTAGGGCTGCTCTGTTGACCAGGACCTCCACTTCATTCCACCTTAAATATCCCAGGAAAGAGAAAAATGGATAAAGAAGTTGTGGTCCTTATGTACAATGGAATATCACTCAGCCATGAAATCAATGTCGTAAGGTTAGTAGCAGCATGATGAGTGGATTTAGGTACGACGATTCTAAGTGAAATAAGTCACACAGAAAAGGACACTTCTCATAAGGTATCACTGATAGAGGGAATGTAAAAACCGTTACACTTGAACTGAATTACAAAACAGAACAGAGTCACACATGCAGAAAACACACTATGGCTGCTTAACGGGAAAGGGGAGGTGGGGTGATACATAAAACAAGGGTATCAAATTAGCTCAGATACCGTTCCATAAACCCAATATGTAATAGACAAGACCTACTCCTTGCTCAGAGAACTGGACTCAACACGCCCTATTCACCGCACAAGAATATATCTGACTAATAATAATCGTAAACCTATGTATTGATATCTCTCTGTTAGTGTGTCAAGTGGGTGTAAAGCGGCATAAACACAGCAGTGAAAAGCAGCTAAACCCCATTATAAAAATAAATTACTTTGAAACACCCATGAAACAAAGACAGTGAAACAGAGAGAAATTCTTACACAATGCGTTCAGGGGCTGTGATGCAACCTGGATTGACCATATCTAGATGCACAGCTGGATGAGACATAAGGGTGGACACTCTTGGGGCTGAGAGGTTTGGTGAGGTTGGGTGAGCAAACGCAGACCCTTTAAAGGAATACTGCGTGGTACCCATCGCATGGGTCCCAAATCTCCAGGTTCAAGGGCATCTTCCTACATCAAAAACATGCATGAGAAACCCAGAAGATGGTACACCGTGTGATGGGGAAAGGTTTCTAAAACGCACCTCATTTCTCATCTCCTTGTGCCCGGGTTCGCCATTCCAGCCGCTTTACTAGCAAGCTCCCTACTTGGAGCATCAGCACCTTTAAGCTCCTGTTCCGTACAGGTTGCAATTTGTCCTGAGGATAAACGGGAAGACGTGGAACCAACGAGAGACTAGCTCTTGGTGTTGGGACAGGCACAGGTCACTCTATTTTCCCATCAGAAAGAAGAATTAACCACAGGCTCAGCCTGACCCCCGGAACCAGAACAGGGCCTGAAGCCATTCTGCGATTTTGCGGCCAGCTCCCATAAAAACGAGTTGTAAAATGGAGGTTCAGGGCACTGCAATTCACAAACCTGCAGAGTTATAAATGATAACTCTCGTCCACAAATATATTGAGGGAAGGCAAAGAAGAGGATTTGAAATCAAGGCAGAATTGCAGGAAACAGATTTCAGGAGGTAGATACGAATCGCCTTTAAAGCACACGAAAAGCGGCAAAACGTTGACAATGATGCCCTTGGCCAAAAAGGGCGTATGCGTTTTTTCCTGAATATATTCAGGAAAAAACGCATACGCCCTTTTTGGCCAACCAAGCAACCTGGAAAGGCAAATCAGCTCTACAAAGAAGTCTCGCTTCCCATCGGTCAAAAGGGCCATGCTGGAAAAAGTTTCAAAACCAGAAATGCAGGACAGGCCATGGAGAAATGGGAGCCTTGCTACACTGATGGGCGGGATGTAAATTGCCAAGAGCCACTCTGGAGAAGTGTCCGGTGAGTCCTGAAACATCTGAAAAACACAGCTTAGAGAGCATAGGGCACTTCCACTCATGGGGGTATAAATTGGGAAAATTAAAAATCAGCAAGACACAAGGACCCCAAAGTTTAGGGCTGCTCTGTTGACCAGGACCTCCACTTCATTCCACCTTAAATATCCCAGGAAAGAGAAAAATAGATAAAGAAGTTGTGGTCCTTATGTACAATGGAATATCACTCAGCCAGGAAATCAATGTCGTAAGGTTAGTAGCAGCATGATGAGTGGATTTAGGTACGACGATTCTAAGTGAAATAAGTCACACAGAAAAGGACACTTCTCCTAAGGTATCACTGATAGAGGGAAAGTAAAAACCGTTACACTTGAACTGAATTACAAAACAGAACAGAGTCACACATGCAGGAAACACACTATGGCTGCTTAACGGGAAAGGGGAGGTGGGGTGATACATAAAACAAGGGTATCAAATTAGCTCAGATACCGTTCCATAAACCCAATATGTAATAGACAAGACCTACTCCTTGCTCAGAGAACTGGACTCAACACGCCCTATTCACCGCACAAGAATATATCTGACTAATAATAATCGTAAACCTATGTATTGATATCTCTCTGTTAGTGGGTCAAGTGGGTGTAAAGCAGCATAAACACAGCAGTGAAAAGCAGCTAAACCCCATTATAAAAATAAATTACTTTGAAACACCCATGAAACAAAGACAGTGAAACAGAGAGAAATTCTTACACAATGCGTTCAGGGGCTGTGATGCAACCTGGATTGACCATATCTAGATGCACAGCTGGATGAGACATAAGGGTGGACACTCTTGGGGCTGAGAGGTTTGGTGAGGTTGGGTGAGCAAACGCAGACCCTTTAAAGGAATACTGCGTGGTACCCATCGCATGGGTCCCAAATCTCCAGGTTCAAGGGCATCTTCCTACATCAAAAACATGCATGAGAAACCCAGAAGATGGTACACCGTGTGATGGGGAAAGGTTTCTAAAACGCACCTCATTTCTCATCTCCTTGTGCCCGGGTTCGCCATTCCAGCCTCTTTACTAGCAAGCTCCCTACTTGGAGCATCAGCACCTTTAACCTCCTGTTCCATACAGGTTGCAATTTGTCCTGAGGATAAACGGGAAGACGTGGATCCAACGAGAGACTAGCTCTTGGTGTTGGGACAGGCACAGGTCACTCTATTTTCCCATCAGAAAGAAGAATTAACCACAGGCTCAGCCTGCGCCCCGGAACCAGAACAGGGCCTGAAGCCATTCTGCGATTTTGCGGCCAGTTCCCATAAAAACGAGTTGTAAAATGGAGGTTCAGGGCACTGCAATTCACAAACCTGCAGAGTTATAAATGATAACTCTCGTCCACAAATATATTGAGGGAAGGCAAAGAAGAGGATTTGAAATCAAGGCAGAATTGCAGGAAACAGATTTCAGGAGGTAGATACGAATCGCCTTTAAAGCACATGAAAAGCGGCAAAACGTTGACAATGATGCCCTTGGCCAAAAAGGGCGTATGCGTTTTTTCCTGAATATATTCAGGAAAAAACGCATACGCCCTTTTTGGCCAACCAAGCAACCTGGAAAGGCAAATCAGCGCTACAAAGAAGTCTCGCTTCCCATCGGTCAAAAGGGCCATGCTGAAAAAAGTGTCAAAACCAGAAATGCAGGACAGGCCATGGAGAAATGGGAGCCTTGCTACACTGATGGGCGGGATGTAAATTGCCAAGAGCCACTCTGGAGAAGTGTCCGGAGAGTCCTGAAACATCTGAAAAACACAGCTTAGAGAGCATAGGGCACTTCCACTCATGGGGGTATAAATTGGGAAAATTAAAAATCAGCAAGACACAAGCACCCCAAAGTTTAGGGCTGCTCTGTTGACAAGGACCTCCACTTCATTCCACCTTCAATATCCCAGGAAAGAGAAAAATAGATAAAGAAGTTGTGGTCCTTATGTACAATGGAATATCACTCAGCCAGGAAATCAATGTCGTAAGGTTAGTAGCAGCATGATGAGTGGATTTAGGTACGACGATTCTAAGTGAAATAAGTCACACAGAAAAGGACACTTCTCCTAAGGTATCACTGATAGAGGGAATGTAAAAACCGTTACACTTGAACTGAATTACAAAACAGAACAGAGTCACACATGCAGAAAACACACTATGGCTGCTTAACGGGAAAGGGGAGGTGGGGTGATACATAAAACAAGGGTATCAAATTAGCTCAGATACCGTTCCATAAACCCAATATGTAATAGACAAGACCTACTCCTTGCTCAGAGAACTGGACTCAACACGCCCTATTCACCGCACAAGAATATATCTGACTAATAATAATCGTAAACCTATGTATTGATATCTCTCTGTTAGTGTGTCAAGTGGGTGTAAAGCGGCATAAACACAGCAGTGAAAAGCAGCTAAACCCCATTATAAAAATAAATTACTTTGAAACACCCATGAAACAAAGACAGTGAAAGAGAGAGAAATTCTTACACAATGCGTTCAGGGGCTGTGATGCAACCTGGATTGACCATATCTAGACGCACAGCTGGATGAGACATAAGGGTGGACACTCTTGGGGCTGAGAGGTTTGGTGAGGTTGGGTGAGCAAACGCAGACCCTTTAAAGGAATACTGCGTGGTACCCATCGCATGGGTCCCAAATCTCCAGGTTCAAGGGCATCTTCCTACATCAAAAACATGCATGAGAAACCCAGAAGATGGTACACCGTGTGATGGGGAAAGGTTTCTAAAACGCACCTCATTTCTCATCTCCTTGTGCCCGGGTTCGCCATTCCAGCCTCTTTACTAGCAAGCTCCCTACTTGGAGCATCAGCACCTTTAACCTCCTGTTCCATACAGGTTGCAATTTGTCCTGAGGATAAACGGGAAGACGTGGATCCAACGAGAGACTAGCTCTTGGTGTTGGGACAGGCACAGGTCACTCTATTTTCCCATCAGAAAGAAGAATTAACCACAGGCTCAGCCTGCGCCCCGGAACCAGAACAGGGCCTGAAGCCATTCTGCGATTTTGCGGCCAGTTCCCATAAAAACGAGTTGTAAAATGGAGGTTCAGGGCACTGCAATTCACAAACCTGCAGAGTTATAAATGATAACTCTCGTCCACAAATATATTGAGGGAAGGCAAAGAAGAGGATTTGAAATCAAGGCAGAATTGCAGGAAACAGATTTCAGGAGGTAGATACGAATCGCCTTTAAAGCACATGAAAAGCGGCAAAACGTTGACAATGATGCCCTTGGCCAAAAAGGGCGTATGCGTTTTTTCCTGAATATATTCAGGAAAAAACGCATACGCCCTTTTTGGCCAACCAAGCAACCTGGAAAGGCAAATCAGCGCTACAAAGAAGTCTCGCTTCCCATCGGTCAAAAGGGCCATGCTGAAAAAAGTGTCAAAACCAGAAATGCAGGACAGGCCATGGAGAAATGGGAGCCTTGCTACACTGATGGGCGGGATGTAAATTGCCAAGAGCCACTCTGGAGAAGTGTCCGGTGAGTCCTGAAACATCTGAAAAACACAGCTTAGAGAGCATAGGGCACTTCCACTCATGGGGGTATAAATTGGGAAAATTAAAAATCAGCAAGACACAAGCACCCCAAAGTTTAGGGCTGCTCTGTTGACCAGGACCTCCACTTCATTCCACCTTAAATATCCCAGGAAAGAGAAAAATGGATAAAGAAGTTGTGGTCCTTATGTACAATGGAATATCACTCAGCCAGGAAATCAATGTCGTAAGGTTAGTAGCAGCATGATGAGTGGATTTAGGTACGACGATTCTAAGTGAAATAAGTCACACAGAAAAGGACACTTCTCATAAGGTATCACTGATAGAGGGAATGTAAAAACCGTTACACTTGAACTGAATTACAAAACAGAACAGAGTCACACATGCAGAAAACACACTATGGCTGCTTAACGGGAAAGGGGAGGTGGGGTGATACATAAAACAAGGGTATCAAATTAGCTCAGATACCGTTCCATAAACCCAATATGTAATAGACAAGACCTACTCCTTGCTCAGAGAACTGGACTCAACACGCCCTATTCACCGCACAAGAATATATCTGACTAATAATAATCGTAAACCTATGTATTGATATCTCTCTGTTAGTGTGTCAAGTGGGTGTAAAGCGGCATAAACACAGCAGTGAAAAGCAGCTAAACCCCATTATAAAAATAAATTACTTTGAAACACCCATGAAACAAAGACAGTGAAACAGAGAGAAATTCTTACACAATGCGTTCAGGGGCTGTGATGCAACCTGGATTGACCATATCTAGATGCACAGCTGGATGAGACATAAGGGTGGACACTCTTGGGGCTGAGAGGTTTGGTGAGGTTGGGTGAGCAAACGCAGACCCTTTAAAGGAATACTGCGTGGTACCCATCGCATGGGTCCCAAATCTCCAGGTTCAAGGGCATCTTCCTACATCAAAAACATGCATGAGAAACCCAGAAGATGGTACACCGTGTGATGGGGAAAGGTTTCTAAAACGCACCTCATTTCTCATCTCCTTGTGCCCGGGTTCGCCATTCCAGCCGCTTTACTAGCAAGCTCCCTACTTGGAGCATCAGCACCTTTAAGCTCCTGTTCCGTACAGGTTGCAATTTGTCCTGAGGATAAACGGGAAGACGTGGAACCAACGAGAGACTAGCTCTTGGTGTTGGGACAGGCACAGGTCACTCTATTTTCCCATCAGAAAGAAGAATTAACCACAGGCTCAGCCTGACCCCCGGAACCAGAACAGGGCCTGAAGCCATTCTGCGATTTTGCGGCCAGCTCCCATAAAAACGAGTTGTAAAATGGAGGTTCAGGGCACTGCAATTCACAAACCTGCAGAGTTATAAATGATAACTCTCGTCCACAAATATATTGAGGGAAGGCAAAGAAGAGGATTTGAAATCAAGGCAGAATTGCAGGAAACAGATTTCAGGAGGTAGATACGAATCGCCTTTAAAGCACACGAAAAGCGGCAAAACGTTGACAATGATGCCCTTGGCCAAAAAGGGCGTATGCGTTTTTTCCTGAATATATTCAGGAAAAAACGCATACGCCCTTTTTGGCCAACCAAGCAACCTGGAAAGGCAAATCAGCTCTACAAAGAAGTCTCGCTTCCCATCGGTCAAAAGGGCCATGCTGGAAAAAGTTTCAAAACCAGAAATGCAGGACAGGCCATGGAGAAATGGGAGCCTTGCTACACTGATGGGCGGGATGTAAATTGCCAAGAGCCACTCTGGAGAAGTGTCCGGTGAGTCCTGAAACATCTGAAAAACACAGCTTAGAGAGCATAGGGCACTTCCACTCATGGGGGTATAAATTGGGAAAATTAAAAATCAGCAAGACACAAGGACCCCAAAGTTTAGGGCTGCTCTGTTGACCAGGACCTCCACTTCATTCCACCTTAAATATCCCAGGAAAGAGAAAAATAGATAAAGAAGTTGTGGTCCTTATGTACAATGGAATATCACTCAGCCAGGAAATCAATGTCGTAAGGTTAGTAGCAGCATGATGAGTGGATTTAGGTACGACGATTCTAAGTGAAATAAGTCACACAGAAAAGGACACTTCTCCTAAGGTATCACTGATAGAGGGAATGTAAAAACCGTTACACTTGAACTGAATTACAAAACAGAACAGAGTCACACATGCAGGAAACACACTATGGCTGCTTAACGGGAAAGGGGAGGTGGGGTGATACATAAAACAAGGGTATCAAATTAGCTCAGATACCGTTCCATAAACCCAATATGTAATAGACAAGACCTACTCCTTGCTCAGAGAACTGGACTCAACACGCCCTATTCACCGCACAAGAATATATCTGACTAATAATAATCGTAAACCTATGTATTGATATCTCTCTGTTAGTGGGTCAAGTGGGTGTAAAGCAGCATAAACACAGCAGTGAAAAGCAGCTAAACCCCATTATAAAAATAAATTACTTTGAAACACCCATGAAACAAAGACAGTGAAACAGAGAGAAATTCTTACACAATGCGTTCAGGGGCTGTGATGCAACCTGGATTGACCATATCTAGATGCACAGCTGGATGAGACATAAGGGTGGACACTCTTGGGGCTGAGAGGTTTGGTGAGGTTGGGTGAGCAAACGCAGACCCTTTAAAGGAATACTGCGTGGTACCCATCGCATGGGTCCCAAATCTCCAGGTTCAAGGGCATCTTCCTACATCAAAAACATGCATGAGAAACCCAGAAGATGGTACACCGTGTGATGGGGAAAGGTTTCTAAAACGCACCTCATTTCTCATCTCCTTGTGCCCGGGTTCGCCATTCCAGCCTCTTTACTAGCAAGCTCCCTACTTGGAGCATCAGCACCTTTAACCTCCTGTTCCATACAGGTTGCAATTTGTCCTGAGGATAAACGGGAAGACGTGGATCCAACGAGAGACTAGCTCTTGGTGTTGGGACAGGCACAGGTCACTCTATTTTCCCATCAGAAAGAAGAATTAACCACAGGCTCAGCCTGCGCCCCGGAACCAGAACAGGGCCTGAAGCCATTCTGCGATTTTGCGGCCAGTTCCCATAAAAACGAGTTGTAAAATGGAGGTTCAGGGCACTGCAATTCACAAACCTGCAGAGTTATAAATGATAACTCTCGTCCACAAATATATTGAGGGAAGGCAAAGAAGAGGATTTGAAATCAAGGCAGAATTGCAGGAAACAGATTTCAGGAGGTAGATACGAATCGCCTTTAAAGCACATGAAAAGCGGCAAAACGTTGACAATGATGCCCTTGGCCAAAAAGGGCGTATGCGTTTTTTCCTGAATATATTCAGGAAAAAACGCATACGCCCTTTTTGGCCAACCAAGCAACCTGGAAAGGCAAATCAGCGCTACAAAGAAGTCTCGCTTCCCATCGGTCAAAAGGGCCATGCTGAAAAAAGTGTCAAAACCAGAAATGCAGGACAGGCCATGGAGAAATGGGAGCCTTGCTACACTGATGGGCGGGATGTAAATTGCCAAGAGCCACTCTGGAGAAGTGTCCGGAGAGTCCTGAAACATCTGAAAAACACAGCTTAGAGAGCATAGGGCACTTCCACTCATGGGGGTATAAATTGGGAAAATTAAAAATCAGCAAGACACAAGCACCCCAAAGTTTAGGGCTGCTCTGTTGACCAGGACCTCCACTTCATTCCACCTTAAATATCCCAGGAAAGAGAAAAATAGATAAAGAAGTTGTGGTCCTTATGTACAATGGAATATCACTCAGCCAGGAAATCAATGTCGTAAGGTTAGTAGCAGCATGATGAGTGGATTTAGGTACGACGATTCTAAGTGAAATAAGTCACACAGAAAAGGACACTTCTCCTAAGGTATCACTGATAGAGGGAATGTAAAAACCGTTACACTTGAACTGAATTACAAAACAGAACAGAGTCACACATGCAGAAAACACACTATGGCTGCTTAACGGGAAAGGGGAGGTGGGGTGATACATAAAACAAGGGTATCAAATTAGCTCAGATACCGTTCCATAAACCCAATATGTAATAGACAAGACCTACTCCTTGCTCAGAGAACTGGACTCAACACGCCCTATTCACCGCACAAGAATATATCTGACTAATAATAATCGTAAACCTATGTATTGATATCTCTCTGTTAGTGTGTCAAGTGGGTGTAAAGCGGCATAAACACAGCAGTGAAAAGCAGCTAAACCCCATTATAAAAATAAATTACTTTGAAACACCCATGAAACAAAGACAGTGAAAGAGAGAGAAATTCTTACACAATGCGTTCAGGGGCTGTGATGCAACCTGGATTGACCATATCTAGACGCACAGCTGGATGAGACATAAGGGTGGACACTCTTGGGGCTGAGAGGTTTGGTGAGGTTGGGTGAGCAAACGCAGACCCTTTAAAGTAATACTGCGTGGTACCCATCGCATTGGTCCCAAATCTCCAGGTTCAAGGGCATCTTCCTACATCAAAAACATGCATGAGAAACCCAGAAGATGGTACACCGTGTGATGGGGAAAGGTTTCTAAAACCCACCTCATTTCTCATCTCCTTGTGCCCAGGTTCGCCATTCCAGCCGCTTTACTAGCAAGCTCCCTACTTGGAGCATCAGCACCTTTAAGCTCCTGTTCCGTACAGGTTGCAATTTGTCCTGAGGATAAACGGGAAGACGTGGAACCAACGAGAGACTAGCTCTTGGTGTTGGGACAGGCACAGGTCACTCTATTTTCCCATCAGAAAGAAGAATTAACCACAGGCTCAGCCTGACCCCCGGAACCAGAACAGGGCCTGAAGCCATTCTGCGATTTTGCGGCCAGCTCCCATAAAAACGAGTTGTAAAATGGAGGTTCAGGGCACTGCAATTCACAAACCTGCAGAGTTATAAATGATAACTCTCGTCCACAAATATATTGAGGGAAGGCAAAGAAGAGGATTTGAAATCAAGGCAGAATTGCAGGAAACAGATTTCAGGAGGTAGATACGAATCGCCTTTAAAGCACATGAAAAGCGGCAAAACGTTGACAATGATGCCCTTGGCCAAAAAGGGCGTATGCGTTTTTTCCTGAATATATTCAGGAAAAAACGCATACGCCCTTTTTGGCCAACCAAGCAACCTGGAAAGGCAAATCAGCTCTACAAAGAAGTCTCGCTTCCCATCGGTCAAAAGGGCCATGCTGGAAAAAGTGTCAAAACCAGAAATGCAGGACAGGCCATGGAGAAATGGGAGCCTTGCTACACTGATGGGCGGGATGTAAATTGCCAAGAGCCACTCTGGAGAAGTGTCCGGTGAGTCCTGAAACATCTGAAAAACACAGCTTAGAGAGCATAGGGCACTTCCACTCATGGGGGTATAAATTGGGAAAATTAAAAATCAGCAAGACACAAGCACCCCAAAGTTTAGGGCTGCTCTGTTGACCAGGACCTCCACTTCATTCCACCTTAAATATCCCAGGAAAGAGAAAAATGGATAAAGAAGTTGTGGTCCTTATGTACAATGGAATATCACTCAGCCAGGAAATCAATGTCGTAAGTTTAGTAGCAGCATGATGAGTGGATTTAGGTACGACGATTCTAAGTGAAATAAGTCACACAGAAAAGGACACTTCTCATAAGGTATCACTGATAGAGGGAATGTAAAAACCGTTACACTTGAACTGAATTACAAAACAGAACAGAGTCACACATGCAGAAAACACACTATGGCTGCTTAAGGGGAACGGTGAGGTGGGGTGATACATAAAACAAGGGTATCAAATTAGCTCAGATACCGTTCCATAAACCCAATATGTAATAGACAAGACCTACTCCTTGCTCAGAGAACTGGACTCAACACGCCCTATTCACCGCACAAGAATATATCTGACTAATAATAATCGTAAAACCTATGTATTGATATCTCTCTGTTAGTGTGTCAAGTGGGTGTAAAGCGGCATAAACACAGCAGTGAAAAGCAGCTAAACCCCATTATAAAAATAAATTACTTTGAAACACCCATGAAACAAAGACAGTGAAAGAGAGAGAAATTCTTACACAATGCGTTCAGGGGCTGTGATGCAACCTGGATTGACCATATCTAGACGCACAGCTGGATGAAACATAAGGGTGGACACTCTTGGGGCTGAGAGGTTTGGTGAGGTTGGGTGAGCAAACGCAGACCCTTTAAAGGAATACTGCGTGGTACCCATCGCATGGGTCCCAAATCTCCAGGTTCAAGGGCATCTTCCTACATCAAAAACATGCATGAGAAACCCAGAAGATGGTTCACCGTGTGATGGGGAAAGGTTTCTAAAACGCACCTCGTTTCTCATCTCCTTGTGCCCGGGTTCGCCATTCCAGCCGCTTTACTAGCAAGCTCCCTACTTGGAGCATCAGCACCTTTAACCTCCTGTTCCATACAGGTTGCAATTTGTCCTGAGGATAAACGGGAAGACGTGGAACCAACGAGAGACTAGCTCTTGGTGTTGGGACAGGCACAGGTCACTCTATTTTCCCATCAGAAAGAAGAATTAACCACAGGCTCAGCCTGCCCCCCGGAACCAGAACAGGGTCTGAAGCCATTCTGCGATTTTGCGGCCAGTTCCCATAAAAACGAGTTGTAAAATGGAGGTTCAAGGCACTGCAATTCACAAACCTGCAGAGTTATAAATGATAACTCTCGTCCACAAATATATTGAGGGAAGGCAAAGAAGAGGATTTGAAATCAAGGCAGAATTGCAGGAAACAGATTTCAGGAGGTAGATACGAATCGCCTTTAAAGCACATGAAAAGCGGCAAAACGTTGACAATGATGCCCTTGGCCAAAAAGGGCGTATGCGTTTTTTCCTGAATATATTCAGGAAAAAACGCATACGCCCTTTTTGGCCAACCAAGCAACCTGGAAAGGCAAATCAGCGCTACAAAGAAGTCTCGCTTCCCATCGGTCAAAAGGGCCATGCTGAAAAAAGTGTCAAAACCAGAAATGCAGGACAGGCCATGGAGAAATGGGAGCCTTGCTACACTGATGGGCGGGATGTAAATTGCCAAGAGCCACTCTGGAGAAGTGTCCGGTGAGTCCTGAAACATCTGAAAAACACAGCTTAGAGAGCATAGGGCACTTCCACTCATGGGGGTATAAATTGGGAAAATTAAAAATCAGCAAGACACAAGCACCCCAAAGTTTAGGGCTGCTCTGTTGACCAGGACCTCCACTTCATTCCACCTTAAATATCCCAGGAAAGAGAAAAATGGATAAAGAAGTTGTGGTCCTTATGTACAATGGAATATCACTCAGCCAGGAAATCAATGTCGTAAGGTTAGTAGCAGCATGATGAGTGGATTTAGGTACGACGATTCTAAGTGAAATAAGTCACACAGAAAAGGACACTTCTCATAAGGTATCACTGATAGAGGGAATGTAAAAACCGTTACACTTGAACTGAATTACAAAACAGAACAGAGTCACACATGCAGAAAACACACTATGGCTGCTTAACGGGAAAGGTGAGGTGGGGTGATACATAAAACAAGGGTATCAAATTAGCTCAGATACCGTTCCATAAACCCAATATGTAATAGACAAGACCTACTCCTTGCTCAGAGAACTGGACTCAACACGCCCTATTCACCGTACAAGACTATATCTGACTAATAATAATCGTAAAACCTATGTATTGATATCTCTCTGTTAGTGTGTCAAGTGGGTGTAAAGCGGCATAAACACAGCAGTGAAAAGCAGCTAAACCCCATTATAAAAATAAATTACTTTGAAACACCCATGAAACAAAGACAGTGAAAGAGAGAGAAATTCTTACACAATGCGTTCAGGGGCTGTGATGCAACCTGGATTGACCATATCTAGACGCACAGCTGGATGAGACATAAGGGTGGACACTCTTGGGGCTGAGAGGTTTGGTGAGGTTGGGTGAGCAAACGCAGACCCTTTAAAGTAATACTGCGTGGTACCCATCGCATGGGTCCCAAATCTCCAGGTTCAAGGGCATCTTCCTACATCAAAAACATGCATGAGAAACCCAGAAGATGGTACACCGTGTGATGGGGAAAGGTTTCTAAAACGCACCTCATTTCTCATCTCCTTGTGCCCGGGTTCGCCATTCCAGCCGCTTTACTAGCAAGCTCCCTACTTGGAGCATCAGCACCTTTAACCTCCTGTTCCGTACAGGTTGCAATTTGTCCTGAGGATAAACGGGAAGACGTGGAACCAACGAGAGACTAGCTCTTGGTGTTGGGACAGGCACTGGTCACTCTATTTTCCCATCAGAAAGAAGAATTAACCACAGGCTCAGCCTGCCCCCCGGAACCAGAACAGGGCCTGAAGCCATTCTGCGATTTTGCGGCCAGCTCCCATAAACACGAGTTGTAGAATGGAGGTTCAGGGCACTGCAATTCACAAACCTGCAGAGTTATAAATGATAACTCTCGTCCACAAATATACTGAGGGAAGGCAAAGAAGAGGATTTGAAATCAAGGCAGAATTGCAGGAAACAGATTTCAGGAGGTAGATACGAATCGCCTTTAAAGCACATGAAAAGCGGCAAAACGTTGACAATGATGCCCTTGGCCAAAAAGGGCGTATGCGTTTTTTCCTGAATATATTCAGGAAAAAACGCATACGCCCTTTTTGGCCAACCAAGCAACCTGGAAAGGCAAATCAGCGCTACAAAGAAGTCTCGCTTCCCATCGGTCAAAAGGGCCATGCTGAAAAAAGTGTCAAAACCAGAAATGCAGGACAGGCCATGGAGAAATGGGAGCCTTGCTACACTGATGGGCGGGATGTAAATTGCCAAGAGCCACTCTGGAGAAGTGTCCGGTGAGTCCTGAAACATCTGAAAAACACAGCTTAGAGAGCATAGGGTACTTCCACTCATGGGGGTATAAATTGGGAAAATTAAAAATCAGCAAGACACAAGCACCCCAAAGTTTAGGGCTGCTCTGTTGACCAGGACCTCCACTTCATTCCACCTTAAATATCCCAGGAAAGAGAAAAATAGATAAAGAAGTTGTGGTCCTTATGTACAATGGAATATCACTCAGCCAGGAAATCAATGTCGTAAGGTTAGTAGCAGCATGATGAGTGGATTTAGGTACGACGATTCTAAGTGAAATAAGTCACACAGAAAAGGACACTTCTCATAAGGTATCACTGATAGAGGGAATGTAAAAACCGTTACACTTGAACTGAATTACAAAACAGAACAGAGTCACACATGCAGAAAACACACTATGGCTGCTTAAGGGGAAAGGTGAGGTGGGGTGATACATAAAACAAGGGTATCAAATTAGCTCAGATACCGTTCCATAAACCCAATATGTAATAGACAAGACCTACTCCTTGCTCAGAGAACTGGACTCAACACGCCCTATTCACCGCACAAGACTATATCTGACTAGTAATAATCTTAAAACCTATGTATTGATATCTCTCTGTTAGTGTGTCAAGTGGGTGTAAAGCGGCATAAACACAGCAGTGAAAAGCAGCTAAATCCCATTATAAAAATAAATTACTTTGAAACACCCATGAAACAGAGACAGTGAAAGAGAGCGAAATTCTTACACAATGCGTTCAGGGGCTGTGATGCAACCTGGATTGACCATATCTAGACCCACAGCTGGATGAGACATAAGGGTGGACACTCTTGGGGCTGAGAGGTTTGGTGAGGTTGGGTGAGCAAACGCAGACCCTTTAAAGTAATACTGCGTGGTACCCATCGCATGGATCCCAAATCTCCAGGTTCAAGGGCATCTTCCTACCTCAAAAACATGCATGAGAAACCCAGAAGATGGTACACCGTGTGATGGGGAAAGGTTTCTAAAACGCACCTCATTTCTCATCTCCTTGTGCCCGGGTTCGCCATTCCAGCCGCTTTACTAGCAAGCTCCCTACTTGGAGCATCAGCACCTTTAACCTCCTGTTCCATACAGGTTGCAATTTGTCCTGAGGATAAACGGGAAGACGTGGAACCAACGAGAGACTATCTCTTGGTGTTGGGACAGGCACAGGTCACTCTATTTTCCCATCAGAAAGAAGAATTAACCACAGGCTCAGCCTGCCCCCCGGAACCAGAACAGGGCCTGAAGCCATTCTGCGATTTTGCGGCCAGCTCCCATAAAAACGAGTTGTAAAATGGAGGTTCAGGGCACTGCAATTCACAAACCTGCAGAGTTATAAATGATAACTCCCGTCCACAAATATATTGAGGGAAGGCAAAGAAGAGGATTTGAAATCAAGGCAGAATTGCAGGAAACAGATTTCAGGAGGTAGATACGAATCGCCTTTAAAGCACATGAAAAGCGGCAAAACGTTGACAATGATGCCCTTGGCCAAAAAGGGCGTATGCGTTTTCTCCTGAATATATTCAGGAAAAAACGCATACGCCCTTTTTGGCCAAGCAGGCAACCTGGAAAGGCAAATCAGCGCTACAAAGAAGTCTCGCTTCCCATCGGTCAAAAGGGCCATGCTGAAAAAAGTGTCAAAACCAGAAATGCAGGACAGGCCATGGAGAAATGGGAGCCTTGCTACACTGATGGGCGGGATGTAAATTGCCAAGAGCCACTCTGGAGAAGTGTCCGGTGAGTCCTGAAATATCTGAAAAACACAGCTTAGAGAGCATAGGGCACTTCCACTCATGGGGGTATAAATTGGGAAAATTAAAAATCAGCAAGACACAAGCACCCCAAAGTTTAGGGCTGCTCTGTTGACCAGGACCTCCACTTCATTCCACCTTAAATATCCCAGGAAAGAGAAAAATGGATAAAGAAGTTGTGGTCCTTATGTACAATGGAATATCACTCAGCCAGGAAATCAATGTCGTAAGGTTAGTAGCAGCATGATGAGTGGATTTAGGTACGACGATTCTAAGTGAAATAAGTCACACAGAAAAGGACACTTCTCCTAAGGTATCACTGATAGAGGGAATGTAAAAACCGTTACACTTGAACTGAATTACAAAACAGAACAGAGTCACACATGCAGAAAACACACTATGGCTGCTTAAGGGGAAAGGTGAGGTGGGGTGATACATAAAACAAGGGTATCAAATTAGCTCAGATACCGTTCCATAAACCCAATATGTAATAGACAAGACCTACTCCTTGCTCAGAGAACTGGACTCAACACGCCCTATTCACCGCACAAGAATATATCTGACTAATAATAATCGTAAAACCTATGTATTGATATCTCTCTGTTAGTGTGTCAAGTGGGTGTAAAGCGGCATAAACACAGCAGTGAAAAGCAGCTAAACCCCATTATAAAAATAAATTACTTTGAAACACCCATGAAACAAAGACAGTGAAACAGAGAGAAATTCTTACACAATGCGTTCAGGGGCTGTGATGCAACCTGGATTGACCATATCTAGATGCACAGCTGGATGAGACATAAGGGTGGACACTCTTGGGGCTGAGAGGTTTGGTGAGGTTGGGTGAGCAAACGCAGACCCTTTAAAGTAATACTGCGTGGTACCCATCGCATGGGTCCCAAATCTCCAGGTTCAAGGGCATCTTCCTACATCAAAAACATGCATGAGAAACCCAGAAGATGGTACACCGTGTGATGGGGAAAGGTTTCTAAAACGCACCTCATTTCTCATCTCCTTGTGCCCGGGTTCGCCATTCCAGCCTCTTTAATAGCAAGCTCCCTACTTGGAGCATCAGCACCTTTAACCTCCTGTTCCATACAGGTTGCAATTTGTCCTGAGGATAAACGGGAAGACGTGGAACCAACGAGAGACTAGCTCTTGGTGTTGGGACAGGCACAGGTCACTCTATTTTCCCATCAGAAAGAAGAATTAACCACAGGCTCAGCCTGCGCCCCGGAACCAGAACAGGGCCTGAAGCCATTCTGCGATTTTGCGGCCAGTTCCCATAAAAACGAGTTGTAAAATGGAGGTTCAGGGCACTGCAATTCACAAACCTGCAGAGTTATAAATGATAACTCTCGTCCACAAATATATTGAGGGAAGGCAAAGAAGAGGATTTGAAATCAAGGCAGAATTGCAGGAAACAGATTTCAGGAGGTAGATACGAATCGCCTTTAAAGCACATGAAAAGCGGCAAAACGTTGACAATGATGCCCTTGGCCAAAAAGGGCGTATGCGTTTTTTCCTGAATATATTCAGGAAAAAACGCATACGCCCTTTTTGGCCAACCAAGCAACCTGGAAAGGCAAATCAGCGCTACAAAGAAGTCTCGCTTCCCATCGGTCAAAAGGGCCATGCTGAAAAAAGTGTCAAAACCAGAAATGCAGGACAGGCCATGGAGAAATGGGAGCCTTGCTACACTGATGGGCGGGATGTAAATTGCCAAGAGCCACTCTGGAGAAGTGTCCGGTGAGTCCTGAAACATCTGAAAAACACAGCTTAGAGAGCATAGGGCACTTCCACTCATGGGGGTATAAATTGGGAAAATTAAAAATCAGCAAGACACAAGCACCCCAAAGTTTAGGGCTGCTCTGTTGACCAGGACCTCCACTTCATTCCACCTTAAATATCCCAGGAAAGAGAAAAATGGATAAAGAAGTTGTGGTCCTTATGTACAATGGAATATCACTCAGCCATGAAATCAATGTCGTAAGGTTAGTAGCAGCATGATGAGTGGATTTAGGTACGACGATTCTAAGTGAAATAAGTCACACAGAAAAGGACACTTCTCATAAGGTATCACTGATAGAGGGAATGTAAAAACCGTTACACTTGAACTGAATTACAAAACAGAACAGAGTCACACATGCAGAAAACACACTATGGCTGCTTAACGGGAAAGGGGAGGTGGGGTGATACATAAAACAAGGGTATCAAATTAGCTCAGATACCGTTCCATAAACCCAATATGTAATAGACAAGACCTACTCCTTGCTCAGAGAACTGGACTCAACACGCCCTATTCACCGCACAAGAATATATCTGACTAATAATAATCGTAAACCTATGTATTGATATCTCTCTGTTAGTGTGTCAAGTGGGTGTAAAGCGGCATAAACACAGCAGTGAAAAGCAGCTAAACCCCATTATAAAAATAAATTACTTTGAAACACCCATGAAACAAAGACAGTGAAAGAGAGAGAAATTCTTACACAATGCGTTCAGGGGCTGTGATGCAACCTGGATTGACCATATCTAGATGCACAGCTGGATGAGACATAAGGGTGGACACTCTTGGGGCTGAGAGGTTTGGTGAGGTTGGGTGAGCAAACGCAGACCCTTTAAAGGAATACTGCGTGGTACCCATCGCATGGGTCCCAAATCTCCAGGTTCAAGGGCATCTTCCTACATCAAAAACATGCATGAGAAACCCAGAAGATGGTACACCGTGTGATGGGGAAAGGTTTCTAAAACGCACCTCATTTCTCATCTCCTTGTGCCCGGGTTCGCCATTCCAGCCGCTTTACTAGCAAGCTCCCTACTTGGAGCATCAGCACCTTTAAGCTCCTGTTCCGTACAGGTTGCAATTTGTCCTGAGGATAAACGGGAAGACGTGGAACCAACGAGAGACTAGCTCTTGGTGTTGGGACAGGCACAGGTCACTCTATTTTCCCATCAGAAAGAAGAATTAACCACAGGCTCAGCCTGACCCCCGGAACCAGAACAGGGCCTGAAGCCATTCTGCGATTTTGCGGCCAGCTCCCATAAAAACGAGTTGTAAAATGGAGGTTCAGGGCACTGCAATTCACAAACCTGCAGAGTTATAAATGATAACTCTCGTCCACAAATATATTGAGGGAAGGCAAAGAAGAGGATTTGAAATCAAGGCAGAATTGCAGGAAACAGATTTCAGGAGGTAGATACGAATCGCCTTTAAAGCACACGAAAAGCGGCAAAACGTTGACAATGATGCCCTTGGCCAAAAAGGGCGTATGCGTTTTTTCCTGAATATATTCAGGAAAAAACGCATACGCCCTTTTTGGCCAACCAAGCAACCTGGAAAGGCAAATCAGCTCTACAAAGAAGTCTCGCTTCCCATCGGTCAAAAGGGCCATGCTGGAAAAAGTTTCAAAACCAGAAATGCAGGACAGGCCATGGAGAAATGGGAGCCTTGCTACACTGATGGGCGGGATGTAAATTGCCAAGAGCCACTCTGGAGAAGTGTCCGGTGAGTCCTGAAACATCTGAAAAACACAGCTTAGAGAGCATAGGGCACTTCCACTCATGGGGGTATAAATTGGGAAAATTAAAAATCAGCAAGACACAAGGACCCCAAAGTTTAGGGCTGCTCTGTTGACCAGGACCTCCACTTCATTCCACCTTAAATATCCCAGGAAAGAGAAAAATAGATAAAGAAGTTGTGGTCCTTATGTACAATGGAATATCACTCAGCCAGGAAATCAATGTCGTAAGGTTAGTAGCAGCATGATGAGTGGATTTAGGTACGACGATTCTAAGTGAAATAAGTCACACAGAAAAGGACACTTCTCCTAAGGTATCACTGATAGAGGGAATGTAAAAACCGTTACACTTGAACTGAATTACAAAACAGAACAGAGTCACACATGCAGGAAACACACTATGGCTGCTTAACGGGAAAGGGGAGGTGGGGTGATACATAAAACAAGGGTATCAAATTAGCTCAGATACCGTTCCATAAACCCAATATGTAATAGACAAGACCTACTCCTTGCTCAGAGAACTGGACTCAACACGCCCTATTCACCGCACAAGAATATATCTGACTAATAATAATCGTAAACCTATGTATTGATATCTCTCTGTTAGTGGGTCAAGTGGGTGTAAAGCAGCATAAACACAGCAGTGAAAAGCAGCTAAACCCCATTATAAAAATAAATTACTTTGAAACACCCATGAAACAAAGACAGTGAAACAGAGAGAAATTCTTACACAATGCGTTCAGGGGCTGTGATGCAACCTGGATTGACCATATCTAGATGCACAGCTGGATGAGACATAAGGGTGGACACTCTTGGGGCTGAGAGGTTTGGTGAGGTTGGGTGAGCAAACGCAGACCCTTTAAAGGAATACTGCGTGGTACCCATCGCATGGGTCCCAAATCTCCAGGTTCAAGGGCATCTTCCTACATCAAAAACATGCATGAGAAACCCAGAAGATGGTACACCGTGTGATGGGGAAAGGTTTCTAAAACGCACCTCATTTCTCATCTCCTTGTGCCCGGGTTCGCCATTCCAGCCTCTTTACTAGCAAGCTCCCTACTTGGAGCATCAGCACCTTTAACCTCCTGTTCCATACAGGTTGCAATTTGTCCTGAGGATAAACGGGAAGACGTGGATCCAACGAGAGACTAGCTCTTGGTGTTGGGACAGGCACAGGTCACTCTATTTTCCCATCAGAAAGAAGAATTAACCACAGGCTCAGCCTGCGCCCCGGAACCAGAACAGGGCCTGAAGCCATTCTGCGATTTTGCGGCCAGTTCCCATAAAAACGAGTTGTAAAATGGAGGTTCAGGGCACTGCAATTCACAAACCTGCAGAGTTATAAATGATAACTCTCGTCCACAAATATATTGAGGGAAGGCAAAGAAGAGGATTTGAAATCAAGGCAGAATTGCAGGAAACAGATTTCAGGAGGTAGATACGAATCGCCTTTAAAGCACATGAAAAGCGGCAAAACGTTGACAATGATGCCCTTGGCCAAAAAGGGCGTATGCGTTTTTTCCTGAATATATTCAGGAAAAAACGCATACGCCCTTTTTGGCCAACCAAGCAACCTGGAAAGGCAAATCAGCGCTACAAAGAAGTCTCGCTTCCCATCGGTCAAAAGGGCCATGCTGAAAAAAGTGTCAAAACCAGAAATGCAGGACAGGCCATGGAGAAATGGGAGCCTTGCTACACTGATGGGCGGGATGTAAATTGCCAAGAGCCACTCTGGAGAAGTGTCCGGAGAGTCCTGAAACATCTGAAAAACACAGCTTAGAGAGCATAGGGCACTTCCACTCATGGGGGTATAAATTGGGAAAATTAAAAATCAGCAAGACACAAGCACCCCAAAGTTTAGGGCTGCTCTGTTGACCAGGACCTCCACTTCATTCCACCTTAAATATCCCAGGAAAGAGAAAAATGGATAAAGAAGTTGTGGTCCTTATGTACAATGGAATATCACTCAGCCATGAAATCAATGTCGTAAGGTTAGTAGCAGCATGATGAGTGGATTTAGGTACGACGATTCTAAGTGAAATAAGTCACACAGAAAAGGACACTTCTCATAAGGTATCACTGATAGAGGGAATGTAAAAACCGTTACACTTGAACTGAATTACAAAACAGAACAGAGTCACACATGCAGAAAACACACTATGGCTGCTTAACGGGAAAGGGGAGGTGGGGTGATACATAAAACAAGGGTATCAAATTAGCTCAGATACCGTTCCATAAACCCAATATGTAATAGACAAGACCTACTCCTTGCTCAGAGAACTGGACTCAACACGCCCTATTCACCGCACAAGAATATATCTGACTAATAATAATCGTAAACCTATGTATTGATATCTCTCTGTTAGTGTGTCAAGTGGGTGTAAAGCGGCATAAACACAGCAGTGAAAAGCAGCTAAACCCCATTATAAAAATAAATTACTTTGAAACACCCATGAAACAAAGACAGTGAAAGAGAGAGAAATTCTTACACAATGCGTTCAGGGGCTGTGATGCAACCTGGATTGACCATATCTAGATGCACAGCTGGATGAGACATAAGGGTGGACACTCTTGGGGCTGAGAGGTTTGGTGAGGTTGGGTGAGCAAACGCAGACCCTTTAAAGGAATACTGCGTGGTACCCATCGCATGGGTCCCAAATCTCCAGGTTCAAGGGCATCTTCCTACATCAAAAACATGCATGAGAAACCCAGAAGATGGTACACCGTGTGATGGGGAAAGGTTTCTAAAACGCACCTCATTTCTCATCTCCTTGTGCCCGGGTTCGCCATTCCAGCCGCTTTACTAGCAAGCTCCCTACTTGGAGCATCAGCACCTTTAAGCTCCTGTTCCGTACAGGTTGCAATTTGTCCTGAGGATAAACGGGAAGACGTGGAACCAACGAGAGACTAGCTCTTGGTGTTGGGACAGGCACAGGTCACTCTATTTTCCCATCAGAAAGAAGAATTAACCACAGGCTCAGCCTGACCCCCGGAACCAGAACAGGGCCTGAAGCCATTCTGCGATTTTGCGGCCAGCTCCCATAAAAACGAGTTGTAAAATGGAGGTTCAGGGCACTGCAATTCACAAACCTGCAGAGTTATAAATGATAACTCTCGTCCACAAATATATTGAGGGAAGGCAAAGAAGAGGATTTGAAATCAAGGCAGAATTGCAGGAAACAGATTTCAGGAGGTAGATACGAATCGCCTTTAAAGCACACGAAAAGCGGCAAAACGTTGACAATGATGCCCTTGGCCAAAAAGGGCGTATGCGTTTTTTCCTGAATATATTCAGGAAAAAACGCATACGCCCTTTTTGGCCAACCAAGCAACCTGGAAAGGCAAATCAGCTCTACAAAGAAGTCTCGCTTCCCATCGGTCAAAAGGGCCATGCTGGAAAAAGTTTCAAAACCAGAAATGCAGGACAGGCCATGGAGAAATGGGAGCCTTGCTACACTGATGGGCGGGATGTAAATTGCCAAGAGCCACTCTGGAGAAGTGTCCGGTGAGTCCTGAAACATCTGAAAAACACAGCTTAGAGAGCATAGGGCACTTCCACTCATGGGGGTATAAATTGGGAAAATTAAAAATCAGCAAGACACAAGGACCCCAAAGTTTAGGGCTGCTCTGTTGACCAGGACCTCCACTTCATTCCACCTTAAATATCCCAGGAAAGAGAAAAATAGATAAAGAAGTTGTGGTCCTTATGTACAATGGAATATCACTCAGCCAGGAAATCAATGTCGTAAGGTTAGTAGCAGCATGATGAGTGGATTTAGGTACGACGATTCTAAGTGAAATAAGTCACACAGAAAAGGACACTTCTCCTAAGGTATCACTGATAGAGGGAATGTAAAAACCGTTACACTTGAACTGAATTACAAAACAGAACAGAGTCACACATGCAGGAAACACACTATGGCTGCTTAACGGGAAAGGGGAGGTGGGGTGATACATAAAACAAGGGTATCAAATTAGCTCAGATACCGTTCCATAAACCCAATATGTAATAGACAAGACCTACTCCTTGCTCAGAGAACTGGACTCAACACGCCCTATTCACCGCACAAGAATATATCTGACTAATAATAATCGTAAACCTATGTATTGATATCTCTCTGTTAGTGGGTCAAGTGGGTGTAAAGCAGCATAAACACAGCAGTGAAAAGCAGCTAAACCCCATTATAAAAATAAATTACTTTGAAACACCCATGAAACAAAGACAGTGAAACAGAGAGAAATTCTTACACAATGCGTTCAGGGGCTGTGATGCAACCTGGATTGACCATATCTAGATGCACAGCTGGATGAGACATAAGGGTGGACACTCTTGGGGCTGAGAGGTTTGGTGAGGTTGGGTGAGCAAACGCAGACCCTTTAAAGGAATACTGCGTGGTACCCATCGCATGGGTCCCAAATCTCCAGGTTCAAGGGCATCTTCCTACATCAAAAACATGCATGAGAAACCCAGAAGATGGTACACCGTGTGATGGGGAAAGGTTTCTAAAACGCACCTCATTTCTCATCTCCTTGTGCCCGGGTTCGCCATTCCAGCCTCTTTACTAGCAAGCTCCCTACTTGGAGCATCAGCACCTTTAACCTCCTGTTCCATACAGGTTGCAATTTGTCCTGAGGATAAACGGGAAGACGTGGATCCAACGAGAGACTAGCTCTTGGTGTTGGGACAGGCACAGGTCACTCTATTTTCCCATCAGAAAGAAGAATTAACCACAGGCTCAGCCTGCGCCCCGGAACCAGAACAGGGCCTGAAGCCATTCTGCGATTTTGCGGCCAGTTCCCATAAAAACGAGTTGTAAAATGGAGGTTCAGGGCACTGCAATTCACAAACCTGCAGAGTTATAAATGATAACTCTCGTCCACAAATATATTGAGGGAAGGCAAAGAAGAGGATTTGAAATCAAGGCAGAATTGCAGGAAACAGATTTCAGGAGGTAGATACGAATCGCCTTTAAAGCACATGAAAAGCGGCAAAACGTTGACAATGATGCCCTTGGCCAAAAAGGGCGTATGCGTTTTTTCCTGAATATATTCAGGAAAAAACGCATACGCCCTTTTTGGCCAACCAAGCAACCTGGAAAGGCAAATCAGCGCTACAAAGAAGTCTCGCTTCCCATCGGTCAAAAGGGCCATGCTGAAAAAAGTGTCAAAACCAGAAATGCAGGACAGGCCATGGAGAAATGGGAGCCTTGCTACACTGATGGGCGGGATGTAAATTGCCAAGAGCCACTCTGGAGAAGTGTCCGGAGAGTCCTGAAACATCTGAAAAACACAGCTTAGAGAGCATAGGGCACTTCCACTCATGGGGGTATAAATTGGGAAAATTAAAAATCAGCAAGACACAAGCACCCCAAAGTTTAGGGCTGCTCTGTTGACAAGGACCTCCACTTCATTCCACCTTCAATATCCCAGGAAAGAGAAAAATAGATAAAGAAGTTGTGGTCCTTATGTACAATGGAATATCACTCAGCCAGGAAATCAATGTCGTAAGGTTAGTAGCAGCATGATGAGTGGATTTAGGTACGACGATTCTAAGTGAAATAAGTCACACAGAAAAGGACACTTCTCCTAAGGTATCACTGATAGAGGGAATGTAAAAACCGTTACACTTGAACTGAATTACAAAACAGAACAGAGTCACACATGCAGAAAACACACTATGGCTGCTTAACGGGAAAGGGGAGGTGGGGTGATACATAAAACAAGGGTATCAAATTAGCTCAGATACCGTTCCATAAACCCAATATGTAATAGACAAGACCTACTCCTTGCTCAGAGAACTGGACTCAACACGCCCTATTCACCGCACAAGAATATATCTGACTAATAATAATCGTAAACCTATGTATTGATATCTCTCTGTTAGTGTGTCAAGTGGGTGTAAAGCGGCATAAACACAGCAGTGAAAAGCAGCTAAACCCCATTATAAAAATAAATTACTTTGAAACACCCATGAAACAAAGACAGTGAAAGAGAGAGAAATTCTTACACAATGCGTTCAGGGGCTGTGATGCAACCTGGATTGACCATATCTAGACGCACAGCTGGATGAGACATAAGGGTGGACACTCTTGGGGCTGAGAGGTTTGGTGAGGTTGGGTGAGCAAACGCAGACCCTTTAAAGTAATACTGCGTGGTACCCATCGCATGGGTCCCAAATCTCCAGGTTCAAGGGCATCTTCCTACATCAAAAACATGCATGAGAAACCCAGAAGATGGTACACCGTGTGATGGGGAAAGGTTTCTAAAACGCACCTCATTTCTCATCTCCTTGTGCCCGGGTTCGCCATTCCAGCCTCTTTACTAGCAAGCTCCCTACTTGGAGCATCAGCACCTTTAACCTCCTGTTCCATACAGGTTGCAATTTGTCCTGAGGATAAACGGGAAGACGTGGAACCAACGAGAGACTAGCTCTTGGTGTTGGGACAGGCACAGGTCACTCTATTTTCCCATCAGAAAGAAGAATTAACCACAGGCTCAGCCTGCGCCCCGGAACCAGAACAGGGCCTGAAGCCATTCTGCGATTTTGCGGCCAGTTCCCATAAAAACGAGTTGTAAAATGGAGGTTCAGGGCACTGCAATTCACAAACCTGCAGAGTTATAAATGATAACTCTCGTCCACAAATATATTGAGGGAAGGCAAAGAAGAGGATTTGAAATCAAGGCAGAATTGCAGGAAACAGATTTCAGGAGGTAGATACGAATCGCCTTTAAAGCACATGAAAAGCGGCAAAACGTTGACAATGATGCCCTTGGCCAAAAAGGGCGTATGCGTTTTTTCCTGAATATATTCAGGAAAAAACGCATACGCCCTTTTTGGCCAACCAAGCAACCTGGAAAGGCAAATCAGCGCTACAAAGAAGTCTCGCTTCCCATCGGTCAAAAGGGCCATGCTGAAAAAAGTGTCAAAACCAGAAATGCAGGACAGGCCATGGAGAAATGGGAGCCTTGCTACACTGATGGGCGGGATGTAAATTGCCAAGAGCCACTCTGGAGAAGTGTCCGGTGAGTCCTGAAACATCTGAAAAACACAGCTTAGAGAGCATAGGGCACTTCCACTCATGGGGGTATAAATTGGGAAAATTAAAAATCAGCAAGACACAAGCACCCCAAAGTTTAGGGCTGCTCTGTTGACCAGGACCTCCACTTCATTCCACCTTAAATATCCCAGGAAAGAGAAAAATGGATAAAGAAGTTGTGGTCCTTATGTACAATGGAATATCACTCAGCCAGGAAATCAATGTCGTAAGGTTAGTAGCAGCATGATGAGTGGATTTAGGTACGACGATTCTAAGTGAAATAAGTCACACAGAAAAGGACACTTCTCATAAGGTATCACTGATAGAGGGAATGTAAAAACCGTTACACTTGAACTGAATTACAAAACAGAACAGAGTCACACATGCAGAAAACACACTATGGCTGCTTAACGGGAAAGGGGAGGTGGGGTGATACATAAAACAAGGGTATCAAATTAGCTCAGATACCGTTCCATAAACCCAATATGTAATAGACAAGACCTACTCCTTGCTCAGAGAACTGGACTCAACACGCCCTATTCACCGCACAAGAATATATCTGACTAATAATAATCGTAAACCTATGTATTGATATCTCTCTGTTAGTGGGTCAAGTGGGTGTAAAGCAGCATAAACACAGCAGTGAAAAGCAGCTAAACCCCATTATAAAAATAAATTACTTTGAAACACCCATGAAACAAAGACAGTGAAACAGAGAGAAATTCTTACACAATGCGTTCAGGGGCTGTGATGCAACCTGGATTGACCATATCTAGATGCACAGCTGGATGAGACATAAGGGTGGACACTCTTGGGGCTGAGAGGTTTGGTGAGGTTGGGTGAGCAAACGCAGACCCTTTAAAGGAATACTGCGTGGTACCCATCGCATGGGTCCCAAATCTCCAGGTTCAAGGGCATCTTCCTACATCAAAAACATGCATGAGAAACCCAGAAGATGGTACACCGTGTGATGGGGAAAGGTTTCTAAAACGCACCTCATTTCTCATCTCCTTGTGCCCGGGTTCGCCATTCCAGCCTCTTTACTAGCAAGCTCCCTACTTGGAGCATCAGCACCTTTAACCTCCTGTTCCATACAGGTTGCAATTTGTCCTGAGGATAAACGGGAAGACGTGGATCCAACGAGAGACTAGCTCTTGGTGTTGGGACAGGCACAGGTCACTCTATTTTCCCATCAGAAAGAAGAATTAACCACAGGCTCAGCCTGCGCCCCGGAACCAGAACAGGGCCTGAAGCCATTCTGCGATTTTGCGGCCAGTTCCCATAAAAACGAGTTGTAAAATGGAGGTTCAGGGCACTGCAATTCACAAACCTGCAGAGTTATAAATGATAACTCTCGTCCACAAATATATTGAGGGAAGGCAAAGAAGAGGATTTGAAATCAAGGCAGAATTGCAGGAAACAGATTTCAGGAGGTAGATACGAATCGCCTTTAAAGCACATGAAAAGCGGCAAAACGTTGACAATGATGCCCTTGGCCAAAAAGGGCGTATGCGTTTTTTCCTGAATATATTCAGGAAAAAACGCATACGCCCTTTTTGGCCAACCAAGCAACCTGGAAAGGCAAATCAGCGCTACAAAGAAGTCTCGCTTCCCATCGGTCAAAAGGGCCATGCTGAAAAAAGTGTCAAAACCAGAAATGCAGGACAGGCCATGGAGAAATGGGAGCCTTGCTACACTGATGGGCGGGATGTAAATTGCCAAGAGCCACTCTGGAGAAGTGTCCGGAGAGTCCTGAAACATCTGAAAAACACAGCTTAGAGAGCATAGGGCACTTCCACTCATGGGGGTATAAATTGGGAAAATTAAAAATCAGCAAGACACAAGCACCCCAAAGTTTAGGGCTGCTCTGTTGACAAGGACCTCCACTTCATTCCACCTTCAATATCCCAGGAAAGAGAAAAATAGATAAAGAAGTTGTGGTCCTTATGTACAATGGAATATCACTCAGCCAGGAAATCAATGTCGTAAGGTTAGTAGCAGCATGATGAGTGGATTTAGGTACGACGATTCTAAGTGAAATAAGTCACACAGAAAAGGACACTTCTCCTAAGGTATCACTGATAGAGGGAATGTAAAAACCGTTACACTTGAACTGAATTACAAAACAGAACAGAGTCACACATGCAGAAAACACACTATGGCTGCTTAACGGGAAAGGGGAGGTGGGGTGATACATAAAACAAGGGTATCAAATTAGCTCAGATACCGTTCCATAAACCCAATATGTAATAGACAAGACCTACTCCTTGCTCAGAGAACTGGACTCAACACGCCCTATTCACCGCACAAGAATATATCTGACTAATAATAATCGTAAACCTATGTATTGATATCTCTCTGTTAGTGTGTCAAGTGGGTGTAAAGCGGCATAAACACAGCAGTGAAAAGCAGCTAAACCCCATTATAAAAATAAATTACTTTGAAACACCCATGAAACAAAGACAGTGAAAGAGAGAGAAATTCTTACACAATGCGTTCAGGGGCTGTGATGCAACCTGGATTGACCATATCTAGACGCACAGCTGGATGAGACATAAGGGTGGACACTCTTGGGGCTGAGAGGTTTGGTGAGGTTGGGTGAGCAAACGCAGACCCTTTAAAGTAATACTGCGTGGTACCCATCGCATGGGTCCCAAATCTCCAGGTTCAAGGGCATCTTCCTACATCAAAAACATGCATGAGAAACCCAGAAGATGGTACACCGTGTGATGGGGAAAGGTTTCTAAAACGCACCTCATTTCTCATCTCCTTGTGCCCGGGTTCGCCATTCCAGCCTCTTTACTAGCAAGCTCCCTACTTGGAGCATCAGCACCTTTAACCTCCTGTTCCATACAGGTTGCAATTTGTCCTGAGGATAAACGGGAAGACGTGGAACCAACGAGAGACTAGCTCTTGGTGTTGGGACAGGCACAGGTCACTCTATTTTCCCATCAGAAAGAAGAATTAACCACAGGCTCAGCCTGCGCCCCGGAACCAGAACAGGGCCTGAAGCCATTCTGCGATTTTGCGGCCAGTTCCCATAAAAACGAGTTGTAAAATGGAGGTTCAGGGCACTGCAATTCACAAACCTGCAGAGTTATAAATGATAACTCTCGTCCACAAATATATTGAGGGAAGGCAAAGAAGAGGATTTGAAATCAAGGCAGAATTGCAGGAAACAGATTTCAGGAGGTAGATACGAATCGCCTTTAAAGCACATGAAAAGCGGCAAAACGTTGACAATGATGCCCTTGGCCAAAAAGGGCGTATGCGTTTTTTCCTGAATATATTCAGGAAAAAACGCATACGCCCTTTTTGGCCAACCAAGCAACCTGGAAAGGCAAATCAGCGCTACAAAGAAGTCTCGCTTCCCATCGGTCAAAAGGGCCATGCTGAAAAAAGTGTCAAAACCAGAAATGCAGGACAGGCCATGGAGAAATGGGAGCCTTGCTACACTGATGGGCGGGATGTAAATTGCCAAGAGCCACTCTGGAGAAGTGTCCGGTGAGTCCTGAAACATCTGAAAAACACAGCTTAGAGAGCATAGGGCACTTCCACTCATGGGGGTATAAATTGGGAAAATTAAAAATCAGCAAGACACAAGCACCCCAAAGTTTAGGGCTGCTCTGTTGACCAGGACCTCCACTTCATTCCACCTTAAATATCCCAGGAAAGAGAAAAATGGATAAAGAAGTTGTGGTCCTTATGTACAATGGAATATCACTCAGCCAGGAAATCAATGTCGTAAGGTTAGTAGCAGCATGATGAGTGGATTTAGGTACGACGATTCTAAGTGAAATAAGTCACACAGAAAAGGACACTTCTCATAAGGTATCACTGATAGAGGGAATGTAAAAACCGTTACACTTGAACTGAATTACAAAACAGAACAGAGTCACACATGCAGAAAACACACTATGGCTGCTTAACGGGAAAGGGGAGGTGGGGTGATACATAAAACAAGGGTATCAAATTAGCTCAGATACCGTTCCATAAACCCAATATGTAATAGACAAGACCTACTCCTTGCTCAGAGAACTGGACTCAACACGCCCTATTCACCGCACAAGAATATATCTGACTAATAATAATCGTAAACCTATGTATTGATATCTCTCTGTTAGTGTGTCAAGTGGGTGTAAAGCGGCATAAACACAGCAGTGAAAAGCAGCTAAACCCCATTATAAAAATAAATTACTTTGAAACACCCATGAAACAAAGACAGTGAAACAGAGAGAAATTCTTACACAATGCGTTCAGGGGCTGTGATGCAACCTGGATTGACCATATCTAGATGCACAGCTGGATGAGACATAAGGGTGGACACTCTTGGGGCTGAGAGGTTTGGTGAGGTTGGGTGAGCAAACGCAGACCCTTTAAAGGAATACTGCGTGGTACCCATCGCATGGGTCCCAAATCTCCAGGTTCAAGGGCATCTTCCTACATCAAAAACATGCATGAGAAACCCAGAAGATGGTACACCGTGTGATGGGGAAAGGTTTCTAAAACGCACCTCATTTCTCATCTCCTTGTGCCCGGGTTCGCCATTCCAGCCGCTTTACTAGCAAGCTCCCTACTTGGAGCATCAGCACCTTTAAGCTCCTGTTCCGTACAGGTTGCAATTTGTCCTGAGGATAAACGGGAAGACGTGGAACCAACGAGAGACTAGCTCTTGGTGTTGGGACAGGCACAGGTCACTCTATTTTCCCATCAGAAAGAAGAATTAACCACAGGCTCAGCCTGACCCCCGGAACCAGAACAGGGCCTGAAGCCATTCTGCGATTTTGCGGCCAGCTCCCATAAAAACGAGTTGTAAAATGGAGGTTCAGGGCACTGCAATTCACAAACCTGCAGAGTTATAAATGATAACTCTCGTCCACAAATATATTGAGGGAAGGCAAAGAAGAGGATTTGAAATCAAGGCAGAATTGCAGGAAACAGATTTCAGGAGGTAGATACGAATCGCCTTTAAAGCACACGAAAAGCGGCAAAACGTTGACAATGATGCCCTTGGCCAAAAAGGGCGTATGCGTTTTTTCCTGAATATATTCAGGAAAAAACGCATACGCCCTTTTTGGCCAACCAAGCAACCTGGAAAGGCAAATCAGCTCTACAAAGAAGTCTCGCTTCCCATCGGTCAAAAGGGCCATGCTGGAAAAAGTTTCAAAACCAGAAATGCAGGACAGGCCATGGAGAAATGGGAGCCTTGCTACACTGATGGGCGGGATGTAAATTGCCAAGAGCCACTCTGGAGAAGTGTCCGGTGAGTCCTGAAACATCTGAAAAACACAGCTTAGAGAGCATAGGGCACTTCCACTCATGGGGGTATAAATTGGGAAAATTAAAAATCAGCAAGACACAAGGACCCCAAAGTTTAGGGCTGCTCTGTTGACCAGGACCTCCACTTCATTCCACCTTAAATATCCCAGGAAAGAGAAAAATAGATAAAGAAGTTGTGGTCCTTATGTACAATGGAATATCACTCAGCCAGGAAATCAATGTCGTAAGGTTAGTAGCAGCATGATGAGTGGATTTAGGTACGACGATTCTAAGTGAAATAAGTCACACAGAAAAGGACACTTCTCCTAAGGTATCACTGATAGAGGGAATGTAAAAACCGTTACACTTGAACTGAATTACAAAACAGAACAGAGTCACACATGCAGGAAACACACTATGGCTGCTTAACGGGAAAGGGGAGGTGGGGTGATACATAAAACAAGGGTATCAAATTAGCTCAGATACCGTTCCATAAACCCAATATGTAATAGACAAGACCTACTCCTTGCTCAGAGAACTGGACTCAACACGCCCTATTCACCGCACAAGAATATATCTGACTAATAATAATCGTAAACCTATGTATTGATATCTCTCTGTTAGTGGGTCAAGTGGGTGTAAAGCAGCATAAACACAGCAGTGAAAAGCAGCTAAACCCCATTATAAAAATAAATTACTTTGAAACACCCATGAAACAAAGACAGTGAAACAGAGAGAAATTCTTACACAATGCGTTCAGGGGCTGTGATGCAACCTGGATTGACCATATCTAGATGCACAGCTGGATGAGACATAAGGGTGGACACTCTTGGGGCTGAGAGGTTTGGTGAGGTTGGGTGAGCAAACGCAGACCCTTTAAAGGAATACTGCGTGGTACCCATCGCATGGGTCCCAAATCTCCAGGTTCAAGGGCATCTTCCTACATCAAAAACATGCATGAGAAACCCAGAAGATGGTACACCGTGTGATGGGGAAAGGTTTCTAAAACGCACCTCATTTCTCATCTCCTTGTGCCCGGGTTCGCCATTCCAGCCTCTTTACTAGCAAGCTCCCTACTTGGAGCATCAGCACCTTTAACCTCCTGTTCCATACAGGTTGCAATTTGTCCTGAGGATAAACGGGAAGACGTGGATCCAACGAGAGACTAGCTCTTGGTGTTGGGACAGGCACAGGTCACTCTATTTTCCCATCAGAAAGAAGAATTAACCACAGGCTCAGCCTGCGCCCCGGAACCAGAACAGGGCCTGAAGCCATTCTGCGATTTTGCGGCCAGTTCCCATAAAAACGAGTTGTAAAATGGAGGTTCAGGGCACTGCAATTCACAAACCTGCAGAGTTATAAATGATAACTCTCGTCCACAAATATATTGAGGGAAGGCAAAGAAGAGGATTTGAAATCAAGGCAGAATTGCAGGAAACAGATTTCAGGAGGTAGATACGAATCGCCTTTAAAGCACATGAAAAGCGGCAAAACGTTGACAATGATGCCCTTGGCCAAAAAGGGCGTATGCGTTTTTTCCTGAATATATTCAGGAAAAAACGCATACGCCCTTTTTGGCCAACCAAGCAACCTGGAAAGGCAAATCAGCGCTACAAAGAAGTCTCGCTTCCCATCGGTCAAAAGGGCCATGCTGAAAAAAGTGTCAAAACCAGAAATGCAGGACAGGCCATGGAGAAATGGGAGCCTTGCTACACTGATGGGCGGGATGTAAATTGCCAAGAGCCACTCTGGAGAAGTGTCCGGAGAGTCCTGAAACATCTGAAAAACACAGCTTAGAGAGCATAGGGCACTTCCACTCATGGGGGTATAAATTGGGAAAATTAAAAATCAGCAAGACACAAGCACCCCAAAGTTTAGGGCTGCTCTGTTGACCAGGACCTCCACTTCATTCCACCTTAAATATCCCAGGAAAGAGAAAAATAGATAAAGAAGTTGTGGTCCTTATGTACAATGGAATATCACTCAGCCAGGAAATCAATGTCGTAAGGTTAGTAGCAGCATGATGAGTGGATTTAGGTACGACGATTCTAAGTGAAATAAGTCACACAGAAAAGGACACTTCTCCTAAGGTATCACTGATAGAGGGAATGTAAAAACCGTTACACTTGAACTGAATTACAAAACAGAACAGAGTCACACATGCAGAAAACACACTATGGCTGCTTAACGGGAAAGGGGAGGTGGGGTGATACATAAAACAAGGGTATCAAATTAGCTCAGATACCGTTCCATAAACCCAATATGTAATAGACAAGACCTACTCCTTGCTCAGAGAACTGGACTCAACACGCCCTATTCACCGCACAAGAATATATCTGACTAATAATAATCGTAAACCTATGTATTGATATCTCTCTGTTAGTGTGTCAAGTGGGTGTAAAGCGGCATAAACACAGCAGTGAAAAGCAGCTAAACCCCATTATAAAAATAAATTACTTTGAAACACCCATGAAACAAAGACAGTGAAAGAGAGAGAAATTCTTACACAATGCGTTCAGGGGCTGTGATGCAACCTGGATTGACCATATCTAGACGCACAGCTGGATGAGACATAAGGGTGGACACTCTTGGGGCTGAGAGGTTTGGTGAGGTTGGGTGAGCAAACGCAGACCCTTTAAAGTAATACTGCGTGGTACCCATCGCATTGGTCCCAAATCTCCAGGTTCAAGGGCATCTTCCTACATCAAAAACATGCATGAGAAACCCAGAAGATGGTACACCGTGTGATGGGGAAAGGTTTCTAAAACCCACCTCATTTCTCATCTCCTTGTGCCCAGGTTCGCCATTCCAGCCGCTTTACTAGCAAGCTCCCTACTTGGAGCATCAGCACCTTTAAGCTCCTGTTCCATACAGGTTGCAATTTGTCCTGAGGATAAACGGGAAGACGTGGAACCAACGAGAGACTAGCTCTTGGTGTTGGGACAGGCACAGGTCACTCTATTTTCCCATCAGAAAGAAGAATTAACCACAGGCTCAGCCTGACCCCCGGAACCAGAACAGGGCCTGAAGCCATTCTGCGATTTTGCGGCCAGCTCCCATAAAAACGAGTTGTAAAATGGAGGTTCAGGGCACTGCAATTCACAAACCTGCAGAGTTATAAATGATAACTCTCGTCCACAAATATATTGAGGGAAGGCAAAGAAGAGGATTTGAAATCAAGGCAGAATTGCAGGAAACAGATTTCAGGAGGTAGATACGAATCGCCTTTAAAGCACATGAAAAGCGGCAAAACGTTGACAATGATGCCCTTGGCCAAAAAGGGCGTATGCGTTTTTTCCTGAATATATTCAGGAAAAAACGCATACGCCCTTTTTGGCCAACCAAGCAACCTGGAAAGGCAAATCAGCTCTACAAAGAAGTCTCGCTTCCCATCGGTCAAAAGGGCCATGCTGGAAAAAGTGTCAAAACCAGAAATGCAGGACAGGCCATGGAGAAATGGGAGCCTTGCTACACTGATGGGCGGGATGTAAATTGCCAAGAGCCACTCTGGAGAAGTGTCCGGTGAGTCCTGAAACATCTGAAAAACACAGCTTAGAGAGCATAGGGCACTTCCACTCATGGGGGTATAAATTGGGAAAATTAAAAATCAGCAAGACACAAGCACCCCAAAGTTTAGGGCTGCTCTGTTGACCAGGACCTCCACTTCATTCCACCTTAAATATCCCAGGAAAGAGAAAAATGGATAAAGAAGTTGTGGTCCTTATGTACAATGGAATATCACTCAGCCAGGAAATCAATGTCGTAAGTTTAGTAGCAGCATGATGAGTGGATTTAGGTACGACGATTCTAAGTGAAATAAGTCACACAGAAAAGGACACTTCTCATAAGGTATCACTGATAGAGGGAATGTAAAAACCGTTACACTTGAACTGAATTACAAAACAGAACAGAGTCACACATGCAGAAAACACACTATGGCTGCTTAAGGGGAACGGTGAGGTGGGGTGATACATAAAACAAGGGTATCAAATTAGCTCAGATACCGTTCCATAAACCCAATATGTAATAGACAAGACCTACTCCTTGCTCAGAGAACTGGACTCAACACGCCCTATTCACCGCACAAGAATATATCTGACTAATAATAATCGTAAAACCTATGTATTGATATCTCTCTGTTAGTGTGTCAAGTGGGTGTAAAGCGGCATAAACACAGCAGTGAAAAGCAGCTAAACCCCATTATAAAAATAAATTACTTTGAAACACCCATGAAACAAAGACAGTGAAAGAGAGAGAAATTCTTACACAATGCGTTCAGGGGCTGTGATGCAACCTGGATTGACCATATCTAGACGCACAGCTGGATGAGACATAAGGGTGGACACTCTTGGGGCTGAGAGGTTTGGTGAGGTTGGGTGAGCAAACGCAGACCCTTTAAAGGAATACTGCGTGGTACCCATCGCATGGGTCCCAAATCTCCAGGTTCAAGGGCATCTTCCTACATCAAAAACATGCATGAGAAACCCAGAAGATGGTTCACCGTGTGATGGGGAAAGGTTTCTAAAACGCACCTCGTTTCTCATCTCCTTGTGCCCGGGTTCGCCATTCCAGCCGCTTTACTAGCAAGCTCCCTACTTGGAGCATCAGCACCTTTAACCTCCTGTTCCATACAGGTTGCAATTTGTCCTGAGGATAAACGGGAAGACGTGGAACCAACGAGAGACTAGCTCTTGGTGTTGGGACAGGCACAGGTCACTCTATTTTCCCATCAGAAAGAAGAATTAACCACAGGCTCAGCCTGCCCCCCGGAACCAGAACAGGGTCTGAAGCCATTCTGCGATTTTGCGGCCAGTTCCCATAAAAACGAGTTGTAAAATGGAGGTTCAAGGCACTGCAATTCACAAACCTGCAGAGTTATAAATGATAACTCTCGTCCACAAATATATTGAGGGAAGGCAAAGAAGAGGATTTGAAATCAAGGCAGAATTGCAGGAAACAGATTTCAGGAGGTAGATACGAATCGCCTTTAAAGCACATGAAAAGCGGCAAAACGTTGACAATGATGCCCTTGGCCAAAAAGGGCGTATGCGTTTTTTCCTGAATATATTCAGGAAAAAACGCATACGCCCTTTTTGGCCAACCAAGCAACCTGGAAAGGCAAATCAGCGCTACAAAGAAGTCTCGCTTCCCATCGGTCAAAAGGGCCATGCTGAAAAAAGTGTCAAAACCAGAAATGCAGGACAGGCCATGGAGAAATGGGAGCCTTGCTACACTGATGGGCGGGATGTAAATTGCCAAGAGCCACTCTGGAGAAGTGTCCGGTGAGTCCTGAAACATCTGAAAAACACAGCTTAGAGAGCATAGGGCACTTCCACTCATGGGGGTATAAATTGGGAAAATTAAAAATCAGCAAGACACAAGCACCCCAAAGTTTAGGGCTGCTCTGTTGACCAGGACCTCCACTTCATTCCACCTTAAATATCCCAGGAAAGAGAAAAATGGATAAAGAAGTTGTGGTCCTTATGTACAATGGAATATCACTCAGCCAGGAAATCAATGTCGTAAGGTTAGTAGCAGCATGATGAGTGGATTTAGGTACGACGATTCTAAGTGAAATAAGTCACACAGAAAAGGACACTTCTCATAAGGTATCACTGATAGAGGGAATGTAAAAACCGTTACACTTGAACTGAATTACAAAACAGAACAGAGTCACACATGCAGAAAACACACTATGGCTGCTTAACGGGAAAGGTGAGGTGGGGTGATACATAAAACAAGGGTATCAAATTAGCTCAGATACCGTTCCATAAACCCAATATGTAATAGACAAGACCTACTCCTTGCTCAGAGAACTGGACTCAACACGCCCTATTCACCGTACAAGACTATATCTGACTAATAATAATCGTAAAACCTATGTATTGATATCTCTCTGTTAGTGTGTCAAGTGGGTGTAAAGCGGCATAAACACAGCAGTGAAAAGCAGCTAAACCCCATTATAAAAATAAATTACTTTGAAACACCCATGAAACAAAGACAGTGAAAGAGAGAGAAATTCTTACACAATGCGTTCAGGGGCTGTGATGCAACCTGGATTGACCATATCTAGACGCACAGCTGGATGAGACATAAGGGTGGACACTCTTGGGGCTGAGAGGTTTGGTGAGGTTGGGTGAGCAAACGCAGACCCTTTAAAGGAATACTGCGTGGTACCCATCGCATGGGTCCCAAATCTCCAGGTTCAAGGGCATCTTCCTACATCAAAAACATGCATGAGAAACCCAGAAGATGGTACACCGTGTGATGGGGAAAGGTTTCTAAAACGCACCTCATTTCTCATCTCCTTGTGCCCGGGTTCGCCATTCCAGCCGCTTTACTAGCAAGCTCCCTACTTGGAGCATCAGCACCTTTAACCTCCTGTTCCGTACAGGTTGCAATTTGTCCTGAGGATAAACGGGAAGACGTGGAACCAACGAGAGACTAGCTCTTGGTGTTGGGACAGGCACTGGTCACTCTATTTTCCCATCAGAAAGAAGAATTAACCACAGGCTCAGCCTGCCCCCCGGAACCAGAACAGGGCCTGAAGCCATTCTGCGATTTTGCGGCCAGCTCCCATAAACACGAGTTGTAGAATGGAGGTTCAGGGCACTGCAATTCACAAACCTGCAGAGTTATAAATGATAACTCTCGTCCACAAATATACTGAGGGAAGGCAAAGAAGAGGATTTGAAATCAAGGCAGAATTGCAGGAAACAGATTTCAGGAGGTAGATACGAATCGCCTTTAAAGCACATGAAAAGCGGCAAAACGTTGACAATGATGCCCTTGGCCAAAAAGGGCGTATGCGTTTTTTCCTGAATATATTCAGGAAAAAACGCATACGCCCTTTTTGGCCAACCAAGCAACCTGGAAAGGCAAATCAGCGCTACAAAGAAGTCTCGCTTCCCATCGGTCAAAAGGGCCATGCTGAAAAAAGTGTCAAAACCAGAAATGCAGGACAGGCCATGGAGAAATGGGAGCCTTGCTACACTGATGGGCGGGATGTAAATTGCCAAGAGCCACTCTGGAGAAGTGTCCGGTGAGTCCTGAAACATCTGAAAAACACAGCTTAGAGAGCATAGGGTACTTCCACTCATGGGGGTATAAATTGGGAAAATTAAAAATCAGCAAGACACAAGCACCCCAAAGTTTAGGGCTGCTCTGTTGACCAGGACCTCCACTTCATTCCACCTTAAATATCCCAGGAAAGAGAAAAATAGATAAAGAAGTTGTGGTCCTTATGTACAATGGAATATCACTCAGCCAGGAAATCAATGTCGTAAGGTTAGTAGCAGCATGATGAGTGGATTTAGGTACGACGATTCTAAGTGAAATAAGTCACACAGAAAAGGACACTTCTCATAAGGTATCACTGATAGAGGGAATGTAAAAACCGTTACACTTGAACTGAATTACAAAACAGAACAGAGTCACACATGCAGAAAACACACTATGGCTGCTTAAGGGGAAAGGTGAGGTGGGGTGATACATAAAACAAGGGTATCAAATTAGCTCAGATACCGTTCCATAAACCCAATATGTAATAGACAAGACCTACTCCTTGCTCAGAGAACTGGACTCAACACGCCCTATTCACCGCACAAGACTATATCTGACTAATAATAATCGTAAAACCTATGTATTGATATCTCTCTGTTAGTGTGTCAAGTGGGTGTAAAGCGGCATAAACACAGCAGTGAAAAGCAGCTAAATCCCATTATAAAAATAAATTACTTTGAAACACCCATGAAACAGAGACAGTGAAAGAGAGCGAAATTCTTACACAATGCGTTCAGGGGCTGTGATGCAACCTGGATTGACCATATCTAGACCCACAGCTGGATGAGACATAAGGGTGGACACTCTTGGGGCTGAGAGGTTTGGTGAGGTTGGGTGAGCAAACGCAGACCCTTTAAAGTAATACTGCGTGGTACCCATCGCATGGATCCCAAATCTCCAGGTTCAAGGGCATCTTCCTACCTCAAAAACATGCATGAGAAACCCAGAAGATGGTACACCGTGTGATGGGGAAAGGTTTCTAAAACGCACCTCATTTCTCATCTCCTTGTGCCCGGGTTCGCCATTCCAGCCGCTTTACTAGCAAGCTCCCTACTTGGAGCATCAGCACCTTTAACCTCCTGTTCCATACAGGTTGCAATTTGTCCTGAGGATAAACGGGAAGACGTGGAACCAACGAGAGACTATCTCTTGGTGTTGGGACAGGCACAGGTCACTCTATTTTCCCATCAGAAAGAAGAATTAACCACAGGCTCAGCCTGCCCCCCGGAACCAGAACAGGGCCTGAAGCCATTCTGCGATTTTGCGGCCAGCTCCCATAAAAACGAGTTGTAAAATGGAGGTTCAGGGCACTGCAATTCACAAACCTGCAGAGTTATAAATGATAACTCCCGTCCACAAATATATTGAGGGAAGGCAAAGAAGAGGATTTGAAATCAAGGCAGAATTGCAGGAAACAGATTTCAGGAGGTAGATACGAATCGCCTTTAAAGCACATGAAAAGCGGCAAAACGTTGACAATGATGCCCTTGGCCAAAAAGGGCGTATGCGTTTTTTCCTGAATATATTCAGGAAAAAACGCATACGCGCTTTTTGGCCAACCAAGCAACCTGGAAAGGCAAATCAGCGCTACAAAGAAGTCTCGCTTCCCATCGGTCAAAAGGGCCATGCTGAAAAAAGTGTCAAAACCAGAAATGCAGGACAGGCCATGGAGAAATGGGAGCCTTGCTACACTGATGGGCGGGATGTAAATTGCCAAGAGCCACTCCGGAGAAGTGTCCGGTGAGTCCTGAAACATCTGAAAAACACAGCTTAGAGAGCATAGGGCACTTCCACTCATGGGGGTATAAATTGGGAAAATGAAAAATCAGCAAGACACAAGCACCCCAAAGTTTAGGGCTGCTCTGTTGACCAGGACCTCCACTTCATTCCACCTTAAATATCCCAGGAAAGAGAAAAATGGATAAAGAAGTTGTGGTCCTTATGTACAATGGAATATCACTCAGCCATGAAATCAATGTCGTAAGGTTAGTAGCAGCATGATGAGTGGATTTAGGTACGACGATTCTAAGTGAAATAAGTCACACAGAAAAGGACACTTCTCATAAGGTATCACTGATAGAGGGAATGTAAAAACCGTTACACTTGAACTGAATTACAAAACAGAACAGAGTCACACATGCAGAAAACACACTATGGCTGCTTAACGGGAAAGGTGAGGTGGGGTGATACATAAAACAAGGGTATCAAATTAGCTCAGATACCGTTCCATAAACCCAATATGTAATAGACAAGACCTACTCCTTGCTCAGAGAACTGGACTCAACACGCCCTATTCACCGCACAAGAATATATCTGACTAATAATAATCGTAAAACCTATGTATTGATATCTCTCTGTTAGTGTGTCAAGTGGGTGTAAAGCGGCATAAACACAGCAGTGAAAAGCAGCTAAACCCCATTATAAAAATAAATTACTTTGAAACACCCATGAAACAAAGACAGTGAAAGAGAGAGAAATTCTTACACAATGCGTTCAGGGGCTGTGATGCAACCTGGATTGACCATATCTAGACGCACAGCTGGATGAGACATAAGGGTGGACACTCTTGGGGCTGAGAGGTTTGGTGAGGTTGGGTGAGCAAACGCAGACCCTTTAAAGGAATACTGCGTGGTACCCATCGCATGGGTCCCAAATCTCCAGGTTCAAGGGCATCTTCCTACATCAAAAACATGCATGAGAAACCCAGAAGATGGTACACCGTGTGATGGGGAAAGGTTTCTAAAACGCACCTCATTTCTCATCTCCTTGTGCCCGGGTTCGCCATTCCAGCCTCTTTACTAGCAAGCTCCCTACTTGGAGCATCAGCACCTTTAACCTCCTGTTCCATACAGGTTGCAATTTGTCCTGAGGATAAACGGGAAGACGTGGAACCAACGAGAGACTAGCTCTTGGTGTTGGGACAGGCACAGGTCACTCTATTTTCCCATCAGAAAGAAGAATTAACCACAGGCTCAGTCTGCCCCCCGGAACCAGAACAGGGCCTGAAGCCATTCTGCGATTTTGCGGCCAGCTCCCATAAAAACGAGTTGTAAAATGGAGGTTCAAGGCACTGCAATTCACAAACCTGCAGAGTTATAAATGATAACTCTCGTCCACAAATATATTGAGGGAAGGCAAAGAAGAGGATTTGAAATCAAGGCAGAATTGCAGGAAACAGATTTCAGGAGGTAGATACGAATCGCCTTTAAAGCACATGAAAAGCGGCAAAACGTTGACAATGATGCCCTTGGCCAAAAAGGGCGTATGCGTTTTTTCCTGAATATATTCAGGAAAAAACGCATACGCCCTTTTTGGCCAACCAAGCAACCTGGAAAGGCAAATCAGCGCTACAAAGAAGTCTCGCTTCCCATCGGTCAAAAGGGCCATGCTGAAAAAAGTGTCAAAACCAGAAATGCAGGACAGGCCATGGAGAAATGGGAGCCTTGCTACACTGATGGGCGGGATGTAAATTGCCAAGAGCCACTCCGGAGAAGTGTCCGGTGAGTCCTGAAACATCTGAAAAACACAGCTTAGAGAGCATAGGGCACTTCCACTCATGGGGGTATAAATTGGGAAAATGAAAAATCAGCAAGACACAAGCACCCCAAAGTTTAGGGCTGCTCTGTTGACCAGGACCTCCACTTCATTCCACCTTAAATATCCCAGGAAAGAGAAAAATGGATAAAGAAGTTGTGGTCCTTATGTACAATGGAATATCACTCAGCCATGAAATCAATGTCGTAAGGTTAGTAGCAGCATGATGAGTGGATTTAGGTACGACGATTCTAAGTGAAATAAGTCACACAGAAAAGGACACTTCTCATAAGGTATCACTGATAGAGGGAATGTAAAAACCGTTACACTTGAACTGAATTACAAAACAGAACAGAGTCACACATGCAGAAAACACACTATGGCTGCTTAACGGGAAAGGTGAGGTGGGGTGATACATAAAACAAGGGTATCAAATTAGCTCAGATACCGTTCCATAAACCCAATATGTAATAGACAAGACCTACTCCTTGCTCAGAGAACTGGACTCAACACGCCCTATTCACCGCACAAGAATATATCTGACTAATAATAATCGTAAAACCTATGTATTGATATCTCTCTGTTAGTGTGTCAAGTGGGTGTAAAGCGGCATAAACACAGCAGTGAAAAGCAGCTAAACCCCATTATAAAAATAAATTACTTTGAAACACCCATGAAACAAAGACAGTGAAAGAGAGAGAAATTCTTACACAATGCGTTCAGGGGCTGTGATGCAACCTGGATTGACCATATCTAGACGCACAGCTGGATGAGACATAAGGGTGGACACTCTTGGGGCTGAGAGGTTTGGTGAGGTTGGGTGAGCAAACGCAGACCCTTTAAAGGAATACTGCGTGGTACCCATCGCATGGGTCCCAAATCTCCAGGTTCAAGTGCATCTTCCTACATCAAAAACTTGCATGAGAAACCCAGAAGATGGTACACCGTGTGATGGGGAAAGGTTTCTAAAACGCACCTCATTTCTCATCTCCTTGTGCCCGGGTTCGCCATTCCAGCCGCTTTACTAGCAAGCTCCCTACTTGGAGCATCAGCACCTTTAACCTCCTTTTCCATACAGGTTGCAATTTGTCCTGAGGATAAACGGGAAGACGTGGAACCAACGAGAGACTAGCTCTTGGTGTTGGGACAGGCACAGGTCACTCTATTTTCCCATCAGAAAGAAGAATTAACCACAGGCTCAGCCTGCCCCCCGGAACCAGAACAGGGTCTGAAGCCATTCTGCGATTTTGCGGCCAGTTCCCATAAAAACGAGTTGTAAAATGGAGGTTCAAGGCACTGCAATTCACAAACCTGCAGAGTTATAAATGATAACTCTCGTCCACAAATATATTGAGGGAAGGCAAAGAAGAGGATTTGAAATCAAGGCAGAATTGCAGGAAACAGATTTCAGGAGGTAGATACGAATCGCCTTTAAAGCACATGAAAAGCGGCAAAACGTTGACAATGATGCCCTTGGCCAAAAAGGGCGTATGCGTTTTTTCCTGAATATATTCAGGAAAAAACGCATACGCCCTTTTTGGCCAACCAAGCAACCTGGAAAGGCAAATCAGCGCTACAAAGAAGTCTCGCTTCCCATCGGTCAAAAGGGCCATGCTGAAAAAAGTGTCAAAACCAGAAATGCAGGACAGGCCATGGAGAAATGGGAGCCTTGCTACACTGATGGGCGGGATGTAAATTGCCAAGAGCCACTCTGGAGAAGTGTCCGGTGAGTCCTGAAACATCTGAAAAACACAGCTTAGAGAGCATAGGGCACTTCCACTCATGGGGGTATAAATTGGGAAAATTAAAAATCAGCAAGACACAAGCACCCCAAAGTTTAGGGCTGCTCTGTTGACCAGGACCTCCACTTCATTCCACCTTAAATATCCCAGGAAAGAGAAAAATGGATAAAGAAGTTGTGGTCCTTATGTACAATGGAATATCACTCAGCCAGGAAATCAATGTGGTAAGGTTAGTAGCAGCATGATGAGTGGATTTAGGTACGACGATTCTAAGTGAAATAAGTCACACAGAAAAGGACACTTCTCATAAGGTATCACTGATAGAGGGAATGTAAAAACCGTTACACTTGAACTGAATTACAAAACAGAACAGAGTCACACATGCAGAAAACACACTATGGCTGCTTAACGGGAAAGGTGAGGTGGGGTGATACATAAAACAAGGGTATCAAATTAGCTCAGATACCGTTCCATAAACCCAATATGTAATAGACAAGACCAACTCCTTGCTCAGAGAACTGGACTCAACACGCCCTATTCACCGTACAAGACTATATCTGACTAATAATAATCGTAAAACCTATGTATTGATATCTCTCTGTTAGTGTGTCAAGTGGGTGTAAAGCGGCATAAACACAGCAGTGAAAAGCAGCTAAACCCCCTTATAAAAATAAATTACTTTGAAACACCCATGAAACAAAGACAGTGAAAGAGAGAGAAATTCTTACACAATGCGTTCAGGGGCTGTGATGCAACCTGGATTGACCATATCTAGACGCACAGCTGGATGAGACATAAGGGTGGACACTCTTGGGGCTGAGAGGTTTGGTGAGGTTGGGTGAGCAAACGCAGACCCTTTAAAGTAATACTGCGTGGTACCCATCGCATGGGTCCCAAATCTCCAGGTTCAAGGGCATCTTCCTACATCAAAAACATGCATGAGAAACCCAGAAGATGGTACACCGTGTGATGGGGAAAGGTTTCTAAAACGCACCTCATTTCTCATCTCCTTGTGCCCGGGTTCGCCATTCCAGCCGCTTTACTAGCAAGCTCCCTACTTGGAGCATCAGCACCTTTAACCTCCTGTTCCGTACAGGTTGCAATTTGTCCTGAGGATAAACGGGAAGACGTGGAACCAACGAGAGACTAGCTCTTGGTGTTGGGACAGGCACAGGTCACTCTATTTTCCCATCAGAAAGAAGAATTAACCACAGGCTCAGCCTGCCCCCCGGAACCAGAACAGGGCCTGAAGCCATTCTGCGATTTTGCGGCCAGCTCCCATAAACACGAGTTGTAGAATGGAGGTTCAGGGCACTGCAATTCACAAACCTGCAGAGTTATAAATGATAACTCTCGTCCACAAATATACTGAGGGAAGGCAAAGAAGAGGATTTGAAATCAAGGCAGAATTGCAGGAAACAGATTTCAGGAGGTAGATACGAATCGCCTTTAAAGCACATGAAAAGCGGCAAAACGTTGACAATGATGCCCTTGGCCAAAAAGGGCGTATGCGTTTTTTCCTGAATATATTCAGGAAAAAACGCATACGCCCTTTTTGGCCAACCAAGCAACCTGGAAAGGCAAATCAGCGCTACAAAGAAGTCTCGCTTCCCATCGGTCAAAAGGGCCATGCTGAAAAAAGTGTCAAAACCAGAAATGCAGGACAGGCCATGGAGAAATGGGAGCCTTGCTACACTGATGGGCGGGATGTAAATTGCCAAGAGCCACTCTGGAGAAGTGTCCGGTGAGTCCTGAAACATCTGAAAAACACAGCTTAGAGAGCATAGGGTACTTCCACTCATGGGGGTATAAATTGGGAAAATTAAAAATCAGCAAGACACAAGCACCCCAAAGTTTAGGGCTGCTCTGTTGACCAGGACCTCCACTTCATTCCACCTTAAATATCCCAGGAAAGAGAAAAATGGATAAAGAAGTTGTGGTCCTTATGTACAATGGAATATCACTCAGCCAGGAAATCAATGTGGTAAGGTTAGTAGCAGCATGATGAGTGGATTTAGGTACGACGATTCTAAGTGAAATAAGTCACACAGAAAAGGACACTTCTCATAAGGTATCACTGATAGAGGGAATGTAAAAACCGTTACACTTGAACTGAATTACAAAACAGAACAGAGTCACACATGCAGAAAACACACTATGGCTGCTTAACGGGAAAGGTGAGGTGGGGTGATACATAAAACAAGGGTATCAAATTAGCTCAGATACCGTTCCATAAACCCAATATGTAATAGACAAGACCTACTCCTTGCTCAGAGAACTGGACTCAACACGCCCTATTCACCGTACAAGACTATATCTGACTAATAATAATCGTAAAACCTATGTATTGATATCTCTCTGTTAGTGTGTCAAGTGGGTGTAAAGCGGCATAAACACAGCAGTGAAAAGCAGCTAAACCCCATTATAAAAATAAATTACTTTGAAACACCCATGAAACAAAGACAGTGAAAGAGAGAGAAATTCTTACACAATGCGTTCAGGGGCTGTGATGCAACCTGGATTGACCATATCTAGACGCACAGCTGGATGAGACATAAGGGTGGACACTCTTGGGGCTGAGAGGTTTGGTGAGGTTGGGTGAGCAAACGCAGACCCTTTAAAGTAATACTGCGTGGTACCCATCGCATGGGTCCCAAATCTCCAGGTTCAAGGGCATCTTCCTACATCAAAAACATGCATGAGAAACCCAGAAGATGGTACACCGTGTGATGGGGAAAGGTTTCTAAAACGCACCTCATTTCTCATCTCCTTGTGCCCGGGTTCGCCATTCCAGCCGCTTTACTAGCAAGCTCCCTACTTGGAGCATCAGCACCTTTAACCTCCTGTTCCGTACAGGTTGCAATTTGTCCTGAGGATAAACGGGAAGACGTGGAACCAACGAGAGACTAGCTCTTGGTGTTGGGACAGGCACAGGTCACTCTATTTTCCCATCAGAAAGAAGAATTAACCACAGGCTCAGCCTGCCCCCCGGAACCAGAACAGGGCCTGAAGCCATTCTGCGATTTTGCGGCCAGCTCCCATAAACACTAGTTGTAGAATGGAGGTTCAGGGCACTGCAATTCACAAACCTGCAGAGTTATAAATGATAACTCTCGTCCACAAATATACTGAGGGAAGGCAAAGAAGAGGATTTGAAATCAAGGCAGAATTGCAGGAAACAGATTTCAGGAGGTAGATACGAATCGCCTTTAAAGCACATGAAAAGCGGCAAAACGTTGACAATGATGCCCTTGGCCAAAAAGGGCGTATGCGTTTTTTCCTGAATATATTCAGGAAAAAACGCATACGCCCTTTTTGGCCAACCAAGCAACCTGGAAAGGCAAATCAGCGCTACAAAGAAGTCTCGCTTCCCATCGGTCAAAAGGGCCATGCTGAAAAAAGTGTCAAAACCAGAAATGCAGGACAGGCCATGGAGAAATGGGAGCCTTGCTACACTGATGGGCGGGATGTAAATTGCCAAGAGCCACTCTGGAGAAGTGTCCGGTGAGTCCTGAAACATCTGAAAAACACAGCTTAGAGAGCATAGGGTACTTCCACTCATGGGGGTATAAATTGGGAAAATTAAAAATCAGCAAGACACAAGCACCCCAAAGTTTAGGGCTGCTCTGTTGACCAGGACCTCCACTTCATTCCACCTTAAATATCCCAGGAAAGAGAAAAATAGATAAAGAAGTTGTGGTCCTTATGTACAATGGAATATCACTCAGCCAGGAAATCAATGTCGTAAGGTTAGTAGCAGCATGATGAGTGGATTTAGGTACGACGATTCTAAGTGAAATAAGTCACACAGAAAAGGACACTTCTCATAAGGTATCACTGATAGAGGGAATGTAAAAACCGTTACACTTGAACTGAATTACAAAACAGAACAGAGTCACACATGCAGAAAACACACTATGGCTGCTTAACGGGAAAGGTGAGGTGGGGTGATACATAAAACAAGGGTATCAAATTAGCTCAGATACCGTTCCATAAACCCAATATGTAATAGACAAGACCTACTCCTTGCTCAGAGAACTGGACTCAACACGCCCTATTCACCGCACAAGAATATATCTGACTAATAATAATCGTAAAACCTATGTATTGATATCTCTCTGTTAGTGTGTCAAGTGGGTGTAAAGCGGCATAAACACAGCAGTGAAAAGCAGCTAAACCCCATTATAAAAATAAATTACTTTGAAACACCCATGAAACAAAGACAGTGAAAGAGAGAGAAATTCTTACACAATGCGTTCAGGGGCTGTGATGCAACCTGGATTGACCATATCTAGACGCACAGCTGGATGAGACATAAGGGTGGACACTCTTGGGGCTGAGAGGTTTGGTGAGGTTGGGTGAGCAAACGCAGACCCTTTAAAGGAATACTGCGTGGTACCCATCGCATGGGTCCCAAATCTCCAGGTTCAAGGGCATCTTCCTACATCAAAAACATGCATGAGAAACCCAGAAGATGGTACACCGTGTGATGGGGAAAGGTTTCTAAAACGCACCTCATTTCTCATCTGCTTGTGCCCGGGTTCGCCATTCCAGCCTCTTTACTAGCAAGCTCCCTACTTGGAGCATCAGCACCTTTAACCTCCTGTTCCATACAGGTTGCAATTTGTCCTGAGGATAAACGGGAAGACGTGGAACCAACGAGAGACTAGCTCTTGGTGTTGGGACAGGCACAGGTCACTCTATTTTCCCATCAGAAAGAAGAATTAACCACAGGCTCAGTCTGCCCCCCGGAACCAGAACAGGGCCTGAAGCCATTCTGCGATTTTGCGGCCAGCTCCCATAAAAACGAGTTGTAAAATGGAGGTTCAAGGCACTGCAATTAACAAACCTGCAGAGTTATAAATGATAACTCTCGTCCACAAATATATTGAGGGAAGGCAAAGAAGAGGATTTGAAATCAAGGCAGAATTGCAGGAAACAGATTTCAGGAGGTAGATACGAATCGCCTTTAAAGCACATGAAAAGCGGCAAAACGTTGACAATGATGCCCTTGGCCAAAAAGGGCGTATGCGTTTTTTCCTGAATATATTCAGGAAAAAACGCATACGCCCTTTTTGGCCAACCAAGCAACCTGGAAAGGCAAATCAGCGCTACAAAGAAGTCTCGCTTCCCATCGGTCAAAAGGGCCATGCTGAAAAAAGTGTCAAAACCAGAAATGCAGGACAGGCCATGGAGAAATGGGAGCCTTGCTACACTGATGGGCGGGATGTAAATTGCCAAGAGCCACTCCGGAGAAGTGTCCGGTGAGTCCTGAAACATCTGAAAAACACAGCTTAGAGAGCATAGGGCACTTCCACTCATGGGGGTATAAATTGGGAAAATTAAAAATCAGCAAGACACAAGCACCCCAAAGTTTAGGGCTGCTCTGTTGACCAGGACCTCCACTTCATTCCACCTTAAATATCCCAGGAAAGAGAAAAATGGATAAAGAAGTTGTGGTCCTTATGTACAATGGAATATCACTCAGCCATGAAATCAATGTCGTAAGGTTAGTAGCAGCATGATGAGTGGATTTAGGTACGACGATTCTAAGTGAAATAAGTCACACAGAAAAGGACACTTCTCATAAGGTATCACTGATAGAGGGAATGTAAAAACCGTTACACTTGAACTGAATTACAAAACAGAACAGAGTCACACATGCAGAAAACACACTATGGCTGCTTAACGGGAAAGGTGAGGTGGGGTGATACATAAAACAAGGGTATCAAATTAGCTCAGATACCGTTCCATAAACCCAATATGTAATAGACAAGACCTACTCCTTGCTCAGAGAACTGGACTCAACACGCCCTATTCACCGCACAAGAATATATCTGACTAATAATAATCGTAAAACCTATGTATTGATATCTCTCTGTTAGTGTGTCAAGTGGGTGTAAAGCGGCATAAACACAGCAGTGAAAAGCAGCTAAACCCCATTATAAAAATAAATTACTTTGAAACACCCATGAAACAAAGACAGTGAAAGAGAGAGAAATTCTTACACAATGCGTTCAGGGGCTGTGATGCAACCTGGATTGACCATATCTAGACGCACAGCTGGATGAGACATAAGGGTGGACACTCTTGGGGCTGAGAGGTTTGGTGAGGTTGGGTGAGCAAACGCAGACCCTTTAAAGGAATACTGCGTGGTACCCATCGCATGGGTCCCAAATCTCCAGGTTCAAGGGCATCTTCCTACATCAAAAACATGCATGAGAAACCCAGAAGATGGTACACCGTGTGATGGGGAAAGGTTTCTAAAACGCACCTCATTTCTCATCTCCTTGTGCCCGGGTTCGCCATTCCAGCCGCTTTACTAGCAAGCTCCCTACTTGGAGCATCAGCACCTTTAACCTCCTTTTCCATACAGGTTGCAATTTGTCCTGAGGATAAACGGGAAGACGTGGAACCAACGAGAGACTAGCTCTTGGTGTTGGGACAGGCACAGGTCACTCTATTTTCCCATCAGAAAGAAGAATTAACCACAGGCTCAGCCTGACCCCCGGAACCAGAACAGGGCCTGAAGCCATTCTGCGATTTTGCGGCCAGCTCCCATAAAAACGAGTTGTAAAATGGAGGTTCAGGGCACTGCAATTCACAAACCTGCAGAGTTATAAATGATAACTCCCGTCCACAAATATATTGAGGGAAGGCAAAGAAGAGGATTTGAAATCAAGGCAGAATTGCAGGAAACAGATTTCAGGAGGTAGATACGAATCGCCTTTAAAGCACATGAAAAGCGGCAAAACGTTGACAATGATGCCCTTGGCCAAAAAGGGCGTATGCGTTTTTTCCTGAATATATTCAGGAAAAAACGCATACGCCCTTTTTTGCCAACCAAGCAACCTGGAAAGGCAAATCAGCGCTACAAAGAAGTCTCGCTTCCCATCGGTCAAAAGGGCCATGCTGAAAAAAGTGTCAAAACCAGAAATGCAGGACAGGCCATGGAGAAATGGGAGCCTTGCTACACTGATGGGCGGGATGTAAATTGCCAAGAGCCACTCCGGAGAAGTGTCCGGTGAGTCCTGAAACATCTGAAAAACACAGCTTAGAGAGCATAGGGCACTTCCACTCATGGGGGTATAAATTGGGAAAATGAAAAATCAGCAAGACACAAGCACCCCAAAGTTTAGGGCTGCTCTGTTGACCAGGACCTCCACTTCATTCCACCTTAAATATCCCAGGAAAGAGAAAAATGGATAAAGAAGTTGTGGTCCTTATGTACAATGGAATATCACTCAGCCATGAAATCAATGTCGTAAGGTTAGTAGCAGCATGATGAGTGGATTTAGGTACGACGATTCTAAGTGAAATAAGTCACACAGAAAAGGACACTTCTCATAAGGTATCACTGATAGAGGGAATGTAAAAACCGTTACACTTGAACTGAATTACAAAACAGAACAGAGTCACACATGCAGAAAACACACTATGGCTGCTTAACGGGAAAGGTGAGGTGGGGTGATACATAAAACAAGGGTATCAAATTAGCTCAGATACCGTTCCATAAACCCAATATGTAATAGACAAGACCTACTCCTTGCTCAGAGAACTGGACTCAACACGCCCTATTCACCGCACAAGAATATATCTGACTAATAATAATCGTAAAACCTATGTATTGATATCTCTCTGTTAGTGTGTCAAGTGGGTGTAAAGCGGCATAAACACAGCAGTGAAAAGCAGCTAAACCCCATTATAAAAATAAATTACTTTGAAACACCCATGAAACAAAGACAGTGAAAGAGAGAGAAATTCTTACACAATGCGTTCAGGGGCTGTGATGCAACCTGGATTGACCATATCTAGACGCACAGCTGGATGAGACATAAGGGTGGACACTCTTGGGGCTGAGAGGTTTGGTGAGGTTGGGTGAGCAAACGCAGACCCTTTAAAGGAATACTGCATGGTACCCATCGCATGGGTCCCAAATCTCCAGGTTCAAGGGCATCTTCCTACATCAAAAACATGCATGAGAAACTCAGAAGATGGTACACCATGTGATGGGGAAAGGTTTCTAAAACGCACCTCATTTCTCATCTCCTTGTGCCCGGGTTCGCCATTCCAGCCGCTTTACTAGCAAGCTCCCTACTTGGAGCATCAGCACCTTTAACCTCCTGTTCCATACAGGTTGCAATTTGTCCTGAGGATAAACGGGAAGACGTGGAACCAACGAGAGACTAGCTCTTGGTGTTGGGACAGGCACAGGTCACTCTATTTTCCCATCAGAAAGAAGAATTAACCACAGGCTCAGCCTGCCCCCCGGAACCAGAACAGGGCCTGAAGCCATTCTGCGATTTTGCGGCCAGCTCCCATAAAAACGAGTTTTAAAATGGAGGTTCAGGGCACTGCAATTCACAAACCTGCAGAGTTATAAATGATAACTCTCGTCCACAAATATATTGAGGGAAGGCAAAGAAGAGGATTTGAAATCAAGGCAGAATTGCAGGAAACAGATTTCAGGAGGTAGATACGAATCGCCTTTAAAGCACATGAAAAGCGGCAAAACGTTGACAATGATGCCCTTGGCCAAAAAGGGCGTATGCGTTTTCTCCTGAATATATTCAGGAAAAAACGCATACGCCCTTTTTGGCCAACCAAGCAACCTGGAAAGGCAAATCAGCGCTACAAAGAAGTCTCGCTTCCCATCGGTCAAAAGGGCCATGCTGAAAAAAGTGTCAAAACCAGAAATGCAGGACAGGCCATGGAGAAATGGGAGCCTTGCTACACTGATGGGCGGGATGTAAATTGCCAAGAGCCACTCTGGAGAAGTGTCCGGTGAGTCCTGAAACATCTGAAAAACACAGCTTAGAGAGCATAGGGCACTTCCACTCATGGGGGTATAAATTGGGAAAATTAAAAATCAGCAAGACACAAGCACCCCAAAGTTTAGGGCTGCTCTGTTGACCAGGACCTCCACTTCATTCCACCTTAAATATCCCAGGAAAGAGAAAAATGGATAAAGAAGTTGTGGTCCTTATGTACAATGGAATATCACTCAGCCAGGAAATCAATGTCGTAAGGTTAGTAGCAGCATGATGAGTGGATTTAGGTACGACGATTCTAAGTGAAATAAGTCACACAGAAAAGGACACTTCTCATAAGGTATCACTGATAGAGGGAATGTAAAAACTGTTACACTTGAACTGAATTACAAAACAGAACAGAGTCACACATGCAGAAAACACACTATGGCTGCTTAACGGGAAAGGTGAGGTAGGGTGATACATAAAACAAGGGTATCAAATTAGCTCAGATACCGTTCCATAAACCCAATATGTAATAGACAAGACCTACTCCTTGCTCAGAGAACTGGACTCAACACGCCCTATTCACCGCACAAGAATATATCTGACTAATAATAATTGTAAAACCTATGTATTGATATCTCTCTGTTAGTGTGTCAAGTGGGTGTAAAGCGGCATAAACACAGCAGTGAAAAGCAGCTAAACCCCATTATAAAAATAAATTACTTTGAAACACCCATGAAACAAAGACAGTGAAAGAGAGTGAAATTCTTACACAATGCGTTCAGGGGCTATGATGCAACCTGGATTGACCATATCAAGACGCACAGCTGGATGAGACATAAGGGTGGACACTCTTGGGGCTGAGAGGTTTGGTGAGGTTGGGTGAGCAAACGCAGACCCTTTAAAGTAATACTGCGTGGTACCCATCGCATGGGTCCGAAATCTCCAGGTTCAAGGGCATCTTCCTACATCAAAAACATGCATGAGAAACCCAGAAGATGGTACACCGTGTGATGGGGAAAGGTTTCTAAAACGCACCTCATTTCTCATCTCCTTGTGCCCGGGTTCGCCATTCCAGCCGCTTTACTAGCAAGCTCCCTACTTGGAGCATCAGCACCTTTAACCTCCTTTTCCATACAGGTTGCAATTTGTCCTGAGGATAAACGGGAAGACGTGGAACCAACGAGAGACTAGCTCTTGGTGTTGGGACAGGCACAGGTCACTCTATTTTCCCATCAGAAAGAAGAATTAACCACAGGCTCAGCCTGCCCCCCGGAACCAGAACAGGGCCTGAAGCCATTCTGCGATTTTGCGGCCAGCTCCCATAAAAACGAGTTTTAAAATGGAGGTTCAGGGCACTGCAATTCACAAACCTGCAGAGTTATAAATGATAACTCTCGTCCACAAATATATTGAGGGAAGGCAAAGAAGAGGATTTGAAATCAAGGCAGAATTGCAGGAAACAGATTTCAGGAGGTAGATACGAATCGCCTTTAAAGCACATGAAAAGCGGCAAAACGTTGACAATGATGCCCTTGGCCAAAAAGGGCGTATGCGTTTTCTCCTGAATATATTCAGGAAAAAACGCATACGCCCTTTTTGGCCAAGCAAGCAACCTGGAAAGGCAAATCAGCGCTACAAAGAAGTCTCGCTTCCCATCGGTCAAAAGGGCCATGCTGAAAAAAGTGTCAAAACCAGAAATGCAGGACAGGCCATGGAGAAATGGGAGCCTTGCTACACTGATGGGCGGGATGTAAATTGCCAAGAGCCACTCTGGAGAAGTGTCCGGTGAGTCCTGAAACATCTGAAAAACACAGCTTAGAGAGCATAGGGCACTTCCACTCATGGGGGTATAAATTGGGAAAATTAAAAATCAGCAAGACACAAGCACCCCAAAGTTTAGGGCTGCTCTGTTGACCAGGACCTCCACTTCATTCCACCTTAAATATCCCAGGAAAGAGAAAAATGGATAAAGAAGTTGTGGTCCTTATGTACAATGGAATATCACTCAGCCAGGAAATCAATGTCGTAAGGTTAGTAGCAGCATGATGAGTGGATTTAGGTACGACGATTCTAAGTGAAATAAGTCACACAGAAAAGGACACTTCTCATAAGGTATCACTGATAGAGGGAATGTAAAAACTGTTACACTTGAACTGAATTACAAAACAGAACAGAGTCACACATGCAGAAAACACACTATGGCTGCTTAACGGGAAAGGTGAGGTAGGGTGATACATAAAACAAGGGTATCAAATTAGCTCAGATACCGTTCCATAAACCCAATATGTAATAGACAAGACCTACTCCTTGCTCAGAGAACTGGACTCAACACGCCCTATTCACCGCACAAGAATATATCTGACTAATAATAATTGTAAAACCTATGTATTGATATCTCTCTGTTAGTGTGTCAAGTGGGTGTAAAGCGGCATAAACACAGCAGTGAAAAGCAGCTAAACCCCATTATAAAAATAAATTACTTTGAAACACCCATGAAACAAAGACAGTGAAAGAGAGAGAAATTCTTACACAATGCGTTCAGGGGCTATGATGCAACCTGGATTGACCATATCAAGACGCACAGCTGGATGAGACATAAGGGTGGACACTCTTGGGGCTGAGAGGTTTGGTGAGGTTGGGTGAGCAAACGCAGACCCTTTAAAGTAATACTGCGTGGTACCCATCGCATGGGTCCGAAATCTCCAGGTTCAAGGGCATCTTCCTACATCAAAAACATGCATGAGAAACCCAGAAGATGGTACACCGTGTGATGGGGAAAGGTTTCTAAAACGCACCTCATTTCTCATCTCCTTGTGCCCAGGTTCGCCATTCCAGCCGCTTTACTAGCAAGCTCCCTACTTGGAGCATCAGCACCTTTAACCTCCTTTTCCATACAGGTTGCAATTTGTCCTGAGGATAAACGGGAAGACGTGGAACCAACGAGAGACTAGCTCTTGGTGTTGGGACAGGCACAGGTCACTCTATTTTCCCATCAGAAAGAAGAATTAACCACAGGCTCAGCCTGCCCCCCGGAACCAGAACAGGGCCTGAAGCCATTCTGCGATTTTGCGGCCAGCTCCCATAAAAACGAGTTTTAAAATGGAGGTTCAGGGCACTGCAATTCACAAACCTGCAGAGTTATAAATGATAACTCTCGTCCACAAATATATTGAGGGAAGGCAAAGAAGAGGATTTGAAATCAAGGCAGAATTGCAGGAAACAGATTTCAGGAGGTAGATACGAATCGCCTTTAAAGCACATGAAAAGCGGCAAAACGTTGACAATGATGCCCTTGGCCAAAAAGGGCGTATGCGTTTTCTCCTGAATATATTCAGGAAAAAACGCATACGCCCTTTTTGGCCAACCAAGCAACCTGGAAAGGCAAATCAGCGCTACAAAGAAGTCTCGCTTCCCATCGGTCAAAAGGGCCATGCTGAAAAAAGTGTCAAAACCAGAAATGCAGGACAGGCCATGGAGAAATGGGAGCCTTGCTACACTGATGGGCGGGATGTAAATTGCCAAGAGCCACTCTGGAGAAGTGTCCGGTGAGTCCTGAAACATCTGAAAAACACAGCTTAGAGAGCATAGGGCACTTCCACTCATGGGGGTATAAATTGGGAAAATTAAAAATCAGCAAGACACAAGCACCCCAAAGTTTAGGGCTGCTCTGTTGACCAGGACCTCCACTTCATTCCACCTTAAATATCCCAGGAAAGAGAAAAATGGATAAAGAAGTTGTGGTCCTTATGTACAATGGAATATCACTCAGCCAGGAAATCAATGTCGTAAGGTTAGTAGCAGCATGATGAGTGGATTTAGGTACGACGATTCTAAGTGAAATAAGTCACACAGAAAAGGACACTTCTCATAAGGTATCACTGATAGAGGGAATGTAAAAACTGTTACACTTGAACTGAATTACAAAACAGAACAGAGTCACACATGCAGAAAACACACTATGGCTGCTTAACGGGAAAGGTGAGGTAGGGTGATACATAAAACAAGGGTATCAAATTAGCTCAGATACCGTTCCATAAACCCAATATGTAATAGACAAGACCTACTCCTTGCTCAGAGAACTGGACTCAACACGCCCTATTCACCGCACAAGAATATATCTGACTAATAATAATTGTAAAACCTATGTATTGATATCTCTCTGTTAGTGTGTCAAGTGGGTGTAAAGCGGCATAAACACAGCAGTGAAAAGCAGCTAAACCCCATTATAAAAATAAATTACTTTGAAACACCCATGAAACAAAGACAGTGAAAGAGAGTGAAATTCTTACACAATGCGTTCAGGGGCTATGATGCAACCTGGATTGACCATATCAAGACGCACAGCTGGATGAGACATAAGGGTGGACACTCTTGGGGCTGAGAGGTTTGGTGAGGTTGGGTGAGCAAACGCAGACCCTTTAAAGTAATACTGCGTGGTACCCATCGCATGGGTCCGAAATCTCCAGGTTCAAGGGCATCTTCCTACATCAAAAACATGCATGAGAAACCCAGAAGATGGTACACCGTGTGATGGGGAAAGGTTTCTAAAACGCACCTCATTTCTCATCTCCTTGTGCCCGGGTTCGCCATTCCAGCCGCTTTACTAGCAAGCTCCCTACTTGGAGCATCAGCACCTTTAACCTCCTTTTCCATACAGGTTGCAATTTGTCCTGAGGATAAACGGGAAGACGTGGAACCAACGAGAGACTAGCTCTTGGTGTTGGGACAGGCACAGGTCACTCTATTTTCCCATCAGAAAGAAGAATTAACCACAGGCTCAGCCTGCCCCCCGGAACCAGAAAAGGGCCTGAAGCCATTCTGCGATTTTGCGGCCAGCTCCCATAAAAACGAGTTTTAAAATGGAGGTTCAGGGCACTGCAATTCACAAACCTGCAGAGTTATAAATGATAACTCTCGTCCACAAATATATTGAGGGAAGGCAAAGAAGAGGATTTGAAATCAAGGCAGAATTGCAGGAAACAGATTTCAGGAGGTAGATACGAATCGCCTTTAAAGCACATGAAAAGCGGCAAAACGTTGACAATGATGCCCTTGGCCAAAAAGGGCGTATGCGTTTTCTCCTGAATATATTCAGGAAAAAACGCATACGCCCTTTTTGGCCAAGCAAGCAACCTGGAAAGGCAAATCAGCGCTACAAAGAAGTCTCGCTTCCCATCGGTCAAAAGGGCCATGCTGAAAAAAGTGTCAAAACCAGAAATGCAGGACAGGCCATGGAGAAATGGGAGCCTTGCTACACTGATGGGCGGGATGTAAATTGCCAAGAGCCACTCTGGAGAAGTGTCCGGTGAGTCCTGAAACATCTGAAAAACACAGCTTAGAGAGCATAGGGCACTTCCACTCATGGGGGTATAAATTGGGAAAATTAAAAATCAGCAAGACACAAGCACCCCAAAGTTTAGGGCTGCTCTGTTGACCAGGACCTCCACTTCATTCCACCTTAAATATCCCAGGAAAGAGAAAAATGGATAAAGAAGTTGTGGTCCTTATGTACAATGGAATATCACTCAGCCAGGAAATCAATGTCGTAAGGTTAGTAGCAGCATGATGAGTGGATTTAGGTACGACGATTCTAAGTGAAATAAGTCACACAGAAAAGGACACTTCTCATAAGGTATCACTGATAGAGGGAATGTAAAAACTGTTACACTTGAACTGAATTACAAAACAGAACAGAGTCACACATGCAGAAAACACACTATGGCTGCTTAACGGGAAAGGTGAGGTAGGGTGATACATAAAACAAGGGTATCAAATTAGCTCAGATACCGTTCCATAAACCCAATATGTAATAGACAAGACCTACTCCTTGCTCAGAGAACTGGACTCAACACGCCCTATTCACCGCACAAGAATATATCTGACTAATAATAATTGTAAAACCTATGTATTGATATCTCTCTGTTAGTGTGTCAAGTGGGTGTAAAGCGGCATAAACACAGCAGTGAAAAGCAGCTAAACCCCATTATAAAAATAAATTACTTTGAAACACCCATGAAACAAAGACAGTGAAAGAGAGAGAAATTCTTACACAATGCGTTCAGGGGCTATGATGCAACCTGGATTGACCATATCAAGACGCACAGCTGGATGAGACATAAGGGTGGACACTCTTGGGGCTGAGAGGTTTGGTGAGGTTGGGTGAGCAAACGCAGACCCTTTAAAGTAATACTGCGTGGTACCCATCGCATGGGTCCGAAATCTCCAGGTTCAAGGGCATCTTCCTACATCAAAAACATGCATGAGAAACCCAGAAGATGGTACACCGTGTGATGGGGAAAGGTTTCTAAAACGCACCTCATTTCTCATCTCCTTGTGCCCGGGTTCGCCATTCCAGCCGCTTTACTAGCAAGCTCCCTACTTGGAGCATCAGCACCTTTAACCTCCTTTTCCATACAGGTTGCAATTTGTCCTGAGGATAAACGGGAAGACGTGGAACCAACGAGAGACTAGCTCTTGGTGTTGGGACAGGCACAGGTCACTCTATTTTCCCATCAGAAAGAAGAATTAACCACAGGCTCAGCCTGCCCCCCGGAACCAGAACAGGGCCTGAAGCCATTCTGCGATTTTGCGGCCAGCTCCCATAAAAACGAGTTTTAAAATGGAGGTTCAGGGCACTGCAATTCACAAACCTGCAGAGTTATAAATGATAACTCTCGTCCACAAATATATTGAGGGAAGGCAAAGAAGAGGATTTGAAATCAAGGCAGAATTGCAGGAAACAGATTTCAGGAGGTAGATACGAATCGCCTTTAAAGCACATGAAAAGCGGCAAAACGTTGACAATGATGCCCTTGGCCAAAAAGGGCGTATGCGTTTTCTCCTGAATATATTCAGGAAAAAACGCATACGCCCTTTTTGGCCAAGCAAGCAACCTGGAAAGGCAAATCAGCGCTACAAAGAAGTCTCGCTTCCCATCGGTCAAAAGGGCCATGCTGAAAAAAGTGTCAAAACCAGAAATGCAGGACAGGCCATGGAGAAATGGGAGCCTTGCTACACTGATGGGCGGGATGTAAATTGCCAAGAGCCACTCTGGAGAAGTGTCCGGTGAGTCCTGAAACATCTGAAAAACACAGCTTAGAGAGCATAGGGCACTTCCACTCATGGGGGTATAAATTGGGAAAATTAAAAATCAGCAAGACACAAGCACCCCAAAGTTTAGGGCTGCTCTGTTGACCAGGACCTCCACTTCATTCCACCTTAAATATCCCAGGAAAGAGAAAAATGGATAAAGAAGTTGTGGTCCTTATGTACAATGGAATATCACTCAGCCAGGAAATCAATGTCGTAAGGTTAGTAGCAGCATGATGAGTGGATTTAGGTACGACGATTCTAAGTGAAATAAGTCACACAGAAAAGGACACTTCTCATAAGGTATCACTGATAGAGGGAATGTAAAAACCGTTACACTTGAACTGAATTACAAAACAGAACAGAGTCACACATGCAGAAAACACACTATGGCTGCTTAACGGGAAAGGGGAGGTGGGGTGATACATAAAACAAGGGTATCAAATTAGCTCAGATACCGTTCCATAAACCCAATATGTAATAGACAAGACCTACTCCTTGCTCAGAGAACTGGACTCAACACGCCCTATTCACCGCACAAGAATATATCTGACTAATAATAATCGTAAACCTATGTATTGATATCTCTCTGTTAGTGTGTCAAGTGGGTGTAAAGCGGCATAAACACAGCAGTGAAAAGCAGCTAAACCCCATTATAAAAATAAATTACTTTGAAACACCCATGAAACAAAGACAGTGAAAGAGAGAGAAATTCTTACACAATGCGTTCAGGGGCTGTGATGCAACCTGGATTGACCATATCTAGACGCACAGCTGGATGAGACATAAGGGTGGACACTCTTGGGGCTGAGAGGTTTGGTGAGGTTGGGTGAGCAAACGCAGACCCTTTAAAGGAATACTGCGTGGTACCCATCGCATGGGTCCCAAATCTCCAGGTTCAAGGGCATCTTCCTACATCAAAAACATGCATGAGAAACCCAGAAGATGGTACACCGTGTGATGGGGAAAGGTTTCTAAAACGCACCTCATTTCTCATCTCCTTGTGCCCGGGTTCGCCATTCCAGCCGCTTTACTAGCAAGCTCCCTACTTGGAGCATCAGCACCTTTAACCTCCTTTTCCATACAGGTTGCAATTTGTCCTGAGGATAAACGGGAAGACGTGGAACCAACGAGAGACTAGCTCTTGGTGTTGGGACAGGCACAGGTCACTCTATTTTCCCATCAGAAAGAAGAATTAACCACAGGCTCAGCCTGCCCCCCGGAACCAGAACAGGGCCTGAAGCCATTCTGCGATTTTGCGGCCAGCTCCCATAAAAACGAGTTTTAAAATGGAGGTTCAGGGCACTGCAATTCACAAACCTGCAGAGTTATAAATGATAACTCTCGTCCACAAATATATTGAGGGAAGGCAAAGAAGAGGATTTGAAATCAAGGCAGAATTGCAGGAAACAGATTTCAGGAGGTAGATACGAATCGCCTTTAAAGCACATGAAAAGCGGCAAAACGTTGACAATGATGCCCTTGGCCAAAAAGGGCGTATGCGTTTTCTCCTGAATATATTCAGGAAAAAACGCATACGCCCTTTTTGGCCAAGCAAGCAACCTGGAAAGGCAAATCAGCTCTACAAAGAAGTCTCGCTTCCCATCGGTCAAAAGGGCCATGCTGGAAAAAGTGTCAAAACCAGAAATGCAGGACAGGCCATGGAGAAATGGGAGCCTTGCTACACTGATGGGCGGGATGTAAATTGCCAAGAGCCACTCTGGAGAAGTGTCCGGTGAGTCCTGAAACATCTGAAAAACACAGCTTAGAGAGCATAGGGCACTTCCACTCATGGGGGTATAAATTGGGAAAATTAAAAATCAGCAAGACACAAGCACCCCAAAGTTTAGGGCTGCTCTGTTGACCAGGACCTCCACTTCATTCCACCTTAAATATCCCAGGAAAGAGAAAAATGGATAAAGAAGTTGTGGTCCTTATGTACAATGGAATATCACTCAGCCAGGAAATCAATGTCGTAAGTTTAGTAGCAGCATGATGAGTGGATTTAGGTACGACGATTCTAAGTGAAATAAGTCACACAGAAAAGGACACTTCTCATAAGGTATCACTGATAGAGGGAATGTAAAAACCGTTACACTTGAACTGAATTACAAAACAGAACAGAGTCACACATGCAGAAAACACACTATGGCTGCTTAAGGGGAAAGGTGAGGTGGGGTGATACATAAAACAAGGGTATCAAATTAGCTCAGATACCGTTCCATAAACCCAATATGTAATAGACAAGACCTACTCCTTGCTCAGAGAACTGGACTCAACACGCCCTATTCACCGCACAAGAATATATCTGACTAATAATAATCGTAAAACCTATGTATTGATATCTCTCTGTTAGTGTGTCAAGTGGGTGTAAAGCGGCATAAACACAGCAGTGAAAAGCAGCTAAACCCCATTATAAAAATAAATTACTTTGAAACACCCATGAAACAAAGACAGTGAAAGAGAGAGAAATTCTTACACAATGCGTTCAGGGGCTGTGATGCAACCTGGATTGACCATATCTAGACGCACAGCTGGATGAGACATAAGGGTGGACACTCTTGGGGCTGAGAGGTTTGGTCAGGTTGGGTGAGCAAACGTAGACCCTTTAAAGGAATACTGCGTGGTACCCATCGCATGGGTCCCAAATCTCCAGGTTCAAGGGCATCTTCCTACATCAAAAACATGCATGAGAAACCCAGAAGATGGTTCACCGTGTGATGGGGAAAGGTTTCTAAAACGCACCTCATTTCTCATCTCCTTGTGCCCGGGTTCGCCATTCCAGCCGCTTTACTAGCAAGCTCCCTACTTGGAGCATCAGCACCTTTAACCTCCTTTTCCATACAGGTTGCAATTTGTCCTGAGGATAAACGGGAAGACGTGGAACCAACGAGAGACTAGCTCTTGGTGTTGGGACAGGCACAGGTCACTCTATTTTCCCATCAGAAAGAAGAATTAACCACAGGCTCAGCCTGCCCCCCGGAACCAGAACAGGGCCTGAAGCCATTCTGCGATTTTGCGGCCAGCTCCCATAAAAACGAGTTTTAAAATGGAGGTTCAGGGCACTGCAATTCACAAACCTGCAGAGTTATAAATGATAACTCTCGTCCACAAATATATTGAGGGAAGGCAAAGAAGAGGATTTGAAATCAAGGCAGAATTGCAGGAAACAGATTTCAGGAGGTAGATACGAATCGCCTTTAAAGCACATGAAAAGCGGCAAAACGTTGACAATGATGCCCTTGGCCAAAAAGGGCGTATGCGTTTTCTCCTGAATATATTCAGGAAAAAACGCATACGCCCTTTTTGGCCAAGCAAGCAACCTGGAAAGGCAAATCAGCGCTACAAAGAAGTCTCGCTTCCCATCGGTCAAAAGGGCCATGCTGAAAAAAGTGTCAAAACCAGAAATGCAGGACAGGCCATGGAGAAATGGGAGCCTTGCTACACTGATGGGCGGGATGTAAATTGCCAAGAGCCACTCTGGAGAAGTGTCCGGTGAGTCCTGAAACATCTGAAAAACACAGCTTAGAGAGCATAGGGCACTTCCACTCATGGGGGTATAAATTGGGAAAATTAAAAATCAGCAAGACACAAGCACCCCAAAGTTTAGGGCTGCTCTGTTGACCAGGACCTCCACTTCATTCCACCTTAAATATCCCAGGAAAGAGAAAAATGGATAAAGAAGTTGTGGTCCTTATGTACAATGGAATATCACTCAGCCAGGAAATCAATGTCGTAAGGTTAGTAGCAGCATGATGAGTGGATTTAGGTACGACGATTCTAAGTGAAATAAGTCACACAGAAAAGGACACTTCTCATAAGGTATCACTGATAGAGGGAATGTAAAAACTGTTACACTTGAACTGAATTACAAAACAGAACAGAGTCACACATGCAGAAAACACACTATGGCTGCTTAACGGGAAAGGTGAGGTAGGGTGATACATAAAACAAGGGTATCAAATTAGCTCAGATACCGTTCCATAAACCCAATATGTAATAGACAAGACCTACTCCTTGCTCAGAGAACTGGACTCAACACGCCCTATTCACCGCACAAGAATATATCTGACTAATAATAATTGTAAAACCTATGTATTGATATCTCTCTGTTAGTGTGTCAAGTGGGTGTAAAGCGGCATAAACACAGCAGTGAAAAGCAGCTAAACCCCATTATAAAAATAAATTACTTTGAAACACCCATGAAACAAAGACAGTGAAAGAGAGAGAAATTCTTACACAATGCGTTCAGGGGCTATGATGCAACCTGGATTGACCATATCAAGACGCACAGCTGGATGAGACATAAGGGTGGACACTCTTGGGGCTGAGAGGTTTGGTGAGGTTGGGTGAGCAAACGCAGACCCTTTAAAGTAATACTGCGTGGTACCCATCGCATGGGTCCGAAATCTCCAGGTTCAAGGGCATCTTCCTACATCAAAAACATGCATGAGAAACCCAGAAGATGGTACACCGTGTGATGGGGAAAGGTTTCTAAAACGCACCTCATTTCTCATCTCCTTGTGCCCAGGTTCGCCATTCCAGCCGCTTTACTAGCAAGCTCCCTACTTGGAGCATCAGCACCTTTAACCTCCTTTTCCATACAGGTTGCAATTTGTCCTGAGGATAAACGGGAAGACGTGGAACCAACGAGAGACTAGCTCTTGGTGTTGGGACAGGCACAGGTCACTCTATTTTCCCATCAGAAAGAAGAATTAACCACAGGCTCAGCCTGCCCCCCGGAACCAGAACAGGGCCTGAAGCCATTCTGCGATTTTGCGGCCAGCTCCCATAAAAACGAGTTTTAAAATGGAGGTTCAGGGCACTGCAATTCACAAACCTGCAGAGTTATAAATGATAACTCTCGTCCACAAATATATTGAGGGAAGGCAAAGAAGAGGATTTGAAATCAAGGCAGAATTGCAGGAAACAGATTTCAGGAGGTAGATACGAATCGCCTTTAAAGCACATGAAAAGCGGCAAAACGTTGACAATGATGCCCTTGGCCAAAAAGGGCGTATGCGTTTTCTCCTGAATATATTCAGGAAAAAACGCATACGCCCTTTTTGGCCAACCAAGCAACCTGGAAAGGCAAATCAGCGCTACAAAGAAGTCTCGCTTCCCATCGGTCAAAAGGGCCATGCTGAAAAAAGTGTCAAAACCAGAAATGCAGGACAGGCCATGGAGAAATGGGAGCCTTGCTACACTGATGGGCGGGATGTAAATTGCCAAGAGCCACTCTGGAGAAGTGTCCGGTGAGTCCTGAAACATCTGAAAAACACAGCTTAGAGAGCATAGGGCACTTCCACTCATGGGGGTATAAATTGGGAAAATTAAAAATCAGCAAGACACAAGCACCCCAAAGTTTAGGGCTGCTCTGTTGACCAGGACCTCCACTTCATTCCACCTTAAATATCCCAGGAAAGAGAAAAATGGATAAAGAAGTTGTGGTCCTTATGTACAATGGAATATCACTCAGCCAGGAAATCAATGTCGTAAGGTTAGTAGCAGCATGATGAGTGGATTTAGGTACGACGATTCTAAGTGAAATAAGTCACACAGAAAAGGACACTTCTCATAAGGTATCACTGATAGAGGGAATGTAAAAACTGTTACACTTGAACTGAATTACAAAACAGAACAGAGTCACACATGCAGAAAACACACTATGGCTGCTTAACGGGAAAGGTGAGGTAGGGTGATACATAAAACAAGGGTATCAAATTAGCTCAGATACCGTTCCATAAACCCAATATGTAATAGACAAGACCTACTCCTTGCTCAGAGAACTGGACTCAACACGCCCTATTCACCGCACAAGAATATATCTGACTAATAATAATTGTAAAACCTATGTATTGATATCTCTCTGTTAGTGTGTCAAGTGGGTGTAAAGCGGCATAAACACAGCAGTGAAAAGCAGCTAAACCCCATTATAAAAATAAATTACTTTGAAACACCCATGAAACAAAGACAGTGAAAGAGAGTGAAATTCTTACACAATGCGTTCAGGGGCTATGATGCAACCTGGATTGACCATATCAAGACGCACAGCTGGATGAGACATAAGGGTGGACACTCTTGGGGCTGAGAGGTTTGGTGAGGTTGGGTGAGCAAACGCAGACCCTTTAAAGTAATACTGCGTGGTACCCATCGCATGGGTCCGAAATCTCCAGGTTCAAGGGCATCTTCCTACATCAAAAACATGCATGAGAAACCCAGAAGATGGTACACCGTGTGATGGGGAAAGGTTTCTAAAACGCACCTCATTTCTCATCTCCTTGTGCCCGGGTTCGCCATTCCAGCCGCTTTACTAGCAAGCTCCCTACTTGGAGCATCAGCACCTTTAACCTCCTTTTCCATACAGGTTGCAATTTGTCCTGAGGATAAACGGGAAGACGTGGAACCAACGAGAGACTAGCTCTTGGTGTTGGGACAGGCACAGGTCACTCTATTTTCCCATCAGAAAGAAGAATTAACCACAGGCTCAGCCTGCCCCCCGGAACCAGAAAAGGGCCTGAAGCCATTCTGCGATTTTGCGGCCAGCTCCCATAAAAACGAGTTTTAAAATGGAGGTTCAGGGCACTGCAATTCACAAACCTGCAGAGTTATAAATGATAACTCTCGTCCACAAATATATTGAGGGAAGGCAAAGAAGAGGATTTGAAATCAAGGCAGAATTGCAGGAAACAGATTTCAGGAGGTAGATACGAATCGCCTTTAAAGCACATGAAAAGCGGCAAAACGTTGACAATGATGCCCTTGGCCAAAAAGGGCGTATGCGTTTTCTCCTGAATATATTCAGGAAAAAACGCATACGCCCTTTTTGGCCAAGCAAGCAACCTGGAAAGGCAAATCAGCGCTACAAAGAAGTCTCGCTTCCCATCGGTCAAAAGGGCCATGCTGAAAAAAGTGTCAAAACCAGAAATGCAGGACAGGCCATGGAGAAATGGGAGCCTTGCTACACTGATGGGCGGGATGTAAATTGCCAAGAGCCACTCTGGAGAAGTGTCCGGTGAGTCCTGAAACATCTGAAAAACACAGCTTAGAGAGCATAGGGCACTTCCACTCATGGGGGTATAAATTGGGAAAATTAAAAATCAGCAAGACACAAGCACCCCAAAGTTTAGGGCTGCTCTGTTGACCAGGACCTCCACTTCATTCCACCTTAAATATCCCAGGAAAGAGAAAAATGGATAAAGAAGTTGTGGTCCTTATGTACAATGGAATATCACTCAGCCAGGAAATCAATGTCGTAAGGTTAGTAGCAGCATGATGAGTGGATTTAGGTACGACGATTCTAAGTGAAATAAGTCACACAGAAAAGGACACTTCTCATAAGGTATCACTGATAGAGGGAATGTAAAAACTGTTACACTTGAACTGAATTACAAAACAGAACAGAGTCACACATGCAGAAAACACACTATGGCTGCTTAACGGGAAAGGTGAGGTAGGGTGATACATAAAACAAGGGTATCAAATTAGCTCAGATACCGTTCCATAAACCCAATATGTAATAGACAAGACCTACTCCTTGCTCAGAGAACTGGACTCAACACGCCCTATTCACCGCACAAGAATATATCTGACTAATAATAATTGTAAAACCTATGTATTGATATCTCTCTGTTAGTGTGTCAAGTGGGTGTAAAGCGGCATAAACACAGCAGTGAAAAGCAGCTAAACCCCATTATAAAAATAAATTACTTTGAAACACCCATGAAACAAAGACAGTGAAAGAGAGAGAAATTCTTACACAATGCGTTCAGGGGCTATGATGCAACCTGGATTGACCATATCAAGACGCACAGCTGGATGAGACATAAGGGTGGACACTCTTGGGGCTGAGAGGTTTGGTGAGGTTGGGTGAGCAAACGCAGACCCTTTAAAGTAATACTGCGTGGTACCCATCGCATGGGTCCGAAATCTCCAGGTTCAAGGGCATCTTCCTACATCAAAAACATGCATGAGAAACCCAGAAGATGGTACACCGTGTGATGGGGAAAGGTTTCTAAAACGCACCTCATTTCTCATCTCCTTGTGCCCGGGTTCGCCATTCCAGCCGCTTTACTAGCAAGCTCCCTACTTGGAGCATCAGCACCTTTAACCTCCTTTTCCATACAGGTTGCAATTTGTCCTGAGGATAAACGGGAAGACGTGGAACCAACGAGAGACTAGCTCTTGGTGTTGGGACAGGCACAGGTCACTCTATTTTCCCATCAGAAAGAAGAATTAACCACAGGCTCAGCCTGCCCCCCGGAACCAGAACAGGGCCTGAAGCCATTCTGCGATTTTGCGGCCAGCTCCCATAAAAACGAGTTTTAAAATGGAGGTTCAGGGCACTGCAATTCACAAACCTGCAGAGTTATAAATGATAACTCTCGTCCACAAATATATTGAGGGAAGGCAAAGAAGAGGATTTGAAATCAAGGCAGAATTGCAGGAAACAGATTTCAGGAGGTAGATACGAATCGCCTTTAAAGCACATGAAAAGCGGCAAAACGTTGACAATGATGCCCTTGGCCAAAAAGGGCGTATGCGTTTTCTCCTGAATATATTCAGGAAAAAACGCATACGCCCTTTTTGGCCAAGCAAGCAACCTGGAAAGGCAAATCAGCGCTACAAAGAAGTCTCGCTTCCCATCGGTCAAAAGGGCCATGCTGAAAAAAGTGTCAAAACCAGAAATGCAGGACAGGCCATGGAGAAATGGGAGCCTTGCTACACTGATGGGCGGGATGTAAATTGCCAAGAGCCACTCTGGAGAAGTGTCCGGTGAGTCCTGAAACATCTGAAAAACACAGCTTAGAGAGCATAGGGCACTTCCACTCATGGGGGTATAAATTGGGAAAATTAAAAATCAGCAAGACACAAGCACCCCAAAGTTTAGGGCTGCTCTGTTGACCAGGACCTCCACTTCATTCCACCTTAAATATCCCAGGAAAGAGAAAAATGGATAAAGAAGTTGTGGTCCTTATGTACAATGGAATATCACTCAGCCAGGAAATCAATGTCGTAAGGTTAGTAGCAGCATGATGAGTGGATTTAGGTACGACGATTCTAAGTGAAATAAGTCACACAGAAAAGGACACTTCTCATAAGGTATCACTGATAGAGGGAATGTAAAAACCGTTACACTTGAACTGAATTACAAAACAGAACAGAGTCACACATGCAGAAAACACACTATGGCTGCTTAACGGGAAAGGGGAGGTGGGGTGATACATAAAACAAGGGTATCAAATTAGCTCAGATACCGTTCCATAAACCCAATATGTAATAGACAAGACCTACTCCTTGCTCAGAGAACTGGACTCAACACGCCCTATTCACCGCACAAGAATATATCTGACTAATAATAATCGTAAACCTATGTATTGATATCTCTCTGTTAGTGTGTCAAGTGGGTGTAAAGCGGCATAAACACAGCAGTGAAAAGCAGCTAAACCCCATTATAAAAATAAATTACTTTGAAACACCCATGAAACAAAGACAGTGAAAGAGAGAGAAATTCTTACACAATGCGTTCAGGGGCTGTGATGCAACCTGGATTGACCATATCTAGACGCACAGCTGGATGAGACATAAGGGTGGACACTCTTGGGGCTGAGAGGTTTGGTGAGGTTGGGTGAGCAAACGCAGACCCTTTAAAGGAATACTGCGTGGTACCCATCGCATGGGTCCCAAATCTCCAGGTTCAAGGGCATCTTCCTACATCAAAAACATGCATGAGAAACCCAGAAGATGGTACACCGTGTGATGGGGAAAGGTTTCTAAAACGCACCTCATTTCTCATCTCCTTGTGCCCGGGTTCGCCATTCCAGCCGCTTTACTAGCAAGCTCCCTACTTGGAGCATCAGCACCTTTAACCTCCTTTTCCATACAGGTTGCAATTTGTCCTGAGGATAAACGGGAAGACGTGGAACCAACGAGAGACTAGCTCTTGGTGTTGGGACAGGCACAGGTCACTCTATTTTCCCATCAGAAAGAAGAATTAACCACAGGCTCAGCCTGCCCCCCGGAACCAGAACAGGGCCTGAAGCCATTCTGCGATTTTGCGGCCAGCTCCCATAAAAACGAGTTTTAAAATGGAGGTTCAGGGCACTGCAATTCACAAACCTGCAGAGTTATAAATGATAACTCTCGTCCACAAATATATTGAGGGAAGGCAAAGAAGAGGATTTGAAATCAAGGCAGAATTGCAGGAAACAGATTTCAGGAGGTAGATACGAATCGCCTTTAAAGCACATGAAAAGCGGCAAAACGTTGACAATGATGCCCTTGGCCAAAAAGGGCGTATGCGTTTTCTCCTGAATATATTCAGGAAAAAACGCATACGCCCTTTTTGGCCAAGCAAGCAACCTGGAAAGGCAAATCAGCTCTACAAAGAAGTCTCGCTTCCCATCGGTCAAAAGGGCCATGCTGGAAAAAGTGTCAAAACCAGAAATGCAGGACAGGCCATGGAGAAATGGGAGCCTTGCTACACTGATGGGCGGGATGTAAATTGCCAAGAGCCACTCTGGAGAAGTGTCCGGTGAGTCCTGAAACATCTGAAAAACACAGCTTAGAGAGCATAGGGCACTTCCACTCATGGGGGTATAAATTGGGAAAATTAAAAATCAGCAAGACACAAGCACCCCAAAGTTTAGGGCTGCTCTGTTGACCAGGACCTCCACTTCATTCCACCTTAAATATCCCAGGAAAGAGAAAAATGGATAAAGAAGTTGTGGTCCTTATGTACAATGGAATATCACTCAGCCAGGAAATCAATGTCGTAAGTTTAGTAGCAGCATGATGAGTGGATTTAGGTACGACGATTCTAAGTGAAATAAGTCACACAGAAAAGGACACTTCTCATAAGGTATCACTGATAGAGGGAATGTAAAAACCGTTACACTTGAACTGAATTACAAAACAGAACAGAGTCACACATGCAGAAAACACACTATGGCTGCTTAAGGGGAAAGGTGAGGTGGGGTGATACATAAAACAAGGGTATCAAATTAGCTCAGATACCGTTCCATAAACCCAATATGTAATAGACAAGACCTACTCCTTGCTCAGAGAACTGGACTCAACACGCCCTATTCACCGCACAAGAATATATCTGACTAATAATAATCGTAAAACCTATGTATTGATATCTCTCTGTTAGTGTGTCAAGTGGGTGTAAAGCGGCATAAACACAGCAGTGAAAAGCAGCTAAACCCCATTATAAAAATAAATTACTTTGAAACACCCATGAAACAAAGACAGTGAAAGAGAGAGAAATTCTTACACAATGCGTTCAGGGGCTGTGATGCAACCTGGATTGACCATATCTAGACGCACAGCTGGATGAGACATAAGGGTGGACACTCTTGGGGCTGAGAGGTTTGGTCAGGTTGGGTGAGCAAACGTAGACCCTTTAAAGGAATACTGCGTGGTACCCATCGCATGGGTCCCAAATCTCCAGGTTCAAGGGCATCTTCCTACATCAAAAACATGCATGAGAAACCCAGAAGATGGTTCACCGTGTGATGGGGAAAGGTTTCTAAAACGCACCTCATTTCTCATCTCCTTGTGCCCGGGTTCGCCATTCCAGCCGCTTTACTAGCAAGCTCCCTACTTGGAGCATCAGCACCTTTAACCTCCTTTTCCATACAGGTTGCAATTTGTCCTGAGGATAAACGGGAAGACGTGGAACCAACGAGAGACTAGCTCTTGGTGTTGGGACAGGCACAGGTCACTCTATTTTCCCATCAGAAAGAAGAATTAACCACAGGCTCAGCCTGCCCCCCGGAACCAGAACAGGGCCTGAAGCCATTCTGCGATTTTGCGGCCAGCTCCCATAAAAACGAGTTTTAAAATGGAGGTTCAGGGCACTGCAATTCACAAACCTGCAGAGTTATAAATGATAACTCTCGTCCACAAATATATTGAGGGAAGGCAAAGAAGAGGATTTGAAATCAAGGCAGAATTGCAGGAAACAGATTTCAGGAGGTAGATACGAATCGCCTTTAAAGCACATGAAAAGCGGCAAAACGTTGACAATGATGCCCTTGGCCAAAAAGGGCGTATGCGTTTTCTCCTGAATATATTCAGGAAAAAACGCATACGCCCTTTTTGGCCAAGCAAGCAACCTGGAAAGGCAAATCAGCGCTACAAAGAAGTCTCGCTTCCCATCGGTCAAAAGGGCCATGCTGAAAAAAGTGTCAAAACCAGAAATGCAGGACAGGCCATGGAGAAATGGGAGCCTTGCTACACTGATGGGCGGGATGTAAATTGCCAAGAGCCACTCTGGAGAAGTGTCCGGTGAGTCCTGAAACATCTGAAAAACACAGCTTAGAGAGCATAGGGCACTTCCACTCATGGGGGTATAAATTGGGAAAATTAAAAATCAGCAAGACACAAGCACCCCAAAGTTTAGGGCTGCTCTGTTGACCAGGACCTCCACTTCATTCCACCTTAAATATCCCAGGAAAGAGAAAAATGGATAAAGAAGTTGTGGTCCTTATGTACAATGGAATATCACTCAGCCAGGAAATCAATGTCGTAAGGTTAGTAGCAGCATGATGAGTGGATTTAGGTACGACGATTCTAAGTGAAATAAGTCACACAGAAAAGGACACTTCTCATAAGGTATCACTGATAGAGGGAATGTAAAAACTGTTACACTTGAACTGAATTACAAAACAGAACAGAGTCACACATGCAGAAAACACACTATGGCTGCTTAACGGGAAAGGTGAGGTAGGGTGATACATAAAACAAGGGTATCAAATTAGCTCAGATACCGTTCCATAAACCCAATATGTAATAGACAAGACCTACTCCTTGCTCAGAGAACTGGACTCAACACGCCCTATTCACCGCACAAGAATATATCTGACTAATAATAATTGTAAAACCTATGTATTGATATCTCTCTGTTAGTGTGTCAAGTGGGTGTAAAGCGGCATAAACACAGCAGTGAAAAGCAGCTAAACCCCATTATAAAAATAAATTACTTTGAAACACCCATGAAACAAAGACAGTGAAAGAGAGAGAAATTCTTACACAATGCGTTCAGGGGCTATGATGCAACCTGGATTGACCATATCAAGACGCACAGCTGGATGAGACATAAGGGTGGACACTCTTGGGGCTGAGAGGTTTGGTGAGGTTGGGTGAGCAAACGCAGACCCTTTAAAGTAATACTGCGTGGTACCCATCGCATGGGTCCGAAATCTCCAGGTTCAAGGGCATCTTCCTACATCAAAAACATGCATGAGAAACCCAGAAGATGGTACACCGTGTGATGGGGAAAGGTTTCTAAAACGCACCTCATTTCTCATCTCCTTGTGCCCGGGTTCGCCATTCCAGCCGCTTTACTAGCAAGCTCCCTACTTGGAGCATCAGCACCTTTAACCTCCTTTTCCATACAGGTTGCAATTTGTCCTGAGGATAAACGGGAAGACGTGGAACCAACGAGAGACTAGCTCTTGGTGTTGGGACAGGCACAGGTCACTCTATTTTCCCATCAGAAAGAAGAATTAACCACAGGCTCAGCCTGCCCCCCGGAACCAGAACAGGGCCTGAAGCCATTCTGCGATTTTGCGGCCAGCTCCCATAAAAACGAGTTTTAAAATGGAGGTTCAGGGCACTGCAATTCACAAACCTGCAGAGTTATAAATGATAACTCTCGTCCACAAATATATTGAGGGAAGGCAAAGAAGAGGATTTGAAATCAAGGCAGAATTGCAGGAAACAGATTTCAGGAGGTAGATACGAATCGCCTTTAAAGCACATGAAAAGCGGCAAAACGTTGACAATGATGCCCTTGGCCAAAAAGGGCGTATGCGTTTTCTCCTGAATATATTCAGGAAAAAACGCATACGCCCTTTTTGGCCAAGCAAGCAACCTGGAAAGGCAAATCAGCGCTACAAAGAAGTCTCGCTTCCCATCGGTCAAAAGGGCCATGCTGAAAAAAGTGTCAAAACCAGAAATGCAGGACAGGCCATGGAGAAATGGGAGCCTTGCTACACTGATGGGCGGGATGTAAATTGCCAAGAGCCACTCTGGAGAAGTGTCCGGTGAGTCCTGAAACATCTGAAAAACACAGCTTAGAGAGCATAGGGCACTTCCACTCATGGGGGTATAAATTGGGAAAATTAAAAATCAGCAAGACACAAGCACCCCAAAGTTTAGGGCTGCTCTGTTGACCAGGACCTCCACTTCATTCCACCTTAAATATCCCAGGAAAGAGAAAAATGGATAAAGAAGTTGTGGTCCTTATGTACAATGGAATATCACTCAGCCAGGAAATCAATGTCGTAAGGTTAGTAGCAGCATGATGAGTGGATTTAGGTACGACGATTCTAAGTGAAATAAGTCACACAGAAAAGGACACTTCTCATAAGGTATCACTGATAGAGGGAATGTAAAAACCGTTACACTTGAACTGAATTACAAAACAGAACAGAGTCACACATGCAGAAAACACACTATGGCTGCTTAACGGGAAAGGGGAGGTGGGGTGATACATAAAACAAGGGTATCAAATTAGCTCAGATACCGTTCCATAAACCCAATATGTAATAGACAAGACCTACTCCTTGCTCAGAGAACTGGACTCAACACGCCCTATTCACCGCACAAGAATATATCTGACTAATAATAATCGTAAACCTATGTATTGATATCTCTCTGTTAGTGTGTCAAGTGGGTGTAAAGCGGCATAAACACAGCAGTGAAAAGCAGCTAAACCCCATTATAAAAATAAATTACTTTGAAACACCCATGAAACAAAGACAGTGAAAGAGAGAGAAATTCTTACACAATGCGTTCAGGGGCTGTGATGCAACCTGGATTGACCATATCTAGACGCACAGCTGGATGAGACATAAGGGTGGACACTCTTGGGGCTGAGAGGTTTGGTGAGGTTGGGTGAGCAAACGCAGACCCTTTAAAGGAATACTGCGTGGTACCCATCGCATGGGTCCCAAATCTCCAGGTTCAAGGGCATCTTCCTACATCAAAAACATGCATGAGAAACCCAGAAGATGGTACACCGTGTGATGGGGAAAGGTTTCTAAAACGCACCTCATTTCTCATCTCCTTGTGCCCGGGTTCGCCATTCCAGCCGCTTTACTAGCAAGCTCCCTACTTGGAGCATCAGCACCTTTAACCTCCTTTTCCATACAGGTTGCAATTTGTCCTGAGGATAAACGGGAAGACGTGGAACCAACGAGAGACTAGCTCTTGGTGTTGGGACAGGCACAGGTCACTCTATTTTCCCATCAGAAAGAAGAATTAACCACAGGCTCAGCCTGCCCCCCGGAACCAGAACAGGGCCTGAAGCCATTCTGCGATTTTGCGGCCAGCTCCCATAAAAACGAGTTTTAAAATGGAGGTTCAGGGCACTGCAATTCACAAACCTGCAGAGTTATAAATGATAACTCTCGTCCACAAATATATTGAGGGAAGGCAAAGAAGAGGATTTGAAATCAAGGCAGAATTGCAGGAAACAGATTTCAGGAGGTAGATACGAATCGCCTTTAAAGCACATGAAAAGCGGCAAAACGTTGACAATGATGCCCTTGGCCAAAAAGGGCGTATGCGTTTTCTCCTGAATATATTCAGGAAAAAACGCATACGCCCTTTTTGGCCAAGCAAGCAACCTGGAAAGGCAAATCAGCTCTACAAAGAAGTCTCGCTTCCCATCGGTCAAAAGGGCCATGCTGGAAAAAGTGTCAAAACCAGAAATGCAGGACAGGCCATGGAGAAATGGGAGCCTTGCTACACTGATGGGCGGGATGTAAATTGCCAAGAGCCACTCTGGAGAAGTGTCCGGTGAGTCCTGAAACATCTGAAAAACACAGCTTAGAGAGCATAGGGCACTTCCACTCATGGGGGTATAAATTGGGAAAATTAAAAATCAGCAAGACACAAGCACCCCAAAGTTTAGGGCTGCTCTGTTGACCAGGACCTCCACTTCATTCCACCTTAAATATCCCAGGAAAGAGAAAAATGGATAAAGAAGTTGTGGTCCTTATGTACAATGGAATATCACTCAGCCAGGAAATCAATGTCGTAAGTTTAGTAGCAGCATGATGAGTGGATTTAGGTACGACGATTCTAAGTGAAATAAGTCACACAGAAAAGGACACTTCTCATAAGGTATCACTGATAGAGGGAATGTAAAAACCGTTACACTTGAACTGAATTACAAAACAGAACAGAGTCACACATGCAGAAAACACACTATGGCTGCTTAAGGGGAAAGGTGAGGTGGGGTGATACATAAAACAAGGGTATCAAATTAGCTCAGATACCGTTCCATAAACCCAATATGTAATAGACAAGACCTACTCCTTGCTCAGAGAACTGGACTCAACACGCCCTATTCACCGCACAAGAATATATCTGACTAATAATAATCGTAAAACCTATGTATTGATATCTCTCTGTTAGTGTGTCAAGTGGGTGTAAAGCGGCATAAACACAGCAGTGAAAAGCAGCTAAACCCCATTATAAAAATAAATTACTTTGAAACACCCATGAAACAAAGACAGTGAAAGAGAGAGAAATTCTTACACAATGCGTTCAGGGGCTGTGATGCAACCTGGATTGACCATATCTAGACGCACAGCTGGATGAGACATAAGGGTGGACACTCTTGGGGCTGAGAGGTTTGGTGAGGTTGGGTGAGCAAACGTAGACCCTTTAAAGGAATACTGCGTGGTACCCATCGCATGGGTCCCAAATCTCCAGGTTCAAGGGCATCTTCCTACATCAAAAACATGCATGAGAAACCCAGAAGATGGTTCACCGTGTGATGGGGAAAGGTTTCTAAAACGCACCTCATTTCTCATCTCCTTGTGCCCGGGTTCGCCATTCCAGCCGCTTTACTAGCAAGCTCCCTACTTGGAGCATCAGCACCTTTAACCTCCTTTTCCATACAGGTTGCAATTTGTCCTGAGGATAAACGGGAAGACGTGGAACCAACGAGAGACTAGCTCTTGGTGTTGGGACAGGCACAGGTCACTCTATTTTCCCATCAGAAAGAAGAATTAACCACAGGCTCAGCCTGCCCCCCGGAACCAGAACAGGGCCTGAAGCCATTCTGCGATTTTGCGGCCAGCTCCCATAAAAACGAGTTTTAAAATGGAGGTTCAGGGCACTGCAATTCACAAACCTGCAGAGTTATAAATGATAACTCTCGTCCACAAATATATTGAGGGAAGGCAAAGAAGAGGATTTGAAATCAAGGCAGAATTGCAGGAAACAGATTTCAGGAGGTAGATACGAATCGCCTTTAAAGCACATGAAAAGCGGCAAAACGTTGACAATGATGCCCTTGGCCAAAAAGGGCGTATGCGTTTTCTCCTGAATATATTCAGGAAAAAACGCATACGCCCTTTTTGGCCAAGCAAGCAACCTGGAAAGGCAAATCAGCGCTACAAAGAAGTCTCGCTTCCCATCGGTCAAAAGGGCCATGCTGAAAAAAGTGTCAAAACCAGAAATGCAGGACAGGCCATGGAGAAATGGGAGCCTTGCTACACTGATGGGCGGGATGTAAATTGCCAAGAGCCACTCTGGAGAAGTGTCCGGTGAGTCCTGAAACATCTGAAAAACACAGCTTAGAGAGCATAGGGCACTTCCACTCATGGGGGTATAAATTGGGAAAATTAAAAATCAGCAAGACACAAGCACCCCAAAGTTTAGGGCTGCTCTGTTGACCAGGACCTCCACTTCATTCCACCTTAAATATCCCAGGAAAGAGAAAAATGGATAAAGAAGTTGTGGTCCTTATGTACAATGGAATATCACTCAGCCAGGAAATCAATGTCGTAAGGTTAGTAGCAGCATGATGAGTGGATTTAGGTACGACGATTCTAAGTGAAATAAGTCACACAGAAAAGGACACTTCTCATAAGGTATCACTGATAGAGGGAATGTAAAAACCGTTACACTTGAACTGAATTACAAAACAGAACAGAGTCACACATGCAGAAAACACACTATGGCTGCTTAACGGGAAAGGTGAGGTGGGGTGATACATAAAACAAGGGTATCAAATTAGCTCAGATACCGTTCCATAAACCCAATATGTAATAGACAAGACCTACTCCTTGCTCAGAGAACTGGACTCAACACGCCCTATTCACCGCACAAGAATATATCTGACTAATAATAATTGTAAAACCTATGTATTGATATCTCTCTGTTAGTGTGTCAAGTGGGTGTAAAGCGGCATAAACACAGCAGTGAAAAGCAGCTAAACCCCATTATAAAAATAAATTACTTTGAAACACCCATGAAACAAAGACAGTGAAAGAGAGAGAAATTCTTACACAATGCGTTCAGGGGCTATGATGCAACCTGGATTGACCATATCTAGACGCACAGCTGGATGAGACATAAGGGTGGACACTCTTGGGGCTGAGAGGTTTGGTGAGGTTGGGTGAGCAAACGCAGACCCTTTAAAGTAATACTGCGTGGTACCCATCGCATGGGTCCGAAATCTCCAGGTTCAAGGGCATCTTCCTACATCAAAAACATGCATGAGAAACCCAGAAGATGGTACACCGTGTGATGGGGAAAGGTTTCTAAAACGCACCTCATTTCTCATCTCCTTGTGCCCGGGTTCGCCATTCCAGCCGCTTTACTAGCAAGCTCCCTACTTGGAGCATCAGCACCTTTAACCTCCTTTTCCATACAGGTTGCAATTTGTCCTGAGGATAAACGGGAAGACGTGGAACCAACGAGAGACTAGCTCTTGGTGTTGGGACAGGCACAGGTCACTCTATTTTCCCATCAGAAAGAAGAATTAACCACAGGCTCAGCCTGCCCCCCGGAACCAGAACAGGGCCTGAAGCCATTCTGCGATTTTGCGGCCAGCTCCCATAAAAACGAGTTTTAAAATGGAGGTTCAGGGCACTGCAATTCACAAACCTGCAGAGTTATAAATGATAACTCTCGTCCACAAATATATTGAGGGAAGGCAAAGAAGAGGATTTGAAATCAAGGCAGAATTGCAGGAAACAGATTTCAGGAGGTAGATACGAATCGCCTTTAAAGCACATGAAAAGCGGCAAAACGTTGACAATGATGCCCTTGGCCAAAAAGGGCGTATGCGTTTTCTCCTGAATATATTCAGGAAAAAACGCATACGCCCTTTTTGGCCAAGCAAGCAACCTGGAAAGGCAAATCAGCTCTACAAAGAAGTCTCGCTTCCCATCGGTCAAAAGGGCCATGCTGGAAAAAGTGTCAAAACCAGAAATGCAGGACAGGCCATGGAGAAATGGGAGCCTTGCTACACTGATGGGCGGGATGTAAATTGCCAAGAGCCACTCTGGAGAAGTGTCCGGTGAGTCCTGAAACATCTGAAAAACACAGCTTAGAGAGCATAGGGCACTTCCACTCATGGGGGTATAAATTGGGAAAATTAAAAATCAGCAAGACACAAGCACCACAAAGTTTAGGGCTGCTCTGTTGACCAGGACCTCCACTTCATTCCACCTTAAATATCCCAGGAAAGAGAAAAATGGATAAAGAAGTTGTGGTCCTTATGTACAATGGAATATCACTCAGCCAGGAAATCAATGTCGTAAGTTTAGTAGCAGCATGATGAGTGGATTTAGGTACGACGATTCTAAGTGAAATAAGTCACACAGAAAAGGACACTTCTCATAAGGTATCACTGATAGAGGGAATGTAAAAACCGTTACACTTGAACTGAATTACAAAACAGAACAGAGTCACACATGCAGAAAACACACTATGGCTGCTTAAGGGGAAAGGTGAGGTGGGGTGATACATAAAACAAGGGTATCAAATTAGCTCAGATACCGTTCCATAAACCCAATATGTAATAGACAAGACCTACTCCTTGCTCAGAGAACTGGACTCAACACGCCCTATTCACCGCACAAGAATATATCTGACTAATAATAATCGTAAAACCTATGTATTGATATCTCTCTGTTAGTGTGTCAAGTGGGTGTAAAGCGGCATAAACACAGCAGTGAAAAGCAGCTAAACCCCATTATAAAAATAAATTACTTTGAAACACCCATGAAACAAAGACAGTGAAAGAGAGAGAAATTCTTACACAATGCGTTCAGGGGCTGTGATGCAACCTGGATTGACCATATCTAGACGCACAGCTGGATGAGACATAAGGGTGGACACTCTTGGGGCTGAGAGGTTTGGTGAGGTTGGGTGAGCAAACGCAGACCCTTTAAAGGAATACTGCATGGTACCCATCGCATGGGTCCCAAATCTCCAGGTTCAAGGGCATCTTCCTACATCAAAAACATGCATGAGAAACCCAGAAGATGGTTCACCGTGTGATGGGGAAAGGTTTCTAAAACGCACCTCATTTCTCATCTCCTTGTGCCCGGGTTCGCCATTCCAGCCGCTTTACTAGCAAGCTCCCTACTTGGAGCATCAGCACCTTTAACCTCCTGTTCCATACAGGTTGCAATTTGTCCTGAGGATAAACGGGAAGACGTGGAACCAACGAGAGACTAGCTCTTGGTGTTGGGACAGGCACAGGTCACTCTATTTTCCCATCAGAAAGAAGAATTAACCACAGGCTCAGCCTGCCCCCCAGAACCAGAACAGGGTCTGAAGCCATTCTGCGATTTTGCGGCCAGTTCCCATAAAAACGAGTTGTAAAATGGAGGTTCAAGGCACTGCAATTCACAAACCTGCAGAGTTATAAATGATAACTCTCGTCCACAAATATATTGAGGGAAGGCAAAGAAGAGGATTTGAAATCAAGGCAGAATTGCAGGAAACAGATTTCAGGAGGTAGATACGAATCGCCTTTAAAGCACATGAAAAGCGGCAAAACGTTGACAATGATGCCCTTGGCCAAAAAGGGCGTATGCGTTTTTTCCTGAATATATTCAGGAAAAAACGCATACGCCCTTTTTGGCCAACCAAGCAACCTGGAAAGGCAAATCAGCGCTACAAAGAAGTCTCGCTTCCCATCGGTCAAAAGGGCCATGCTGAAAAAAGTGTCAAAACCAGAAATGCAGGACAGGCCATGGAGAAATGGGAGCCTTGCTACACTGATGGGCGGGATGTAAATTGCCAAGAGCCACTCCGGAGAAGTGTCCGGTGAGTCCTGAAACATCTGAAAAACACAGCTTAGAGAGCATAGGGCACTTCCACTCATGGGGGTATAAATTGGGAAAATTAAAAATCAGCAAGACACAAGCACCCCAAAGTTTAGGGCTGCTCTGTTGACCAGGACCTCCACTTCATTCCACCTTAAATATCCCAGGAAAGAGAAAAATGGATAAAGAAGTTGTGGTCCTTATGTACAATGGAATATCACTCAGCCATGAAATCAATGTCGTAAGGTTAGTAGCAGCATGATGAGTGGATTTAGGTACGACGATTCTAAGTGAAATAAGTCACACAGAAAAGGACACTTCTCATAAGGTATCACTGATAGAGGGAATGTAAAAACCGTTACACTTGAACTGAATTACAAAACAGAACAGAGTCACACATGCAGAAAACACACTATGGCTGCTTAACGGGAAAGGTGAGGTGGGGTGATACATAAAACAAGGGTATCAAATTAGCTCAGATACCGTTCCATAAACCCAATATGTAATAGACAAGACCTACTCCTTGCTCAGAGAACTGGACTCAACACGCCCTATTCACCGCACAAGAATATATCTGAATAATAATAATCGTAAAACCTATGTATTGATATCTCTCTGTTAGTGTGTCAAGTGGGTGTAAAGCGGCATAAACACAGCAGTGAAAAGCAGCTAAACCCCATTATAAAAATAAATTACTTTGAAACACCCATGAAACAAAGACAGTGAAACAGAGAGAAATTCTTACACAATGCGTTCAGGGGCTGTGATGCAACCTGGATTGACCATATCTAGACGCACAGCTGGATGAGACATAAGGGTGGACACTCTTGGGGCTGAGAGGTTTGGTGAGGTTGGGTGAGCAAACGCAGACCCTTTAAAGGAATACTGCGTGGTACCCATCGCATGGGTCCCAAATCTCCAGGTTCAAGGGCATCTTCCTACATCAAAAACATGCATGAGAAACCCAGAAGATGGTACACCGTGTGATGGGGAAAGGTTTCTAAAACGCACCTCATTTCTCATCTCCTTGTGCCCGGGTTCGCCATTCCAGCCGCTTTACTAGCAAGCTCCCTACTTGGAGCATCAGCACCTTTAACCTCCTTTTCCATACAGGTTGCAATTTGTCCTGAGGATAAACGGGAAGACGTGGAACCAACGAGAGACTAGCTCTTGGTGTTGGGACAGGCACAGGTCACTCTATTTTCCCATCAGAAAGAAGAATTAACCACAGGCTCAGCCTGCCCCCCGGAACCAGAACAGGGCCTGAAGCCATTCTGCGATTTTGCGGCCAGCTCCCATAAAAACGAGTTGTAAAATGGAGGTTCAGGGCACTGCAATTCACAAACCTGCAGAGTTATAAATGATAACTCTCGTCCACAAATATATTGAGGGGAGGCCAAGAAGAGGATTTGAAATCAAGGCAGAATTGCAGGAAACAGATTTCAGGAGGTAGATACGAATCGCCTTTAAAGCACATGAAAAGCGGCAAAACGTTGACAATGATGCCCTTGGCCAAAAAGGGCGTATGCGTTTTTTCCTGAATATATTCAGGAAAAAACGCATACGCCCTTTTTGGCCAACCAAGCAACCTGGAAAGGCAAATCAGCGCTACAAAGAAGTCTCGCTTCCCATCGGTCAAAAGGGCCATGCTGAAAAAAGTGTCAAAACCAGAAATGCAGGACAGGCCATGGAGAAATGGGAGCCTTGCTACACTGATGGGCGGGATGTAAATTGCCAAGAGCCACTCTGGAGAAGTGTCCGGTGAGTCCTGAAACATCTGAAAAACACAGCTTAGAGAGCATAGGGCACTTCCACTCATGGGGGTATAAATTGGGAAAATTAAAAATCAGCAAGACACAAGCACCCCAAAGTTTAGGGCTGCTCTGTTGACCAGGACCTCCACTTCATTCCACCTTAAATATCCCAGGAAAGAGAAAAATGGATAAAGAAGTTGTGGTCCTTATGTACAATGGAATATCACTCAGCCATGAAATCAATGTCGTAAGGTTAGTAGCAGCATGATGAGTGGATTTAGGTACGACGATTCTAAGTGAAATAAGTCACACAGAAAAGGACACTTCTCATAAGGTATCACTGATAGAGGGAATGTAAAAACCGTTACACTTGAACTGAATTACAAAACAGAACAGAGTCACACATGCAGAAAACACACTATGGCTGCTTAACGGGAAAGGTGAGGTGGGGTGATACATAAAACAAGGGTATCAAATTAGCTCAGATACCGTTCCATAAACCCAATATGTAATAGACAAGACCTACTCCTTGCTCAGAGAACTGGACTCAACACGCCCTATTCACCGTACAAGACTATATCTGACTAATAATAATCGTAAAACCTATGTATTGATATCTCTCTGTTAGTGTGTCAAGTGGGTGTAAAGCGGCATAAACACAGCAGTGAAAAGCAGCTAAACCCCATTATAAAAATAAATTACTTTGAAACACCCATGAAACAAAGACAGTGAAAGAGAGAGAAATTCTTACACAATGCGTTCAGGGGCTGTGATGCAACCTGGATTGACCATATCTAGACGCACAGCTGGATGAGACATAAGGGTGGACACTCTTGGGGCTGAGAGGTTTGGTGAGGTTGGGTGAGCAAACGCAGACCCTTTAAAGGAATACTGCGTGGTACCCATCGCATGGGTCCCAAATCTCCAGGTTCAAGGGCATCTTCCTACATCAAAAACATGCATGAGAAACCCAGAAGATGGTACACCGTGTGATGGGGAAAGGTTTCTAAAACGCACCTCATTTCTCATCTCCTTGTGCCCGGGTTCGCCATTCCAGCCGCTTTACTAGCAAGCTCCCTACTTGGAGCATCAGCACCTTTAACCTCCTGTTCCGTACAGGTTGCAATTTGTCCTGAGGATAAACGGGAAGACGTGGAACCAACGAGAGACTAGCTCTTGGTGTTGGGACAGGCACTGGTCACTCTATTTTCCCATCAGAAAGAAGAATTAATCACAGGCTCAGCCTGCCCCCCGGAACCAGAACAGGGCCTGAAGCCATTCTGCGATTTTGCGGCCAGCTCCCATAAACACGAGTTGTAGAATGGAGGTTCAGGGCACAGCAATTCACAAACCTGCAGAGTTATAAATGATAACTATCGTCCACAAATATACTGAGGGAAGGCAAAGAAGAGGATTTGAAATCAAGGCAGAATTGCAGGAAACAGATTTCAGGAGGTAGATTCGAATCGCCTTTAAAGCACATGAAAAGCGGCAAAACGTTGACAATGATGCCCTTGGCCAAAAAGGGCGTATGCGTTTTTTCCTGAATATATTCAGGAAAAAACGCATACGCCCTTTTTGGCCAACCAAGCAACCTGGAAAGGCAAATCAGCGCTACAAAGAAGTCTCGCTTCCCATCGGTCAAAAGGGCCATGCTGAAAAAAGTGTCAAAACCAGAAATGCAGGACAGGCCATGGAGAAATGGGAGCCTTGCTACACTGATGGGCGGGATGTAAATTGCCAAGAGCCACTCCGGAGAAGTGTCCGGTGAGTCCTGAAACATCTGAAAAACACAGCTTAGAGAGCATAGGGCACTTCCACTCATGGGGGTATAAATTGGGAAAATTAAAAATCAGCAAGACACAAGCACCCCAAAGTTTAGGGCTGCTCTGTTGACCAGGACCTCCACTTCATTCCACCTTAAATATCCCAGGAAAGAGAAAAATGGATAAAGAAGTTGTGGTCCTTATGTACAATGGAATATCACTCAGCCAGGAAATCAATGTCGTAAGGTTAGTAGCAGCATGATGAGTGGATTTAGGTACGACGATTCTAAGTGAAATAAGTCACACAGAAAAGGACACTTCTCATAAGGTATCACTGATAGAGGGAATGTAAAAACCGTTACACTTGAACTGAATTACAAAACAGAACAGAGTCACACATGCAGAAAACACACTATGGCTGCTTAACGGGAAAGGTGAGGTGGGGTGATACATAAAACAAGGGTATCAAATTAGCTCAGATACCGTTCCATAAACCCAATATGTAATAGACAAGACCTACTCCTTGCTCAGAGAACTGGACTCAACACGCCCTATTCACCGTACAAGACTATATCTGACTAATAATAATCGTAAAACCTATGTATTGATATCTCTCTGTTAGTGTGTCAAGTGGGTGTAAAGCGGCATAAACACAGCAGTGAAAAGCAGCTAAACCCCATTATAAAAATAAATTACTTTGAAACACCCATGAAACAAAGACAGTGAAAGAGAGAGAAATTCTTACACAATGCGTTCAGGGGCTGTGATGCAACCTGGATTGACCATATCTAGACGCACAGCTGGATGAGACATAAGGGTGGACACTCTTGGGGCTGAGAGGTTTGGTGAGGTTGGGTGAGCAAACGCAGACCCTTTAAAGGAATACTGCGTGGTACCCATCGCATGGGTCCCAAATCTCCAGGTTCAAGGGCATCTTCCTACATCAAAAACATGCATGAGAAACCCAGAAGATGGTACACCGTGTGATGGGGAAAGGTTTCTAAAACGCACCTCATTTCTCATCTCCTTGTGCCCGGGTTCGCCATTCCAGCCGCTTTACTAGCAAGCTCCCTACTTGGAGCATCAGCACCTTTAACCTCCTGTTCCGTACAGGTTGCAATTTGTCCTGAGGATAAACGGGAAGACGTGGAACCAACGAGAGACTAGCTCTTGGTGTTGGGACAGGCACTGGTCACTCTATTTTCCCATCAGAAAGAAGAATTAATCACAGGCTCAGCCTGCCCCCCGGAACCAGAACAGGGCCTGAAGCCATTCTGCGATTTTGCGGCCAGCTCCCATAAACACGAGTTGTAGAATGGAGGTTCAGGGCACAGCAATTCACAAACCTGCAGAGTTATAAATGATAACTATCGTCCACAAATATACTGAGGGAAGGCAAAGAAGAGGATTTGAAATCAAGGCAGAATTGCAGGAAACAGATTTCAGGAGGTAGATTCGAATCGCCTTTAAAGCACATGAAAAGCGGCAAAACGTTGACAATGATGCCCTTGGCCAAAAAGGGCGTATGCGTTTTTTCCTGAATATATTCAGGAAAAAACGCATACGCCCTTTTTGGCCAACCAAGCAACCTGGAAAGGCAAATCAGCGCTACAAAGAAGTCTCGCTTCCCATCGGTCAAAAGGGCCATGCTGAAAAAAGTGTCAAAACCAGAAATGAAGGACAGGCCATGGAGAAATGGGAGCCTTGCTACACTGATGGGCGGGATGTAAATTGCCAAGAGCCACTCCGGAGAAGTGTCCGGTGAGTCCTGAAACATCTGAAAAACACAGCTTAGAGAGCATAGGGCACTTCCACTCATGGGGGTATAAATTGGGAAAATTAAAAATCAGCAAGACACAAGCACCCCAAAGTTTAGGGCTGCTCTGTTGACCAGGACCTCCACTTCATTCCACCTTAAATATCCCAGGAAAGAGAAAAATGGATAAAGAAGTTGTGGTCCTTATGTACAATGGAATATCACTCAGCCATGAAATCAATGTCGTAAGGTTAGTAGCAGCATGATGAGTGGATTTAGGTACGACGATTCTAAGTGAAATAAGTCACACAGAAAAGGACACTTCTCATAAGGTATCACTGATAGAGGGAATGTAAAAACCGTTACACTTGAACTGAATTACAAAACAGAACAGAGTCACACATGCAGAAAACACACTATGGCTGCTTAACGGGAAAGGTGAGGTGGGGTGATACATAAAACAAGGGTATCAAATTAGCTCAGATACCGTTCCATAAACCCAATATGTAATAGACAAGACCTACTCCTTGCTCAGAGAACTGGACTCAACACGCCCTATTCACCGCACAAGAATATATCTGACTAATAATAATCGTAAAACCTATGTATTGATATCTCTCTGTTAGTGTGTCAAGTGGGTGTAAAGCGGCATAAACACAGCAGTGAAAAGCAGCTAAACCCCATTATAAAAATAAATTACTTTGAAACACCCATGAAACAAAGACAGTGAAACAGAGAGAAATTCTTACACAATGCGTTCAGGGGCTGTGATGCAACCTGGATTGACCATATCTAGACGCACAGCTGGATGAGACATAAGGGTGGACACTCTTGGGGCTGAGAGGTTTGGTGAGGTTGGGTGAGCAAACGCAGACCCTTTAAAGGAATACTGCGTGGTACCCATCGCATGGGTCCCAAATCTCCAGGTTCAAGGGCATCTTCCTACATCAAAAACATGCATGAGAAACCCAGAAGATGGTACACCGTGTGATGGGGAAAGGTTTCTAAAACGCACCTCATTTCTCATCTCCTTGTGCCCGGGTTCGCCATTCCAGCCGCTTTACTAGCAAGCTCCCTACTTGGAGCATCAGCACCTTTAACCTCCTTTTCCATACAGGTTGCAATTTGTCCTGAGGATAAACGGGAAGACGTGGAACCAACGAGAGACTAGCTCTTGGTGTTGGGACAGGCACAGGTCACTCTATTTTCCCATCAGAAAGAAGAATTAACCACAGGCTCAGCCTGCCCCCCGGAACCAGAACAGGGCCTGAAGCCATTCTGCGATTTTGCGGCCAGCTCCCATAAAAACGAGTTGTAAAATGGAGGTTCAGGGCACTGCAATTCACAAACCTGCAGAGTTATAAATGATAACTCTCGTCCACAAATATATTGAGGGGAGGCCAAGAAGAGGATTTGAAATCAAGGCAGAATTGCAGGAAACAGATTTCAGGAGGTAGATACGAATCGCCTTTAAAGCACATGAAAAGCGGCAAAACGTTGACAATGATGCCCTTGGCCAAAAAGGGCGTATGCATTTTTTCCTGATTATATTCAGGAAAAAACGCATACGCCCTTTTTGGCCAACCAAGCAACCTGGAAAGGCAAATCAGCGCTACAAAGAAGTCTCGCTTCCCATCGGTCAAAAGGGCCATGCTGAAAAAAGTGTCAAAACCAGAAATGCAGGACAGGCCATGGAGAAATGGGAGCCTTGCTACACTGATGGGCGGGATGTAAATTGCCAAGAGCCACTCTGGAGAAGTGTCCGGTGAGTCCTGAAACATCTGAAAAACACAGCTTAGAGAGCATAGGGCACTTCCACTCATGGGGGTATAAATTGGGAAAATTAAAAATCAGCAAGACACAAGCACCCCAAAGTTTAGGGCTGCTCTGTTGACCAGGACCTCCACTTCATTCCACCTTAAATATCCCAGGAAAGAGAAAAATGGATAAAGAAGTTGTGGTCCTTATGTACAATGGAATATCACTCAGCCAGGAAATCAATGTCGTAAGGTTAGTAGCAGCATGATGAGTGGATTTAGGTACGACGATTCTAAGTGAAATAAGTCACACAGAAAAGGACACTTCTCATAAGGTATCACTGATAGAGGGAATGTAAAAACCGTTACACTTGAACTGAATTACAAAACAGAACAGAGTCACACATGCAGAAAACACACTATGGCTGCTTAACGGGAAAGGTGAGGTGGGGTGATACATAAAACAAGGGTATCAAATTAGCTCAGATACCGTTCCATAAACCCAATATGTAATAGACAAGACCTACTCCTTGCTCAGAGAACTGGACTCAACACGCCCTATTCACCGTACAAGACTATATCTGACTAATAATAATCGTAAAACCTATGTATTGATATCTCTCTGTTAGTGTGTCAAGTGGGTGTAAAGCGGCATAAACACAGCAGTGAAAAGCAGCTAAACCCCATTATAAAAATAAATTACTTTGAAACACCCATGAAACAAAGACAGTGAAAGAGAGAGAAATTCTTACACAATGCGTTCAGGGGCTGTGATGCAACCTGGATTGACCATATCTAGACGCACAGCTGGATGAGACATAAGGGTGGACACTCTTGGGGCTGAGAGGTTTGGTGAGGTTGGGTGAGCAAACGCAGACCCTTTAAAGGAATACTGCGTGGTACCCATCGCATGGGTCCCAAATCTCCAGGTTCAAGGGCATCTTCCTACATCAAAAACATGCATGAGAAACCCAGAAGATGGTACACCGTGTGATGGGGAAAGGTTTCTAAAACGCACCTCATTTCTCATCTCCTTGTGCCCGGGTTCGCCATTCCAGCCGCTTTACTAGCAAGCTCCCTACTTGGAGCATCAGCACCTTTAACCTCCTGTTCCGTACAGGTTGCAATTTGTCCTGAGGATAAACGGGAAGACGTGGAACCAACGAGAGACTAGCTCTTGGTGTTGGGACAGGCACTGGTCACTCTATTTTCCCATCAGAAAGAAGAATTAATCACAGGCTCAGCCTGCCCCCCGGAACCAGAACAGGGCCTGAAGCCATTCTGCGATTTTGCGGCCAGCTCCCATAAACACGAGTTGTAGAATGGAGGTTCAGGGCACAGCAATTCACAAACCTGCAGAGTTATAAATGATAACTATCGTCCACAAATATACTGAGGGAAGGCAAAGAAGAGGATTTGAAATCAAGGCAGAATTGCAGGAAACAGATTTCAGGAGGTAGATTCGAATCGCCTTTAAAGCACATGAAAAGCGGCAAAACGTTGACAATGATGCCCTTGGCCAAAAAGGGCGTATGCGTTTTTTCCTGAATATATTCAGGAAAAAACGCATACGCCCTTTTTGGCCAACCAAGCAACCTGGAAAGGCAAATCAGCGCTACAAAGAAGTCTCGCTTCCCATCGGTCAAAAGGGCCATGCTGAAAAAAGTGTCAAAACCAGAAATGCAGGACAGGCCATGGAGAAATGGGAGCCTTGCTACACTGATGGGCGGGATGTAAATTGCCAAGAGCCACTCCGGAGAAGTGTCCGGTGAGTCCTGAAACATCTGAAAAACACAGCTTAGAGAGCATAGGGCACTTCCACTCATGGGGGTATAAATTGGGAAAATTAAAAATCAGCAAGACACAAGCACCCCAAAGTTTAGGGCTGCTCTGTTGACCAGGACCTCCACTTCATTCCACCTTAAATATCCCAGGAAAGAGAAAAATGGATAAAGAAGTTGTGGTCCTTATGTACAATGGAATATCACTCAGCCATGAAATCAATGTCGTAAGGTTAGTAGCAGCATGATGAGTGGATTTAGGTACGACGATTCTAAGTGAAATAAGTCACACAGAAAAGGACACTTCTCATAAGGTATCACTGATAGAGGGAATGTAAAAACCGTTACACTTGAACTGAATTACAAAACAGAACAGAGTCACACATGCAGAAAACACACTATGGCTGCTTAACGGGAAAGGTGAGGTGGGGTGATACATAAAACAAGGGTATCAAATTAGCTCAGATACCGTTCCATAAACCCAATATGTAATAGACAAGACCTACTCCTTGCTCAGAGAACTGGACTCAACACGCCCTATTCACCGCACAAGAATATATCTGACTAATAATAATCGTAAAACCTATGTATTGATATCTCTCTGTTAGTGTGTCAAGTGGGTGTAAAGCGGCATAAACACAGCAGTGAAAAGCAGCTAAACCCCATTATAAAAATAAATTACTTTGAAACACCCATGAAACAAAGACAGTGAAACAGAGAGAAATTCTTACACAATGCGTTCAGGGGCTGTGATGCAACCTGGATTGACCATATCTAGACGCACAGCTGGATGAGACATAAGGGTGGACACTCTTGGGGCTGAGAGGTTTGGTGAGGTTGGGTGAGCAAACGCAGACCCTTTAAAGGAATACTGCGTGGTACCCATCGCATGGGTCCCAAATCTCCAGGTTCAAGGGCATCTTCCTACATCAAAAACATGCATGAGAAACCCAGAAGATGGTACACCGTGTGATGGGGAAAGGTTTCTAAAACACACCTCATTTCTCATCTCCTTGTGCCCGGGTTCGCCATTCCAGCCGCTTTACTAGCAAGCTCCCTACTTGGAGCATCAGCACCTTTAACCTCCTGTTCCGTACAGGTTGCAATTTGTCCTGAGGATAAACGGGAAGACGTGGAACCAACGAGAGACTATCTCTTGGTGTTGGGACAGGCACAGGTCACTCTATTTTCCCATCAGAAAGAAGAATTAACCACAGGCTCAGCCTGCCCCCCGGAACCAGAACAGGGCCTGAAGCCATTCTGCGATTTTGCGGCCAGCTCCCATAAAAACGAGTTGTAAAATGGAGGTTCAGGGCACTGCAATTCACAAACCTGCAGAGTTATAAATGATAACTCCCGTCCACAAATATATTGAGGGAAGGCAAAGAAGAGGATTTGAAATCAAGGCAGAATTGCAGGAAACAGATTTCAGGAGGTAGATACGAATCGCCTTTAAAGCACATGAAAAGCGGCAAAACGTTGACAATGATGCCCTTGGCCAAAAAGGGCGTATGCGTTTTTTCCTGAATATATTCAGGAAAAAACGCATACGCCCTTTTTGGCCAACCAAGCAACCTGGAAAGGCAAATCAGCGCTACAAAGAAGTCTCGCTTCCCATCGGTCAAAAGGGCCATGCTGAAAAAAGTGTCAAAACCAGAAATGCAGGACAGGCCATGGAGAAATGGGAGCCTTGCTACACTGATGGGCGGGATGTAAATTGCCAAGAGCCACTCTGGAGAAGTGTCCGGTGAGTCCTGAAACATCTGAAAAACACAGCTTAGAGAGCATAGGGCACTTCCACTCATGGGGGTATAAATTGGGAAAATTAAAAATCAGCAAGACACAAGCACCCCAAAGTTTAGGGCTGCTCTGTTGACCAGGACCTCCACTTCATTCCACCTTAAATATCCCAGGAAAGAGAAAAATGGATAAAGAAGTTGTGGTCCTTATGTACAATGGAATATCACTCAGCCAGGAAATCAATGTCGTAAGGTTAGTAGCAGCATGATGAGTGGATTTAGGTACGACGATTCTAAGTGAAATAAGTCACACAGAAAAGGACACTTCTCTTAAGGTATCACTGATAGAGGGAATGTAAAAACTGTTACACTTGAACTGAATTACAAAACAGAACAGAGTCACACATGCAGAAAACACACTATGGCTGCTTAACGGGAAAGGTGAGGTAGGGTGATACATAAAACAAGGGTATCAAATTAGCTCAGATACCGTTCCATAAACCCAATATGTAATAGACAAGACCTACTCCTTGCTCAGAGAACTGGACTCAACACGCCCTATTCACCGCACAAGAATATATCTGACTAATAATAATTGTAAAACCTATGTATTGATATCTCTCTGTTAGTGTGTCAAGTGGGTGTAAAGCGGCATAAACACAGCAGTGAAAAGCAGCTAAACCCCATTATAAAAATAAATTACTTTGAAACACCCATGAAACAAAGACAGTGAAAGAGAGAGAAATTCTTACACAATGCGTTCAGGGGCTATGATGCAACCTGGATTGACCATATCAAGACGCACAGCTGGATGAGACATAAGGGTGGACACTCTTGGGGCTGAGAGGTTTGGTGAGGTTGGGTGAGCAAACGCAGACCCTTTAAAGTAATACTGCGTGGTACCCATCGCATGGGTCCGAAATCTCCAGGTTCAAGGGCATCTTCCTACATCAAAAACATGCATGAGAAACCCAGAAGATGGTACACTGTGTGATGGGGAAAGGTTTCTAAAACGCACCTCATTTCTCATCTCCTTGTGCCCGGGTTCGCCATTCCAGCCGCTTTACTAGCAAGCTCCCTACTTGGAGCATCAGCACCTTTAACCTCCTTTTCCATACAGGTTGCAATTTGTCCTGAGGATAAACGGGAAGACGTGGAACCAACGAGAGACTAGCTCTTGGTGTTGGGACAGGCACAGGTCACTCTATTTTCCCATCAGAAAGAAGAATTAACCACAGGCTCAGCCTGCCCCCCGGAACCAGAACAGGGCCTGAAGCCATTCTGCGATTTTGCGGCCAGCTCCCATAAAAACGAGTTGTAAAATGGAGGTTCAGGGCACTGCAATTCACAAACCTGCAGAGTTATAAATGATAACTCTCGTCCACAAATATATTGAGGGAAGGCAAAGAAGAGGATTTGAAATCAAGGCAGAATTGCAGGAAACAGATTTCAGGAGGTAGATACGAATCGCCTTTAAAGCACATGAAAAGCGGCAAAACGTTGACAATGATGCCCTTGGCCAAAAAGGGCGTATGCGTTTTTTCCTGAATATATTCAGGAAAAAACGCATACGCCCTTTTTGGCCAACCAAGCAACCTGGAAAGGCAAATCAGCGCTACAAAGAAGTCTCGCTTCCCATCGGTCAAAAGGGCCATGCTGAAAAAAGTGTCAAAACCAGAAATGCAGGACAGGCCATGGAGAAATGGGAGCCTTGCTACACTGATGGGCGGGATGTAAATTGCCAAGAGCCACTCTGGAGAAGTGTCCGGTGAGTCCTGAAACATCTGAAAAACACAGCTTAGAGAGCATAGGGCACTTCCACTCATGGGGGTATAAATTGGGAAAATTAAAAATCAGCAAGACACAAGCACCCCAAAGTTTAGGGCTGCTCTGTTGACCAGGACCTCCACTTCATTCCACCTTAAATATCCCAGGAAAGAGAAAAATGGATAAAGAAGTTGTGGTCCTTATGTACAATGGAATATCACTCAGCCAGGAAATCAATGTGGTAAGGTTAGTAGCAGCATGATGAGTGGATTTAGGTACGACGATTCTAAGTGAAATAAGTCACACAGAAAAGGACACTTCTCATAAGGTATCACTGATAGAGGGAATGTAAAAACCGTTACACTTGAACTGAATTACAAAACAGAACAGAGTCACACATGCAGAAAACACACTATGGCTGCTTAACGGGAAAGGTGAGGTGGGGTGATACATAAAACAAGGGTATCAAATTAGCTCAGATACCGTTCCATAAACCCAATATGTAATAGACAAGACCTACTCCTTGCTCAGAGAACTGGACTCAACACGCCCTATTCACCGTACAAGACTATATCTGACTAATAATAATCGTAAAACCTATGTATTGATATCTCTCTGTTAGTGTGTCAAGTGGGTGTAAAGCGGCATAAACACAGCAGTGAAAAGCAGCTAAACCCCATTATAAAAATAAATTACTTTGAAACACCCATGAAACAAAGACAGTGAAAGAGAGAGAAATTCTTACACAATGCGTTCAGGGGCTGTGATGCAACCTGGATTGACCATATCTAGACGCACAGCTGGATGAGACATAAGGGTGGACACTCTTGGGGCTGAGAGGTTTGGTGAGGTTGGGTGAGCAAACGCAGACCCTTTAAAGTAATACTGCGTGGTACCCATCGCATGGGTCCCAAATCTCCAGGTTCAAGGGCATCTTCCTACATCAAAAACATGCATGAGAAACCCAGAAGATGGTACACCGTGTGATGGGGAAAGGTTTCTAAAACGCACCTCATTTCTCATCTCCTTGTGCCCGGGTTCGCCATTCCAGCCGCTTTACCAGCAAGCTCCCTACTTGGAGCATCAGCACCTTTAACCTCCTGTTCCGTACAGGTTGCAATTTGTCCTGAGGATAAACGGGAAGACGTGGAACCAACGAGAGACTAGCTCTTGGTGTTGGGACAGGCACTGGTCACTCTATTTTCCCATCAGAAAGAAGAATTAACCACAGGCTCAGCCTGCCCCCCGGAACCAGAACAGGGCCTGAAGCCATTCTGCGATTTTGCGGCCAGCTCCCATAAACACGAGTTGTAGAATGGAGGCTCAGGGCACTGCAATTCACAAACCTGCAGAGTTATAAATGATAACTCTCGTCCACAAATATACTGAGGGAAGGCAAAGAAGAGGATTTGAAATCAAGGCAGAATTGCAGGAAACAGATTTCAGGAGGTAGATACGAATCGCCTTTAAAGCACATGAAAAGCGGCAAAACGTTGACAATGATGCCCTTGGCCAAAAAGGGCGTATGCGTTTTTTCCTGAATATATTCAGGAAAAAACGCATACGCCCTTTTTGGCCAACCAAGCAACCTGGAAAGGCAAATCAGCGCTACAAAGAAGTCTCGCTTCCCATCGGTCAAAAGGGCCATGCTGAAAAAAGTGTCAAAACCAGAAATGCAGGACAGGCCATGGAGAAATGGGAGCCTTGCTACACTGATGGGCGGGATGTAAATTGCCAAGAGCCACTCTGGAGAAGTGTCCGGTGAGTCCTGAAACATCTGAAAAACACAGCTTAGAGAGCATAGGGTACTTCCACTCATGGGGGTATAAATTGGGAAAATTAAAAATCAGCAAGACACAAGCACCCCAAAGTTTAGGGCTGCTCTGTTGACCAGGACCTCCACTTCATTCCACCTTAAATATCCCAGGAAAGAGAAAAATAGATAAAGAAGTTGTGGTCCTTATGTACAATGGAATATCACTCAGCCAGGAAATCAATGTCGTAAGGTTAGTAGCAGCATGATGAGTGGATTTAGGTACGACGATTCTAAGTGAAATAAGTCACACAGAAAAGGACACTTCTCATAAGGTATCACTGATAGAGGGAATGTAAAAACCGTTACACTTGAACTGAATTACAAAACAGAACAGAGTCACACATGCAGAAAACACACTATGGCTGCTTAACGGGAAAGGTGAGGTGGGGTGATACATAAAACAAGGGTATCAAATTAGCTCAGATACCGTTCCATAAACCCAATATGTAATAGACAAGACCTACTCCTTGCTCAGAGAACTGGACTCAACACGCCCTATTCACCGCACAAGACTATATCTGACTAATAATAATCGTAAAACCTATGTATTGATATCTCTCTGTTAGTGTGTCAAGTGGGTGTAAAGCGGCATAAACACAGCAGTGAAAAGCAGCTAAATCCCATTATAAAAATAAATTACTTTGAAACACCCATGAAACAGAGACAGTGAAAGAGAGCGAAATTCTTACACAATGCGTTCAGGGGCTGTGATGCAACCTGGATTGACCATATCTAGACCCACAGCTGGATGAGACATAAGGGTGGACACTCTTGGGGCTGAGAGGTTTGGTGAGGTTGGGTGAGCAAACGCAGACCCTTTAAAGGAATACTGCGTGGTACCCATCGCATGGGTCCCAAATCTCCAGGTTCAAGGGCATCTTCCTACATCAAAAACATGCATGAGAAACCCAGAAGATGGTACACCGTGTGATGGGGAAAGGTTTCTAAAACGCACCTCATTTCTCATCTCCTTGTGCCCGGGTTCGCCATTCCAGCCTCTTTACTAGCAAGCTCCCTACTTGGAGCATCAGCACCTTTAACCTCCTGTTCCATACAGGTTGCAATTTGTCCTGAGGATAAACGGGAAGACGTGGAACCAACGAGAGACTATCTCTTGGTGTTGGGACAGGCACAGGTCACTCTATTTTCCCATCAGAAAGAAGAATTAACCACAGGCTCAGCCTGCGCCCCGGAACCAGAACAGGGCCTGAAGCCATTCTGCGATTTTGCGGCCAGCTCCCATAAAAACGAGTTGTAAAATGGAGGTTCAGGGCACTGCAATTCACAAACCTGCAGAGTTATAAATGATAACTCCCGTCCACAAATATATTGAGGGAAGGCAAAGAAGAGGATTTGAAATCAAGGCAGAATTGCAGGAAACAGATTTCAGGAGGTAGATACGAATCGCCTTTAAAGCACATGAAAAGCGGCAAAACGTTGACAATGATGCCCTTGGCCAAAAAGGGCGTATGCGTTTTTTCCTGAATATATTCAGGAAAAAACGCATACGCCCTTTTTGGCCAACCAAGCAACCTGGAAAGGCAAATCAGCGCTACAAAGAAGTCTCGCTTCCCATCGGTCAAAAGGGCCATGCTGAAAAAAGTGTCAAAACCAGAAATGCAGGACAGGCCATGGAGAAATGGGAGCCTTGCTACACTGATGGGCGGGATGTAAATTGCCAAGAGCCACTCCGGAGAAGTGTCCGGTGAGTCCTGAAACATCTGAAAAACACAGCTTAGAGAGCATAGGGCACTTCCACTCATGGGGGTATAAATTGGGAAAATTAAAAATCAGCAAGACACAAGCACCCCAAAGTTTAGGGCTGCTCTGTTGACCAGGACCTCCACTTCATTCCACCTTAAATATCCCAGGAAAGAGAAAAATGGATAAAGAAGTTGTGGTCCTTATGTACAATGGAATATCACTCAGCCATGAAATCAATGTCGTAAGGTTAGTAGCAGCATGATGAGTGGATTTAGGTACGACGATTCTAAGTGAAATAAGTCACACAGAAAAGGACACTTCTCATAAGGTATCACTGATAGAGGGAATGTAAAAACCGTTACACTTGAACTGAATTACAAAACAGAACAGAGTCACACATGCAGAAAACACACTATGGCTGCTTAACGGGAAAGGTGAGGTGGGGTGATACATAAAACAAGGGTATCAAATTAGCTCAGATACCGTTCCATAAACCCAATATGTAATAGACAAGACCTACTCCTTGCTCAGAGAACTGGACTCAACACGCCCTATTCACCGCACAAGAATATATCTGACTAATAATAATCGTAAAACCTATGTATTGATATCTCTCTGTTAGTGTGTCAAGTGGGTGTAAAGCGGCATAAACACAGCAGTGAAAAGCAGCTAAACCCCATTATAAAAATAAATTACTTTGAAACACCCATGAAACAAAGACAGTGAAACAGAGAGAAATTCTTACACAATGCGTTCAGGGGCTGTGATGCAACCTGGATTGACCATATCTAGACGCACAGCTGGATGAGACATAAGGGTGGACACTCTTGGGGCTGAGAGGTTTGGTGAGGTTGGGTGAGCAAACGCAGACCCTTTAAAGTAATACTGCGTGGTACCCATCGCATGGGTCCCAAATCTCCAGGTTCAAGGGCATCTTCCTACATCAAAAACATGCATGAGAAACCCAGAAGATGGTACACCGTGTGATGGGGAAAGGTTTCTAAAACGCACCTCATTTCTCATCTCCTTGTGCCCGGGTTCGCCATTCCAGCCGCTTTACTAGCAAGCTCCCTACTTGGAGCATCAGCACCTTTAACCTCCTTTTCCATACAGGTTGCAATTTGTCCTGAGGATAAACGGGAAGACGTGGAACCAACGAGAGACTAGCTCTTGGTGTTGGGACAGGCACAGGTCACTCTATTTTCCCATCAGAAAGAAGAATTAACCACAGGCTCAGCCTGCCCCCCGGAACCAGAACAGGGCCTGAAGCCATTCTGCGATTTTGCGGCCAGCTCCCATAAAAACGAGTTGTAAAATGGAGGTTCAGGGCACTGCAATTCACAAACCTGCAGAGTTATAAATGATAACTCTCGTCCACAAATATATTGAGGGGAGGCCAAGAAGAGGATTTGAAATCAAGGCAGAATTGCAGGAAACAGATTTCAGGAGGTAGATACGAATCGCCTTTAAAGCACATGAAAAGCGGCAAAACGTTGACAATGATGCCCTTGGCCAAAAAGGGCGTATGCGTTTTTTCCTGAATATATTCAGGAAAAAACGCATACGCCCTTTTTTGCCAACCAAGCAACCTGGAAAGGCAAATCAGCGCTACAAAGAAGTCTCGCTTCCCATCGGTCAAAAGGGCCATGCTGAAAAAAGTGTCAAAACCAGAAATGCAGGACAGGCCATGGAGAAATGGGAGCCTTGCTACACTGATGGGCGGGATGTAAATTGCCAAGAGCCACTCTGGAGAAGTGTCCGGTGAGTCCTGAAACATCTGAAAAACACAGCTTAGAGAGCATAGGGCACTTCCACTCATGGGGGTATAAATTGGGAAAATTAAAAATCAGCAAGACACAAGCACCCCAAAGTTTAGGGCTGCTCTGTTGACCAGGACCTCCACTTCATTCCACCTTAAATATCCCAGGAAAGAGAAAAATGGATAAAGAAGTTGTGGTCCTTATGTACAATGGAATATCACTCAGCCATGAAATCAATGTCGTAAGGTTAGTAGCAGCATGATGAGTGGATTTAGGTACGACGATTCTAAGTGAAATAAGTCACACAGAAAAGGACACTTCTCATAAGGTATCACTGATAGAGGGAATGTAAAAACCGTTACACTTGAACTGAATTACAAAACAGAACAGAGTCACACATGCAGAAAACACACTATGGCTGCTTAAGGGGAAAGGTGAGGTGGGGTGATACATAAAACAAGGGTATCAAATTAGCTCAGATACCGTTCCATAAACCCAATATGTAATAGACAAGACCTACTCCTTGCTCAGAGAACTGGACTCAACACGCCCTATTCACCGCACAAGAATATATCTGACTAATAATAATCGTAAAACCTATGTATTGATATCTCTCTGTTAGTGTGTCAAGTGGGTGTAAAGCGGCATAAACACAGCAGTGAAAAGCAGCTAAACCCCATTATAAAAATAAATTACTTTGAAACACCCATGAAACAAAGACAGTGAAAGAGAGAGAAATTCTTACACAATGCGTTCAGGGGCTGTGATGCAACCTGGATTGACCATATCTAGACGCACAGCTGGATGAGACATAAGGGTGGACACTCTTGGGGCTGAGAGGTTTGGTGAGGTTGGGTGAGCAAACGCAGACCCTTTAAAGGAATACTGCGTGGTACCCATCGCATGGGTCCCAAATCTCCAGGTTCAAGGGCATCTTCCTACATCAAAAACATGCATGAGAAACTCAGAAGATGGTACACCATGTGATGGGGAAAGGTTTCTAAAACGCACCTCATTTCTCATCTCCTTGTGCCCGGGTTCGCCATTCCAGCCGCTTTACTAGCAAGCTCCCTACTTGGAGCATCAGCACCTTTAACCTCCTGTTCCATACAGGTTGCAATTTGTCCTGAGGATAAACGGGAAGACGTGGAACCAACGAGAGACTAGCTCTTGGTGTTGGGACAGGCACAGGTCACTCTATTTTCCCATCAGAAAGAAGAATTAACCACAGGCTCAGCCTGCCCCCCGGAACCAGAACAGGGCCTGAAGCCATTCTGCGATTTTGCGGCCAGCTCCCATAAAAACGAGTTGTAAAATGGAGGTTCAGGGCACTGCAATTCACAAACCTGCAGAGTTATAAATGATAACTCCCGTCCACAAATATATTGAGGGAAGGCCAAGAAGAGGATTTGAAATCAAGGCAGAATTGCAGGAAACAGATTTCAGGAGGTAGATACGAATCGCCTTTAAAGCACATGAAAAGCGGCAAAACGTTGACAATGATGCCCTTGGCCAAAAAGGGCGTATGCGTTTTTTCCTGAATATATTCAGGAAAAAACGCATACGCCCTTTTTGGCCAACCAAGCAACCTGGAAAGGCAAATCAGCGCTACAAAGAAGTCTCGCTTCCCATCGGTCAAAAGGGCCATGCTGAAAAAAGTGTCAAAACCAGAAATGCAGGACAGGCCATGGAGAAATGGGAGCCTTGCTACACTGATGGGCGGGATGTAAATTGCCAAGAGCCACTCTGGAGAAGTGTCCGGTGAGTCCTGAAACATCTGAAAAACACAGCTTAGAGAGCATAGGGCACTTCCACTCATGGGGGTATAAATTGGGAAAATTAAAAATCAGCAAGACACAAGCACCCCAAAGTTTAGGGCTGCTCTGTTGACCAGGACCTCCACTTCATTCCACCTTAAATATCCCAGGAAAGAGAAAAATGGATAAAGAAGTTGTGGTCCTTATGTACAATGGAATATCACTCAGCCATGAAATCAATGTCGTAAGGTTAGTAGCAGCATGATGAGTGGATTTAGGTACGACGATTCTAAGTGAAATAAGTCACACAGAAAAGGACACTTCTCATAAGGTATCACTGATAGAGGGAATGTAAAAACCGTTACACTTGAACTGAATTACAAAACAGAACAGAGTCACACATGCAGAAAACACACTATGGCTGCTTAACGGGAAAGGTGAGGTGGGGTGATACATAAAACAAGGGTATCAAATTAGCTCAGATACCGTTCCATAAACCCAATATGTAATAGACAAGACCTACTCCTTGCTCAGAGAACTGGACTCAACACGCCCTATTCACCGCACAAGAATATATCTGACTAATAATAATCGTAAAACCTATGTATTGATATCTCTCTGTTAGTGTGTCAAGTGGGTGTAAAGCGGCATAAACACAGCAGTGAAAAGCAGCTAAACCCCATTATAAAAATAAATTACTTTGAAACACCCATGAAACAAAGACAGTGAAAGAGAGAGAAATTCTTACACAATGCGTTCAGGGGCTGTGATGCAACCTGGATTGACCATATCTAGACGCACAGCTGGAGGAGACATAAGGGTGGACACTCTTGGGGCTGAGAGGTTTGGTGAGGTTGGGTGAGCAAACGCAGACCCTTTAAAGGAATACTGCGTGGTACCCATCGCATGGGTCCCAAATCTCCAGGTTCAAGGGCATCTTCCTACATCAAAAACATGCATGAGAAACCCAGAAGATGGTACACCGTGTGATGGGGAAAGGTTTCTAAAACGCACCTCATTTCTCATCTCCTTGTGCCCGGGTTCGCCATTCCAGCCGCTTTACTAGCAAGCTCCCTACTTGGAGCATCAGCACCTTTAACCTCCTGTTCCATACAGGTTGCAATTTGTCCTGAGGATAAACGGGAAGACGTGGAACCAACGAGAGACTAGCTCTTGGTGTTGGGACAGGCACAGGTCACTCTATTTTCCCATCAGAAAGAAGAATTAACCACAGGCTCAGCCTGACCCCCGGAACCAGAACAGGGCCTGAAGCCATTCTGCGATTTTGCGGCCAGCTCCCATAAAAACGAGTTGTAAAATGGAGGTTCAGGGCACTGCAATTCACAAACCTGCAGAGTTATAAATGATAACTCCCGTCCACAAATATATTGAGGGAAGGCAAAGAAGAGGATTTGAAATCAAGGCAGAATTGCAGGAAACAGATTTCAGGAGGTAGATACGAATCGCCTTTAAAGCACATGAAAAGCGGCAAAACGTTGACAATGATGCCCTTGGCCAAAAAGGGCGTATGCGTTTTTTCCTGAATATATTCAGGAAAAAACGCATACGCCCTTTTTGGCCAACCAAGCAACCTGGAAAGGCAAATCAGCGCTACAAAGAAGTCTCGCTTCCCATCGGTCAAAAGGGCCATGCTGAAAAAAGTGTCAAAACCAGAAATGCAGGACAGGCCATGGAGAAATGGGAGCCTTGCTACACTGATGGGCGGGATGTAAATTGCCAAGAGCCACTCCGGAGAAGTGTCCGGTGAGTCCTGAAACATCTGAAAAACACAGCTTAGAGAGCATAGGGCACTTCCACTCATGGGGGTATAAATTGGGAAAATTAAAAATCAGCAAGACACAAGCACCCCAAAGTTTAGGGCTGCTCTGTTGACCAGGACCTCCACTTCATTCCACCTTAAATATCCCAGGAAAGAGAAAAATGGATAAAGAAGTTGTGGTCCTTATGTACAATGGAATATCACTCAGCCATGAAATCAATGTCGTAAGGTTAGTAGCAGCATGATGAGTGGATTTAGGTACGACGATTCTAAGTGAAATAAGTCACACAGAAAAGGACACTTCTCATAAGGTATCACTGATAGAGGGAATGTAAAAACCGTTACACTTGAACTGAATTACAAAACAGAACAGAGTCACACATGCAGAAAACACACTATGGCTGCTTAAGGGGAAAGGTGAGGTGGGGTGATACATAAAACAAGGGTATCAAATTAGCTCAGATACCGTTCCATAAACCCAATATGTAATAGACAAGACCTACTCCTTGCTCAGAGAACTGGACTCAACACGCCCTATTCACCGCACAAGAATATATCTGACTAATAATAATCGTAAAACCTATGTATTGATATCTCTCTGTTAGTGTGTCAAGTGGGTGTAAAGCGGCATAAACACAGCAGTGAAAAGCAGCTAAACCCCATTATAAAAATAAATTACTTTGAAACACCAATGAAACAAAGACAGTGAAAGAGAGAGAAATTCTTACACAATGCGTTCAGGGGCTGTGATGCAACCTGGATTGACCATATCTAGACGCACAGCTGGATGAGACATAAGGGTGGACACTCTTGGGGCTGAGAGGTTTGGTGAGGTTGGGTGAGCAAACGCAGACCCTTTAAAGGAATACTGCGTGGTACCCATCGCATGGGTCCCAAATCTCCAGGTTCAAGGGCATCTTCCTACATCAAAAACATGCATGAGAAACTCAGAAGATGGTACACCATGTGATGGGGAAAGGTTTCTAAAACGCACCTCATTTCTCATCTCCTTGTGCCCGGGTTCGCCATTCCAGCCGCTTTACTACCAAGCTCCCTACTTGGAGCATCAGCACCTTTAACCTCCTGTTCCATACAGGTTGCAATTTGTCCTGAGGATAAACGGGAAGACGTGGAACCAACGAGAGACTAGCTCTTGGTGTTGGGACAGGCACAGGTCACTCTATTTTCCCATCAGAAAGAAGAATTAACCACAGGCTCAGCCTGCCCCCCGGAACCAGAACAGGGCCTGAAGCCATTCTGCGATTTTGCGGCCAGCTCCCATAAAAACGAGTTGTAAAATGGAGGTTCAGGGCACTGCAATTCACAAACCTGCAGAGTTATAAATGATAACTCCCGTCCACAAATATATTGAGGGAAGGCAAAGAAGAGGATTTGAAATCAAGGCAGAATTGCAGGAAACAGATTTCAGGAGGTAGATACGAATCGCCTTTAAAGCACATGAAAAGCGGCAAAACGTTGACAATGATGCCCTTGGCCAAAAAGGGCGTATGCGTTTTCTCCTGAATATATTCAGGAAAAAACGCATAGGCCCTTTTTGGCCAAGCAAGCAACCTGGAAAGGCAAATCAGCGCTACAAAGAAGTCTCGCTTCCCATCGGTCAAAAGGGCCATGCTGAAAAAAGTGTCAAAACCAGAAATGCAGGACAGGCCATGGAGAAATGGGAGCCTTGCTACACTGATGGGCGGGATGTAAATTGCCAAGAGCCACTCTGGAGAAGTGTCCGGTGAGTCCTGAAACATCTGAAAAACACAGCTTAGAGAGCATAGGGCACTTCCACTCATGGGGGTATAAATTGGGAAAATTAAAAATCAGCAAGACACAAGCACCCCAAAGTTTAGGGCTGCTCTGTTGACCAGGACCTCCACTTCATTCCACCTTAAATATCCCAGGAAAGAGAAAAATGGATAAAGAAGTTGTGGTCCTTATGTACAATGGAATATCACTCAGCCAGGAAATCAATGTCGTAAGGTTAGTAGCAGCATGATGAGTGGATTTAGGTACGACGATTCTAAGTGAAATAAGTCACACAGAAAAGGACACTTCTCATAAGGTATCACTGATAGAGGGAATGTAAAAACTGTTACACTTGAACTGAATTACAAAACAGAACAGAGTCACACATGCAGAAAACACACTATGGCTGCTTAACGGGAAAGGTGAGGTAGGGTGATACATAAAACAAGGGTATCAAATTAGCTCAGATACCGTTCCATAAACCCAATATGTAATAGACAAGACCTACTCCTTGCTCAGAGAACTGGACTCAACACGCCCTATTCACCGCACAAGAATATATCTGACTAATAATAATTGTAAAACCTATGTATTGATATCTCTCTGTTAGTGTGTCAAGTGGGTGTAAAGCGGCATAAACACAGCAGTGAAAAGCAGCTAAACCCCATTATAAAAATAAATTACTTTGAAACACCCATGAAACAAAGACAGTGAAAGAGAGAGAAATTCTTACACAATGCGTTCAGGGGCTATGATGCAACCTGGATTGACCATATCAAGACGCACAGCTGGATGAGACATAAGGGTGGACACTCTTGGGGCTGAGAGGTTTGGTGAGGTTGGGTGAGCAAACGCAGACCCTTTAAAGTAATACTGCGTGGTACCCATCGCATGGGTCCGAAATCTCCAGGTTCAAGGGCATCTTCCTACATCAAAAACATGCATGAGAAACCCAGAAGATGGTACACCGTGTGATGGGGAAAGGTTTCTAAAACGCACCTCATTTCTCATCTCCTTGTGCCCGGGTTCGCCATTCCAGCTGCTTTACTAGCAAGCTCCCTACTTGGAGCATCAGCACCTTTAACCTCCTGTTCCATACAGGTTGCAATTTGTCCTGAGGATAAACGGGAAGACGTGGAACCAACGAGAGACTAGCTCTTGGTGTTGGGACAGGCACTGGTCACTCTATTTTCCCATCAGAAAGAAGAATTAACCACAGGCTCAGCCTGCCCCCCGGAACCAGAACAGGGCCTGAAGCCATTCTGCGATTTTGCGGCCAGCTCCCATAAAAACGAGTTTTAAAATGGAGGTTCAGGGCACTGCAATTCACAAACCTGCAGAGTTATAAATGATAACTCTCGTCCACAAATATATTGAGGGAAGGCAAAGAAGAGGATTTGAAATCAAGGCAGAATTGCAGGAAACAGATTTCAGGAGGTAGATACGAATCGCCTTTAAAGCACATGAAAAGCGGCAAAACGTTGACAATGATGCCCTTGGCCAAAAAGGGCGTATGCGTTTTCTCCTGAATATATTCAGGAAAAAACGCATACGCCCTTTTTGGCCAAGCAAGCAACCTGGAAAGGCAAATCAGCGCTACAAAGAAGTCTCGCTTCCCATCGGTCAAAAGGGCCATGCTGAAAAAAGTGTCAAAACCAGAAATGCAGGACAGGCCATGGAGAAATGGGAGCCTTGCTACACTGATGGGCGGGATGTAAATTGCCAAGAGCCACTCTGGAGAAGTGTCCGGTGAGTCCTGAAACATCTGAAAAACACAGCTTAGAGAGCATAGGGCACTTCCACTCATGGGGGTATAAATTGGGAAAATTAAAAATCAGCAAGACACAAGCACCCCAAAGTTTAGGGCTGCTCTGTTGACCAGGACCTCCACTTCATTCCACCTTAAATATCCCAGGAAAGAGAAAAATGGATAAAGAAGTTGTGGTCCTTATGTACAATGGAATATCACTCAGCCAGGAAATCAATGTCGTAAGGTTAGTAGCAGCATGATGAGTGGATTTAGGTACGACGATTCTAAGTGAAATAAGTCACACAGAAAAGGACACTTCTCATAACGTATCACTGATAGAGGGAATGTAAAAACTGTTACACTTGAACTGAATTACAAAACAGAACAGAGTCACACATGCAGAAAACACACTATGGCTGCTTAACGGGAAAGGTGAGGTAGGGTGATACATAAAACAAGGGTATCAAATTAGCTCAGATACCGTTCCATAAACCCAATATGTAATAGACAAGACCTACTCCTTGCTCAGAGAACTGGACTCAACACGCCCTATTCACCGCACAAGAATATATCTGACTAATAATAATTGTAAAACCTATGTATTGATATCTCTCTGTTAGTGTGTCAAGTGGGTGTAAAGCGGCATAAACACAGCAGTGAAAAGCAGCTAAACCCCATTATAAAAATAAATTACTTTGAAACACCCATGAAACAAAGACAGTGAAAGAGAGAGAAATTCTTACACAATGCGTTCAGGGGCTATGATGCAACCTGGATTGACCATATCAAGACGCACAGCTGGATGAGACATAAGGGTGGACACTCTTGGGGCTGAGAGGTTTGGTGAGGTTGGGTGAGCAAACGCAGACCCTTTAAAGTAATACTGCGTGGTACCCATCGCATGGGTCCGAAATCTCCAGGTTCAAGGGCATCTTCCTACATCAAAAACATGCATGAGAAACCCAGAAGATGGTACACCGTGTGATGGGGAAAGGTTTCTAAAACGCACCTCATTTCTCATCTCCTTGTGCCCGGGTTCGCCATTCCAGCCGCTTTACTAGCAAGCTCCCTACTTGGAGCATCAGCACCTTTAACCTCCTTTTCCATACAGGTTGCAATTTGTCCTGAGGATAAACGGGAAGACGTGGAACCAACGAGAGACTAGCTCTTGGTGTTGGGACAGGCACAGGTCACTCTATTTTCCCATCAGAAAGAAGAATTAACCACAGGCTCAGCCTGCCCCCCGGAACCAGAACAGGGCCTGAAGCCATTCTGCGATTTTGCGGCCAGCTCCCATAAAAACGAGTTGTAAAATGGAGGTTCAGGGCACTGCAATTCACAAACCTGCAGAGTTATAAATGATAACTCTCGTCCACAAATATATTGAGGGAAGGCAAAGAAGAGGATTTGAAATCAAGGCAGAATTGCAGGAAACAGATTTCAGGAGGTAGATACGAATCGCCTTTAAAGCACATGAAAAGCGGCAAAACGTTGACAATGATGCCCTTGGCCAAAAAGGGCGTATGCGTTTTCTCCTGAATATATTCAGGAAAAAACGCATACGCCCTTTTTGGCCAAGCAAGCAACCTGGAAAGGCAAATCAGCGCTACAAAGAAGTCTCGCTTCCCATCGGTCAAAAGGGCCATGCTGAAAAAAGTGTCAAAACCAGAAATGCAGGACAGGCCATGGAGAAATGGGAGCCTTGCTACACTGATGGGCGGGATGTAAATTGCCAAGAGCCACTCTGGAGAAGTGTCCGGTGAGTCCTGAAACATCTGAAAAACACAGCTTAGAGAGCATAGGGCACTTCCACTCATGGGGGTATAAATTGGGAAAATTAAAAATCAGCAAGACACAAGCACCCCAAAGTTTAGGGCTGCTCTGTTGACCAGGACCTCCACTTCATTCCACCTTAAATATCCCAGGAAAGAGAAAAATGGATAAAGAAGTTGTGGTCCTTATGTACAATGGAATATCACTCAGCCATGAAATCAATGTCGTAAGGTTAGTAGCAGCATGATGAGTGGATTTAGGTACGACGATTCTAAGTGAAATAAGTCACACAGAAAAGGACACTTCTCATAAGGTATCACTGATAGAGGGAATGTAAAAACCGTTACACTTGAACTGAATTACAAAACAGAACAGAGTCACACATGCAGAAAACACACTATGGCTGCCTAACGGGAAAGGTGAGGTGGGGTGATACATAAAACAAGGGTATCAAATTAGCTCAGATACCGTTCCATAAACCCAATATGTAATAGACAAGACCTACTCCTTGCTCAGAGAACTGGACTCAACACGCCCTATTCACCGCACAAGAATATATCTGACTAATAATAATCGTAAAACCTATGTATTGATATCTCTCTGTTAGTGTGTCAAGTGGGTGTAAAGCGGCATAAACACAGCAGTGAAAAGCAGCTAAACCCCATTATAAAAATAAATTACTTTGAAACACCCATGAAACAAAGACAGTGAAACAGAGAGAAATTCTTACACAATGCGTTCAGGGGCTGTGATGCAACCTGGATTGACCATATCTAGATGCACAGCTGGATGAGACATAAGGGTGGACACTCTTGGGGCTGAGAGGTTTGGTGAGGTTGGGTGAGCAAACGCAGACCCTTTAAAGGAATACTGCGTGGTACCCATCGCATGGGTCCCAAATCTCCAGGTTCAAGGGCATCTTCCTACATCAAAAACATGCATGAGAAACCCAGAAGATGGTACACCGTGTGATGGGGAAAGGTTTCTAAAACGCACCTCATTTCTCATCTCCTTGTGCCCGGGTTCGCCATTCCAGCCTCTTTACTAGCAAGCTCCCTACTTGGAGCATCAGCACCTTTAAGCTCCTGTTCCATACAGGTTGCAATTTGTCCTGAGGATAAACGGGAAGACGTGGAACCAACGAGAGACTAGCTCTTGGTGTTGGGACAGGCACAGGTCACTCTATTTTCCCATCAGAAAGAAGAATTAACCACAGGCTCAGCCTGACCCCCGGAACCAGAACAGGGCCTGAAGCCATTCTGCGATTTTGCGGCCAGCTCCCATAAAAACGAGTTGTAAAATGGAGGTTCAGGGCACTGCAATTCACAAACCTGCAGAGTTATAAATGATAACTCTCGTCCACAAATATATTGAGGGAAGGCAAAGAAGAGGATTTGAAATCAAGGCAGAATTGCAGGAAACAGATTTCAGGAGGTAGATACGAATCGCCTTTAAAGCACATGAAAAGCGGCAAAACGTTGACAATGATGCCCTTGGCCAAAAAGGGCGTATGCGTTTTTTCCTGAATATATTCAGGAAAAAACGCATACGCCCTTTTTGGCCAACCAAGCAACCTGGAAAGGCAAATCAGCGCTACAAAGAAGTCTCGCTTCCCATCGGTCAAAAGGGCCATGCTGAAAAAAGTGTCAAAACCAGAAATGCAGGACAGGCCATGGAGAAATGGGAGCCTTGCTACACTGATGGGCGGGATGTAAATTGCCAAGAGCCACTCTGGAGAAGTGTCCGGTGAGTCCTGAAACATCTGAAAAACACAGCTTAGAGAGCATAGGGCACTTCCACTCATGGGGGTATAAATTGGGAAAATTAAAAATCAGCAAGACACAAGCACCCCAAAGTTTAGGGCTGCTCTGTTGACCAGGACCTCCACTTCATTCCACCTTAAATATCCCAGGAAAGAGAAAAATAGATAAAGAAGTTGTGGTCCTTATGTACAATGGAATATCACTCAGCCAGGAAATCAATGTCGTAAGGTTAGTAGCAGCATGATGAGTGGATTTAGGTACGACGATTCTAAGTGAAATAAGTCACACAGAAAAGGACACTTCTCATAAGGTATCACTGATAGAGGGAATGTAAAAACCGTTACACTTGAACTGAATTACAAAACAGAACAGAGTCACACATGCAGAAAACACACTATGGCTGCTTAACGGGAAAGGGGAGGTGGGGTGATACATAAAACAAGGGTATCAAATTAGCTCAGATACCGTTCCATAAACCCAATATGTAATAGACAAGACCTACTCCTTGCTCAGAGAACTGGACTCAACACGCCCTATTCACCGCACAAGAATATATCTGACTAATAATAATCGTAAACCTATGTATTGATATCTCTCTGTTAGTGTGTCAAGTGGGTGTAAAGCGGCATAAACACAGCAGTGAAAAGCAGCTAAACCCCATTATAAAAATAAATTACTTTGAAACACCCATGAAACAAAGACAGTGAAAGAGAGAGAAATTCTTACACAATGCGTTCAGGGGCTGTGATGCAACCTGGATTGACCATATCTAGATGCACAGCTGGATGAGACATAAGGGTGGACACTCTTGGGGCTGAGAGGTTTGGTGAGGTTGGGTGAGCAAACGCAGACCCTTTAAAGGAATACTGCGTGGTACCCATCGCATGGGTCCCAAATCTCCAGGTTCAAGGGCATCTTCCTACATCAAAAACATGCATGAGAAACCCAGAAGATGGTACACCGTGTGATGGGGAAAGGTTTCTAAAACGCACCTCATTTCTCATCTCCTTGTGCCCGGGTTCGCCATTCCAGCCGCTTTACTAGCAAGCTCCCTACTTGGAGCATCAGCACCTTTAAGCTCCTGTTCCGTACAGGTTGCAATTTGTCCTGAGGATAAACGGGAAGACGTGGAACCAACGAGAGACTAGCTCTTGGTGTTGGGACAGGCACAGGTCACTCTATTTTCCCATCAGAAAGAAGAATTAACCACAGGCTCAGCCTGACCCCCGGAACCAGAACAGGGCCTGAAGCCATTCTGCGATTTTGCGGCCAGCTCCCATAAAAACGAGTTGTAAAATGGAGGTTCAGGGCACTGCAATTCACAAACCTGCAGAGTTATAAATGATAACTCTCGTCCACAAATATATTGAGGGAAGGCAAAGAAGAGGATTTGAAATCAAGGCAGAATTGCAGGAAACAGATTTCAGGAGGTAGATACGAATCGCCTTTAAAGCACATGAAAAGCGGCAAAACGTTGACAGTGATGCCCTTGGCCAAAAAGGGCGTATGCGTTTTTTCCTGAATATATTCAGGAAAAAATGCATACGCCCTTTTTGGCCAACCAAGCAACCTGGAAAGGCAAATCAGCTCTACAAAGAAGTCTCGCTTCCCATCGGTCAAAAGGGCCATGCTGGAAAAAGTGTCAAAACCAGAAATGCAGGACAGGCCATGGAGAAATGGGAGCCTTGCTACACTGATGGGCGGGATGTAAATTGCCAAGAGCCACTCTGGAGAAGTGTCCGGTGAGTCCTGAAACATCTGAAAAACACAGCTTAGAGAGCATAGGGCACTTCCACTCATGGGGGTATAAATTGGGAAAATTAAAAATCAGCAAGACACAAGCACCCCAAAGTTTAGGGCTGCTCTGTTGACCAGGACCTCCACTTCATTCCACCTTAAATATCCCAGGAAAGAGAAAAATGGATAAAGAAGTTGTGGTCCTTATGTACAATGGAATATCACTCAGCCAGGAAATCAATGTCGTAAGTTTAGTAGCAGCATGATGAGTGGATTTAGGTACGACGATTCTAAGTGAAATAAGTCACACAGAAAAGGACACTTCTCATAAGGTATCACTGATAGAGGGAATGTAAAAACCGTTACACTTGAACTGAATTACAAAACAGAACAGAGTCACACATGCAGAAAACACACTATGGCTGCTTAAGGGGAAAGGTGAGGTGGGGTGATACATAAAACAAGGGTATCAAATTAGCTCAGATACCGTTCCATAAACCCAATATGTAATAGACAAGACCTACTCCTTGCTCAGAGAACTGGACTCAACACGCCCTATTCACCGCACAAGAATATATCTGACTAATAATAATCGTAAAACCTATGTATTGATATCTCTCTGTTAGTGTGTCAAGTGGGTGTAAAGCGGCATAAACACAGCAGTGAAAAGCAGCTAAACCCCATTATAAAAATAAATTACTTTGAAACACCCATGAAACAAAGACAGTGAAAGAGAGAGAAATTCTTACACAATGCGTTCAGGGGCTGTGATGCAACCTGGATTGACCATATCTAGACGCACAGCTGGATGAGACATAAGGGTGGACACTCTTGGGGCTGAGAGGTTTGGTGAGGTTGGGTGAGCAAACGCAGACCCTTTAAAGGAATACTGCGTGGTACCCATCGCATGGGTCCCAAATCTCCAGGTTCAAGGGCATCTTCCTACATCAAAAACATGCATGAGAAACCCAGAAGATGGTTCACCGTGTGATGGGGAAAGGTTTCTAAAACGCACCTCATTTCTCATCTCCTTGTGCCCGGGTTCGCCATTCCAGCCGCTTTACTAGCAAGCTCCCTACTTGGAGCATCAGCACCTTTAACCTCCTGTTCCATACAGGTTGCAATTTGTCCTGAGGATAAACGGGAAGACGTGGAACCAACGAGAGACTAGCTCTTGGTGTTGGGACAGGCACAGGTCACTCTATTTTCCCATCAGAAAGAAGAATTAACCACAGGCTCAGCCTGCCCCCCAGAAACAGAACAGGGTCTGAAGCCATTCTGCGATTTTGCGGCCAGTTCCCATAAAAACGAGTTGTAAAATGGAGGTTCAAGGCACTGCAATTCACAAACCTGCAGAGTTATAAATGATAACTCTCGTCCACAAATATATTGAGGGAAGGCAAAGAAGAGGATTTGAAATCAAGGCAGAATTGCAGGAAACAGATTTCAGGAGGTAGATACGAATCGCCTTTAAAGCACATGAAAAGCGGCAAAACGTTGACAATGATGCCCTTGGCCAAAAAGGGCGTATGCGTTTTTTCCTGAATATATTCAGGAAAAAACGCATACGCCCTTTTTGGCCAACCAAGCAACCTGGAAAGGCAAATCAGCGCTACAAAGAAGTCTCGCTTCCCATCGGTCAAAAGGGCCATGCTGAAAAAAGTGTCAAAACCAGAAATGCAGGACAGGCCATGGAGAAATGGGAGCCTTGCTACACTGATGGGCGGGATGTAAATTGCCAAGAGCCACTCTGGAGAAGTGTCCGGTGAGTCCTGAAACATCTGAAAAACACAGCTTAGAGAGCATAGGGCACTTCCACTCATGGGGGTATAAATTGGGAAAATTAAAAATCAGCAAGACACAAGCACCCCAAAGTTTAGGGCTGCTCTGTTGACCAGGACCTCCACTTCATTCCACCTTAAATATCCCAGGAAAGAGAAAAATGGATAAAGAAGTTGTGGTCCTTATGTACAATGGAATATCACTCAGCCATGAAATCAATGTCGTAAGGTTAGTAGCAGCATGATGAGTGGATTTAGGTACGACGATTCTAAGTGAAATAAGTCACACAGAAAAGGACACTTCTCATAAGGTATCACTGATAGAGGGAATGTAAAAACCGTTACACTTGAACTGAATTACAAAACAGAACAGAGTCACACATGCAGAAAACACACTATGGCTGCTTAACGGGAAAGGTGAGGTGGGGTGATACATAAAACAAGGGTATCAAATTAGCTCAGATACCGTTCCATAAACCCAATATGTAATAGACAAGACCTACTCCTTGCTCAGAGAACTGGACTCAACACGCCCTATTCACCGTACAAGACTATATCTGACTAATAATAATCGTAAAACCTATGTATTGATATCTCTCTGTTAGTGTGTCAAGTGGGTGTAAAGCGGCATAAACACAGCAGTGAAAAGCAGCTAAACCCCATTATAAAAATAAATTACTTTGAAACACCCATGAAACAAAGACAGTGAAAGAGAGAGAAATTCTTACACAATGCGTTCAGGGGCTGTGATGCAACCTGGATTGACCATATCTAGACGCACAGCTGGATGAGACATAAGGGTGGACACTCTTGGGGCTGAGAGGTTTGGTGAGGTTGGGTGAGCAAACGCAGACCCTTTAAAGGAATACTGCGTGGTACCCATCGCATGGGTCCCAAATCTCCAGGTTCAAGGGCATCTTCCTACATCAAAAACATGCATGAGAAACCCAGAAGATGGTACACCGTGTGATGGGGAAAGGTTTCTAAAACGCACCTCATTTCTCATCTCCTTGTGCCCGGGTTCGCCATTCCAGCCGCTTTACTAGCAAGCTCCCTACTTGGAGCATCAGCACCTTTAACCTCCTGTTCCGTACAGGTTGCAATTTGTCCTGAGGATAAACGGGAAGACGTGGAACCAACGAGAGACTAGCTCTTGGTGTTGGGACAGGCACTGGTCACTCTATTTTCCCATCAGAAAGAAGAATTAATCACAGGCTCAGCCTGCCCCCCGGAACCAGAACAGGGCCTGAAGCCATTCTGCGATTTTGCGGCCAGCTCCCATAAACACGAGTTGTAGAATGGAGGTTCAGGGCACAGCAATTCACAAACCTGCAGAGTTATAAATGATAACTATCGTCCACAAATATACGGAGGGAAGGCAAAGAAGAGGATTTGAAATCAAGGCAGAATTGCAGGAAACAGATTTCAGGAGGTAGATTCGAATCGCCTTTAAAGCACATGAAAAGCGGCAAAACGTTGACAATGATGCCCTTGGCCAAAAAGGGCGTATGCGTTTTTTCCTGAATATATTCAGGAAAAAACGCATACGCCCTTTTTGGCCAACCAAGCAACCTGGAAAGGCAAATCAGCGCTACAAAGAAGTCTCGCTTCCCATCGGTCAAAAGGGCCATGCTGAAAAAAGTGTCAAAACCAGAAATGCAGGACAGGCCATGGAGAAATGGGAGCCTTGCTACACTGATGGGCGGGATGTAAATTGCCAAGAGCCACTCCGGAGAAGTGTCCGGTGAGTCCTGAAACATCTGAAAAACACAGCTTAGAGAGCATAGGGCACTTCCACTCATGGGGGTATAAATTGGGAAAATTAAAAATCAGCAAGACACAAGCACCCCAAAGTTTAGGGCTGCTCTGTTGACCAGGACCTCCACTTCATTCCACCTTAAATATCCCAGGAAAGAGAAAAATGGATAAAGAAGTTGTGGTCCTTATGTACAATGGAATATCACTCAGCCATGAAATCAATGTCGTAAGGTTAGTAGCAGCATGATGAGTGGATTTAGGTACGACGATTCTAAGTGAAATAAGTCACACAGAAAAGGACACTTCTCATAAGGTATCACTGATAGAGGGAATGTAAAAACCGTTACACTTGAACTGAATTACAAAACAGAACAGAGTCACACATGCAGAAAACACACTATGGCTGCTTAACGGGAAAGGTGAGGTGGGGTGATACATAAAACAAGGGTATCAAATTAGCTCAGATACCGTTCCATAAACCCAATATGTAATAGACAAGACCTACTCCTTGCTCAGAGAACTGGACTCAACACGCCCTATTCACCGCACAAGAATATATCTGACTAATAATAATCGTAAAACCTATGTATTGATATCTCTCTGTTAGTGTGTCAAGTGGGTGTAAAGCGGCATAAACACAGCAGTGAAAAGCAGCTAAACCCCATTATAAAAATAAATTACTTTGAAACACCCATGAAACAAAGACAGTGAAACAGAGAGAAATTCTTACACAATGCGTTCAGGGGCTGTGATGCAACCTGGATTGACCATATCTAGACGCACAGCTGGATGAGACATAAGGGTGGACACTCTTGGGGCTGAGAGGTTTGGTGAGGTTGGGTGAGCAAACGCAGACCCTTTAAAGGAATACTGCGTGGTACCCATCGCATGGGTCCCAAATCTCCAGGTTCAAGGGCATCTTCCTACATCGAAAACATGCATGAGAAACCCAGAAGATGGTACACCGTGTGATGGGGAAAGGTTTCTAAAACGCACCTCATTTCTCATCTCCTTGTGCCCGGGTTCGCCATTCCAGCCGCTTTACTAGCAAGCTCCCTACTTGGAGCATCAGCACCTTTAACCTCCTTTTCCATACAGGTTGCAATTTGTCCTGAGGATAAACGGGAAGACGTGGAACCAACGAGAGACTAGCTCTTGGTGTTGGGACAGGCACAGGTCACTCTATTTTCCCATCAGAAAGAAGAATTAACCACAGGCTCAGCCTGCCCCCCGGAACCAGAACAGGGCCTGAAGCCATTCTGCGATTTTGCGGCCAGCTCCCATAAAAACGAGTTGTAAAATGGAGGTTCAGGGCACTGCAATTCACAAACCTGCAGAGTTATAAATGATAACTCTCGTCCACAAATATATTGAGGGGAGGCCAAGAAGAGGATTTGAAATCAAGGCAGAATTGCAGGAAACAGATTTCAGGAGGTAGATACGAATCGCCTTTAAAGCACATGAAAAGCGGCAAAACGTTGACAATGATGCCCTTGGCCAAAAAGGGCGTATGCGTTTTTTCCTGAATATATTCAGGAAAAAACGCATACGCCCTTTTTGGCCAACCAAGCAACCTGGAAAGGCAAATCAGCGCTACAAAGAAGTCTCGCTTCCCATCGGTCAAAAGGGCCATGCTGAAAAAAGTGTCAAAACCAGAAATGCAGGACAGGCCATGGAGAAATGGGAGCCTTGCTACACTGATGGGCGGGATGTAAATTGCCAAGAGCCACTCTGGAGAAGTGTCCGGTGAGTCCTGAAACATCTGAAAAACACAGCTTAGAGAGCATAGGGCACTTCCACTCATGGGGGTATAAATTGGGAAAATTAAAAATCAGCAAGACACAAGCACCCCAAAGTTTAGGGCTGCTCTGTTGACCAGGACCTCCACTTCATTCCACCTTAAATATCCCAGGAAAGAGAAAAATGGATAAAGAAGTTGTGGTCCTTATGTACAATGGAATATCACTCAGCCATGAAATCAATGTCGTAAGGTTAGTAGCAGCATGATGAGTGGATTTAGGTACGACGATTCTAAGTGAAATAAGTCACACAGAAAAGGACACTTCTCATAAGGTATCACTGATAGAGGGAATGTAAAAACCGTTACACTTGAACTGAATTACAAAACAGAACAGAGTCACACATGCAGAAAACACACTATGGCTGCTTAAGGGGAAAGGTGAGGTGGGGTGATACATAAAACAAGGGTATCAAATTAGCTCAGATACCGTTCCATAAACCCAATATGTAATAGACAAGACCTACTCCTTGCTCAGAGAACTGGACTCAACACGCCCTATTCACCGCACAAGAATATATCTGATTAATAATAATCGTAAAACCTATGTATTGATATCTCTCTGTTAGTGTGTCAAGGGGGTGTAAAGCGGCATAAACACAGCAGTGAAAAGCAGCTAAACCCCATTATAAAAATAAATTACTTTGAAACACCCATGAAACAAAGACAGTGAAAGAGAGAGAAATTCTTACACAATGCGTTCAGGGGCTGTGATGCAACCTGGATTGACCATATCTAGACGCACAGCTGGATGAGACATAAGGGTGGACACTCTTGGGGCTGAGAGGTTTGGTGAGGTTGGGTGAGCAAACGCAGACCCTTTAAAGGAATACTGCGTGGTACCCATCGCATGGGTCCCAAATCTCCAGGTTCAAGGGCATCTTCCTACATCAAAAACATGCATGAGAAACTCAGAAGATGGTACACCATGTGATGGGGAAAGGTTTCTAAAACGCACCTCATTTCTCATCTCCTTGTGCCCGGGTTCGCCATTCCAGCCGCTTTACTAGCAAGCTCCCTACTTGGAGCATCAGCACCTTTAACCTCCTGTTCCATACAGGTTGCAATTTGTCCTGAGGATAAACGGGAAGACGTGGAACCAACGAGAGACTAGCTCTTGGTGTTGGGACAGGCACAGGTCACTCTATTTTCCCATCAGAAAGAAGAATTAACCACAGGCTCAGCCTGCCCCCCGGAACCAGAACAGGGCCTGAAGCCATTCTGCGATTTTGCGGCCAGCTCCCATAAAAACGAGTTGTAAAATGGAGGTTCAGGGCACTGCAATTCACAAACCTGCAGAGTTATAAATGATAACTCCCGTCCACAAATATATTGAGGGAAGGCAAAGAAGAGGATTTGAAATCAAGGCAGAATTGCAGGAAACAGATTTCAGGAGGTAGATACGAATCGCCTTTAAAGCACATGAAAAGCGGCAAAACGTTGACAATGATGCCCTTGGCCAAAAAGGGCGTATGCGTTTTTTCCTGAATATATTCAGGAAAAAACGCATACGCCCTTTTTGGCCAACCAAGCAACCTGGAAAGGCAAATCAGCGCTACAAAGAAGTCTCGCTTCCCATCGGTCAAAAGGGCCATGCTGAAAAAAGTGTCAAAACCAGAAATGCAGGACAGGCCATGGAGAAATGGGAGCCTTGCTACACTGATGGGCGGGATGTAAATTGCCAAGAGCCACTCTGGAGAAGTGTCCGGTGAGTCCTGAAACATCTGAAAAACACAGCTTAGAGAGCATAGGGCACTTCCACTCATGGGGGTATAAATTGGGAAAATTAAAAATCAGCAAGACACAAGCACCCCAAAGTTTAGGGCTGCTCTGTTGACCAGGACCTCCACTTCATTCCACCTTAAATATCCCAGGAAAGAGAAAAATGGATAAAGAAGTTGTGGTCCTTATGTACAATGGAATATCACTCAGCCATGAAATCAATGTCGTAAGGTTAGTAGCAGCATGATGAGTGGATTTAGGTACGACGATTCTAAGTGAAATAAGTCACACAGAAAAGGACACTTCTCTTAAGGTATCACTGATAGAGGGAATGTAAAAACTGTTACACTTGAACTGAATTACAAAACAGAACAGAGTCACACATGCAGAAAACACACTATGGCTGCTTAACGGGAAAGGTGAGGTAGGGTGATACATAAAACAAGGGTATCAAATTAGCTGAGATACCGTTCCATAAACCCAATATGTAATAGACAAGACCTACTCCTTGCTCAGAGAACTGGACTCAACACGCCCTATTCACCGCACAAGAATATATCTGACTAATAATAATTGTAAAACCTATGTATTGATATCTCTCTGTTAGTGTGTCAAGTGGGTGTAAAGCGGCATAAACACAGCAGTGAAAAGCAGCTAAACCCCATTATAAAAATAAATTACTTTGAAACACCCATGAAACAAAGACAGTGAAAGAGAGAGAAATTCTTACACAATGCGTTCAGGGGCTGTGATGCAACCTGGATTGACCATATCAAGACGCACAGCTGGATGAGACATAAGGGTGGACACTCTTGGGGCTGAGAGGTTTGGTGAGGTTGGGTGAGCAAACGCAGACCCTTTAAAGTAATACTGCGTGGTACCCATCGCATGGGTCCGAAATCTCCAGGTTCAAGGGCATCTTCCTACATCAAAAACATGCATGAGAAACCCAGAAGATGGTACACCGTGTGATGGGGAAAGGTTTCTAAAACGCACCTCATTTCTCATCTCCTTGTGCCCGGGTTCGCCATTCCAGCCGCTTTACTAGCAAGCTCCCTACTTGGAGCATCAGCACCTTTAACCTCCTTTTCCATACAGGTTGCAATTTGTCCTGAGGATAAACGGGAAGACGTGGAACCAACGAGAGACTAGCTCTTGGTGTTGGGACAGGCACAGGTCACTCTATTTTCCCATCAGAAAGAAGAATTAATCACAGGCTCAGCCTGCCCCCCGGAACCAGAACAGGGCCTGAAGCCATTCTGCGATTTTGCGGCCAGCTCCCATAAAAACGAGTTGTAAAATGGAGGTTCAGGGCACTGCAATTCACAAACCTGCAGAGTTATAAATGATAACTCTCGTCCACAAATATATTGAGGGAAGGCAAAGAAGAGGATTTGAAATCAAGGCAGAATTGCAGGAAACAGATTTCAGGAGGTAGATACGAATCGCCTTTAAAGCACATGAAAAGCGGCAAAACGTTGACAATGATGCCCTTGGCCAAAAAGGGCGTATGCGTTTTCTCCTGAATATATTCAGGAAAAAACGCATACGCCCTTTTTGGCCAACCAAGCAACCTGGAAAGGCAAATCAGCGCTACAAAGAAGTCTCGCTTCCCATCGGTCAAAAGGGCCATGCTGAAAAAAGTGTCAAAACCAGAAATGCAGGACAGGCCATGGAGAAATGGGAGCCTTGCTACACTGATGGGCGGGATGTAAATTGCCAAGAGCCACTCTGGAGAAGTGTCCGGTGAGTCCTGAAACATCTGAAAAACACAGCTTAGAGAGCATAGGGCACTTCCACTCATGGGGGTATAAATTGGGAAAATTAAAAATCAGCAAGACACAAGCACCCCAAAGTTTAGGGCTGCTCTGTTGACCAGGACCTCCACTTCATTCCACCTTAAATATCCCAGGAAAGAGAAAAATGGATAAAGAAGTTGTGGTCCTTATGTACAATGGAATATCACTCAGCCAGGAAATCAATGTCGTAAGGTTAGTAGCAGCATGATGAGTGGATTTAGGTACGACGATTCTAAGTGAAATAAGTCACACAGAAAAGGACACTTCTCATAAGGTATCACTGATAGAGGGAATGTAAAAACCGTTACACTTGAACTGAATTACAAAACAGAACAGAGTCACACATGCAGAAAACACACTATGGCTGCTTAAGGGGAAAGGTGAGGTGGGGTGATACATAAAACAAGGGTATCAAATTAGCTCAGATACCGTTCCATAAACCCAATATGTAATAGACAAGACCTACTCCTTGCTCAGAGAACTGGACTCAACACGCCCTATTCACCGCACAAGAATATATCTGACTAATAATAATCGTAAAACCTATGTATGGATATCTCTCTGTTAGTGTGTCAAGTGGGTGTAAAGCGGCATAAACACAGCAGTGAAAAGCAGCTAAACCCCATTATAAAAATAAATTACTTTGAAACACCCATGAAACAAAGACAGTGAAACAGAGAGAAATTCTTACACAATGCGTTCAGGGGCTGTGATGCAACCTGGATTGACCATATCTAGATGCACAGCTGGATGAGACATAAGGGTGGACACTCTTGGGGCTGAGAGGTTTGGTGAGGTTGGGTGAGCAAACGCAGACCCTTTAACGGAATACTGCGTGGTACCCATCGCATGGGTCCCAAATCTCCAGGTTCAAGGGCATCTTCCTACATCAAAAACATGCATGAGAAACCCAGAAGATGGTACACCGTGTGATGGGGAAAGGTTTCTAAAACGCACCTCATTTCTCATCTCCTTGTGCCCGGGTTCGCCATTCCAGCCTCTTTACTAGCAAGCTCCCTACTTGGAGCATCAGCACCTTTAACCTCCTGTTCCATACAGGTTGCAATTTGTCCTGAGGATAAACGGGAAGACGTGGAACCAACGAGAGACTAGCTCTTGGTGTTGGGACAGGCACAGGTCACTCTATTTTCCCATCAGAAAGAAGAATTAACCACAGGCTCATCCTGCGCCCCGGAACCAGAACAGGGCCTGAAGCCATTCTGCGATTTTGCGGCCAGCTCCCATAAAAACGAGTTGTAAAATGGAGGTTCAGGGCACTGCAATTCACAAACCTGCAGAGTTATAAATGATAACTCTCGTCCACAAATATATTGAGGGAAGGCAAAGAAGAGGATTTGAAATCAAGGCAGAATTGCAGGAAACAGATTTCAGGAGGTAGATACGAATCGCCTTTAAAGCACATGAAAAGCGGCAAAACGTTGACAATGATGCCCTTGGCCAAAAAGGGCGTATGCGTTTTTTCCTGAATATATTCAGGAAAAAACGCATACGCCCTTTTTGGCCAACCAAGCAACCTGGAAAGGCAAATCAGCGCTACAAAGAAGTCTCGCTTCCCATCGGTCAAAAGGGCCATGCTGAAAAAAGTGTCAAAACCAGAAATGCAGGACAGGCCATGGAGAAATGGGAGCCTTGCTACACTGATGGGCGGGATGTAAATTGCCAAGAGCCACTCTGGAGAAGTGTCCGGTGAGTCCTGAAACATCTGAAAAACACAGCTTAGAGAGCATAGGGCACTTCCACTCATGGGGGTATAAATTGGGAAAATTAAAAATCAGCAAGACACAAGCACCCCAAAGTTTAGGGCTGCTCTGTTGACCAGGACCTCCACTTCATTCCACCTTAAATATCCCAGGAAAGAGAAAAATGGATAAAGAAGTTGTGGTCCTTATGTACAATGGAATATCACTCAGCCAGGAAATCAATGTCGTAAGGTTAGTAGCAGCATGATGAGTGGATTTAGGTACGACGATTCTAAGTGAAATAAGTCACACAGAAAAGGACACTTCTCATAAGGTATCACTGATAGAGGGAATGTAAAAACCGTTACACTTGAACTGAATTACAAAACAGAACAGAGTCACACATGCAGAAAACACACTATGGCTGCTTAAGGGGAAAGGTGAGGTGGGGTGATACATAAAACAAGGGTATCAAATTAGCTCAGATACCGTTCCATAAACCCAATATGTAATAGACAAGACCTACTCCTTGCTCAGAGAACTGGACTCAACACGCCCTATTCACCGCACAAGAATATATCTGACTAATAATAATCGTAAAACCTATGTATTGATATCTCTCTGTTAGTGTGTCAAGTGGGTGTAAAGCGGCATAAACACAGCAGTGAAAAGCAGCTAAACCCCATTATAAAAATAAATTACTTTGAAACACCCATGAAACAAAGACAGTGAAAGAGAGAGAAATTCTTACACAATGCGTTCAGGGGCTGTGATGCAACCTGGATTGACCATATCTAGACGCACAGCTGGATGAGACATAAGGGTGGACACTCTTGGGGCTGAGAGGTTTGGTGAGGTTGGGTGAGCAAACGCAGACCCTTTAAAGGAATACTGCGTGGTACCCATCGCATGGGTCCCAAATCTCCAGGTTCAAGGGCATCTTCCTACATCAAAAACATGCATGAGAAACCCAGAAGATGGTTCACCGTGTGATGGGGAAAGGTTTCTAAAACGCACCTCATTTCTCATCTCCTTGTGCCCGGGTTCGCCATTCCAGCCGCTTTACTAGCAAGCTCCCTACTTGGAGCATCAGCACCTTTAACCTCCTGTTCCATACAGGTTGCAATTTGTCCTGAGGATAAACGGGAAGACGTGGAACCAACGAGAGACTAGCTCTTGGTGTTGGGACAGGCACAGGTCACTCTATTTTCCCATCAGAAAGAAGAATTAACCACAGGCTCAGCCTGCCCCCCAGAAACAGAACAGGGTCTGAAGCCATTCTGCGATTTTGCGGCCAGTTCCCATAAAAACGAGTTGTAAAATGGAGGTTCAAGGCACTGCAATTCACAAACCTGCAGAGTTATAAATGATAACTCTCGTCCACAAATATATTGAGGGAAGGCAAAGAAGAGGATTTGAAATCAAGGCAGAATTGCAGGAAACAGATTTCAGGAGGTAGATACGAATCGCCTTTAAAGCACATGAAAAGCGGCAAAACGTTGACAATGATGCCCTTGGCCAAAAAGGGCGTATGCGTTTTTTCCTGAATATATTCAGGAAAAAACGCATACGCCCTTTTTGGACAACCAAGCAACCTGGAAAGGCAAATCAGCGCTACAAAGAAGTCTCGCTTCCCATCGGTCAAAAGGGCCATGCTGAAAAAAGTGTCAAAACCAGAAATGCAGGACAGGCCATGGAGAAATGGGAGCCTTGCTACACTGATGGGCGGGATGTAAATTGCCAAGAGCCACTCTGGAGAAGTGTCCGGTGAGTCCTGAAACATCTGAAAAACACAGCTTAGAGAGCATAGGGCACTTCCACTCATGGGGGTATAAATTGGGAAAATTAAAAATCAGCAAGACACAAGCACCCCAAAGTTTAGGGCTGCTCTGTTGACCAGGACCTCCACTTCATTCCACCTTAAATATCCCAGGAAAGAGAAAAATAGATAAAGAAGTTGTGGTCCTTATGTACAATGGAATATCACTCAGCCAGGAAATCAATGTCGTAAGGTTAGTAGCAGCATGATGAGTGGATTTAGGTACGACGATTCTAAGTGAAATAAGTCACACAGAAAAGGACACTTCTCATAAGGTATCACTGATAGAGGGAATGTAAAAACCGTTACACTTGAACTGAATTACAAAACAGAACAGAGTCACACATGCAGAAAACACACTATGGCTGCTTAACGGGAAAGGTGAGGTGGGGTGATACATAAAACAAGGGTATCAAATTAGCTCAGATACCGTTCCATAAACCCAATATGTAATAGACAAGACCTACTCCTTGCTCAGAGAACTGGACTCAACACGCCCTATTCACCGCACAAGACTATATCTGACTAATAATAATCGTAAAACCTATGTATTGATATCTCTCTGTTAGTGTGTCAAGTGGGTGTAAAGCGGCATAAACACAGCAGTGAAAAGCAGCTAAATCCCATTATAAAAATAAATTACTTTGAAACACCCATGAAACAGAGACAGTGAAAGAGAGCGAAATTCTTACACAATGCGTTCAGGGGCTGTGATGCAACCTGGATTGACCATATCTAGACCCACAGCTGGATGAGACATAAGGGTGGACACTCTTGGGGCTGAGAGGTTTGGTGAGGTTGGGTGAGCAAACGCAGACCCTTTAAAGTAATACTGCGTGGTACCCATCGCATGGGTCCCAAATCTCCAGGTTCAAGGGCATCTTCCTACATCAAAAACATGCATGAGAAACCCAGAAGATGGTACACCGTGTGATGGGGAAAGGTTTCTAAAACGCACCTCATTTCTCATCTCCTTGTGCCCGGGTTCGCCATTCCAGCCTCTTTACTAGCAAGCTCCCTACTTGGAGCATCAGCACCTTTAACCTCCTGTTCCATACAGGTTGCAATTTGTCCTGAGGATAAACGGGAAGACGTGGAACCAACGAGAGACTAGCTCTTGGTGTTGGGACAGGCACAGGTCACTCTATTTTCCCATCAGAAAGAAGAATTAACCACAGGCTCAGCCTGCGCCCCGGAACCAGAACAGGGCCTGAAGCCATTCTGCGATTTTGCGGCCAGCTCCCATAAAAACGAGTTGTAAAATGGAGGTTCAGGGCACTGCAATTCACAAACCTGCAGAGTTATAAATGATAACTCTCCTCCACAAATATACTGAGGGAAGGCAAAGAAGAGGATTTGAAATCAAGGCAGAATTGCAGGAAACAGATTTCAGGAGGTAGATTCGAATCGCCTTTAAAGCACATGAAAAGCGGCAAAACGTTGACAATGATGCCCTTGGCCAAAAAGGGCGTATGCGTTTTTTCCTGAATATATTCAGGAAAAAACGCATACGCCCTTTTTGGCCAACCAAGCAACCTGGAAAGGCAAATCAGCGCTACAAAGAAGTCTCGCTTCCCATCGGTCAAAAGGGCCATGCTGAAAAAAGTGTCAAAACCAGAAATGCAGGACAGGCCATGGAGAAATGGGAGCCTTGCTACACTGATGGGCGGGATGTAAATTGCCAAGAGCCACTCTGGAGAAGTGTCCGGTGAGTCCTGAAACATCTGAAAAACACAGCTTAGAGAGCATAGGGCACTTCCACTCATGGGGGTATAAATTGGGAAAATTAAAAATCAGCAAGACACAAGCACCCCAAAGTTTAGGGCTGCTCTGTTGACCAGGACCTCCACTTCATTCCACCTTAAATATCCCAGGAAAGAGAAAAATGGATAAAGAAGTTGTGGTCCTTATGTACAATGGAATATCACTCAGCCAGGAAATCAATGTCGTAAGGTTAGTAGCAGCATGATGAGTGGATTTAGGTACGACGATTCTAAGTGAAATAAGTCACACAGAAAAGGACACTTCTCATAAGGTATCACTGATAGAGGGAATGTAAAAACCGTTACACTTGAACTGAATTACAAAACAGAACAGAGTCACACATGCAGAAAACACACTATGGCTGCTTAACGGGAAAGGTGAGGTGGGGTGATACATAAAACAAGGGTATCAAATTAGCTCAGATACCGTTCCATAAACCCAATATGTAATAGACAAGACCTACTCCTTGCTCAGAGAACTGGACTCAACACGCCCTATTCACCGCACAAGAATATATCTGACTAATAATAATCGTAAAACCTATGTATTGATATCTCTCTGTTAGTGTGTCAAGTGGGTGTAAAGCGGCATAAACACAGCAGTGAAAAGCAGCTAAACCCCATTATAAAAATAAATTACTTTGAAACACCCATGAAACAAAGACAGTGAAAGAGAGAGAAATTCTTACACAATGCGTTCAGGGGCTATGATGCAACCTGGATTGACCATATCTAGACGCACAGCTGGATGAGACATAAGGGTGGACACTCTTGGGGCTGAGAGGTTTGGTGAGGTTGGGTGAGCAAACGCAGACCCTTTAAAGTAATACTGCGTGGTACCCATCGCATTGGTCCCAAATCTCCAGGTTCAAGGGCATCCTCCTACATCAAAAACATGCATGAGAAACCCAGAAGATGGTACACCGTGTGATGGGGAAAGGTTTCTAAAACGCACCTCATTTCTCATCTCCTTGTGCCCGGGTTCGCCATTCCAGCCGCTTTACTAGCAAGCTCCCTACTTGGAGCATCAGCACCTTTAACCTCCTGTTCCGTACAGGTTGCAATTTGTCCTGAGGATAACCGGGAAGACGTGGAACCAACGAGAGACTAGCTCTTGGTGTTGGGACAGGCACAGGTCACTCTATTTTCCCATCAGAAAGAAGAATTAACCACAGGCTCAGCCTGACCCCCGGAACCAGAACAGGGCCTGAAGCCATTCTGCGATTTTGCGGCCACCTCCCATAAAAACGAGTTGTAAAATGGAGCTTCAGGGCACTGCAATTCACATACCTGCAGAGTTATAAATGATAACTCTCGTCCACAAATATATTGAGGGAAGGCAAAGAAGAGGATTTGAAATCAAGGCAGAATTGCAGGAAACAGATTTCAGGAGGTACATACGAATCGCCTTTAAAGCACATGAAAAGCGGCAAAACGTTGACAATGATGCCCTTGGCCAAAAAGGGCGTATGCGTTTTTTCCTGAATATATTCAGGAAAAAACGCATACGCCCTTTTTGGCCAACCAAGCAACCTGGAAAGGCAAATCAGCTCTACAAAGAAGTCTCGCTTCCCATCGGTCAAAAGGGCCATGCTGGAAAAAGTGTCAAAACCAGAAATGCAGGACAGGCCATGGAGAAATGGGAGCCTTGCTACACTGATGGGCGGGATGTAAATTGCCAAGAGCCACTCTGGAGAAGTGTCCGGTGAGTCCTGAAACATCTGAAAAACACAGCTTAGAGAGCATAGGGCACTTCCACTCATGGGGGTATAAATTGGGAAAATTAAAAATCAGCAAGACACAAGCACCCCAAAGTTTAGGGCTGCTCTGTTGACCAGGACCTCCACTTCATTCCACCTTAAATATCCCAGGAAAGAGAAAAATGGATAAAGAAGTTGTGGTCCTTATGTACAATGGAATATCACTCAGCCATGAAATCAATGTCGTAAGGTTAGTAGCAGCATGATGAGTGGATTTAGGTACGACGATTCTAAGTGAAATAAGTCACACAGAAAAGGACACTTCTCATAAGGTATCACTGATAGAGGGAATGTAAAAACCGTTACACTTGAACTGAATTACAAAACAGAACAGAGTCACACATGCAGAAAACACACTATGGCTGCTTAACGGGAAAGGTGAGGTGGGGTGATACATAAAACAAGGGTATCAAATTAGCTCAGATACCGTTCCATAAACCCAATATGTAATAGACAAGACCTACTCCTTGCTCAGAGAACTGGACTCAACACGCCCTATTCACCGCACAAGACTATATCTGACTAATAATAATCGTAAAACCTATGTATTGATATCTCTCTGTTAGTGTGTCAAGTGGGTGTAAAGCGGCATAAACACAGCAGTGAAAAGCAGCTAAACCCCATTATAAAAATAAATTACTTTGAAACACCCATGAAACAAAGACAGTGAAAGAGAGCGAAATTCTTACACAATGCGTTCAGGGGCTGTGATGCAACCTGGATTGACCATATCTAGACGCACAGCTGGATGAGACATAAGGGTGGACACTCTTGGGGCTGAGAGGTTTGGTGAGGTTGGGTGAGCAAACGCAGACCCTTTAAAGTAATACTGCGTGGTACCCATCGCATGGGTCCCAAATCTCCAGGTTCAAGGGTATCTTCCTAAATCAAAAACATGCATGAGAAACCCAGAAGATGGTACACCGTGTGATGGGGAAAGGTTTCTAAAACGCACCTCATTTCTCATCTCCTTGTGCCCGGGTTCGCCATTCCAGCCTCTTTACTAGCAAGCTCCCTACTTGGAGCATCAGCACCTTTAACCTCCTGTTCCGTACAGGTTGCAATTTGTCCTGAGGATAAACGGGAAGACGTGGAACCAAAGAGAGACTAGCTCTTGGTGTTGGGACAGGCACAGGTCACTCTATTTTCCCATCAGAAAGAAGAATTAACCACAGGCTCAGCCTGCGCCCCGGAACCAGAACAGGGCCTGAAGCCATTCTGCGATTTTGCGGCCAGCTCCCATAAAAACGAGTTGTAAAATGGAGGTTCAGGGCACTGCAATTCACAAACCTGCAGAGTTATAAATGATAACTCTCGTCCACAAATATATTGAGGGAAGGCAAAGAAGAGGATTTGAAATCAAGGCAGAATTGCAGGAAACAGATTTCAGGAGGTAGATACGAATCGCCTTTAAAGCACATGAAAAGCGGCAAAACGTTGACAATGATGCCCTTGGCCAAAAAGGGCGTATGCGTTTTCTCCTGAATATATTCAGGAAAAAACGCATACGCCCTTTTTGGCCAACCAAGCAACCTGGAAAGGCAAATCAGCGCTACAAAGAAGTCTCGCTTCCCATCGGTCAAAAGGGCCATGCTGAAAAAAGTGTCAAAACCAGAAATGCAGGACAGGCCATGGAGAAATGGGAGCCTTGCTACACTGATGGGCGGGATGTAAATTGCCAAGAGCCACTCTGGAGAAGTGTCCGGTGAGTCCTGAAACATCTGAAAAACACAGCTTAGAGAGCATAGGGCACTTCCACTCATGGGGGTATAAATTGGGAAAATTAAAAATCAGCAAGACACAAGCACCCCAAAGTTTAGGGCTGCTCTGTTGACCAGGACCTCCACTTCATTCCACCTTAAATATCCCAGGAAAGAGAAAAATGGATAAAGAAGTTGTGGTCCTTATGTACAATGGAATATCACTCAGCCAGGAAATCAATGTCGTAAGGTTAGTAGCAGCATGATGAGTGGATTTAGGTACGACGATTCTAAGTGAAATAAGTCACACAGAAAAGGACACTTCTCATAAGGTATCACTGATAGAGGGAATGTAAAAACCGTTACACTTGAACTGAATTACAAAACAGAACAGAGTCACACATGCAGAAAACACACTATGGCTGCTTAACGGGAAAGGTGAGGTGGGGTGATACATAAAACAAGGGTATCAAATTAGCTCAGATACCGTTCCATAAACCCAATATGTAATAGACAAGACCTACTCCTTGCTCAGAGAACTGGACTCAACACGCCCTATTCACCGCACAAGAATATATCTGACTAATAATAATCGTAAAACCTATGTATGGATATCTCTCTGTTAGTGTGTCAAGTGGGTGTAAAGCGGCATAAACACAGCAGTGAAAAGCAGCTAAACCCCATTATAAAAATAAATTACTTTGAAACACCCATGAAACAAAGACAGTGAAACAGAGAGAAATTCTTACACAATGCGTTCAGGGGCTGTGATGCAACCTGGATTGACCATATCTAGATGCACAGCTGGATGAGACATAAGGGTGGACACTCTTGGGGCTGAGAGGTTTGGTGAGGTTGGGTGAGCAAACGCAGACCCTTTAACGGAATACTGCGTGGTACCCATCGCATGGGTCCCAAATCTCCAGGTTCAAGGGCATCTTCCTACATCAAAAACATGCATGAGAAACCCAGAAGATGGTACACCGTGTGATGGGGAAAGGTTTCTAAAACGCACCTCATTTCTCATCTCCTTGTGCCCGGGTTCGCCATTCCAGCCTCTTTACTAGCAAGCTCCCTACTTGGAGCATCAGCACCTTTAACCTCCTGTTCCATACAGGTTGCAATTTGTCCTGAGGATAAACGGGAAGACGTGGAACCAACGAGAGACTAGCTCTTGGTGTTGGGACAGGCACAGGTCACTCTATTTTCCCATCAGAAAGAAGAATTAACCACAGGCTCATCCTGCGCCCCGGAACCAGAACAGGGCCTGAAGCCATTCTGCGATTTTGCGGCCAGCTCCCATAAAAACGAGTTGTAAAATGGAGGTTCAGGGCACTGCAATTCACAAACCTGCAGAGTTATAAATGATAACTCTCGTCCACAAATATATTGAGGGAAGGCAAAGAAGAGGATTTGAAATCAAGGCAGAATTGCAGGAAACAGATTTCAGGAGGTAGATACGAATCGCCTTTAAAGCACATGAAAAGCGGCAAAACGTTGACAATGATGCCCTTGGCCAAAAAGGGCGTATGCGTTTTTTCCTGAATATATTCAGGAAAAAACGCATACGCCCTTTTTGGCCAACCAAGCAACCTGGAAAGGCAAATCAGCGCTACAAAGAAGTCTCGCTTCCCATCGGTCAAAAGGGCCATGCTGAAAAAAGTGTCAAAACCAGAAATGCAGGACAGGCCATGGAGAAATGGGAGCCTTGCTACACTGATGGGCGGGATGTAAATTGCCAAGAGCCACTCTGGAGAAGTGTCCGGTGAGTCCTGAAACATCTGAAAAACACAGCTTAGAGAGCATAGGGCACTTCCACTCATGGGGGTATAAATTGGGAAAATTAAAAATCAGCAAGACACAAGCACCCCAAAGTTTAGGGCTGCTCTGTTGACCAGGACCTCCACTTCATTCCACCTTAAATATCCCAGGAAAGAGAAAAATGGATAAAGAAGTTGTGGTCCTTATGTACAATGGAATATCACTCAGCCATGAAATCAATGTCGTAAGGTTAGTAGCAGCATGATGAGTGGATTTAGGTACGACGATTCTAAGTGAAATAAGTCACACAGAAAAGGACACTTCTCATAAGGTATCACTGATAGAGGGAATGTAAAAACCGTTACACTTGAACTGAATTACAAAACAGAACAGAGTCACACATGCAGAAAACACACTATGGCTGCTTAAGGGGAAAGGTGAGGTGGGGTGATACATAAAACAAGGGTATCAAATTAGCTCAGATACCGTTCCATAAACCCAATATGTAATAGACAAGACCTACTCCTTGCTCAGAGAACTGGACTCAACACGCCCTATTCACCGCACAAGAATATATCTGACTAATAATAATCGTAAAACCTATGTATTGATATCTCTCTGTTAGTGTGTCAAGTGGGTGTAAAGCGGCATAAACACAGCAGTGAAAAGCAGCTAAACCCCATTATAAAAATAAATTACTTTGAAACACCCATGAAACAAAGACAGTGAAAGAGAGAGAAATTCTTACACAATGCGTTCAGGGGCTGTGATGCAACCTGGATTGACCATATCTAGACGCACAGCTGGATGAGACATAAGGGTGGACACTCTTGGGGCTGAGAGGTTTGGTGAGGTTGGGTGAGCAAACGCAGACCCTTTAAAGGAATACTGCGTGGTACCCATCGCATGGGTCCCAAATCTCCAGGTTCAAGGGCATCTTCCTACATCAAAAACATGCATGAGAAACCCAGAAGATGGTTCACCGTGTGATGGGGAAAGGTTTCTAAAACGCACCTCATTTCTCATCTCCTTGTGCCCGGGTTCGCCATTCCAGCCGCTTTACTAGCAAGCTCCCTACTTGGAGCATCAGCACCTTTAACCTCCTGTTCCATACAGGTTGCAATTTGTCCTGAGGATAAACGGGAAGACGTGGAACCAACGAGAGACTAGCTCTTGGTGTTGGGACAGGCACAGGTCACTCTATTTTCCCATCAGAAAGAAGAATTAACCACAGGCTCAGCCTGCCCCCCAGAAACAGAACAGGGTCTGAAGCCATTCTGCGATTTTGCGGCCAGTTCCCATAAAAACGAGTTGTAAAATGGAGGTTCAAGGCACTGCAATTCACAAACCTGCAGAGTTATAAATGATAACTCTCGTCCACAAATATATTGAGGGAAGGCAAAGAAGAGGATTTGAAATCAAGGCAGAATTGCAGGAAACAGATTTCAGGAGGTAGATACGAATCGCCTTTAAAGCACATGAAAAGCGGCAAAACGTTGACAATGATGCCCTTGGCCAAAAAGGGCGTATGCGTTTTTTCCTGAATATATTCAGGAAAAAACGCATACGCCCTTTTTGGACAACCAAGCAACCTGGAAAGGCAAATCAGCGCTACAAAGAAGTCTCGCTTCCCATCGGTCAAAAGGGCCATGCTGAAAAAAGTGTCAAAACCAGAAATGCAGGACAGGCCATGGAGAAATGGGAGCCTTGCTACACTGATGGGCGGGATGTAAATTGCCAAGAGCCACTCTGGAGAAGTGTCCGGTGAGTCCTGAAACATCTGAAAAACACAGCTTAGAGAGCATAGGGCACTTCCACTCATGGGGGTATAAATTGGGAAAATTAAAAATCAGCAAGACACAAGCACCCCAAAGTTTAGGGCTGCTCTGTTGACCAGGACCTCCACTTCATTCCACCTTAAATATCCCAGGAAAGAGAAAAATAGATAAAGAAGTTGTGGTCCTTATGTACAATGGAATATCACTCAGCCAGGAAATCAATGTCGTAAGGTTAGTAGCAGCATGATGAGTGGATTTAGGTACGACGATTCTAAGTGAAATAAGTCACACAGAAAAGGACACTTCTCATAAGGTATCACTGATAGAGGGAATGTAAAAACCGTTACACTTGAACTGAATTACAAAACAGAACAGAGTCACACATGCAGAAAACACACTATGGCTGCTTAACGGGAAAGGTGAGGTGGGGTGATACATAAAACAAGGGTATCAAATTAGCTCAGATACCGTTCCATAAACCCAATATGTAATAGACAAGACCTACTCCTTGCTCAGAGAACTGGACTCAACACGCCCTATTCACCGCACAAGACTATATCTGACTAATAATAATCGTAAAACCTATGTATTGATATCTCTCTGTTAGTGTGTCAAGTGGGTGTAAAGCGGCATAAACACAGCAGTGAAAAGCAGCTAAATCCCATTATAAAAATAAATTACTTTGAAACACCCATGAAACAGAGACAGTGAAAGAGAGCGAAATTCTTACACAATGCGTTCAGGGGCTGTGATGCAACCTGGATTGACCATATCTAGACCCACAGCTGGATGAGACATAAGGGTGGACACTCTTGGGGCTGAGAGGTTTGGTGAGGTTGGGTGAGCAAACGCAGACCCTTTAAAGTAATACTGCGTGGTACCCATCGCATGGGTCCCAAATCTCCAGGTTCAAGGGCATCTTCCTACATCAAAAACATGCATGAGAAACCCAGAAGATGGTACACCGTGTGATGGGGAAAGGTTTCTAAAACGCACCTCATTTCTCATCTCCTTGTGCCCGGGTTCGCCATTCCAGCCTCTTTACTAGCAAGCTCCCTACTTGGAGCATCAGCACCTTTAACCTCCTGTTCCATACAGGTTGCAATTTGTCCTGAGGATAAACGGGAAGACGTGGAACCAACGAGAGACTAGCTCTTGGTGTTGGGACAGGCACAGGTCACTCTATTTTCCCATCAGAAAGAAGAATTAACCACAGGCTCAGCCTGCGCCCCGGAACCAGAACAGGGCCTGAAGCCATTCTGCGATTTTGCGGCCAGCTCCCATAAAAACGAGTTGTAAAATGGAGGTTCAGGGCACTGCAATTCACAAACCTGCAGAGTTATAAATGATAACTCTCCTCCACAAATATACTGAGGGAAGGCAAAGAAGAGGATTTGAAATCAAGGCAGAATTGCAGGAAACAGATTTCAGGAGGTAGATTCGAATCGCCTTTAAAGCACATGAAAAGCGGCAAAACGTTGACAATGATGCCCTTGGCCAAAAAGGGCGTATGCGTTTTTTCCTGAATATATTCAGGAAAAAACGCATACGCCCTTTTTGGCCAACCAAGCAACCTGGAAAGGCAAATCAGCGCTACAAAGAAGTCTCGCTTCCCATCGGTCAAAAGGGCCATGCTGAAAAAAGTGTCAAAACCAGAAATGCAGGACAGGCCATGGAGAAATGGGAGCCTTGCTACACTGATGGGCGGGATGTAAATTGCCAAGAGCCACTCTGGAGAAGTGTCCGGTGAGTCCTGAAACATCTGAAAAACACAGCTTAGAGAGCATAGGGCACTTCCACTCATGGGGGTATAAATTGGGAAAATTAAAAATCAGCAAGACACAAGCACCCCAAAGTTTAGGGCTGCTCTGTTGACCAGGACCTCCACTTCATTCCACCTTAAATATCCCAGGAAAGAGAAAAATGGATAAAGAAGTTGTGGTCCTTATGTACAATGGAATATCACTCAGCCAGGAAATCAATGTCGTAAGGTTAGTAGCAGCATGATGAGTGGATTTAGGTACGACGATTCTAAGTGAAATAAGTCACACAGAAAAGGACACTTCTCATAAGGTATCACTGATAGAGGGAATGTAAAAACCGTTACACTTGAACTGAATTACAAAACAGAACAGAGTCACACATGCAGAAAACACACTATGGCTGCTTAACGGGAAAGGTGAGGTGGGGTGATACATAAAACAAGGGTATCAAATTAGCTCAGATACCGTTCCATAAACCCAATATGTAATAGACAAGACCTACTCCTTGCTCAGAGAACTGGACTCAACACGCCCTATTCACCGCACAAGAATATATCTGACTAATAATAATCGTAAAACCTATGTATTGATATCTCTCTGTTAGTGTGTCAAGTGGGTGTAAAGCGGCATAAACACAGCAGTGAAAAGCAGCTAAACCCCATTATAAAAATAAATTACTTTGAAACACCCATGAAACAAAGACAGTGAAAGAGAGAGAAATTCTTACACAATGCGTTCAGGGGCTATGATGCAACCTGGATTGACCATATCTAGACGCACAGCTGGATGAGACATAAGGGTGGACACTCTTGGGGCTGAGAGGTTTGGTGAGGTTGGGTGAGCAAACGCAGACCCTTTAAAGTAATACTGCGTGGTACCCATCGCATTGGTCCCAAATCTCCAGGTTCAAGGGCATCCTCCTACATCAAAAACATGCATGAGAAACCCAGAAGATGGTACACCGTGTGATGGGGAAAGGTTTCTAAAACGCACCTCATTTCTCATCTCCTTGTGCCCGGGTTCGCCATTCCAGCCGCTTTACTAGCAAGCTCCCTACTTGGAGCATCAGCACCTTTAACCTCCTGTTCCGTACAGGTTGCAATTTGTCCTGAGGATAACCGGGAAGACGTGGAACCAACGAGAGACTAGCTCTTGGTGTTGGGACAGGCACAGGTCACTCTATTTTCCCATCAGAAAGAAGAATTAACCACAGGCTCAGCCTGACCCCCGGAACCAGAACAGGGCCTGAAGCCATTCTGCGATTTTGCGGCCACCTCCCATAAAAACGAGTTGTAAAATGGAGCTTCAGGGCACTGCAATTCACATACCTGCAGAGTTATAAATGATAACTCTCGTCCACAAATATATTGAGGGAAGGCAAAGAAGAGGATTTGAAATCAAGGCAGAATTGCAGGAAACAGATTTCAGGAGGTACATACGAATCGCCTTTAAAGCACATGAAAAGCGGCAAAACGTTGACAATGATGCCCTTGGCCAAAAAGGGCGTATGCGTTTTTTCCTGAATATATTCAGGAAAAAACGCATACGCCCTTTTTGGCCAACCAAGCAACCTGGAAAGGCAAATCAGCTCTACAAAGAAGTCTCGCTTCCCATCGGTCAAAAGGGCCATGCTGGAAAAAGTGTCAAAACCAGAAATGCAGGACAGGCCATGGAGAAATGGGAGCCTTGCTACACTGATGGGCGGGATGTAAATTGCCAAGAGCCACTCTGGAGAAGTGTCCGGTGAGTCCTGAAACATCTGAAAAACACAGCTTAGAGAGCATAGGGCACTTCCACTCATGGGGGTATAAATTGGGAAAATTAAAAATCAGCAAGACACAAGCACCCCAAAGTTTAGGGCTGCTCTGTTGACCAGGACCTCCACTTCATTCCACCTTAAATATCCCAGGAAAGAGAAAAATGGATAAAGAAGTTGTGGTCCTTATGTACAATGGAATATCACTCAGCCATGAAATCAATGTCGTAAGGTTAGTAGCAGCATGATGAGTGGATTTAGGTACGACGATTCTAAGTGAAATAAGTCACACAGAAAAGGACACTTCTCATAAGGTATCACTGATAGAGGGAATGTAAAAACCGTTACACTTGAACTGAATTACAAAACAGAACAGAGTCACACATGCAGAAAACACACTATGGCTGCTTAACGGGAAAGGTGAGGTGGGGTGATACATAAAACAAGGGTATCAAATTAGCTCAGATACCGTTCCATAAACCCAATATGTAATAGACAAGACCTACTCCTTGCTCAGAGAACTGGACTCAACACGCCCTATTCACCGCACAAGACTATATCTGACTAATAATAATCGTAAAACCTATGTATTGATATCTCTCTGTTAGTGTGTCAAGTGGGTGTAAAGCGGCATAAACACAGCAGTGAAAAGCAGCTAAACCCCATTATAAAAATAAATTACTTTGAAACACCCATGAAACAAAGACAGTGAAAGAGAGCGAAATTCTTACACAATGCGTTCAGGGGCTGTGATGCAACCTGGATTGACCATATCTAGACGCACAGCTGGATGAGACATAAGGGTGGACACTCTTGGGGCTGAGAGGTTTGGTGAGGTTGGGTGAGCAAACGCAGACCCTTTAAAGTAATACTGCGTGGTACCCATCGCATGGGTCCCAAATCTCCAGGTTCAAGGGTATCTTCCTAAATCAAAAACATGCATGAGAAACCCAGAAGATGGTACACCGTGTGATGGGGAAAGGTTTCTAAAACGCACCTCATTTCTCATCTCCTTGTGCCCGGGTTCGCCATTCCAGCCTCTTTACTAGCAAGCTCCCTACTTGGAGCATCAGCACCTTTAACCTCCTGTTCCGTACAGGTTGCAATTTGTCCTGAGGATAAACGGGAAGACGTGGAACCAAAGAGAGACTAGCTCTTGGTGTTGGGACAGGCACAGGTCACTCTATTTTCCCATCAGAAAGAAGAATTAACCACAGGCTCAGCCTGCGCCCCGGAACCAGAACAGGGCCTGAAGCCATTCTGCGATTTTGCGGCCAGCTCCCATAAAAACGAGTTGTAAAATGGAGGTTCAGGGCACTGCAATTCACAAACCTGCAGAGTTATAAATGATAACTCTCCTCCACAAATATACTGAGGGAAGGCAAAGAAGAGGATTTGAAATCAAGGCAGAATTGCAGGAAACAGATTTCAGGAGGTAGATTCGAATCGCCTTTAAAGCACATGAAAAGCGGCAAAACGTTGACAATGATGCCCTTCGCCAAAAAGGGCGTATGCGTTTTTTCCTGAATATATTCAGGAAAAAACGCATACGCCCTTTTTGGCCAACCAAGCAACCTGGAAAGGCAAATCAGCGCTACAAAGAAGTCTCGCTTCCCATCGGTCAAAAGGGCCATGCTGAAAAAAGTGTCAAAACCAGAAATGCAGGACAGGCCATGGAGAACTGGGAGCCTTGCTACACTGATGGGCGGGATGTAAATTGCCAAGAGCCACTCTGGAGAAGTGTCCGGTGAGTCCTGAAACATCTGAAAAACACAGCTTAGAGAGCATAGGGCACTTCCACTCATGGGGGTATAAATTGGGAAAATTAAAAATCAGCAAGACACAAGCACCCCAAAGTTTAGGGCTGCTCTGTTGACCAGGACCTCCACTTCATTCCACCTTAAATATCCCAGGAAAGAGAAAAATGGATAAAGAAGTTGTGGTCCTTATGTACAATGGAATATCACTCAGCCAGGAAATCAATGTCGTAAGGTTAGTAGCAGCATGATGAGTGGATTTAGGTACGACGATTCTAAGTGAAATAAGTCACACAGAAAAGGACACTTCTCATAAGGTATCACTGATAGAGGGAATGTAAAAACCGTTACACTTGAACTGAATTACAAAACAGAACAGAGTCACACATGCAGAAAACACACTATGGCTGCTTAACGGGAAAGGTGAGGTGGGGTGATACATAAAACAAGGGTATCAAATTAGCTCAGATACTGTTCCATAAACCCAATATGTAATAGACAAGACCTACTCCTTGCTCAGAGAACTGGACTCAACACGCCCTATTCACCACACAAGAATATATCTGACTAATAATAATCGTAAAACCTATGTATTGATATCTCTCTGTTAGTGTGTCAAGTGGGTGTAAAGCGGCATAAACACAGCAGTGAAAAGCAGCTAAACCCCATTATAAAAATAAATTACTTTGAAACACCCATGAAACAAACACAGTGAAAGAGAGAGAAATTCTTACACAATGCGTTCAGGGGCTATGATGCAACCTGGATTGACCATATCTAGACGCACAGCTGGATGAGACATAAGGGTGGACACTCTTGGGGCTGAGAGGTTTGGTGAGGTTGGGTGAGCAAACGCAGACCCTTTAAAGTAATACTGCGTGGTACCCATCGCATGGGTCCCAAATCTCCAGGTTCAAGGGCATCTTCCTACATCAAAAACATGCATGAGAAACCCAGAAGATGGTACACCGTGTGATGGGGAAAGGTTTCTAAAACGCACCTCATTTCTCATCTCCTTGTGCCCGGGTTCGCCATTCCAGCCGCTTTACTAGCAAGCTCCCTACTTGGAGCATCAGCACCTTTAACCTCCTTTTCCATACAGGTTGCAATTTGTCCTGAGGATAAACGGGAAGACGTGGAACCAACGAGAGACTAGCTCTTGGTGTTGGGACAGGCACAGGTCACTCTATTTTCCCATCAGAAAGAAGAATTAACCACAGGCTCAGCCTGCCCCCCGGAACCAGAACAGGGCCTGAAGCCATTCTGCGATTTTGCGGCCAGCTCCCATAAAAACGAGTTGTAAAATGGAGGTTCAGGGCACTGCAATTCACAAACCTGCAGAGTTATAAATGATAACTCTCCTCCACAAATATACTGAGGGAAGGCAAAGAAGAGGATTTGAAATCAAGGCAGAATTGCAGGAAACAGATTTCAGGAGGTAGATTCGAATCGCCTTTAAAGCACATGAAAAGCGGCAAAACGTTGACAATGATGCCCTTGGCCAAAAAGGGCGTATGCGTTTTTTCCTGAATATATTCAGGAAAAAACGCATACGCCCTTTTTGGCCAACCAAGCAACCTGGAAAGGCAAATCAGCGCTACAAAGAAGTCTCGCTTCCCATCGGTCAAAAGGGCCATGCTGAAAAAAGTGTCAAAACCAGAAATGCAGGACAGGCCATGGAGAAATGGGAGCCTTGCTACACTGATGGGCGGGATGTAAATTGCCAAGAGCCACTCTGGAGAAGTGTCCGGTGAGTCCTGAAACATCTGAAAAACACAGCTTAGAGAGCATAGGGCACTTCCACTCATGGGGGTATAAATTGGGAAAATTAAAAATCAGCAAGACACAAGCACCCCAAAGTTTAGGGCTGCTCTGTTGACCAGGACCTCCACTTCATTCCACCTTAAATATCCCAGGAAAGAGAAAAATGGATAAAGAAGTTGTGGTCCTTATGTACAATGGAATATCACTTAGCCAGGAAATCAATGTCGTAAGGTTAGTAGCAGCATGATGAGTGGATTTAGGTACGACGATTCTAAGTGAAATAAGTCACACAGAAAAGGACACTTCTCATAAGGTATCACTGATAGAGGGAATGTAAAAACCGTTACACTTGAACTGAATTACAAAACAGAACAGAGTCACACATGCAGAAAACACACTATGGCTGCTTAACGGGAAAGGTGAGGTGGGGTGATACATAAAACAAGGGTATCAAATTAGCTCAGATACCGTTCCATAAACCCAATATGTAATAGACAAGACCTACTCCTTGCTCAGAGAACTGGACTCAACACGCCCTATTCACCGCACAAGAATATATCTGACTAATAATAATCGTAAACCTATGTATTGATATCTCTCTGTTAGTGTGTCAAGTGGGTGTAAAGCGGCATAAACACAGCAGTGAAAAGCAGCTAAACCCCATTATAAAAATAAATTACTTTGAAACACCCATGAAACAAAGACAGTGAAAGAGAGAGAAATTCTTACACAATGCGTTCAGGGGCTGTGATGCAACCTGGATTGACCATATCTAGACGCACAGCTGGATGAGACATAAGGGTGGACACTCTTGGGGCTGAGAGGTTTGGTGAGGTTGGGTGAGCAAACGCAGACCCTTTAAAGGAATACTGCGTGGTACCCATCGCATTGGTCCCAAATCTCCAGGTTCAAGGGCATCTTCCTACATTAAAAACATGCATGAGAAACCCAGAAGATGGTACACCGTGTGATGGGGAAAGGTTTCTAAAACGCACCTCATTTCTCATCTCCTTGTGCCCGGGTTCGCCATTCCAGCCGCTTTACTAGCAAGCTCCCTACTTGGAGCATCAGCACCTTTAACCTCCTGTTCCGTACAGGTTGCAATTTGTCCTGAGGATAAACGGGAAGACGTGGAACCAACGAGAGACTAGCTCTTGGTGTTGGGACAGGCACAGGTCACTCTATTTTCCCATCAGAAAGAAGAATTAACCACAGGCTCAGCCTGACCCCCGGAACCAGAACAGGGCCTGAAGCCATTCTGCGATTTTGCGGCCAGCTCCCATAAAAACGAGTTGTAAAATGGAGGTTCAGGGCACTGCAATTCACAAACCTGCAGAGTTATAAATGATAACTCTCGTCCACAAATATATTGAGGGAAGGCAAAGAAGAGGATTTGAAATCAAGGCAGAATTGCAGGAAACAGATTTCAGGAGGTAGATACGAATCGCCTTTAAAGCACATGAAAAGCGGCAAAACGTTGACAGTGATGCCCTTGGCCAAAAAGGGCGTATGCGTTTTTTCCTGAATATATTCAGGAAAAAACGCATACGCCCTTTTTGGCCAACCAAGCAACCTGGAAAGGCAAATCAGCTCTACAAAGAAGTCTCGCTTCCCATCGGTCAAAAGGGCCATGCTGGAAAAAGTGTCAAAACCAGAAATGCAGGACAGGCCATGGAGAAATGGGAGCCTTGCTACACTGATGGGCGGGATGTAAATTGCCAAGAGCCACTCTGGAGAAGTGTCCGGTGAGTCCTGAAACATCTGAAAAACACAGCTTAGAGAGCATAGGGCACTTCCACTCATGGGGGTATAAATTGGGAAAATTAAAAATCAGCAAGACACAAGCACCCCAAAGTTTAGGGCTGCTCTGTTGACCAGGACCTCCACTTCATTCCACCTTAAATATCCCAGGAAAGAGAAAAATGGATAAAGAAGTTGTGGTCCTTATGTACAATGGAATATCACTCAGCCAGGAAATCAATGTCGTAAGGTTAGTAGCAGCATGATGAGTGGATTTAGGTACGACAATTCTAAGTGAAATAAGTCACACAGAAAAGGACACTTCTCATAAGGTATCACTGATAGAGGGAATGTAAAAACCGTTACACTTGAACTGAATTACAAAACAGAACAGAGTCACACATGCAGAAAACACACTATGGCTGCTTAACGGGAAAGGTGAGGTGGGGTGATACATAAAACAAGGGTATCAAATTAGCTCAGATACCGTTCCATAAACCCAATATGTAATAGACAAGACCTACTCCTTGCTCAGAGAACTGGACTCCACACGCCCTATTCACCGCACAAGACTATATCTGACTAATAATAATCGTAAAACCTATGTATTGATATCTCTCTGTTAGTGTGTCAAGTGGGTGTAAAGCAGCATAAACACAGCAGTGAAAAGCAGCTAAACCCCATTATAAAAATAAATTACTTTGAAACACCCATGAAACAAAGACAGTGAAAGAGAGCGAAATTCTTACACAATGCGTTCAGGGGCTGTGATGCAACCTGGATTGACCATATCTAGACGCACAGCTGGATGAGACATAAGGGTGGACACTCTTGGGGCTGAGAGGTTTGGTGAGGTTGGGTGAGCAAACGCAGACCCTTTAAAGTAATACTGCGTGGTACCCATCGCATGGGTCCCAAATCTCCAGGTTCAAGGGCATCTTCCTACATCAAAAACATGCATGAGAAACCCAGAAGATGGTACACCGTGTGATGGGGAAAGGTTTCTAAAACGCACCTCATTTCTCATCTCCTTGTGCCCGGGTTCGCCATTCCAGCCGCTTTACTAGCAAGCTCCCTACTTGGAGCATCAGCACCTTTAACCTCCTGTTCCATACAGGTTGCAATTTGTCCTGAGGATAAACGGGAAGACGTGGAACCAACGAGAGACTAGCTCTTGGTGTTGGGACAGGCACAGGTCACTCTATTTTCCCATTAGAAAGAAGAATTAACCACAGGCTCAGCCTGCGCCCCGGAACCAGAACAGGGCCTGAAGCCATTCTGCGATTTTGCGGCCAGCTCCCATAAAAACGAGTTGTAAAATGGAGGTTCAGGGCACTGCAATTCACAAACCTGCAGAGTTATAAATGATAACTCTCCTCCACAAATATACTGAGGGAAGGCAAAGAAGAGGATTTGAAATCAAGGCAGAATTGCAGGAAACAGATTTCAGGAGGTAGATTCGAATCGCCTTTAAAGCACATGAAAAGCGGCAAAACGTTGACAATGATGCCCTTGGCCAAAAAGGGCGTATGCGTTTTTTCCTGAATATATTCAGGAAAAAACGCATACGCCCTTTTTGGCCAACCAAGCAACCTGGAAAGGCAAATCAGCGCTACAAAGAAGTCTCGCTTCCCATCGGTCAAAAGGGCCATGCTGAAAAAAGTGTCAAAACCAGAAATGCAGGACAGGCCATGGAGAACTGGGAGCCTTGCTACACTGATGGGCGGGATGTAAATTGCCAAGAGCCACTCTGGAGAAGTGTCCGGTGAGTCCTGAAACATCTGAAAAACACAGCTTAGAGAGCATAGGGCACTTCCACTCATGGGGGTATAAATTGGGAAAATTAAAAATCAGCAAGACACAAGCACCCCAAAGTTTAGGGCTGCTCTGTTGACCAGGACCTCCACTTCATTCCACCTTAAATATCCCAGGAAAGAGAAAAATGGATAAAGAAGTTGTGGTCCTTATGTACAATGGAATATCACTCAGCCAGGAAATCAATGTCGTAAGGTTAGTAGCAGCATGATGAGTGGATTTAGGTACGACGATTCTAAGTGAAATAAGTCACACAGAAAAGGACACTTCTCATAAGGTATCACTGATAGAGGGAATGTAAAAACCGTTACACTTGAACTGAATTACAAAACAGAACAGAGTCACACATGCAGAAAACACACTATGGCTGCTTAACGGGAAAGGTGAGGTGGGGTGATACATAAAACAAGGGTATCAAATTAGCTCAGATACCGTTCCATAAACCCAATATGTAATAGACAAGACCTACTCCTTGCTCAGAGAACTGGACTCCACACGCCCTATTCACCGCACAAGACTATATCTGACTAATAATAATCGTAAAACCTATGTATTGATATCTCTCTGTTAGTGTGTCAAGTGGGTGTAAAGCAGCATAAACACAGCAGTGAAAAGCAGCTAAACCCCATTATAAAAATAAATTACTTTGAAACACCCATGAAACAAAGACAGTGAAAGAGAGCGAAATTCTTACACAATGCGTTCAGGGGCTGTGATGCAACCTGGATTGACCATATCTAGACGCACAGCTGGATGAGACATAAGGGTGGACACTCTTGGGGCTGAGAGGTTTGGTGAGGTTGGGTGAGCAAACGCAGACCCTTTAAAGTAATACTGCGTGGTACCCATCGCATGGGTCCCAAATCTCCAGGTTCAAGGGCATCTTCCTACATCAAAAACATGCATGAGAAACCCAGAAGATGGTACACCGTGTGATGGGGAAAGGTTTCTAAAACGCACCTCATTTCTCATCTCCTTGTGCCCGGGTTCGCCATTCCAGCCGCTTTACTAGCAAGCTCCCTACTTGGAGCATCAGCACCTTTAACCTCCTGTTCCATACAGGTTGCAATTTGTCCTGAGGATAAACGGGAAGACGTGGAACCAACGAGAGACTAGCTCTTGGTGTTGGGACAGGCACAGGTCACTCTATTTTCCCATTAGAAAGAAGAATTAACCACAGGCTCAGCCTGCGCCCCGGAACCAGAACAGGGCCTGAAGCCATTCTGCGATTTTGCGGCCAGCTCCCATAAAAACGAGTTGTAAAATGGAGGTTCAGGGCACTGCAATTCACAAACCTGCAGAGTTATAAATGATAACTCTCCTCCAAAAATATACTGAGGGAAGGCAAAGAAGAGGATTTGAAATCAAGGCAGAATTGCAGGAAACAGATTTCAGGAGGTAGATTCGAATCGCCTTTAAAGCACATGAAAAGCGGCAAAACGTTGACAATGATGCCCTTGGCCAAAAAGGGCGTATGCGTTTTTTCCTGAATATATTCAGGAAAAAACGCATACGCCCTTTTTGGCCAACCAAGCAACCTGGAAAGGCAAATCAGCGCTACAAAGAAGTCTCGCTTCCCATCGGTCAAAAGGGCCATGCTGAAAAAAGTGTCAAAACCAGAAATGCAGGACAGGCCATGGAGAACTGGGAGCCTTGCTACACTGATGGGCGGGATGTAAATTGCCAAGAGCCACTCTGGAGAAGTGTCCGGTGAGTCCTGAAACATCTGAAAAACACAGCTTAGAGAGCATAGGGCACTTCCACTCATGGGGGTATAAATTGGGAAAATTAAAAATCAGCAAGACACAAGCACCCCAAAGTTTAGGGCTGCTCTGTTGACCAGGACCTCCACTTCATTCCACCTTAAATATCCCAGGAAAGAGAAAAATGGATAAAGAAGTTGTGGTCCTTATGTACAATGGAATATCACTCAGCCAGGAAATCAATGTCGTAAGGTTAGTAGCAGCATGATGAGTGGATTTAGGTACGACGATTCTAAGTGAAATAAGTCACACAGAAAAGGACACTTCTCATAAGGTATCACTGATAGAGGGAATGTAAAAACCGTTACACTTGAACTGAATTACAAAACAGAACAGAGTCACACATGCAGAAAACACACTATGGCTGCTTAACGGGAAAGGTGAGGTGGGGTGATACATAAAACAAGGGTATCAAATTAGCTCAGATACTGTTCCATAAACCCAATATGTAATAGACAAGACCTACTCCTTGCTCAGAGAACTGGACTCAACACGCCCTATTCACCGCACAAGAATATATCTGACTAATAATAATCGTAAAACCTATGTATTGATATCTCTCTGTTAGTGTGTCAAGTGGGTGTAAAGCGGCATAAACACAGCAGTGAAAAGCAGCTAAACCCCATTATAAAAATAAATTACTTTGAAACACCCATGAAACAAACACAGTGAAAGAGAGAGAAATTCTTACACAATGCGTTCAGGGGCTATGATGCAACCTGGATTGACCATATCTAGACGCACAGCTGGATGAGACATAAGGGTGGACACTCTTGGGGCTGAGAGGTTTGGTGAGGTTGGGTGAGCAAACGCAGACCCTTTAAAGTAATACTGCGTGGTACCCATCGCATGGGTCCCAAATCTCCAGGTTCAAGGGCATCTTCCTACATCAAAAACATGCATGAGAAACCCAGAAGATGGTACACCGTGTGATGGGGAAAGGTTTCTAAAACGCACCTCATTTCTCATCTCCTTGTGCCCGGGTTCGCCATTCCAGCCGCTTTACTAGCAAGCTCCCTACTTGGAGCATCAGCACCTTTAACCTCCTTTTCCATACAGGTTGCAATTTGTCCTGAGGATAAACGGGAAGACGTGGAACCAACGAGAGACTAGCTCTTGGTGTTGGGACAGGCACAGGTCACTCTATTTTCCCATCAGAAAGAAGAATTAACCACAGGCTCAGCCTGCCCCCCGGAACAAGAACAGGGCCTGAAGCCATTCTGCGATTTTGCGGCCAGCTCCCATAAAAACGAGTTGTAAAATGGAGGTTCAGGGCACTGCAATTCACAAACCTGCAGAGTTATAAATGATAACTCTCCTCCACAAATATACTGAGGGAAGGCAAAGAAGAGGATTTGAAATCAAGGCAGAATTGCAGGAAACAGATTTCAGGAGGTAGATTCGAATCGCCTTTAAAGCACATGAAAAGCGGCAAAACGTTGACAATGATGCCCTTGGCCAAAAAGGGCGTATGCGTTTTTTCCTGAATATATTCAGGAAAAAACGCATACGCCCTTTTTGGCCAACCAAGCAACCTGGAAAGGCAAATCAGCGCTACAAAGAAGTCTCGCTTCCCATCGGTCAAAAGGGCCATGCTGAAAAAAGTGTCAAAACCAGAAATGCAGGACAGGCCATGGAGAAATGGGAGCCTTGCTACACTGATGGGCGGGATGTAAATTGCCAAGAGCCACTCTGGAGAAGTGTCCGGTGAGTCCTGAAACATCTGAAAAACACAGCTTAGAGAGCATAGGGCACTTCCACTCATGGGGGTATAAATTGGGAAAATTAAAAATCAGCAAGACACAAGCACCCCAAAGTTTAGGGCTGCTCTGTTGACCAGGACCTCCACTTCATTCCACCTTAAATATCCCAGGAAAGAGAAAAATGGATAAAGAAGTTGTGGTCCTTATGTACAATGGAATATCACTCAGCCAGGAAATCAATGTCGTAAGGATAGTAGCAGCATGATGAGTGGATTTAGGTACGACGATTCTAAGTGAAATAAGTCACACAGAAAAGGACACTTCTCATAAGGTATCACTGATAGAGGGAATGTAAAAACCGTTACACTTGAACTGAATTACAAAACAGAACAGAGTCACACATGCAGAAAACACACTATGGCTGCTTAACGGGAAAGGTGAGGTGGGGTGATACATAAAACAAGGGTATCAAATTAGCTCAGATACCGTTCCATAAACCCAATATGTAATAGACAAGACCTACTCCTTGCTCAGAGAACTGGACTCAACACGCCCTATTCACCGCACAAGAATATATCTGACTAATAATAATCGTAAACCTATGTATTGATATCTCTCTGTTAGTGTGTCAAGTGGGTGTAAAGCGGCATAAACACAGCAGTGAAAAGCAGCTAAACCCCATTATAAAAATAAATTACTTTGAAACACCCATGAAACAACGACAGTGAAAGAGATAGAAATTCTTACACAATGCGTTCAGGGGCTGTGATGCAACCTGGATTGACCATATCTAGATGCACAGCTGGATGAGACATAAGGGTGGACACTCTTGGGGCTGAGAGGTTTGGTGAGGTTGGGTGAGCAAACGGAGACCCTTTAAAGTAATACTGCGTGGTACCCATCGCATTGGTCCCAAATCTCCAGGTTCAAGGGCATCTTCCTTCATTAAAAACATGCATGAGAAACCCAGAAGATGGTACACCGTGTGATGGGGAAAGGTTTCTAAAACGCACCTCATTTCTCATCTCCTTGTGCCCGGGTTCGCCATTCCAGCCGCTTTACTAGCAAGCTCCCTACTTGGAGCATCAGCACCTTTAACCTCCTGTTCCGTACAGGTTGCAATTTGTCCTGAGGATAAACGGGAAGACGTGGAACCAACGAGAGACTAGCTCTTGGTGTTGGGACAGGCACAGGTCACTCTATTTTCCCATCAGAAAGAAGAATTAACCACAGGCTCAGCCTGACCCCCGGAACCAGAACAGGGCCTGAAGCCATTCTGCGATTTTGCGGCCAGCTCCCATAAAAACGAGTTGTAAAATGGAGGTTCAGGGCACTGCAATTCACAAACCTGCAGAGTTATAAATGATAACTCTCGTCCACAAATATATGGAGGGAAGGCAAAGAAGAGGATTTGAAATCAAGGCAGAATTGCAGGAAACAGATTTCAGGAGGTAGATTCGAATCGCCTTTAAAGCACATGAAAAGCGGCAAAACGTTGACAGTGATGCCCTTGGCCAAAAAGGGCGTATGCGTTTCTTCCTGAATATATTCAGGAAAAAACGCATACGCCCTTTTTGGCCAACCAAGCAACCTGGAAAGGCAAATCAGCGCTACAAAGAAGTCTCGCTTCCCATCGGTCAAAAGGGCCATGCTGAAAAAAGTGTCAAAACCAGAAATGCAGGACAGGCCATGGAGAAATGGGAGCCTTGCTACACTGATGGGCGGGATGTAAATTGCCAAGAGCCACTCTGGAGAAGTGTCCGGTGAGTCCTGAAACATCTGAAAAACACAGCTTAGAGAGCATAGGGCACTTCCACTCATGGGGGTATAAATTGGGAAAATTAAAAATCAGCAAGACACAAGCACCCCAAAGTTTAGGGCTGCTCTGTTGACCAGGACCTCCACTTCATTCCACCTTAAATATCCCAGGAAAGAGAAAAATGGATAAAGAAGTTGTGGTCCTTATGTACAATGGAATATCACTCAGCCAGGAAATCAATGTCGTAAGGTTAGTAGCAGCATGATGAGTGGATTTAGGTACGACAATTCTAAGTGAAATAAGTCACACAGAAAAGGACACTTCTCATAAGGTATCACTGATAGAGGGAATGTAAAAACCGTTACACTTGAACTGAATTACAAAACAGAACAGAGTCACACATGCAGAAAACACACTGTGGCTGCTTAACGGGAAAGGTGAGGTGGGGTGATACATAAAACAAGGGTATCAAATTAGCTCACATACCGTTCCATAAACCCAATATGTAATAGACAAGACCTACTCCTTGCTCAGAGAACTGGACTCAACACGCCCTATTCACCGCACAAGAATATATCTGACTAATAATAATCGTAAAACCTATGTATTGATATCTCTCTGTTAGTGTGTCAAGTGGGTGTAAAGCGGCATAAACACAGCAGTGAAAAGCAGCTAAACCCCATTATAAAAATAAATTACTTTGAAACACCCATGAAACAAAGACAGTGAAATCGAGAGAAATTCTTACACAATGCGTTCAGGGGCTATGATGCAACCTGGATTGACCATATCTAGATGCACAGCTGGATGAGACATAAGGGTGGACACTCTTGGGGCTGAGAGGTTTGGTGAGGTTGGGTGAGCAAACGCAGACCCTTTAAAGTAATACTGCGTGGTACCCATCGCATGGGTCCCAAATCTCCAGGTTCAAGGGCATCTTCCTACATCAAAAACATGCATGAGAAACCCAGAAGATGGTACACCGTGTGATGGGGAAAGGTTTCTAAAACGCACCTCATTTCCCATCTCCTTGTGCCCGGGTTCGCCATTCCAGCCGCTTTACTAGCAAGCTCCCTACTTGGAGCATCAGCACCTTTAACCTCCTTTTCCATACAGGTTGCAATTTGTCCTGAGGATAAACGGGAAGACGTGGAACCAACGAGAGACTAGCTCTTGGTGTTGGTACAGGCACAGGTCACTCTATTTTCCCATCAGAAAGAAGAATTAACCACAGGCTCAGCCTGCCCCCCGGAACCAGAACAGGGCCTGAAGCCATTCTGCGATTTTGCGGCCAGCTCCCATAAAAACCGGTTGTAAAATGGAGGTTCAGGGCACTGCAATTCACAAACCTGCAGAGTTATAAATGATAACTCTCGTCCACAAATATATTGAGGGAAGGCAAAGAAGAGGATTTGAAATCAAGTCAGAATTGCAGGAAACAGATTTCAGGAGGTAGATACGAATCGCCTTTAAAGCACATGAAAAGCGGCAAAACGTTGACAATGATGCCCTTGGCCAAAAAGGGCATATGCGTTTTCTCCTGAATATATTCAGGAAAAAACGCATACGCCCTTTTTGGCCAACCAAGCAACCTGGAAAGGCAAATCAGCGCTACAAAGAAGTCTCGCTTCCCATCGGTCAAAAGGGCCATGCTGAAAAAAGTGTCAAAACCAGAAATGCAGGACAGGCCATGGAGAAATGGGAGCCTTGCTACACTGATGGGCGGGATGTAAATTGCCAAGAGCCACTCCGGAGAAGTGTCCGGTGAGTCCTGAAACATCTGAAAAACACAGCTTAGAGAGCATAGGGCACTTCCACTCATGGGGGTATAAATTGGGAAAATTAAAAATCAGCAAGACACAAGCACCCCAAAGTTTAGGGCTGCTCTGTTGACCAGGACCTCCACTTCATTCCACCTTAAATATCCCAGGAAAGAGAAAAATGGATAAAGAAGTTGTGGTCCTTATGTACAATGGAATATCACTCAGCCATGAAATCAATGTCGTAAGGTTAGTAGCAGCATGATGAGTGGATTTAGGTACGACGATTCTAAGTGAAATAAGTCACACAGAAAAGGACACTTCTCATAAGGTATCACTGATAGAGGGAATGTAAAAACCGTTACACTTGAACTGAATTACAAAACAGAACAGAGTCACACATGCAGAAAACACACTATGGCTGCTTAACGGGAAAGGTGAGGTGGGGTGATACATAAAACAAGGGTATCAAATTAGCTCAGATACCGTTCCATAAACCCAATATGTAATAGACAAGACCTACTCCTTGCTCAGAGAACTGGCCTCAGCACGCCCTATTCACCGCACAAGAATATATCTGACTAATAATAATCGTAAAACCTATGTATTGATATCTCTCTGTTAGTGTGTCAAGTGGGTGTAAAGCGGCATAAACACAGCAGTGAAAAGCAGCTAAACCCCATTATAAAAATAAATTACTTTGAAACACCCATGAAACAAAGACAGTGAAAGAGAGAGAAATTCTTACACAATGTGTTCAGGGGCTGTGATGCAACCTGGATTGACCATATCTAGACGCACAGCTGGATGAGACATAAGGGTGGACACTCTTGGGGCTGAGAGGTTTGGTGAGGTTGGGTGAGCAAACGCAGACCCTTTAAAGGAATACTGCGTGGTACCCATCGCATGGGTCCCAAATCTCCAGGTTCAAGGGCATCTTCCTACATCAAAAACATGCATGAGAAACCCAGAAGATGGTACACCGTGTGATGGGGAAAGGTTTCTAAAACGCACCTCATTTCTCATCTCCTTGTGCCCGGGTTCGCCATTCCAGCCGCTTTACTAGCAAGCTCCCTACTTGGAGCATCAGCACCTTTAACCTCCTGTTCCATACAGGTTGCAATTTGTCCTGAGGATAAACGGGAAGAAGTGGAACCAACGAGAGACTAGCTCTTGGTGTTGGGACAGGCACAGGTCACTCTATTTTCCCATCAGAAAGAAGAATTAACCACAGGCTCAGCCTGCCCCCCGGAACCAGAACAGGGTCTGAAGCCATTCTGCGATTTTGCGGTCAGTTCCCATAAAAACGAGTTGTAAAATGGAGGTTCAAGGCACTGCAATTCACAAACCTGCAGAGTTATAAATGATAACTCTCGTCCACAAATATATTGAGGGAAGGCAAAGAAGAGGATTTGAAATCAAGGAAGAATTGCAGGAAACAGATTTCAGGAGGTAGATACGAATCGCCTTTAAAGCACATGAAAAGCGGCAAAACGTTGACAATGATGCCCTTGGCCAAAAAGGGCGTATGCGTTTTTTCCTGAATATATTCAACAAAAAACGCATACGCTATTTTTGGCCAACCAAGCAACCTGGAAAGGCAAATCAGCGCTACAAAGAAGTCTCACTTCCCATCGGTCAAAAGGGCCATGCTGAAAAAAGTGTCAAAACCAGAAATGCAGGACAGGCCATGGAGAAATGGGAGCCTTGCTACACTGATGGGCGGGATGTAAATTGCCAAGAGCCACTCTGGAGAAGTGTCCGGTGAGTCCTGAAACATCTGAAAAACACAGCTTAGAGAGCATAGGGCACTTCCACTCATGGGGGTATAAATTGGGAAAATTAAAAATCAGCAAGACACAAGCACCCCAAAGTTTAGGGCTGCTCTGTTGACCAGGACCTCCACTTCATTCCACCTTAAATATCCCAGGAAAGAGAAAAATGGATAAAGAAGTTGTGGTCCTTATGTACAATGGAATATCACTCAGCCAGGAAATCAATGTCGTAAGGTTAGTAGCAGCATGATGAGTGGATTTAGGTACGACGATTCTAAGTGAAATAAGTCACACAGAAAAGGACACTTCTCATAAGGTATCACTGATAGAGGGAATGTAAAAACCGTTACACTTGAACTGAATTACAAAACAGAACAGAGTCACACATGCAGAAAACACACTATGGCTGCTTAACGGGAAAGGTGAGGTGGGGTGATACATAAAACAAGGGTATCAAATTAGCTCAGATACCGTTCCATAAACCCAATAAGTAATAGACAAGACCTACTCCTTGCTCAGAGAACTGGACTCAACACGCCCTATTCACCGCACAAGAATATATCTGACTAATAATAATCGTAAAACCTATGTATTGATATCTCTCTGTTAGTGTGTCAAGTGGGTGTAAAGCGGCATAAACACAGCAGTGAAAAGCAGCTAAACCCCATTATAAAAATAAATTACTTTGAAATACCCATGAAACAAAGACAGTGAAAGAGAGAGAAATTCTTACACAATGCGTTCAGGGGCTATGATGCAACCTGGATTGACCATATCTAGACGCACAGCTGGATGAGACATAAGGGTGGACACTCTTTTGGCTGAGAGGTTTGGTGAGGTTGGGTGAGCAAACGCAGACCCTTTAAAGTAATACTGCGTGGTACCCATCGCATGGGTCCCAAATCTCCAGGTTCAAGGGCATCTTCCTACATCAAAAACATGCATGAGAAACCCAGAAGATGGTACACCGTGTGATGGGGAAAGGTTTCTAAAACGCACCTCATTTCTCATCTCCTTGTGCCCGGGTTCGCCATTCCAGCCGCTTTACTAGCAAGCTCCCTACTTGGAGCATCAGCACCTTTAACCTCCTTTTCCATACAGGTTGCAATTTGTCCTGAGGATAAACGGGAAGACGTGGAACCAACGAGAGACTAGCTCTTGGTGTTGGGACAGGCACAGGTCACTCTATTTTCCCATCAGAAAGAAGAATTAACCACAGGCTCAGCCTGCCCCCCGGAACCAGAACAGGGCCTGAAGCCATTCTGCGATTTTGCGGCCAGCTCCCATAAAAACGAGTTGTAAAATGGAGGTTCAGGGCACTGCAATTCACAAACCTGCAGAGTTATAAATGATAACTCTCGTCCACAAATATATTGAGGGAAGGCAAAGAAGAGGATTTGAAATCAAGGCAGAATTGCAGGAAACAGATTTCAGGAGGTAGATACGAATCGCCTTTAAAGCACATGAAAAGCGGCAAAACGTTGACAATGATGCCCTTGGCCAAAAAGGGCGTATGCGTTTTTTCCTGAATATATTCAGGAAAAAACGCATACGCCCTTTTTGGCCAACCAAGCAACCTGGAAAGGCAAATCAGCGCTACAAAGAAGTCTCGCTTCCCATCGGTCAAAAGGGCCATGCTGAAAAAAGTGTCAAAACCAGAAATGCAGGACAGGCCATGGAGAAATGGGAGCCTTGCTACACTGATGGGCGGGATGTAAATTGCCAAGAGCCACTCCGGAGAAATGTCCGGTGAGTCCTGAAACATCTGAAAAACACAGCTTAGAGAGCATAGGGCACTTCCACTCATGGGGGTATAAATTGGGAAAATTAAAAATCAGCAAGACACAAGCACCCCAAAGTTTAGGGCTGCTCTGTTGACCAGGACCTCCACTTCATTCCACCTTAAATATCCCAGGAAAGAGAAAAATGGATAAAGAAGTTGTGGTCCTTATGTACAATGGAATATCACTCAGCCATGAAATCAATGTCGTAAGGTTAGTAGCAGCATGATGAGTGGATTTAGGTACGACGATTCTAAGTGAAATAAGTCACACAGAAAAGGACACTTCTCATAAGGTATCACTGATAGAGGGAATGTAAAAACCGTTACACTTGAACTGAATTACAAAACAGAACAGAGTCACACATGCAGAAAACACACTATGGCTGCTTAACGGGAAAGGTGAGGTGGGGTGATACATAAAACAAGGGTATCAAATTAGCTCAGATACCGTTCCATAAACCCAATATGTAATAGACAAGACCTACTCCTTGCTCAGAGAACTGGACTCAACACGCCCTATTCACCGCACAAGAATATATCTGACTAATAATAATCGTAAAACCTATGTATTGATATCTCTCTGTTAGTGTGTCAAGTGGGTGTAAAGCGGCATAAACACAGCAGTGAAAAGCAGCTAAACCCCATTATAAAAATAAATTACTTTGAAACACCCATGAAACAAAGACAGTGAAAGAGAGAGAAATTCTTACACAATGTGTTCAGGGGCTGTGATGCAACCTGGATTGACCATATCTAGACGCACAGCTGGATGAGACATAAGGGTGGACACTCTTGGGGCTGAGAGGTTTGGTGAGGTTGGGTGAGCAAACGCAGACCCTTTAAAGGAATACTGCGTGGTACCCATCGCATTGGTCCCAAATCTCCAGGTTCAAGGGCATCTTCCTACATTAAAAACATGCATGAGAAACCCAGAAGATGGTACACCGTGTGATGGGGAAAGGTTTCTAAAACGCACCTCATTTCTCATCTCCTTGTGCCCGGGTTCGCCATTCCAGCCGCTTTACTAGCAAGCTCCCTACTTGGAGCATCAGCACCTTTAACCTCCTGTTCCGTACAGGTTGCAATTTGTCCTGAGGATAAACGGGAAGACGTGGAACCAACGAGAGACTAGCTCTTGGTGTTGGGACAGGCACAGGTCACTCTATTTTCCCATCAGAAAGAAGAATTAACCACAGGCTCAGCCTGACCCCCGGAACCAGAACAGGGCCTGAAGCCATTCTGCGATTTTGCGGCCAGCTCCCATAAAAACGAGTTGTAAAATGGAGGTTCAGGGCACTGCAATTCACAAACCTGCAGAGTTATAAATGATAACTCTCGTCCACAAATATATGGAGGGAAGGCAAAGAAGAGGATTTGAAATCAAGGCAGAATTGCAGGAAACAGATTTCAGGAGGTAGATTCGAATCGCCTTTAAAGCACATGAAAAGCGGCAAAACGTTGACAGTGATGCCCTTGGCCAAAAAGGGCGTATGCGTTTCTTCCTGAATATATTCAGGAAAAAACGCATACGCCCTTTTTGGCCAACCAAGCAACCTGGAAAGGCAAATCAGCTCTACAAAGAAGTCTCGCTTCCCATCGGTCAAAAGGGCCATGCTGGAAAAAGTGTCAAAACCAGAAATGCAGGACAGGCCATGGAGAAATGGGAGCCTTGCTACACTGATGGGCGGGATGTAAATTGCCAAGAGCCACTCTGGAGAAGTGTCCGGTGAGTCCTGAAACATCTGAAAAACACAGCTTAGAGAGCATAGGGCACTTCCACTCATGGGGGTATAAATTGGGAAAATTAAAAATCAGCAAGACACAAGCACCCCAAAGTTTAGGGCTGCTCTGTTGACCAGGACCTCCACTTCATTCCACCTTAAATATCCCAGGAAAGAGAAAAATGGATAAAGAAGTTGTGGTCCTTATGTACAATGGAATATCACTCAGCCAGGAAATCAATGTCGTAAGGTTAGTAGCAGCATGATGAGTGGATTTAGGTACGACAATTCTAAGTGAAATAAGTCACACAGAAAAGGACACTTCTCATAAGGTATCACTGATAGAGGGAATGTAAAAACCGTTACACTTGAACTGAATTACAAAACAGAACAGAGTCACACATGCAGAAAACACACTGTGGCTGCTTAACGGGAAAGGTGAGGTGGGGTGATACATAAAACAAGGGTATCAAATTAGCTCAGATACCGTTCCATAAACCCAATATGTAATAGACAAGACCTACTCCTTGCTCAGAGAACTGGACTCAACACGCCCTATTCACCGCACAAGAATATATCTGACTAATAATAATCGTAAAACCTATGTATTGATATCTCTCTGTTAGTGTGTCAAGTGGGTGTAAAGCGGCATAAACACAGCAGTGAAAAGCAGCTAAACCCCATTATAAAAATAAATTACTTTGAAACACCCATGAAACAAAGACAGTGAAATCGAGAGAAATTCTTACACAATGCGTTCAGGGGCTATGATGCAACCTGGATTGACCATATCTAGATGCACAGCTGGATGAGACATAAGGGTGGACACTCTTGGGGCTGAGAGGTTTGGTGAGGTTGGGTGAGCAAACGCAGACCCTTTAAAGTAATACTGCGTGGTACCCATCGCATGGGTCCCAAATCTCCAGGTTCAAGGGCATCTTCCTACATCAAAAACATGCATGAGAAACCCAGAAGATGGTACACCGTGTGATGGGGAAAGGTTTCTAAAACGCACCTCATTTCCCATCTCCTTGTGCCCGGGTTCGCCATTCCAGCCGCTTTACTAGCAAGCTCCCTACTTGGAGCATCAGCACCTTTAACCTCCTTTTCCATACAGGTTGCAATTTGTCCTGAGGATAAACGGGAAGACGTGGAACCAACGAGAGACTAGCTCTTGGTGTTGGTACAGGCACAGGTCACTCTATTTTCCCATCAGAAAGAAGAATTAACCACAGGCTCAGCCTGCCCCCCGGAACCAGAACAGGGCCTGAAGCCATTCTGCGATTTTGCGGCCAGCTCCCATAAAAACCGGTTGTAAAATGGAGGTTCAGGGCACTGCAATTCACAAACCTGCAGAGTTATAAATGATAACTCTCGTCCACAAATATATTGAGGGAAGGCAAAGAAGAGGATTTGAAATCAAGTCAGAATTGCAGGAAACAGATTTCAGGAGGTAGATACGAATCGCCTTTAAAGCACATGAAAAGCGGCAAAACGTTGACAATGATGCCCTTGGCCAAAAAGGGCATATGCGTTTTCTCCTGAATATATTCAGGAAAAAACGCATACGCCCTTTTTGGCCAACCAAGCAACCTGGAAAGGCAAATCAGCGCTACAAAGAAGTCTCGCTTCCCATCGGTCAAAAGGGCCATGCTGAAAAAAGTGTCAAAACCAGAAATGCAGGACAGGCCATGGAGAAATGGGAGCCTTGCTACACTGATGGGCGGGATGTAAATTGCCAAGAGCCACTCCGGAGAAGTGTCCGGTGAGTCCTGAAACATCTGAAAAACACAGCTTAGAGAGCATAGGGCACTTCCACTCATGGGGGTATAAATTGGGAAAATTAAAAATCAGCAAGACACAAGCACCCCAAAGTTTAGGGCTGCTCTGTTGACCAGGACCTCCACTTCATTCCACCTTAAATATCCCAGGAAAGAGAAAAATGGATAAAGAAGTTGTGGTCCTTATGTACAATGGAATATCACTCAGCCATGAAATCAATGTCGTAAGGTTAGTAGCAGCATGATGAGTGGATTTAGGTACGACGATTCTAAGTGAAATAAGTCACACAGAAAAGGACACTTCTCATAAGGTATCACTGATAGAGGGAATGTAAAAACCGTTACACTTGAACTGAATTACAAAACAGAACAGAGTCACACATGCAGAAAACACACTATGGCTGCTTAACGGGAAAGGTGAGGTGGGGTGATACATAAAACAAGGGTATCAAATTAGCTCAGATACCGTTCCATAAACCCAATATGTAATAGACAAGACCTACTCCTTGCTCAGAGAACTGGCCTCAACACGCCCTATTCACCGCACAAGAATATATCTGACTAATAATAATCGTAAAACCTATGTATTGATATCTCTCTGTTAGTGTGTCAAGTGGGTGTAAAGCGGCATAAACACAGCAGTGAAAAGCAGCTAAACCCCATTATAAAAATAAATTACTTTGAAACACCCATGAAACAAAGACAGTGAAAGAGAGAGAAATTCTTACACAATGTGTTCAGGGGCTGTGATGCAACCTGGATTGACCATATCTAGACGCACAGCTGGATGAGACATAAGGGTGGACACTCTTGGGGCTGAGAGGTTTGGTGAGGTTGGGTGAGCAAACGCAGACCCTTTAAAGGAATACTGCGTGGTACCCATCGCATGGGTCCCAAATCTCCAGGTTCAAGGGCATCTTCCTACATCAAAAACATGCATGAGAAACCCAGAAGATGGTACACCGTGTGATGGGGAAAGGTTTCTAAAACGCACCTCATTTCTCATCTCCTTGTGCCCGGGTTCGCCATTCCAGCCGCTTTACTAGCAAGCTCCCTACTTGGAGCATCAGCACCTTTAACCTCCTGTTCCATACAGGTTGCAATTTGTCCTGAGGATAAACGGGAAGAAGTGGAACCAACGAGAGACTAGCTCTTGGTGTTGGGACAGGCACAGGTCACTCTATTTTCCCATCAGAAAGAAGAATTAACCACAGGCTCAGCCTGCCCCCCGGAACCAGAACAGGGTCTGAAGCCATTCTGCGATTTTGCGGTCAGTTCCCATAAAAACGAGTTGTAAAATGGAGGTTCAAGGCACTGCAATTCACAAACCTGCAGAGTTATAAATGATAACTCTCGTCCACAAATATATTGAGGGAAGGCAAAGAAGAGGATTTGAAATAAAGGAAGAATTGCAGGAAACAGATTTCAGGAGGTAGATACGAATCGCCTTTAAAGCACATGAAAAGCGGCAAAACGTTGACAATGATGCCCTTGGCCAAAAAGGGCGTATGCGTTTTTTCCTGAATATATTCAACAAAAAACGCATACGCTATTTTTGGCCAACCAAGCAACCTGGAAAGGCAAATCAGCGCTACAAAGAAGTCTCACTTCCCATCGGTCAAAAGGGCCATGCTGAAAAAAGTGTCAAAACCAGAAATGCAGGACAGGCCATGGAGAAATGGGAGCCTTGCTACACTGATGGGCGGGATGTAAATTGCCAAGAGCCACTCTGGAGAAGTGTCCGGTGAGTCCTGAAACATCTGAAAAACACAGCTTAGAGAGCATAGGGCACTTCCACTCATGGGGGTATAAATTGGGAAAATTAAAAATCAGCAAGACACAAGCACCCCAAAGTTTAGGGCTGCTCTGTTGACCAGGACCTCCACTTCATTCCACCTTAAATATCCCAGGAAAGAGAAAAATGGATAAAGAAGTTGTGGTCCTTATGTACAATGGAATATCACTCAGCCAGGAAATCAATGTCGTAAGGTTAGTAGCAGCATGATGAGTGGATTTAGGTACGACGATTCTAAGTGAAATAAGTCACACAGAAAAGGACACTTCTCATAAGGTATCACTGATAGAGGGAATGTAAAAACCGTTACACTTGAACTGAATTACAAAACAGAACAGAGTCACACATGCAGAAAACACACTATGGCTGCTTAACGGGAAAGGTGAGGTGGGGTGATACATAAAACAAGGGTATCAAATTAGCTCAGATACCGTTCCATAAACCCAATAAGTAATAGACAAGACCTACTCCTTGCTCAGAGAACTGGACTCAACACGCCCTATTCACCGCACAAGAATATATCTGACTAATAATAATCGTAAAACCTATGTATTGATATCTCTCTGTTAGTGTGTCAAGTGGGTGTAAAGCGGCATAAACACAGCAGTGAAAAGCAGCTAAACCCCATTATAAAAATAAATTACTTTGAAATACCCATGAAACAAAGACAGTGAAAGAGAGAGAAATTCTTACACAATGCGTTCAGGGGCTATGATGCAACCTGGATTGACCATATCTAGACGCACAGCTGGATGAGACATAAGGGTGGACACTCTTTTGGCTGAGAGGTTTGGTGAGGTTGGGTGAGCAAACGCAGACCCTTTAAAGTAATACTGCGTGGTACCCATCGCATGGGTCCCAAATCTCCAGGTTCAAGGGCATCTTCCTACATCAAAAACATGCATGAGAAACCCAGAAGATGGTACACCGTGTGATGGGGAAAGGTTTCTAAAACGCACCTCATTTCTCATCTCCTTGTGCCCGGGTTCGCCATTCCAGCCGCTTTACTAGCAAGCTCCCTACTTGGAGCATCAGCACCTTTAACCTCCTTTTCCATACAGGTTGCAATTTGTCCTGAGGATAAACGGGAAGACGTGGAACCAACGAGAGACTAGCTCTTGGTGTTGGGACAGGCACAGGTCACTCTATTTTCCCATCAGAAAGAAGAATTAACCACAGGCTCAGCCTGCCCCCCGGAACCAGAACAGGGCCTGAAGCCATTCTGCGATTTTGCGGCCAGCTCCCATAAAAACGAGTTGTAAAATGGAGGTTCAGGGCACTGCAATTCACAAACCTGCAGAGTTATAAATGATAACTCTCGTCCACAAATATATTGAGGGAAGGCAAAGAAGAGGATTTGAAATCAAGGCAGAATTGCAGGAAACAGATTTCAGGAGGTAGATACGAATCGCCTTTAAAGCACATGAAAAGCGGCAAAACGTTGACAATGATGCCCTTGGCCAAAAAGGGCGTATGCGTTTTTTCCTGAATATATTCAGGAAAAAACGCATACGCCCTTTTTGGCCAACCAAGCAACCTGGAAAGGCAAATCAGCGCTACAAAGAAGTCTCGCTTCCCATCGGTCAAAAGGGCCATGCTGAAAAAAGTGTCAAAACCAGAAATGCAGGACAGGCCATGGAGAAATGGGAGCCTTGCTACACTGATGGGCGGGATGTAAATTGCCAAGAGCCACTCCGGAGAAATGTCCGGTGAGTCCTGAAACATCTGAAAAACACAGCTTAGAGAGCATAGGGCACTTCCACTCATGGGGGTATAAATTGGGAAAATTAAAAATCAGCAAGACACAAGCACCCCAAAGTTTAGGGCTGCTCTGTTGACCAGGACCTCCACTTCATTCCACCTTAAATATCCCAGGAAAGAGAAAAATGGATAAAGAAGTTGTGGTCCTTATGTACAATGGAATATCACTCAGCCAGGAAATCAATGTCGTAAGGTTAGTAGCAGCATGATGAGTGGATTTAGGTACGACGATTCTAAGTGAAATAAGTCACACAGAAAAGGACACTTCTCATAAGGTATCACTGATAGAGGGAATGTAAAAACCGTTACACTTGAACTGAATTACAAAACAGAACAGAGTCACACATGCAGAAAACACACTATGGCTGCTTAACGGGAAAGGTGAGGTGGGGTGATACATAAAACAAGGGTATCAAATTAGCTCAGATACCGTTCCATAAACCCAATATGTAATAGACAAGACCTACTCCTTGCTCAGAGAACTGGACTCAACACGCCCTATTCACCGCACAAGAATATATCTGACTAATAATAATCGTAAAACCTATGTATTGATATCTCTCTGTTAGTGTGTCAAGTGGGTGTAAAGCGGCATAAACACAGCAGTGAAAAGCAGCTAAACCCCATTATAAAAATAAATTACTTTGAAACACCCATGAAACAAAGACAGTGAAAGAGAGAGAAATTCTTACACAATGTGTTCAGGGGCTGTGATGCAACCTGGATTGACCATATCTAGACGCACAGCTGGATGAGACATAAGGGTGGACACTCTTGGGGCTGAGAGGTTTGGTGAGGTTGGGTGAGCAAACGCAGACCCTTTAAAGGAATACTGCGTGGTACCCATCACATGGGTCCCAAATCTCCAGGTTCAAGGGCATCTTCCTACATCAAAAACATGCATGAGAAACCCAGAAGATGGTACACCGTGTGATGGGGAAAGGTTTCTAAAACGCACCTCATTTCTCATCTCCTTGTGCCCGGGTTCGCCATTCCAGGCTCTTTACTAGCAAGCTCCCTACTTGGAGCATCAGCACCTTTAACCTCCTGTTCCATACAGGTTGCAATTTGTCCTGAGGATAAACGGGAAGACGTGGAACCAACGAGAGACTAGCTCTTGGTGTTGGGACAGGCACAGGTCACTCTATTTTCCCATCAGAAAGAAGAATTAACCACAGGCTCAGCCTGCCCCCCGGAACCAGAACAGGGTCTGAAGCCATTCTGCGATTTTGCGGCCAGTTCCCATAAAAACGAGTTGTAAAATGGAGATTCAAGGCACTGCAATTCACAAACCTGCAGAGTTATAAATGATAACTCTCGTCCACAAATATATTGAGGGAAGGCAAAGAAGAGGATTTGAAATCAAGGCAGAATTGCAGGAAACAGATTTCAGGAGGTAGATACGAATCGCCTTTAAAGCACATGAAAAGCGGCAAAACGTTGACAATGATGCCCTTGGCCAAAAAGGGCGTATGCGTTTTTTCCTGAATATATTCAGGAAAAAACGCATACGCCCTTTTTGGCCAACCAAGCAACCTGGAAAGGCAAATCAGCGCTACAAAGAAGTCTCGCTTCCCATCGGTCAAAAGGGCCATGCTGAAAAAAGTGTCAAAACCAGAAATGCAGGACAGGCCATGGAGAAATGGGAGCCTTGCTACACTGATGGGCGGGATGTAAATTGCCAAGAGCCACTCTGGAGAAGTGTCCGGTGAGTCCTGAAACATCTGAAAAACACAGCTTAGAGAGCATAGGGCACTTCCACTCATGGGGGTATAAATTGGGAAAATTAAAAATCAGCAAGACACAAGCACCCCAAAGTTTAGGGCTGCTCTGTTGACCAGGACCTCCACTTCATTCCACCTTAAATATCCCAGGAAAGAGAAAAATGGATAAAGAAGTTGTGGTCCTTATGTACAATGGAATATCACTCAGCCAGGAAATCAATGTCGTAAGGTTAGTAGCAGCATGATGAGTGGATTTAGGTACGACGATTCTAAGTGAAATAAGTCACACAGAAAAGGACACTTCTCATAAGGTATCACTGATAGAGGGAATGTAAAAACCGTTACACTTGAACTGAATTACAAAACAGAACAGAGTCACACATGCAGAAAACACACTATGGCTGCTTAACGGGAAAGGTGAGGTGGGGTGATACATAAAACAAGGGTATCAAATTAGCTCAGATACCGTTCCATAAACGCAATATGTAATAGACAAGACCTACTCCTTGCTAGAGAACTGGACTCAACACGCCCTATTCACCGTACAAGACTATATCTGACTAATAATAATCGTAAAACCTATGTATTGATATCTCTCTGTTAGTGTGTCAAGTGGGTGTAAAGCAGCATAAACACAGCAGTGAAAAGCAGCTAAACCCCATTATAAAAATAAATTACTTTGAAACACCCATGAAACAAAGACAGTGAAAGAGAGAGAAATTCTTACACAATGCGTTCAGGGGCTGTGATGCAACCTGGATTGACCATATCTAGACGCACAGCTGGATGAGACATAAGGGTGGACACTCTTGGGGCTGAGAGGTTTGGTGAGGTTGGGTGAGCAAACGCAGACCCTTTAAAGTAATACTGCGTGGTACCCATCGCATGGGTCCCAAATCTCCAGGTTCAAGGGCATCTTCCTACATCAAAAACATGCATGAGAAACCCAGAAGATGGTACACCGTGTGATGGGGAAAGGTTTCTAAAACGCACCTCATTTCTCATCTCCTTGTGCCCGGGTTCGCCATTCCAGCCTCTTTACTAGCAAGCTCCCTACTTGGAGCATCAGCACCTTTAACCTCCTGTTCCATACAGGTTGCAATTTGTCCTGAGGATAAACGGGAAGACGTGGAACCAACGAGAGACTAGCTCTTGGTGTTGGGACAGGCACAGGTCACTCTATTTTCCCATCAGAAAGAAGAATTAACCACAGGCTCAGCCTGCGCCCCGGAACCAGAACAGGGCCTGAAGCCATTCTGCGATTTTGCGGCCAGCTCCCATAAAAACGAGTTGTAAAATGGAGGTTCAGGGCACTGCAATTCACAAACCTGCAGAGTTATAAATGATAACTCTCCTCCACAAATATACTGAGGGAAGGCAAAGAAGAGGATTTGAAATCAAGGCAGAATTGCAGGAAACAGATTTCAGGAGGTAGATTCGAATCGCCTTTAAAGCACATGAAAAGCGGCAAAACGTTGACAATGATGCCCTTGGCCAAAAAGGGCGTATGCGTTTTTTCCTGAATATATTCAGGAAAAAACGCATACGCCCTTTGTGGCCAACCAAGCAACCTGGAAAGGCAAATCAGCGCTACAAAGAAGTCTCGCTTCCCATCGGTCAAAAGGGCCATGCTGAAAAAAGTGTCAAAACCAGAAATGCAGGACAGGCCATGGAGAAATGGGAGCCTTGCTACACTGATGGGCAGGATGTAAATTGCCAAGAGCCACTCTGGAGAAGTGTCCGGTGAGTCCTGAAACATCTGAAAAACACAGCTTAGAGAGCATAGGGCACTTCCACTCATGGGAGTATAAATTGGGAAAATTAAAAATCAGCAAGACACAAGCACCCCAAAGTTTAGGGCTGCTCTGTTGACCAGGACCTCCACTTCATTCCACCTTAAATATCCCAGGAAAGAGAAAAATGGATAAAGAAGTTGTGGTCCTTATGTACAATGGAATATCACTCAGCCAGGAAATCAATGTCGTAAGGTTAGTAGCAGCATGATGAGTGGATTTAGGTACGACAATTCTAAGTGAAATAAGTCACACAGAAAAGGACACTTCTCATAAGGTATCACTGATAGAGGGAATGTAAAAACCGTTACACTTGAACTGAATTACAAAACAGAACAGAGTCACACATGCAGAAAACACACTATGGCTGCTTAACGGGAAAGGTGAGGTGGGGTGATACATAAAACAAGGGTATCAAATTAGCTCAGATACCGTTCCATAAACCCAATATGTAATAGACAAGACCTACTCCTTGCTCAGAGAACTGGACTCAACACGCCCTATTCACCGCACAAGAATATATCTGACTAATAATAATCGTAAACCTATGTATTGATATCTCTCTGTTAGTGTGTCAAGTGGGTGTAAAGCGGCATAAACACAGCAGTGAAAAGCAGCTAAACCCCATTATAAAAATAAATTACTTTGAAACACCCATGAAACAAAGACAGTGAAAGAGAGAGAAATTCTTACACAATGCGTTCAGGGGCTGTGATGCAACCTGGATTGACCATATCTAGACGCACAGCTGGATGAGACATAAGGGTGGACACTCTTGGGGCTGAGAGGTTTGGTGAGGTTGGGTGAGCAAACGCAGACCCTTTAAAGTAATACTGGGTGGTACCCATCGCATTGGTCCCAAATCTCCAGGTTCAAGGGCATCTTCCTACATCAAAAACATGCATGAGAAACCCAGAAGATGGTACACCGTGTGATGGGGAAAGGTTTCTAAAACGCACCTCATTTCTCATCTCCTTGTGCCCGGGTTCGCCATTCCAGCCACTTTACTAGCAAGCTCCCTACTTGGAGCATCAGCACCTTTAACCTCCTGTTCCGTACAGGTTGCAATTTGTCCTGAGGATAAACGGGAAGACGTGGAACCAACGAGAGACTAGCTCTTGGTGTTGGGACAGGCACAGGTCACTCTATTTTCCCATCAGAAAGAAGAATTAACCACAGGCTCAGCCTGACCCCTGGAACCAGAACAGGGCCTGAAGCCATTCTGCGATTTTGCGGCCAGCTCCCATAAAAACGAGTTGTAAAATGGAGGTTCAGGGCACTGCAATTCACAAACCTGCAGAGTTATAAATGATAACTCTCGTCCACAAATATATTGAGGGAAGGCAAAGAAGAGGATTTGAAATCAAGGCAGAATTGCAGGAAACAGATTTCAGGAGGTAGATACGAATCGCCTTTAAAGCACATGAAAAGCGGCAAAACGTTGACAGTGATGCCCTTGGCCAAAAAGGGCGTATGCGTTTTTTCCTGAATATATTCAGGAAAAAACGCATACGCCCTTTTTGGCCAACCAAGCAACCTGGAAAGGCAAATCAGCTCTACAAAGAAGTCTCGCTTCCCATCGGTCAAAAGGGCCATGCTGGAAAAAGTGTCAAAACCAGAAATGCAGGACAGGCCATGGAGAAATGGGAGCCTTGCTACACTGATGGGCGGGATGTAAATTGCCAAGAGCCACTCTGGAGAAATGTCCGGTGAGTCCTGAAACATCTGAAAAACACAGCTTAGAGAGCATAGGGCACTTCCACTCATGGGGGTATAAATTGGGAAAATTAAAAATCAGCAAGACACAAGCACCCCAAAGTTTAGGGCTGCTCTGTTGACCAGGACCTCCACTTCATTCCACCTTAAATATCCCAGGAAAGAGAAAAATGGATAAAGAAGTTGTGGTCCTTATGTACAATGGAATATCACTCAGCCAGGAAATCAATGTCGTAAGGTTAGTAGCAGCATGATGAGTGGATTTAGGTACGACGATTCTAAGTGAAATAAGTCACACAGAAAAGGACACTTCTCATAAGGTATCACTGATAGAGGGAATGTAAAAACCGTTACACTTGAACTGAATTACAAAACAGAACAGAGTCACACATGCAGAAAACACACTATGGCTGCTTAACGGGAAAGGTGAGGTGGGGTGATACATAAAACAAGGGTATCAAATTAGCTCAGATACCGTTCCATAAACCCAATATGTAATAGACAAGACCTACTCCTTGCTCAGAGAACTGGACTCAACACGCCCTATTCACCGCACAAGAATATATCTGACTAATAATAATCGTAAACCTATGTATTGATATCTCTCTGTTAGTGTGTCAAGTGGGTGTAAAGCGGCATAAACACAGCAGTGAAAAGCAGCTAAACCCCATTATAAAAATAAATTACTTTGAAACACCCATGAAACAAAGACAGTGAAAGAGAGAGAAATTCTTACACAATGCGTTCAGGGGCTGTGATGCAACCTGGATTGACCATATCTAGACGCACAGCTGGATGAGACATAAGGGTGGACACTCTTGGGGCTGAGAGGTTTGGTGAGGTTGGGTGAGCAAACGCAGACCCTTTAAAGTAATACTGCGTGGTACCCATCGCATGGGTCCCAAATCTCCAGGTTCAAGGGCATCTTCCTACATCAAAAACATGCATGAGAAAGCCAGAAGATGGTACACCGTGTGATGGGGAAAGGTTTCTAAAACGCACCTCATTTCTCATCTCCTTGTGCCCGGGTTCGCCATTCCAGCCTCTTTACTAGCAAGCTCCCTACTTGGAGCATCAGCACCTTTAACCTCCTGTTCCATACAGGTTGCAATTTGTCCTGAGGATAAACGGGAAGACGTGGAACCAACGAGAGACTAGCTCTTGGTGTTGGGACAGGCACAGGTCACTCTATTTTCCCATCAGAAAGAAGAATTAACCACAGGCTCAGCCTGCGCCCCGGAACCAGAACAGGGCCTGAAGCCATTCTGCGATTTTGCGGCCAGCTCCCATAAAAACGAGTTGTAAAATGGAGGTTCAGGGCACTGCAATTCACAAACCTGCAGAGTTATAAATGATAACTCTCCTCCACAAATATACTGAGGGAAGGCAAAGAAGAGGATTTGAAATCAAGGCAGAATTGCAGGAAACAGATTTCAGGAGGTAGATTCGAATCGCCTTTAAAGCACATGAAAAGCGGCAAAACGTTGACAATGATGCCCTTGGCCAAAAAGGGCGTATGCGTTTTTTCCTGAATATATTCAGGAAAAAACGCATACGCCCTTTTTGGCCAACCATGCAACCTGGAAAGGCAAATCAGCGCTACAAAGAAGTCTCGCTTCCCATCGGTCAAAAGGGCCATGCTGAAAAAAGTGTCAAAACCAGAAATGCAGGACAGGCCATGGAGAAATGGGAGCCTTGCTACACTGATGGGCGGGATGTAAATTGCCAAGAGCCACTCTGGAGAAGTGTCCGGTGAGTCCTGAAACATCTGAAAAACACAGCTTAGAGAGCATAGGGCACTTCCACTCATGGGGGTATAAATTGGGAAAATTAAAAATCAGCAAGACACAAGCACCCCAAAGTTTAGGGCTGCTCTGTTGACCAGGACCTCCACTTCATTCCACCTTAAATATCCCAGGAAAGAGAAAAATGGATAAAGAAGTTGTGGTCCTTATGTACAATGGAATATCACTCAGCCAGGAAATCAATGTCGTAAGGTTAGTAGCAGCATGATGAGTGGATTTAGGTACGACGATTCTAAGTGAAATAAGTCACACAGAAAAGGACACTTCTCATAAGGTATCACTGATAGAGGGAATGTAAAAACCGTTACACTTGAACTGAATTACAAAACAGAACAGAGTCACACATGCAGAAAACACACTATGGCTGCTTAACGGGAAAGGTGAGGTGGGGTGATACATAAAACAAGGGTATCAAATTAGCTCAGATACCGTTCCATAAACGCAATATGTAATAGACAAGACCTACTCCTTGCTCAGAGAACTGGACTCAACACGCCCTATTCACCGTACAAGACTATATCTGACTAATAATAATCGTAAAACCTATGTATTGATATCTCTCTGTTAGTGTGTCAAGTGGGTGTAAAGCGGCATAAACACAGCAGTGAAAAGCAGCTAAACCCCATTATAAAAATAAATTACTTTGAAACACCCATGAAACAAAGACAGTGAAAGAGAGAGAAATTCTTACACAATGCGTTCAGGGGCTGTGATGCAACCTGGATTGACCATATCTAGACGCACAGCTGGATGAGACATAAGGGTGGACACTCTTGGGGCTGAGAGGTTTGGTGAGGTTGGGTGAGCAAACGCAGACCCTTTAAAGTAATACTGCGTGGTACCCATCGCATGGGTCCCAAATCTCCAGGTTCAAGGGCATCTTCCTACATCAAAAACATGCATGAGAAAGCCAGAAGATGGTACACCGTGTGATGGGGAAAGGTTTCTAAAACGCACCTCATTTCTCATCTCCTTGTGCCAGGGTTCGCCATTCCAGCCTCTTTACTAGCAAGCTCCCTACTTGGAGCATCAGCACCTTTAACCTCCTGTTCCATACAGGTTGCAATTTGTCCTGAGGATAAACGGGAAGACGTGGAACCAACGAGAGACTAGCTCTTGGTGTTGGGACAGGCACAGGTCACTCTATTTTCCCATCAGAAAGAAGAATTAACCACAGGCTCAGCCTGCGCCCCGGAACCAGAACAGGGCCTGAAGCCATTCTGCGATTTTGCGGCCAGCTCCCATAAAAACGAGTTGTAAAATGGAGGTTCAGGGCACTGCAATTCACAAACCTGCAGAGTTATAAATGATAACTCTCCTCCACAAATATACTGAGGGAAGGCAAAGAAGAGGATTTGAAATCAAGGCAGAATTGCAGGAAACAGATTTCAGGAGGTAGATTCGAATCGCCTTTAAAGCACATGAAAAGCGGCAAAACGTTGACAATGATGCCCTTGGCCAAAAAGGGCGTATGCGTTTTTTCCTGAATATATTCAGGAAAAAACGCATACGCCCTTTTTGGCCAACCATGCAACCTGGAAAGGCAAATCAGCGCTACAAAGAAGTCTCGCTTCCCATCGGTCAAAAGGGCCATGCTGAAAAAAGTGTCAAAACCAGAAATGCAGGACAGGCCATGGAGAAATGGGAGCCTTGCTACACTGATGGGCGGGATGTAAATTGCCAAGAGCCACTCTGGAGAAGTGTCCGGTGAGTCCTGAAACATCTGAAAAACACAGCTTAGAGAGCATAGGGCACTTCCACTCATGGGGGTATAAATTGGGAAAATTAAAAATCAGCAAGACACAAGCACCCCAAAGTTTAGGGCTGCTCTGTTGACCAGGACCTCCACTTCATTCCACCTTAAATATCCCAGGAAAGAGAAAAATGGATAAAGAAGTTGTGGTCCTTATGTACAATGGAATATCACTCAGCCAGGAAATCAATGTCGTAAGGTTAGTAGCAGCATGATGAGTGGATTTAGGTACGACGATTCTAAGTGAAATAAGTCACACAGAAAAGGACACTTCTCATAAGGTATCACTGATAGAGGGAATGTAAAAACCGTTACACTTGAACTGAATTACAAAACAGAACAGAGTCACACATGCAGAAAACACACTATGGCTGCTTAACGGGAAAGGTGAGGTGGGGTGATACATAAAACAAGGGTATCAAATTAGCTCAGATACCGTTCCATAAACCCAATATGTAATAGACAAGACCTACTCCTTGCTCAGAGAACTGGACTCAACACGCCCTATTCACCGCACAAGAATATATCTGACTAATAATAATCGTAAACCTATGTATTGATATCTCTCTGTTAGTGTGTCAAGTGGGTGTAAAGCGGCATAAACACAGCAGTGAAAAGCAGCTAAACCCCATTATAAAAATAAATTACTTTGAAACACCCATGAAACAAAGACAGTGAAAGAGAGAGAAATTCTTACACAATGCGTTCAGGGGCTGTGATGCAACCTGGATTGACCATATCTAGACGCACAGCTGGATGAGACATAAGGGTGGACACTCTTGGGGCTGAGAGGTTTGGTGAGGTTGGGTGAGCAAACGCAGACCCTTTAAAGTAATACTGCGTGGTACCCATCGCATGGGTCCCACATCTCCAGGTTCAAGGGCATCTTCCTACATCAAAAACATGCATGAGAAAGCCAGAAGATGGTACACCGTGTGATGGGGAAAGGTTTCTAAAACGCACCTCATTTCTCATCTCCTTGTGCCCGGGTTCGCCATTCCAGCCTCTTTACTAGCAAGTTCCCTACTTGGAGCATCAGCACCTTTAACCTCCTGTTCCATACAGGTTGCAATTTGTCCTGAGGATAAACGGGAAGACGTGGAACCAACGAGAGACTAGCTCTTGGTGTTGGGACAGGCACAGGTCACTCTATTTTCCCATCAGAAAGAAGAATTAACCACAGGCTCAGCCTGCGCCCCGGAACCAGAACAGGGCCTGAAGCCATTCTGCGATTTTGCGGCCAGCTCCCATAAAAACGAGTTGTAAAATGGAGGTTCAGGGCACTGCAATTCACAAACCTGCAGAGTTATAAATGATAACTCTCCTCCACAAATATACTGAGGGAAGGCAAAGAAGAGGATTTGAAATCAAGGCAGAATTGCAGGAAACAGATTTCAGGAGGTAGATTCGAATCGCCTTTAAAGCACATGAAAAGCGGCAAAACGTTGACACTGATGCCCTTGGCCAAAAAGGGCGTATGCGTTTTTTCCTGAATATATTCAGGAAAAAACGCATACGCCCTTTTTGGCCAACCATGCAACCTGGAAAGGCAAATCAGCGCTACAAAGAAGTCTCGCTTCCCATCGGTCAAAAGGGCCATGCTGAAAAAAGTGTCAAAACCAGAAATGCAGGACAGGCCATGGAGAAATGGGAGCCTTGCTACACTGATGGGCGGGATGTAAATTGCCAAGAGCCACTCTGGAGAAGTGTCCGGTGAGTCCTGAAACATCTGAAAAACACAGCTTAGAGAGCATAGGGCACTTCCACTCATGGGGGTATAAATTGGGAAAATTAAAAATCAGCAAGACACAAGCACCCCAAAGTTTAGGGCTGCTCTGTTGACCAGGACCTCCACTTCATTCCACCTTAAATATCCCAGGAAAGAGAAAAATGGATAAAGAAGTTGTGGTCCTTATGTACAATGGAATATCACTCAGCCAGGAAATCAATGTCGTAAGGTTAGTAGCAGCATGATGAGTGGATTTAGGTACGACGATTCTAAGTGAAATAAGTCACACAGAAAAGGACACTTCTCATAAGGTATCACTGATAGAGGGAATGTAAAAACCGTTACACTTGAACTGAATTACAAAACAGAACAGAGTCACACATGCAGAAAACACACTATGGCTGCTTAACGGGAAAGGTGAGGTGGGGTGATACATAAAACAAGGGTATCAAATTAGCTCAGATACCGTTCCATAAACGCAATATGTAATAGACAAGACCTACTCCTTGCTCAGAGAACTGGACTCAACACGCCCTATTCACCGTACAAGACTATATCTGACTAATAATAATCGTAAAACCTATGTATTGATATCTCTCTGTTAGTGTGTCAAGTGGGTGTAAAGCGGCATAAACACAGCAGTGAAAAGCAGCTAAACCCCATTATAAAAATAAATTACTTTGAAACACCCATGAAACAAAGACAGTGAAAGAGAGAGAAATTCTTACACAATGCGTTCAGGGGCTGTGATGCAACCTGGATTGACCATATCTAGACGCACAGCTGGATGAGACATAAGGGTGGACACTCTTGGGGCTGAGAGGTTTGGTGAGGTTGGGTGAGCAAACGCAGACCCTTTAAAGTAATACTGCGTGGTACCCATCGCATGGGTCCCAAATCTCCAGGTTCAAGGGCATCTTCCTACATCAAAAACATGCATGAGAAAGCCAGAAGATGGTACACCGTGTGATGGGGAAAGGTTTCTAAAACGCACCTCATTTCTCATCTCCTTGTGCCAGGGTTCGCCATTCCAGCCTCTTTACTAGCAAGCTCCCTACTTGGAGCATCAGCACCTTTAACCTCCTGTTCCATACAGGTTGCAATTTGTCCTGAGGATAAACGGGAAGACGTGGAACCAACGAGAGACTAGCTCTTGGTGTTGGGACAGGCACAGGTCACTCTATTTTCCCATCAGAAAGAAGAATTAACCACAGGCTCAGCCTGCGCCCCGGAACCAGAACAGGGCCTGAAGCCATTCTGCGATTTTGCGGCCAGCTCCCATAAAAACGAGTTGTAAAATGGAGGTTCAGGGCACTGCAATTCACAAACCTGCAGAGTTATAAATGATAACTCTCCTCCACAAATATACTGAGGGAAGGCAAAGAAGAGGATTTGAAATCAAGGCAGAATTGCAGGAAACAGATTTCAGGAGGTAGATTCGAATCGCCTTTAAAGCACATGAAAAGCGGCAAAACGTTGACAATGATGCCCTTGGCCAAAAAGGGCGTATGCGTTTTTTCCTGAATATATTCAGGAAAAAACGCATACGCCCTTTTTGGCCAACCATGCAACCTGGAAAGGCAAATCAGCGCTACAAAGAAGTCTCGCTTCCCATCGGTCAAAAGGGCCATGCTGAAAAAAGTGTCAAAACCAGAAATGCAGGACAGGCCATGGAGAAATGGGAGCCTTGCTACACTGATGGGCGGGATGTAAATTGCCAAGAGCCACTCTGGAGAAGTGTCCGGTGAGTCCTGAAACATCTGAAAAACACAGCTTAGAGAGCATAGGGCACTTCCACTCATGGGGGTATAAATTGGGAAAATTAAAAATCAGCAAGACACAAGCACCCCAAAGTTTAGGGCTGCTCTGTTGACCAGGACCTCCACTTCATTCCACCTTAAATATCCCAGGAAAGAGAAAAATGGATAAAGAAGTTGTGGTCCTTATGTACAATGGAATATCACTCAGCCAGGAAATCAATGTCGTAAGGTTAGTAGCAGCATGATGAGTGGATTTAGGTACGACGATTCTAAGTGAAATAAGTCACACAGAAAAGGACACTTCTCATAAGGTATCACTGATAGAGGGAATGTAAAAACCGTTACACTTGAACTGAATTACAAAACAGAACAGAGTCACACATGCAGAAAACACACTATGGCTGCTTAACGGGAAAGGTGAGGTGGGGTGATACATAAAACAAGGGTATCAAATTAGCTCAGATACCGTTCCATAAACGCAATATGTAATAGACAAGACCTACTCCTTGCTCAGAGAACTGGACTCAACACGCCCTATTCACCGTACAAGACTATATCTGACTAATAATAATCGTAAAACCTATGTATTGATATCTCTCTGTTAGTGTGTCAAGTGGGTGTAAAGCGGCATAAACACAGCAGTGAAAAGCAGCTAAACCCCATTATAAAAATAAATTACTTTGAAACACCCATGAAACAAAGACAGTGAAAGAGAGAGAAATTCTTACACAATGCGTTCAGGGGCTGTGATGCAACCTGGATTGACCATATCTAGACGCACAGCTGGATGAGACATAAGGGTGGACACTCTTGGGGCTGAGAGGTTTGGTGAGGTTGGGTGAGCAAACGCAGACCCTTTAAAGTAATACTGCGTGGTACCCATCGCATGGGTCCCAAATCTCCAGGTTCAAGGGCATCTTCCTACATCAAAAACATGCATGAGAAAGCCAGAAGATGGTACACCGTGTGATGGGGAAAGGTTTCTAAAACGCACCTCATTTCTCATCTCCTTGTGCCCGGGTTCGCCATTCCAGCCTCTTTACTAGCAAGCTCCCTACTTGGAGCATCAGCACCTTTAACCTCCTGTTCCATACAGGTTGCAATTTGTCCTGAGGATAAACGGGAAGACGTGGAACCAACGAGAGACTAGCTCTTGGTGTTGGGACAGGCACAGGTCACTCTATTTTCCCATCAGAAAGAAGAATTAACCACAGGCTCAGCCTGCGCCCCGGAACCAGAACAGGGCCTGAAGCCATTCTGCGATTTTGCGGCCAGCTCCCATAAAAACGAGTTGTAAAATGGAGGTTCAGGGCACTGCAATTCACAAACCTGCAGAGTTATAAATGATAACTCTCCTCCACAAATATACTGAGGGAAGGCAAAGAAGAGGATTTGAAATCAAGGCAGAATTGCAGGAAACAGATTTCAGGAGGTAGATTCGAATCGCCTTTAAAGCACATGAAAAGCGGCAAAACGTTGACAATGATGCCCTTGGCCAAAAAGGGCGTATGCGTTTTTTCCTGAATATATTCAGGAAAAAACGCATACGCCCTTTTTGGCCAACCATGCAACCTGGAAAGGCAAATCAGCGCTACAAAGAAGTCTCGCTTCCCATCGGTCAAAAGGGCCATGCTGAAAAAAGTGTCAAAACCAGAAATGCAGGACAGGCCATGGAGAAATGGGAGCCTTGCTACACTGATGGGCGGGATGTAAATTGCCAAGAGCCACTCTGGAGAAGTGTCCGGTGAGTCCTGAAACATCTGAAAAACACAGCTTAGAGAGCATAGGGCACTTCCACTCATGGGGGTATAAATTGGGAAAATTAAAAATCAGCAAGACACAAGCACCCCAAAGTTTAGGGCTGCTCTGTTGACCAGGACCTCCACTTCATTCCACCTTAAATATCCCAGGAAAGAGAAAAATGGATAAAGAAGTTGTGGTCCTTATGTACAATGGAATATCACTCAGCCAGGAAATCAATGTCGTAAGGTTAGTAGCAGCATGATGAGTGGATTTAGGTACGACGATTCTAAGTGAAATAAGTCACACAGAAAAGGACACTTCTCATAAGGTATCACTGATAGAGGGAATGTAAAAACCGTTACACTTGAACTGAATTACAAAACAGAACAGAGTCACACATGCAGAAAACACACTATGGCTGCTTAACGGGAAAGGTGAGGTGGGGTGATACATAAAACAAGGGTATCAAATTAGCTCAGATACCGTTCCATAAACGCAATATGTAATAGACAAGACCTACTCCTTGCTCAGAGAACTGGACTCAACACGCCCTATTCACCGTACAAGACTATATCTGACTAATAATAATCGTAAAACCTATGTATTGATATCTCTCTGTTAGTGTGTCAAGTGGGTGTAAAGCGGCATAAACACAGCAGTGAAAAGCAGCTAAACCCCATTATAAAAATAAATTACTTTGAAACACCCATGAAACAAAGACAGTGAAAGAGAGAGAAATTCTTACACAATGCGTTCAGGGGCTGTGATGCAACCTGGATTGACCATATCTAGACGCACAGCTGGATGAGACATAAGGGTGGACACTCTTGGGGCTGAGAGGTTTGGTGAGGTTGGGTGAGCAAACGCAGACCCTTTAAAGTAATACTGCGTGGTACCCATCGCATGGGTCCCAAATCTCCAGGTTCAAGGGCATCTTCCTACATCAAAAACATGCATGAGAAAGCCAGAAGATGGTACACCGTGTGATGGGGAAAGGTTTCTAAAACGCACCTCATTTCTCATCTCCTTGTGCCAGGGTTCGCCATTCCAGCCTCTTTACTAGCAAGCTCCCTACTTGGAGCATCAGCACCTTTAACCTCCTGTTCCATACAGGTTGCAATTTGTCCTGAGGATAAACGGGAAGACGTGGAACCAACGAGAGACTAGCTCTTGGTGTTGGGACAGGCACAGGTCACTCTATTTTCCCATCAGAAAGAAGAATTAACCACAGGCTCAGCCTGCGCCCCGGAACCAGAACAGGGCCTGAAGCCATTCTGCGATTTTGCGGCCAGCTCCCATAAAAACGAGTTGTAAAATGGAGGTTCAGGGCACTGCAATTCACAAACCTGCAGAGTTATAAATGATAACTCTCCTCCACAAATATACTGAGGGAAGGCAAAGAAGAGGATTTGAAATCAAGGCAGAATTGCAGGAAACAGATTTCAGGAGGTAGATTCGAATCGCCTTTAAAGCACATGAAAAGCGGCAAAACGTTGACAATGATGCCCTTGGCCAAAAAGGGCGTATGCGTTTTTTCCTGAATATATTCAGGAAAAAACGCATACGCCCTTTTTGGCCAACCATGCAACCTGGAAAGGCAAATCAGCGCTACAAAGAAGTCTCGCTTCCCATCGGTCAAAAGGGCCATGCTGAAAAAAGTGTCAAAACCAGAAATGCAGGACAGGCCATGGAGAAATGGGAGCCTTGCTACACTGATGGGCGGGATGTAAATTGCCAAGAGCCACTCTGGAGAAGTGTCCGGTGAGTCCTGAAACATCTGAAAAACACAGCTTAGAGAGCATAGGGCACTTCCACTCATGGGGGTATAAATTGGGAAAATTAAAAATCAGCAAGACACAAGCACCCCAAAGTTTAGGGCTGCTCTGTTGACCAGGACCTCCACTTCATTCCACCTTAAATATCCCAGGAAAGAGAAAAATGGATAAAGAAGTTGTGGTCCTTATGTACAATGGAATATCACTCAGCCAGGAAATCAATGTCGTAAGGTTAGTAGCAGCATGATGAGTGGATTTAGGTACGACGATTCTAAGTGAAATAAGTCACACAGAAAAGGACACTTCTCATAAGGTATCACTGATAGAGGGAATGTAAAAACCGTTACACTTGAACTGAATTACAAAACAGAACAGAGTCACACATGCAGAAAACACACTATGGCTGCTTAACGGGAAAGGTGAGGTGGGGTGATACATAAAACAAGGGTATCAAATTAGCTCAGATACCGTTCCATAAACCCAATATGTAATAGACAAGACCTACTCCTTGCTCAGAGAACTGGACTCAACACGCCCTATTCACCGCACAAGAATATATCTGACTAATAATAATCGTAAACCTATGTATTGATATCTCTCTGTTAGTGTGTCAAGTGGGTGTAAAGCGGCATAAACACAGCAGTGAAAAGCAGCTAAACCCCATTATAAAAATAAATTACTTTGAAACACCCATGAAACAAAGACAGTGAAAGAGAGAGAAATTCTTACACAATGCGTTCAGGGGCTGTGATGCAACCTGGATTGACCATATCTAGACGCACAGCTGGATGAGACATAAGGGTGGACACTCTTGGGGCTGAGAGGTTTGGTGAGGTTGGGTGAGCAAACGCAGACCCTTTAAAGTAATACTGCGTGGTACCCATCGCATGGGTCCCAAATCTCCAGGTTCAAGGGCATCTTCCTACATCAAAAACATGCATGAGAAAGCCAGAAGATGGTACACCGTGTGATGGGGAAAGGTTTCTAAAACGCACCTCATTTCTCATCTCCTTGTGCCCGGGTTCGCCATTCCAGCCTCTTTACTAGCAAGTTCCCTACTTGGAGCATCAGCACCTTTAACCTCCTGTTCCATACAGGTTGCAATTTGTCCTGAGGATAAACGGGAAGACGTGGAACCAACGAGAGACTAGCTCTTGGTGTTGGGACAGGCACAGGTCACTCTATTTTCCCATCAGAAAGAAGAATTAACCACAGGCTCAGCCTGCGCCCCGGAACCAGAACAGGGCCTGAAGCCATTCTGCGATTTTGCGGCCAGCTCCCATAAAAACGAGTTGTAAAATGGAGGTTCAGGGCACTGCAATTCACAAACCTGCAGAGTTATAAATGATAACTCTCCTCCACAAATATACTGAGGGAAGGCAAAGAAGAGGATTTGAAATCAAGGCAGAATTGCAGGAAACAGATTTCAGGAGGTAGATTCGAATCGCCTTTAAAGCACATGAAAAGCGGCAAAACGTTGACACTGATGCCCTTGGCCAAAAAGGGCGTATGCGTTTTTTCCTGAATATATTCAGGAAAAAACGCATACGCCCTTTTTGGCCAACCATGCAACCTGGAAAGGCAAATCAGCGCTACAAAGAAGTCTCGCTTCCCATCGGTCAAAAGGGCCATGCTGAAAAAAGTGTCAAAACCAGAAATGCAGGACAGGCCATGGAGAAATGGGAGCCTTGCTACACTGATGGGCGGGATGTAAATTGCCAAGAGCCACTCTGGAGAAGTGTCCGGTGAGTCCTGAAACATCTGAAAAACACAGCTTAGAGAGCATAGGGCACTTCCACTCATGGGGGTATAAATTGGGAAAATTAAAAATCAGCAAGACACAAGCACCCCAAAGTTTAGGGCTGCTCTGTTGACCAGGACCTCCACTTCATTCCACCTTAAATATCCCAGGAAAGAGAAAAATGGATAAAGAAGTTGTGGTCCTTATGTACAATGGAATATCACTCAGCCAGGAAATCAATGTCGTAAGGTTAGTAGCAGCATGATGAGTGGATTTAGGTACGACGATTCTAAGTGAAATAAGTCACACAGAAAAGGACACTTCTCATAAGGTATCACTGATAGAGGGAATGTAAAAACCGTTACACTTGAACTGAATTACAAAACAGAACAGAGTCACACATGCAGAAAACACACTATGGCTGCTTAACGGGAAAGGTGAGGTGGGGTGATACATAAAACAAGGGTATCAAATTAGCTCAGATACCGTTCCATAAACGCAATATGTAATAGACAAGACCTACTCCTTGCTCAGAGAACTGGACTCAACACGCCCTATTCACCGTACAAGACTATATCTGACTAATAATAATCGTAAAACCTATGTATTGATATCTCTCTGTTAGTGTGTCAAGTGGGTGTAAAGCGGCATAAACACAGCAGTGAAAAGCAGCTAAACCCCATTATAAAAATAAATTACTTTGAAACACCCATGAAACAAAGACAGTGAAAGAGAGAGAAATTCTTACACAATGCGTTCAGGGGCTGTGATGCAACCTGGATTGACCATATCTAGACGCACAGCTGGATGAGACATAAGGGTGGACACTCTTGGGGCTGAGAGGTTTGGTGAGGTTGGGTGAGCAAACGCAGACCCTTTAAAGTAATACTGCGTGGTACCCATCGCATGGGTCCCAAATCTCCAGGTTCAAGGGCATCTTCCTACATCAAAAACATGCATGAGAAAGCCAGAAGATGGTACACCGTGTGATGGGGAAAGGTTTCTAAAACGCACCTCATTTCTCATCTCCTTGTGCCAGGGTTCGCCATTCCAGCCTCTTTACTAGCAAGCTCCCTACTTGGAGCATCAGCACCTTTAACCTCCTGTTCCATACAGGTTGCAATTTGTCCTGAGGATAAACGGGAAGACGTGGAACCAACGAGAGACTAGCTCTTGGTGTTGGGACAGGCACAGGTCACTCTATTTTCCCATCAGAAAGAAGAATTAACCACAGGCTCAGCCTGCGCCCCGGAACCAGAACAGGGCCTGAAGCCATTCTGCGATTTTGCGGCCAGCTCCCATAAAAACGAGTTGTAAAATGGAGGTTCAGGGCACTGCAATTCACAAACCTGCAGAGTTATAAATGATAACTCTCCTCCACAAATATACTGAGGGAAGGCAAAGAAGAGGATTTGAAATCAAGGCAGAATTGCAGGAAACAGATTTCAGGAGGTAGATTCGAATCGCCTTTAAAGCACATGAAAAGCGGCAAAACGTTGACAATGATGCCCTTGGCCAAAAAGGGCGTATGCGTTTTTTCCTGAATATATTCAGGAAAAAACGCATACGCCCTTTTTGGCCAACCATGCAACCTGGAAAGGCAAATCAGCGCTACAAAGAAGTCTCGCTTCCCATCGGTCAAAAGGGCCATGCTGAAAAAAGTGTCAAAACCAGAAATGCAGGACAGGCCATGGAGAAATGGGAGCCTTGCTACACTGATGGGCGGGATGTAAATTGCCAAGAGCCACTCTGGAGAAGTGTCCGGTGAGTCCTGAAACATCTGAAAAACACAGCTTAGAGAGCATAGGGCACTTCCACTCATGGGGGTATAAATTGGGAAAATTAAAAATCAGCAAGACACAAGCACCCCAAAGTTTAGGGCTGCTCTGTTGACCAGGACCTCCACTTCATTCCACCTTAAATATCCCAGGAAAGAGAAAAATGGATAAAGAAGTTGTGGTCCTTATGTACAATGGAATATCACTCAGCCAGGAAATCAATGTCGTAAGGTTAGTAGCAGCATGATGAGTGGATTTAGGTACGACGATTCTAAGTGAAATAAGTCACACAGAAAAGGACACTTCTCATAAGGTATCACTGATAGAGGGAATGTAAAAACCGTTACACTTGAACTGAATTACAAAACAGAACAGAGTCACACATGCAGAAAACACACTATGGCTGCTTAACGGGAAAGGTGAGGTGGGGTGATACATAAAACAAGGGTATCAAATTAGCTCAGATACCGTTCCATAAACGCAATATGTAATAGACAAGACCTACTCCTTGCTCAGAGAACTGGACTCAACACGCCCTATTCACCGTACAAGACTATATCTGACTAATAATAATCGTAAAACCTATGTATTGATATCTCTCTGTTAGTGTGTCAAGTGGGTGTAAAGCGGCATAAACACAGCAGTGAAAAGCAGCTAAACCCCATTATAAAAATAAATTACTTTGAAACACCCATGAAACAAAGACAGTGAAAGAGAGAGAAATTCTTACACAATGCGTTCAGGGGCTGTGATGCAACCTGGATTGACCATATCTAGACGCACAGCTGGATGAGACATAAGGGTGGACACTCTTGGGGCTGAGAGGTTTGGTGAGGTTGGGTGAGCAAACGCAGACCCTTTAAAGTAATACTGCGTGGTACCCATCGCATGGGTCCCAAATCTCCAGGTTCAAGGGCATCTTCCTACATCAAAAACATGCATGAGAAAGCCAGAAGATGGTACACCGTGTGATGGGGAAAGGTTTCTAAAACGCACCTCATTTCTCATCTCCTTGTGCCAGGGTTCGCCATTCCAGCCTCTTTACTAGCAAGCTCCCTACTTGGAGCATCAGCACCTTTAACCTCCTGTTCCATACAGGTTGCAATTTGTCCTGAGGATAAACGGGAAGACGTGGAACCAACGAGAGACTAGCTCTTGGTGTTGGGACAGGCACAGGTCACTCTATTTTCCCATCAGAAAGAAGAATTAACCACAGGCTCAGCCTGCGCCCCGGAACCAGAACAGGGCCTGAAGCCATTCTGCGATTTTGCGGCCAGCTCCCATAAAAACGAGTTGTAAAATGGAGGTTCAGGGCACTGCAATTCACAAACCTGCAGAGTTATAAATGATAACTCTCCTCCACAAATATACTGAGGGAAGGCAAAGAAGAGGATTTGAAATCAAGGCAGAATTGCAGGAAACAGATTTCAGGAGGTAGATTCGAATCGCCTTTAAAGCACATGAAAAGCGGCAAAACGTTGACAATGATGCCCTTGGCCAAAAAGGGCGTATGCGTTTTTTCCTGAATATATTCAGGAAAAAACGCATACGCCCTTTTTGGCCAACCAAGCAACCTGGAAAGGCAAATCAGCGCTACAAAGAAGTCTCGCTTCCCATCGGTCAAAAGGGCCATGCTGAAAAAAGTGTCAAAACCAGAAATGCAGGACAGGCCATGGAGAAATGGGAGCCTTGCTACACTGATGGGCAGGATGTAAATTGCCAAGAGCCACTCTGGAGAAGTGTCCGGTGAGTCCTGAAACATCTGAAAAACACAGCTTAGAGAGCATAGGGCACTTCCACTCATGGGGGTATAAATTGGGAAAATTAAAAATCAGCAAGACACAAGCACCCCAAAGTTTAGGGCTGCTCTGTTGACCAGGACCTCCACTTCATTCCACCTTAAATATCCCAGGAAAGAGAAAAATGGATAAAGAAGTTGTGGTCCTTATGTACAATGGAATATCACTCAGCCAGGAAATCAATGTCGTAAGGTTAGTAGCAGCATGATGAGTGGATTTAGGTACGACGATTCTAAGTGAAATAAGTCACACAGAAAAGGACACTTCTCATAAGGTATCACTGATAGAGGGAATGTAAAAACCGTTACACTTGAACTGAATTACAAAACAGAACAGAGTCACACATGCAGAAAACACACTATGGCTGCTTAACGGGAAAGGTGAGGTGGGGTGATACATAAAACAAGGGTATCAAATTAGCTCAGATACCGTTCCATAAACCCAATATGTAATAGACAAGACCTACTCCTTGCTCAGAGAACTGGACTCAACACGCCCTATTCACCGCACAAGAATATATCTGACTAATAATAATCGTAAACCTATGTATTGATATCTCTCTGTTAGTGTGTCAAGTGGGTGTAAAGCGGCATAAACACAGCAGTGAAAAGCAGCTAAACCCCATTATAAAAATAAATTACTTTGAAACACCCATGAAACAAAGACAGTGAAAGAGAGAGAAATTCTTACACAATGCGTTCAGGGGCTGTGATGCAACCTGGATTGACCATATCTAGACGCACAGCTGGATGAGACATAAGGGTGGACACTCTTGGGGCTGAGAGGTTTGGTGAGGTTGGGTGAGCAAACGCAGACCCTTTAAAGTAATACTGGGTGGTACCCATCGCATTGGTCCCAAATCTCCAGGTTCAAGGGCATCTTCCTACATCAAAAACATGCATGAGAAACCCAGAAGATGGTACACCGTGTGATGGGGAAAGGTTTCTAAAACGCACCTCATTTCTCATCTCCTTGTGCCCGGGTTCGCCATTCCAGCCGCTTTACTAGCAAGCTCCCTACTTGGAGCATCAGCACCTTTAATCTCCTGTTCCGTACAGGTTGCAATTTGTCCTGAGGATAAACGGGAAGACGTGGAACCAACGAGAGACTAGCTCTTGGTGTTGGGACAGGCACAGGTCACTCTATTTTCCCATCAGAAAGAAGAATTAACCACAGGCTCAGCCTGACCCCTGGAACCAGAACAGGGCCTGAAGCCATTCTGCGATTTTGCGGCCAGCTCCCATAAAAACGAGTTGTAAAATGGAGGTTCAGGGCACTGCAATTCACAAACCTGCAGAGTTATAAATGATAACTCTCGTCCACAAATATATTGAGGGAAGGCAAAGAAGAGGATTTGAAATCAAGGCAGAATTGCAGGAAACAGATTTCAGGAGGTAGATACGAATCGCCTTTAAAGCACATGAAAAGCGGCAAAACGTTGACAGTGATGCCCTTGGCCAAAAAGGGCGTATGCGTTTTTTCCTGAATATATTCAGGAAAAAACGCATACGCCCTTTTTGGCCAACCAAGCAACCTGGAAAGGCAAATCAGCTCTACAAAGAAGTCTCGCTTCCCATCGGTCAAAAGGGCCATGCTGGAAAAAGTGTCAAAACCAGAAATGCAGGACAGGCCATGGAGAAATGGGAGCCTTGCTACACTGATGGGCGGGATGTAAATTGCCAAGAGCCACTCTGGAGAAGTGTCCGGTGAGTCCTGAAACATCTGAAAAACACAGCTTAGAGAGCATAGGGCACTTCCACTCATGGGGGTATAAATTGGGAAAATTAAAAATCAGCAAGACACAAGCACCCCAAAGTTTAGGGCTGCTCTGTTGACCAGGACCTCCACTTCATTCCACCTTAAATATCCCAGGAAAGAGAAAAATGGATAAAGAAGTTGTGGTCCTTATGTACAATGGAATATCACTCAGCCAGGAAATCAATGTCGTAAGGTTAGTAGCAGCATGATGAGTGGATTTAGGTACGACGATTCTAAGTGAAATAAGTCACACAGAAAAGGACACTTCTCATAAGGTATCACTGATAGAGGGAATGTAAAAACCGTTACACTTGAACTGAATTACAAAACAGAACAGAGTCACACATGCAGAAAACACACTATGGCTGCTTAACGGGAAAGGTGAGGTGGGGTGATACATAAAACAAGGGTATCAAATTAGCTCAGATACCGTTCCATAAACCCAATATGTAATAGACAAGACCTACTCCTTGCTCAGAGAACTGGACTCAACACGCCCTATTCACCGCACAAGAATATATCTGACTAATAATAATCGTAAACCTATGTATTGATATCTCTCTGTTAGTGTGTCAAGTGGGTGTAAAGCGGCATAAACACAGCAGTGAAAAGCAGCTAAACCCCATTATAAAAATAAATTACTTTGAAACACCCATGAAACAAAGACAGTGAAAGAGAGAGAAATTCTTACACAATGCGTTCAGGGGCTGTGATGCAACCTGGATTGACCATATCTAGACGCACAGCTGGATGAGACATAAGGGTGGACACTCTTGGGGCTGAGAGGTTTGGTGAGGTTGGGTGAGCAAACGCAGACCCTTTAAAGTAATACTGCGTGGTACCCATCGCATGGGTCCCAAATCTCCAGGTTCAAGGGCATCTTCCTACATCAAAAACATGCATGAGAAAGCCAGAAGATGGTACACCGTGTGATGGGGAAAGGTTTCTAAAACGCACCTCATTTCTCATCTCCTTGTGCCCGGGTTCGCCATTCCAGCCTCTTTACTAGCAAGCTCCCTACTTGGAGCATCAGCACCTTTAACCTCCTGTTCCATACAGGTTGCAATTTGTCCTGAGGATAAACGGGAAGACGTGGAACCAACGAGAGACTAGCTCTTGGTGTTGGGACAGGCACAGGTCACTCTATTTTCCCATCAGAAAGAAGAATTAACCACAGGTTCAGCCTGCGCCCCGGAACCAGAACAGGGCCTGAAGCCATTCTGCGATTTTGCGGCCAGCTCCCATAAAAACGAGTTGTAAAATGGAGGTTCAGGGCACTGCAATTCACAAACCTGCAGAGTTATAAATGATAACTCTCCTCCACAAATATACTGAGGGAAGGCAAAGAAGAGGATTTGAAATCAAGGCAGAATTGCAGGAAACAGATTTCAGGAGGTAGATTCGAATCGCCTTTAAAGCACATGAAAAGCGGCAAAACGTTGACAATGATGCCCTTGGCCAAAAAGGGCGTATGCGTTTTTTCCTGAATATATTCAGGAAAAAACGCATACGCCCTTTTTGGCCAACCATGCAACCTGGAAAGGCAAATCAGCGCTACAAAGAAGTCTCGCTTCCCATCGGTCAAAAGGGCCATGCTGAAAAAAGTGTCAAAACCAGAAATGCAGGACAGGCCATGGAGAAATGGGAGCCTTGCTACACTGATGGGCGGGATGTAAATTGCCAAGAGCCACTCTGGAGAAGTGTCCGGTGAGTCCTGAAACATCTGAAAAACACAGCTTAGAGAGCATAGGGCACTTCCACTCATGGGGGTATAAATTGGGAAAATTAAAAATCAGCAAGACACAAGCACCCCAAAGTTTAGGGCTGCTCTGTTGACCAGGACCTCCACTTCATTCCACCTTAAATATCCCAGGAAAGAGAAAAATGGATAAAGAAGTTGTGGTCCTTATGTACAATGGAATATCACTCAGCCAGGAAATCAATGTCGTAAGGTTAGTAGCAGCATGATGAGTGGATTTAGGTACGACGATTCTAAGTGAAATAAGTCACACAGAAAAGGACACTTCTCATAAGGTATCACTGATAGAGGGAATGTAAAAACCGTTACACTTGAACTGAATTACAAAACAGAACAGAGTCACACATGCAGAAAACACACTATGGCTGCTTAACGGGAAAGGTGAGGTGGGTGATACATAAAACAAGGGTATCAAATTAGCTCAGATACCGTTCCATAAACCCAATATGTAATAGACAAGACCTACTCCTTGCTCAGAGAACTGGACTCAACACGCCCTATTCACCGCACAAGAATATATCTGACTAATAATAATCGTAAACCTATGTATTGATATCTCTCTGTTAGTGTGTCAAGTGGGTGTAAAGCGGCATAAACACAGCAGTGAAAAGCAGCTAAACCCCATTATAAAAATAAATTACTTTGAAACACCCATGAAACAAAGACAGTGAAAGAGAGAGAAATTCTTACACAATGCGTTCAGGGGCTGTGATGCAACCTGGATTGACCATATCTAGACCCACAGCTGGATGAGACATAAGGGTGGACACTCTTGGGGCTGAGAGGTTTGGTGAGGTTGGGTGAGCAAACGCAGACCCTTTAAAGTAATACTGCGTGGTACCCATCGCATGGGTCCCAAATCTCCAGGTTCAAGGGCATCTTCCTACATCAAAAACATGCATGAGAAAGCCAGAAGATGGTACACCGTGTGATGGGGAAAGGTTTCTAAAACGCACCTCATTTCTCATCTCCTTGTGCCCGGGTTCGCCATTCCAGCCGCTTTACTAGCAAGCTCCCTACTTGGAGCATCAGCACCTTTAACCTCCTGTTCCGTACAGGTTGCAATTTGTCCTGAGGATAAACGGGAAGACGTGGAACCAACGAGAGACTAGCTCTTGGTGTTGGGACAGGCACAGGTCACTCTATTTTCCCATCAGAAAGAAGAATTAACCACAGGCTCAGCCTGACCCCTGGAACCAGAACAGGGCCTGAAGCCATTCTGCGATTTTGCGGCCAGCTCCCATAAAAACGAGTTGTAAAATGGAGGTTCAGGGCACTGCAATTCACAAACCTGCAGAGTTATAAATGATAACTCTCGTCCACAAATATATTGAGGGAAGGCAAAGAAGAGGATTTGAAATCAAGGCAGAATTGCAGGAAACAGATTTCAGGAGGTAGATACGAATCGCCTTTAAAGCACATGAAAAGCGGCAAAACGTTGACAGTGATGCCCTTGGCCAAAAAGGGCGTATGCGTTTTTTCCTGAATATATTCAGGAAAAAACGCATACGCCCTTTTTGGCCAACCAAGCAACCTGGAAAGGCAAATCAGCGCTACAAAGAAGTCTCGCTTCCCATCGGTCAAAAGGGCCATGCTGAAAAAAGTGTCAAAACCAGAAATGCAGGACAGGCCATGGAGAAATGTGAGCCTTGCTACACTGATGGGCAGGATGTAAATTGCCAAGAGCCACTCTGGAGAAGTGTCCGGTGAGTCCTGAAACATCTGAAAAACACAGCTTAGAGAGCATAGGGCACTTCCACTCATGGGGGTATAAATTGGGAAAATTAAAAATCAGCAAGACACAAGCACCCCAAAGTTTAGGGCTGCTCTGTTGACCAGGACCTCCACTTCATTCCACCTTAAATATCCCAGGAAAGAGAAAAATGGATAAAGAAGTTGTGGTCCTTATGTACAATGGAATATCACTCAGCCAGGAAATCAATGTCGTAAGGTTAGTAGCAGCATGATGAATGGATTTAGGTACGACGATTCTAAGTGAAATAAGTCACACAGAAAAGGACACTTCTCATAAGGTATCACTGATAGAGGGAATGTAAAAACCGTTACACTTGAACTGAATTACAAAACAGAACAGAGTCACACATGCAGAAAACACACTATGGCTGCTTAACGGGAAAGGTGAGGTGGGGTGATACATAAAACAAGGGTATCAAATTAGCTCAGATACCGTTCCATAAACCCAATATGTAATAGACAAGACCTACTCCTTGCTCAGAGAACTGGACTCAACACGCCCTATTCACCGCACAAGAATATATCTGACTAATAATAATCGTAAACCTATGTATTGATATCTCTCTGTTAGTGTGTCAAGTGGGTGTAAAGCGGCATAAACACAGCAGTGAAAAGCAGCTAAACCCCATTATAAAAATAAATTACTTTGAAACACCCATGAAACAAAGACAGTGAAAGAGAGAGAAATTCTTACACAATGCGTTCAGGGGCTGTGATGCAACCTGGATTGACCATATCTAGACGCACAGCTGGATGAGACATAAGGGTGGACACTCTTGGGGCTGAGAGGTTTGGTGAGGTTGGGTGAGCAAACGCAGACCCTTTAAAGTAATACTGGGTGGTACCCATCGCATTGGTCCCAAATCTCCAGGTTCAAGGGCATCTTCCTACATCAAAAACATGCATGAGAAACCCAGAAGATGGTACACCGTGTGATGGGGAAAGGTTTCTAAAACGCACCTCATTTCTCATCTCCTTGTGCCCGGGTTCGCCATTCCAGCCGCTTTACTAGCAAGCTCCCTACTTGGAGCATCAGCATCTTTAACCTCCTGTTCCGTACAGGTTGCAATTTGTCCTGAGGATAAACGGGAAGACGTGGAACCAACGAGAGACTAGCTCTTGGTGTTGGGACAGGCACAGGTCACTCTATTTTCCCATCAGAAAGAAGAATTAACCACAGGCTCAGCCTGACCCCTGGAACCAGAACAGGGCCTGAAGCCATTCTGCGATTTTGCGGCCAGCTCCCATAAAAACGAGTTGTAAAATGGAGGTTCAGGGCACTGCAATTCACAAACCTGCAGAGTTATAAATGATAACTCTCGTCCACAAATATATTGAGGGAAGGCAAAGAAGAGGATTTGAAATCAAGGCAGAATTGCAGGAAACAGATTTCAGGAGGTAGATACGAATCGCCTTTAAAGCACATGAAAAGCGGCAAAACGTTGACAGTGATGCCCTTGGCCAAAAAGGGCGTATGCGTTTTTTCCTGAATATATTCAGGAAAAAACGCATACGCCCTTTTTGGCCAACCAAGCAACCTGGAAAGGCAAATCAGCTCTACAAAGAAGTCTCGCTTCCCATCGGTCAAAAGGGCCATGCTGGAAAAAGTGTCAAAACCAGAAATGCAGGACAGGCCATGGAGAAATGGGAGCCTTGCTACACTGATGGGCGGGATGTAAATTGCCAAGAGCCACTCTGGAGAAGTGTCCGGTGAGTCCTGAAACATCTGAAAAACACAGCTTAGAGAGCATAGGGCACTTCCACTCATGGGGGTATAAATTGGGAAAATTAAAAATCAGCAAGACACAAGCACCCCAAAGTTTAGGGCTGCTCTGTTGACCAGGACCTCCACTTCATTCCACCTTAAATATCCCAGGAAAGAGAAAAATGGATAAAGAAGTTGTGGTCCTTATGTACAATGGAATATCACTCAGCCAGGAAATCAATGTCGTAAGGTTAGTAGCAGCATGATGAGTGGATTTAGGTACGACGATTCTAAGTGAAATAAGTCACACAGAAAAGGACACTTCTCATAAGGTATCACTGATAGAGGGAATGTAAAAACCGTTACACTTGAACTGAATTACAAAACAGAACAGAGTCACACATGCAGAAAACACACTATGGCTGCTTAACGGGAAAGGTGAGGTGGGGTGATACATAAAACAAGGGTATCAAATTAGCTCAGATACCGTTCCATAAACCCAATATGTAATAGACAAGACCTACTCCTTGCTCAGAGAACTGGACTCAACACGCCCTATTCACCGCACAAGAATATATCTGACTAATAATAATCGTAAACCTATGTATTGATATCTCTCTGTTAGTGTGTCAAGTGGGTGTAAAGCGGCATAAACACAGCAGTGAAAAGCAGCTAAACCCCATTATAAAAATAAATTACTTTGAAACACCCATGAAACAAAGACAGTGAAAGAGAGAGAAATTCTTACACAATGCGTTCAGGGGCTGTGATGCAACCTGGATTGACCATATCTAGACGCACAGCTGGATGAGACATAAGGGTGGACACTCTTGGGGCTGAGAGGTTTGGTGAGGTTGGGTGAGCAAACGCAGACCCTTTAAAGTAATACTGCGTGGTACCCATCGCATGGGTCCCAAATCTCCAGGTTCAAGGGCATCTTCCTACATCAAAAACATGCATGAGAAAGCCAGAAGATGGTACACCGTGTGATGGGGAAAGGTTTCTAAAACGCACCTCATTTCTCATCTCCTTGTGCCCGGGTTCGCCATTCCAGCCTCTTTACTAGCAAGCTCCCTACTTGGAGCATCAGCACCTTTAACCTCCTGTTCCATACAGGTTGCAATTTGTCCTGAGGATAAACGGGAAGACGTGGAACCAACGAGAGACTAGCTCTTGGTGTTGGGACAGGCACAGGTCACTCTATTTTCCCATCAGAAAGAAGAATTAACCACAGGTTCAGCCTGCGCCCCGGAACCAGAACAGGGCCTGAAGCCATTCTGCGATTTTGCGGCCAGCTCCCATAAAAACGAGTTGTAAAATGGAGGTTCAGGGCACTGCAATTCACAAACCTGCAGAGTTATAAATGATAACTCTCCTCCACAAATATACTGAGGGAAGGCAAAGAAGAGGATTTGAAATCAAGGCAGAATTGCAGGAAACAGATTTCAGGAGGTAGATTCGAATCGCCTTTAAAGCACATGAAAAGCGGCAAAAGGTTGACAATGATGCCCTTGGCCAAAAAGGGCGTATGCGTTTTTTCCTGAATATATTCAGGAAAAAACGCATACGCCCTTTTTGGCCAACCATGCAACCTGGAAAGGCAAATCAGCGCTACAAAGAAGTCTCGCTTCCCATCGGTCAAAAGGGCCATGCTGAAAAAAGTGTCAAAACCAGAAATGCAGGACAGGCCATGGAGAAATGGGAGCCTTGCTACACTGATGGGCGGGATGTAAATTGCCAAGAGCCACTCTGGAGAAGTGTCCGGTGAGTCCTGAAACATCTGAAAAACACAGCTTAGAGAGCATAGGGCACTTCCACTCATGGGGGTATAAATTGGGAAAATTAAAAATCAGCAAGACACAAGCACCCCAAAGTTTAGGGATGCTCTGTTGACCAGGACCTCCACTTCATTCCACCTTAAATATCCCAGGAAAGAGAAAAATGGATAAAGAAGTTGTGGTCCTTATGTACAATGGAATATCACTCAGCCAGGAAATCAATGTCGTAAGGTTAGTAGCAGCATGATGAGTGGATTTAGGTACGACGATTCTAAGTGAAATAAGTCACACAGAAAAGGACACTTCTCATAAGGTATCACTGATAGAGGGAATGTAAAAACCGTTACACTTGAACTGAATTACAAAACAGAACAGAGTCACACATGCAGAAAACACACTATGGCTGCTTAACGGGAAAGGTGAGGTGGGGTGATACATAAAACAAGGGTATCAAATTAGCTCAGATACCGTTCCATAAACCCAATATGTAATAGACAAGACCTACTCCTTGCTCAGAGAACTGGACTCAACACGCCCTATTCACCGCACAAGAATATATCTGACTAGTAATAATCGTAAACCTATGTATTGATATCTCTCTGTTAGTGTGTCAAGTGGGTGTAAAGCGGCATAAACACAGCAGTGAAAAGCAGCTAAACCCCATTATAAAAATAAATTACTTTGAAACACCCATGAAACAAAGACAGTGAAAGAGAGAGAAATTCTTACACAATGCGTTCAGGGGCTGTGATGCAACCTGGATTGACCATATCTAGACCCACAGCTGGATGAGACATAAGGGTGGACACTCTTGGGGCTGAGAGGTTTGGTGAGGTTGGGTGAGCAAACGCAGACCCTTTAAAGTAATACTGCGTGGTACCCATCGCATGGGTCCCAAATCTCCAGGTTCAAGGGCATCTTCCTACATCAAAAACATGCATGAGAAACCCAGAAGATGGTACACCGTGTGATGGGGAAAGGTTTCTAAAACGCACCTCATTTCTCATCTCCTTGTGCCCGGGTTCGCCATTCCAGCCGCTTTACTAGCAAGCTCCCTACTTGGAGCATCAGCACCTTTAACCTCCTGTTCCGTACAGGTTGCAATTTGTCCTGAGGATAAACGGGAAGACGTGGAACCAACGAGAGACTAGCTCTTGGTGTTGGGACAGGCACAGGTCACTCTATTTTCCCATCAGAAAGAAGAATTAACCACAGGCTCAGCCTGACCCCTGGAACCAGAACAGGGCCTGAAGCCATTCTGCGATTTTGCGGCCAGCTCCCATAAAAACGAGTTGTAAAATGGAGGTTCAGGGCACTGCAATTCACAAACCTGCAGAGTTATAAATGATAACTCTCGTCCACAAATATATTGAGGGAAGGCAAAGAAGAGGATTTGAAATCAAGGCAGAATTGCAGGAAACAGATTTCAGGAGGTAGATACGAATCGCCTTTAAAGCACATGAAAAGCGGCAAAACGTTGACAGTGATGCCCTTGGCCAAAAAGGGCGTATGCGTTTTTTCCTGAATATATTCAGGAAAAAACGCATACGCCCTTTTTGGCCAACCAAGCAACCTGGAAAGGCAAATCAGCTCTACAAAGAAGTCTGGCTTCCCATCGGTCAAAAGGGCCATGCTGGAAAAAGTGTCAAAACCAGAAATGCAGGACAGGCCATGGAGAAATGGGAGCCTTGCTACACTGATGGGCGGGATGTAAATTGCCAAGAGCCACTCTGGAGAAGTGTCCGGTGAGTCCTGAAACATCTGAAAAACACAGCTTAGAGAGCATAGGGCACTTCCACTCATGGGGGTATAAATTGGGAAAATTAAAAATCAGCAAGACACAAGCACCCCAAAGTTTAGGGCTGCTCTGTTGACCAGGACCTCCACTTCATTCCACCTTAAATATCCCAGGAAAGAGAAAAATGGATAAAGAAGTTGTGGTCCTTATGTACAATGGAATATCACTCAGCCAGGAAATCAATGTCGTAAGGTTAGTAGCAGCATGATGAGTGGATTTAGGTACGACGATTCTAAGTGAAATAAGTCACACAGAAAAGGACACTTCTCATAAGGTATCACTGATAGAGGGAATGTAAAAACCGTTACACTTGAACTGAATTACAAAACAGAACAGAGTCACACATGCAGAAAACACACTATGGCTGCTTAACGGGAAAGGTGAGGTGGGGTGATACATAAAACAAGGGTATCAAATTAGCTCAGATACCGTTCCATAAACCCAATATGTAATAGACAAGACCTACTCCTTGCTCAGAGAACTGGACTCAACACGCCCTATTCACCGCACAAGACTATATCTGACTAATAATAATCGTAAAACCTATGTATTGATATCTCTCTGTTAGTGTGTCAAGTGGGTGTAAAGCGGCATAAACACAGCAGTGAAAAGCAGCTAAACCCCATTATAAAAATAAATTACTTTGAAACACCCATGAAACAAAGACAGTGAAAGAGAGAGAAATTCTTACACAATGCGTTCAGGGGCTGTGATGCAACCTGGATTGACCATATCTAGACGCACAGCTGGATGAGACATAAGGGTGGACACTCTTGGGGCTGAGAGGTTTGGTGAGGTTGGGTGAGCAAACGCAGACCCTTTAAAGTAATACTGGGTGGTACCCATCGCATTGGTCCCAAATCTCCAGGTTCAAGGGCATCTTCCTACATCAAAAACATGCATGAGAAACCCAGAAGATGGTACACCGTGTGATGGGGAAAGGTTTCTAAAACGCACCTCATTTCTCATCTCCTTGTGCCCGGGTTCGCCATTCCAGCCGCTTTACTAGCAAGCTCCCTACTTGGAGCATCAGCACCTTTAACCTCCTGTTCCGTACAGGTTGCAATTTGTCCTGAGGATAAACGGGAAGACGTGGAACCAACGAGAGACTAGCTCTTGGTGTTGGGACAGGCACAGGTCACTCTATTTTCCCATCAGAAAGAAGAATTAACCACAGGCTCAGCCTGACCCCTGGAACCAGAACAGGGCCTGAAGCCATTCTGCGATTTTGCGGCCAGCTCCCATAAAAACGAGTTGTAAAATGGAGGTTCAGGGCACTGCAATTCACAAACCTGCAGAGTTATAAATGATAAGTCTCCTCCACAAATATACTGAGGGAAGGCAAAGAAGAGGTTTTGAAATCAAGGCAGAATTGCAGGAAACAGATTTCAGGAGGTAGATTCGAATCGCCTTTAAAGCACATGAAAAGCGGCAAAACGTTGACAATGATGCCCTTGGCCAAAAAGGGCGTATGCGTTTTTTCCTGAATATATTCAGGAAAAAACGCATACGCCCTTTTTGGCCAACCAAGCAACCTGGAAAGGCAAATCAGCGCTACAAAGAAGTCTCGCTTCCCATCGGTCAAAAGGGCCATGCTGAAAAAAGTGTCAAAACCAGAAATGCAGGACAGGCCATGGAGAACTGGGAGCCTTGCTACACTGATGGGCGGGATGTAAATTGCCAAGAGCCACTCTGGAGAAGTGTCCGGTGAGTCCTGAAATATTTGAAAAACACAGCTTAGAGAGCATAGGGCACTTCCACTCATGGGGGTATAAATTGGGAAAATTAAAAATCAGCAAGACACAAGCACCCCAAAGTTTAGGGCTGCTCTGTTGACCAGGACCTCCACTTCATTCCACCTTAAATATCCCAGGAAAGAGAAAAATAGATAAAGAAGTTGTGGTCCTTATGTACAATGGAATATCACTCAGCCAGGAAATCAATGTCGTAAGGTTAGTAGCAGCATGATGAGTGGATTTAGGTACGACGATTCTAAGTGAAATAAGTCACACAGAAAAGGACACTTCTCATAAGGTATCACTGATAGAGGGAATGTTAAAACCGTTACACTTGAACTGAATTACAAAACAGAACAGAGTCACACATGCAGAAAACACACTATGGCTGCTTAACGGGAAAGGTGAGGTGGGGTGATACATAAAACAAGGGTATCAAATTAGCTCAGATACCATTCCATAAACCCAATATGTAATAGACAAGACCTACTCCTTGCTCAGAGAACTGGACTCAACACGCCCTATTCACCGCACAAGAATATATCTGACTAATAATAATCGTAAACCTATGTATTGATATCTCTCTGTTAGTGTGTCAAGTGGGTGTAAAGCGGCATAAACACAGCAGTGAAAAGCAGCTAAACCCCATTATAAAAATAAATTACTTTGAAACACCCATGAAACAAAGACAGTGAAAGAGAGAGAAATTCTTACACAATGCGTTCAGGGGCTGTGATGCAACCTGGATTGACCATATCTAGACCCACAGCTGGATGAGACATAAGGGTGGACACTGTTGCGGCTGAGAGGTTTGGTGAGGTTGGGTGAGCAAACGCAGACCCTTTAAAGTAATACTGCGTGGTACCCATCGCATGGGTCCCAAATCTCCAGGTTCAAGGGCATCTTCCTACATCAAAAACATGCATGAGAAAGCCAGAAGATGGTACACCGTGTGATGGGGAAAGGTTTCTAAAACGCACCTCATTTCTCATCTCCTTGTGCCCGGGTTCGCCATTCCAGCCTCTTTACTAGCAAGCTCCCTACTTGGAGCATCAGCACCTTTAACCTCCTGTTCCATACAGGTTGCAATTTGTCCTGAGGATAAACGGGAAGACGTGGAACCAACGAGAGACTAGCTCTTGGTGTTGGGACAGGCACAGGTCACTCTATTTTCCCATCAGAAAGAAGAATTAACCACAGGCTCAGCCTGACCCCTGGAACCAGAACAGGGCCTGAAGCCATTCTGCGATTTTGCGGCCAGCTCCCATAAAAACGAGTTGTAAAATGGAGGTTCAGGGCACTGCAATTCACAAACCTGCAGAGTTATAAATGATAACTCTCGTCCACAAATATATTGAGGGAAGGCAAAGAAGAGGATTTGAAATCAAGGCAGAATTGCAGGAAACAGATTTCAGGAGGTAGATACGAATCGCCTTTAAAGCACATGAAAAGCGGCAAAACGTTGACAGTGATGCCCTTGGCCAAAAAGGGCGTATGCGTTTTTTCCTGAATATATTCAGGAAAAAACGCATACGCCCTTTTTGGCCAACCAAGCAACCTGGAAAGGCAAATCAGCTCTACAAAGAAGTCTGGCTTCCCATCGGTCAAAAGGGCCATGCTGGAAAAAGTGTCAAAACCAGAAATGCAGGACAGGCCATGGAGAAATGGGAGCCTTGCTACACTGATGGGCGGGATGTAAATTGCCAAGAGCCACTCTGGAGAAGTGTCCGGTGAGTCCTGAAACATCTGAAAAACACAGCTTAGAGAGCATAGGGCACTTCCACTCATGGGGGTATAAATTGGGAAAATTAAAAATCAGCAAGACACAAGCACCCCAAAGTTTAGGGCTGCTCTGTTGACCAGGACCTCCACTTCATTCCACCTTAAATATCCCAGGAAAGAGAAAAATGGATAAAGAAGTTGTGGTCCTTATGTACAATGGAATATCACTCAGCCAGGAAATCAATGTCGTAAGGTTAGTAGCAGCATGATGAGTGGATTTAGGTACGACGATTCTAAGTGAAATAAGTCACACAGAAAAGGACACTTCTCATAAGGTATCACTGATAGAGGGAATGTAAAAACCGTTACACTTGAACTGAATTACAAAACAGAACAGAGTCACACATGCAGAAAACACACTATGGCTGCTTAACGGGAAAGGTGAGGTGGGGTGATACATAAAACAAGGGTATCAAATTAGCTCATATACCGTTCCATAAACCCAATATGTAATAGACAAGACCTACTCCTTGCTCAGAGAACTGGACTCAACACGCCCTATTCACCGCACAAGACTATATCTGACTAATAATAATCGTAAAACCTATGTATTGATATCTCTCTGTTAGTGTGTCAAGTGGGTGTAAAGCGGCATAAACACAGCAGTGAAAAGCAGCTAAACCCCATTATAAAAATAAATTACTTTGAAACACCCATGAAACAAAGACAGTGAAAGAGAGAGAAATTCTTACACAATGCGTTCAGGGGCTGTGATGCAACCTGGATTGACCATATCTAGACGCACAGCTGGATGAGACATAAGGGTGGACACGCTTGGGGCTGAGAGGTTTGGTGAGGTTGGGTGAGCAAACGCAGACCCTTTAAAGTAATACTGCGTGGTACCCATCGCATGGGTCCCAAATCTCCAGGTTCAAGGGCATCTTCCTACATCAAAAACATGCATGAGAAAGCCAGAAGATGGTACACCGTGTGATGGGGAAAGGTTTCTAAAACGCACCTCATTTCTCATCTCCTTGTGCCCGGGTTCGCCATTCCAGCCTCTTTACTAGCAAGCTCCCTACTTGGAGCATCAGCACCTTTAACCTCCTGTTCCATACAGGTTGCAATTTGTCCTGAGGATAAACGGGAAGACGTGGAACCAACGAGAGACTAGCTCTTGGTGTTGGGACAGGCACAGGTCACTCTATTTTCCCATCAGAAAGAAGAATTAACCACAGGCTCAGCCTGACCCCTGGAACCAGAACAGGGCCTGAAGCCATTCTGCGATTTTGCGGCCAGCTCCCATAAAAACGAGTTGTAAAATGGAGGTTCAGGGCACTGCAATTCACAAACCTGCAGAGTTATAAATGATAACTCTCGTCCACAAATATATTGAGGGAAGGCAAAGAAGAGGATTTGAAATCAAGGCAGAATTGCAGGAAACAGATTTCAGGAGGTAGATACGAATCGCCTTTAAAGCACATGAAAAGCGGCAAAACGTTGACAGTGATGCCCTTGGCCAAAAAGGGCGTATGCGTTTTTTCCTGAATATATTCAGGAAAAAACGCATACGCCCTTTTTGGCCAACCAAGCAACCTGGAAAGGCAAATCAGCTCTACAAAGAAGTCTGGCTTCCCATCGGTCAAATGGGCCATGCTGGAAAAAGTGTCAAAACCAGAAATGCAGGACAGGCCATGGAGAAATGGGAGCCTTGCTACACTGATGGGCGGGATGTAAATTGCCAAGAGCCACTCTGGAGAAGTGTCCGGTGAGTCCTGAAACATCTGAAAAACACAGCTTAGAGAGCATAGGGCACTTCCACTCATGGGGGTATAAATTGGGAAAATTAAAAATCAGCAAGACACAAGCACCCCAAAGTTTAGGGCTGCTCTGTTGACCAGGACCTCCACTTCATTCCACCTTAAATATCCCAGGAAAGAGAAAAATGGATAAAGAAGTTGTGGTCCTTATGTACAATGGAATATCACTCAGCCAGGAAATCAATGTCGTAAGGTTAGTAGCAGCATGATGAGTGGATTTAGGTACGACGATTCTAAGTGAAATAAGTCACACAGAAAAGGACACTTCTCATAAGGTATCACTGATAGAGGGAATGTAAAAACCGTTACACTTGAACTGAATTACAAAACAGAACAGAGTCACACATGCAGAAAACACACTATGGCTGCTTAACGGGAAAGGTGAGGTGGGGTGATACATAAAACAAGGGTATCAAATTAGCTCATATACCGTTCCATAAACCCAATATGTAATAGACAAGACCTACTCCTTGCTCAGAGAACTGGACTCAACACGCCCTATTCACCGCACAAGACTATATCTGACTAATAATAATCGTAAAACCTATGTATTGATATCTCTCTGTTAGTGTGTCAAGTGGGTGTAAAGCGGCATAAACACAGCAGTGAAAAGCAGCTAAACCCCATTATAAAAATAAATTACTTTGAAACACCCATGAAACAAAGACAGTGAAAGAGAGCGAAATTCTTACACAATGCGTTCAGGGGCTGTGATGCAACCTGGATTGACCATATCTAGACGCACAGCAGGATGAGACATAAGGGTGGACACTCTTGGGGCTGAGAGGTTTGGTGAGGTTGGGTGAGCAAACGCAGACCCTTTAAAGTAATACTGCGTGGTACCCATCGCATGGGTCCCAAATCTCCAGGTTCAAGGGCATCTTCCTACATCAAAAACATGCATGAGAAACCCAGAAGATGGTACACCGTGTGATGGGGAAAGGTTTCTAAAACGCACCTCATTTCTCATCTCCTTGTGCCCGGGTTCGCCATTCCAGCCGCTTTACTAGCAAGCTCCCTACTTGGAGCATCAGCACCTTTAACCTCCTGTTACATACAGGTTGCAATTTGTCCTGAGGATAAACGGGAAGACATGGAACCAACGAGAGACTAGCTCTTGGTGTTGGGACAGGCACAGGTCACTCTATTTTCCCATCAGAAAGAAGAATTAACCACAGGCTCAGCCTGCGCCCCAGAACCAGAACAGGGCCTGAAGCCATTCTGTGATTTTGCGGCCAGCTCCCATAAAAACGAGTTGTAAAATGGAGGTTCAGGGCACTGCAATTCACAAACCTGCAGAGTTATAAATGATAACTCTCCTCCACAAATATACTGAGGGAAGGCAAAGAAGAGGATTTGAAATCAAGGCAGAATTGCAGGAAACAGATTTCAGGAGGTAGATTCGAATCGCCTTTAAAGCACATGAAAAGCGGCAAAACGTTGACAATGATGCCCTTGGCCAAAAAGGGCGTATGCGTTTTTTCCTGAATATATTCAGGAAAAAACGCATACGCCCTTTTTGGCCAACCAAGCAACCTGGAAAGGCAAATCAGCGCTACAAAGAAGTCTCGCTTCCCATCGGTCAAAAGGGCCATGCTGAAAAAAGTGTCAAAACCAGAAATGCAGGACAGGCCATGGAGAACTGGGAGCCTTGCTACACTGATGGGCGGGATGTAAATTGCCAAGAGCCACTCTGGAGAAGTGTCCGGTGAGTCCTGAAATATCTGAAAAACACAGCTTAGAGAGCATAGGGCAATTCCACTCATGGGGGTATAAATTGGGAAAATTAAAAATCAGCAAGACACAAGCACCCCAAAGTTTAGGGCTGCTCTGTTGACCAGGACCTCCACTTCATTCCACCTTAAATATCCCAAGAAAGAGAAAAATAGATAAAGAAGTTGTGGTCCTTATGTACAATGGAATATCACTCAGCCAGGAAATCAATGTCGTAAGGTTAGTAGCAGCATGATGAGTGGATTTAGGTACGACGATTCTAAGTGAAATAAGTCACACAGAAAAGGACACTTCTCATAAGGTATCACTGATAGAGGGAATGTTAAAACCGTTACACTTGAACTGAATTACAAAACAGAACAGAGTCACACATGCAGAAAACACACTATGGCTGCTTAACGGGAAAGGTGAGGTGGGGTGATACATAAAACAAGGGTATCAAATTAGCTCAGATACCGTTCCATAAACCCAATATGTAATAGACAAGACCTACTCCTTGCTCAGAGAACTGGACTCAACACGCCCTATTCACCGCACAAGAATATATCTGACTAATAATAATCGTAAACCTATGTATTGATATCTCTCTGTTAGTGTGTCAAGTGGGTGTAAAGCGGCATAAACACAGCAGTGAAAAGCAGCTAAACCCCATTATAAAAATAAATTACTTTGAAACACCCATGAAACAAAGACAGTGAAAGAGAGAGAAATTCTTACACAATGCGTTCAGGGGCTGTGATGCAACCTGGATTGACCATATCTAGACGCACAGCTGGATGAGACATAAGGGTGGACACGCTTGGGGCTGAGAGGTTTGGTGAGGTTGGGTGAGCAAACGCAGACCCTTTAAAGTAATACTGCGTGGTACCCATCGCATGGGTCCCAAATCTCCAGGTTCAAGGGCATCTTCCTACATCAAAAACATGCATGAGAAAGCCAGAAGATGGTACACCGTGTGATGGGGAAAGGTTTCTAAAACGCACCTCATTTCTCATCTCCTTGTGCCCGGGTTCGCCATTCCAGCCTCTTTACTAGCAAGCTCCCTACTTGGAGCATCAGCACCTTTAACCTCCTGTTCCATACAGGTTGCAATTTGTCCTGAGGATAAACGGGAAGACGTGGAACCAACGAGAGACTAGCTCTTGGTGTTGGGACAGGCACAGGTCACTCTATTTTCCCATCAGAAAGAAGAATTAACCACAGGCTCAGCCTGCGCCCCGGAACCAGAACAGGGCCTGAAGCCATTCTGCGATTTTGCGGCCAGCTCCCATAAAAACGAGTTGTAAAATGGAGGTTCAGGGCACTGCAATTCACAAACCTGCAGAGTTATAAATGATAACTCTCCTCCACAAATATACTGAGGGAAGGCAAAGAAGAGGATTTGAAATCAAGGCAGAATTGCAGGAAACAGATTTCAGGAGGTAGATACGAATCGCCTTTAAAGCACATGAAAAGCGGCAAAACGTTGACAATGATGCCCTTGGCCAAAAAGGGCGTATGCGTTTTTTCCTGAATATATTCAGGAAAAAACGCATACGCCCTTTTTGGCCAACCAAGCAACCTGGAAAGGCAAATCAGCGCTACAAAGAAGTCTCGCTTCCCATCGGACAAAAGGGCCATGCTGAAAAAAGTGTCAAAACCAGAAATGCAGGACAGGCCATGGAGAAATGGGAGCCTTGCTACACTGATGGGCGGGATGTAAATTGCCAAGAGCCACTCTGGAGAAGTGTCCGGTGAGTCCTGAAACATCTGAAAAACACAGCTTAGAGAGCATAGGGCACTTCCACTCATGGGGGTATAAATTGGGAAAATTAAAAATCAGCAAGACACAAGCACCCCAAAGTTTAGGGCTGCTCTGTTGACCAGGACCTCCACTTCATTCCACCTTAAATATCCCAGGAAAGAGAAAAATGGATAAAGAAGTTGTGGTCCTTATGTACAATGGAATATCACTCAGCCAGGAAATCAATGTCGTAAGGTTAGTAGCAGCATGATGAGTGGATTTAGGTACGACGATTCTAAGTGAAATAAGTCACACAGAAAAGGACACTTCTCATAAGGTATCACTGATAGAGGGAATGTAAAAACCGTTACACTTGAACTGAATTACAAAACAGAACAGAGTCACACATGCAGAAAACACACTATGGCTGCTTAACGGGAAAGGTGAGGTGGGGTGATACATAAAACAAGGGTATCAAATTAGCTCAGATACCGTTCCATAAACCCAATATGTAATAGACAAGACCTACTCCTTGCTCAGAGAACTGGACTCAACACGCCCTATTCACCGTACAAGACTATATCTGACTAATAATAATCGTAAAACCTATGTATTGATATCTCTCTGTTAGTGTGTCAAGTGGGTGTAAAGCGGCATAAACACAGCAGTGAAAAGCAGCTAAACCCCATTATAAAAATAAATTACTTTGAAACACCCATGAAACAAAGACAGTGAAAGAGAGAGAAATTCTTACACAATGCGTTCAGGGGCTGTGATGCAACCTGGATTGACCATATCTAGACGCACAGCTGGATGAGACATAAGGGTGGACACTCTTGGGGCTGAGAGGTTTGGTGAGGTTGGGTGAGCAAACGCAGACCCTTTAAAGTAATACTGCGTGGTACCCATCGCATTGGTCCCAAATCTCCAGGTTCAAGGGCATCTTCCTACATCAAAAACATGCATGAGAAACCCAGAAGATGGTACACCGTGTGATGGGGAAAGGTTTCTAAAACGCACCTCATTTCTCATCTCCTTGTGCCCGGGTTCGCCATTCCAGCCGCTTTACTAGCAAGCTCCCTACTTGGAGCATCAGCACCTTTAACCTCCTGTTCCGTACAGGTTGCAATTTGTCCTGAGGATAAACGGGAAGACGTGGAACCAACGAGAGACTAGCTCTTGGTGTTGGGACAGGCACAGGTCACTCTATTTTCCCATCAGAAAGAAGAATTAACCACAGGCTCAGCCTGACCCCTGGAACCAGAACAGGGACTGAAGCCATTCTGCGATTTTGCGGCCAGCTCCCATAAAAACGAGTTGTAAAATGGAGGTTCAGGGCACTGCAATTCACAAACCTGCAGAGTTATAAATGATAACTCTCGTCCACAAATATATTGAGGGAAGGCAAAGAAGAGGATTTGAAATCAAGGCAGAATTGCAGGAAACAGATTTCAGGAGGTAGATACGAATCGCCTTTAAAGCACATGAAAAGCGGCAAAACGTTGACAGTGATGCCCTTGGCCAAAAAGGGCGTATGCGTTTTTTCCTGAATATATTCAGGAAAAAACGCATACGCCCTTTTTGGCCAACCAAGCAACCTGGAAAGGCAAATCAGCTCTACAAAGAAGTCTCGCTTCCCATCGGTCAAAAGGGCCATGCTGGAAAAAGTGTCAAAACCAGAAATGCAGGACAGGCCATGGAGAAATGGGAGCCTTGCTACACTGATGGGCGGGATGTAAATTGCCAAGAGCCACTCTGGAGAAGTGTCCGGTGAGTCCTGAAACATCTGAAAAACACAGCTTAGAGAGCATAGGGCACTTCCACTCATGGGGGTATAAATTGGGAAAATTAAAAATCAGCAAGACACAAGCACCCCAAAGTTTAGGGCTGCTCTGTTGACCAGGACCTCCACTTCATTCCACCTTAAATATCCCAGGAAAGAGAAAAATGGATAAAGAAGTTGTGGTCCTTATGTACAATGGAATATCACTCAGCCAGGAAATCAATGTCGTAAGGTTAGTAGCAGCATGATGAGTGGATTTAGGTACGACGATTCTAAGTGAAATAAGTCACACAGAAAAGGACACTTCTCATAAGGTATCACTGATAGAGGGAATGTAAAAACCGTTACACTTGAACTGAATTACAAAACAGAACAGAGTCACACATGCAGAAAACACACTATGGCTGCTTAACGGGAAAGGTGAGGTGGGGTGATACATAAAACAAGGGTATCAAATTAGCTCATATACCGTTCCATAAACCCAATATGTAATAGACAAGACCTACTCCTTGCTCAGAGAACTGGACTCAACACGCCCTATTCACCGCACAAGACTATATCTGACTAATAATAATCGTAAAACCTATGTATTGATATCTCTCTGTTAGTGTGTCAAGTGGGTGTAAAGCGGCATAAACACAGCAGTGAAAAGCAGCTAAACCCCATTATAAAAATAAATTACTTTGAAACACCCATGAAACAAAGACAGTGAAAGAGAGCGAAATTCTTACACAATGCGTTCAGGGGCTGTGATGCAACCTGGATTGACCATATCTAGACGCACAGCTGGATGAGACATAAGGGTGGACACTCTTGGGGCTGAGAGGTTTGGTGAGGTTGGGTGAGCAAACGCAGACCCTTTAAAGTAATACTGCGTGGTACCCATCGCATGGGTCCCAAATCTCCAGGTTCAAGGGCATCTTCCTACATCAAAAACATGCATGAGAAACCCAGAAGATGGTACACCGTGTGATGGGGAAAGGTTTCTAAAACGCACCTCATTTCTCATCTCCTTGTGCCCGGGTTCGCCATTCCAGCCTCTTTACTAGCAAGCTCCCTACTTGGAGCATCAGCACCTTTAACCTCCTGTTACATACAGGTTGCAATTTGTCCTGAGGATAAACGGGAAGACGTGGAACCAACGAGAGACTAGCTCTTGGTGTTGGGACAGGCACAGGTCACTCTATTTTCCCATCAGAAAGAAGAATTAACCACAGGCTCAGCCTGCGCCCCAGAACCAGAACAGGGCCTGAAGCCATTCTGTGATTTTGCGGCCAGCTCCCATAAAAATGAGTTGTAAAATGGAGGTTCAGGGCACTGCAATTCACAAACCTGCAGAGTTATAAATGATAACTCTCCTCCACAAATATACTGAGGGAAGGCAAAGAAGAGGATTTGAAATCAAGGCAGAATTGCAGGAAACAGATTTCAGGAGGTAGATTCGAATCGCCTTTAAAGCACATGAAAAGCGGCAAAACGTTGACAATGATGCCCTTGGCCAAAAAGGGCGTATGCGTTTTTTCCTGAATATATTCAGGAAAAAACGCATACGCCCTTTTTGGCCAACCAAGCAACCTGGAAAGGCAAATCAGCGCTACAAAGAAGTCTCGCTTCCCATCGGTCAAAAGGGCCATGCTGAAAAAAGTGTCAAAACCAGAAATGCAGGACAGGCCATAGAGAACTGGGAGCCTTGCTACACTGATGGGCGGAATGTAAATTGCCAAGAGCCACTCTGGAGAAGTGTCCGGTGAGTCCTGAAACATCTGAAAAACACAGCTTAGAGAGCATAGGGCACTTCCACTCATGGGGGTATAAATTGGGAAAATTAAAAATCAGCAAGACACAAGCACCCCAAAGTTTAGGGCTGCTCTGTTGACCAGGACCTCCACTTCATTCCACCTTAAATATCCCAGGAAAGAGAAAAATGGATAAAGAAGTTGTGGTCCTTATGTACAATGGAATATCACTCAGCCAGGAAATCAATGTCGTAAGGTTAGTAGCAGCATGATGAGTGGATTTAGGTACGACGATTCTAAGTGAAATAAGTCACACAGAAAAGGACACTTCTCATAAGGTATCACTGATAGAGGGAATGTAAAAACCGTTACACTTGAACTGAATTACAAAACAGAACAGAGTCACACATGCAGAAAACACACTATGGCTGCTTAACGGGAAAGGTGAGGTGGGGTGATACATAAAACAAGGGTATCAAATTAGCTCAGATACCGTTCCATAAACCCAATATGTAATAGACAAGACCTACTCCTTGCTCAGAGAACTGGACTCAACACGCCCTATTCACCGCACAAGAATATATCTGACTAATAATAATCGTAAACCTATGTATTGATATCTCTCTGTTAGTGTGTCAAGTGGGTGTAAAGCGGCATAAACACAGCAGTGAAAAGCAGCTAAACCCCATTATAAAAATAAATTACTTTGAAACACCCATGAAACAAAGACAGTGAAAGAGAGAGAAATTCTTACACAATGCGTTCAGGGGCTGTGATGCAACCTGGATTGACCATATCTAGACGCACAGCTGGATGAGACATAAGGGTGGACACTCTTGGGGCTGAGAGGTTTGGTGAGGTTGGGTGAGCAAACGCAGACCCTTTAAAGTAATACTGCGTGGTACCCATCGCATTGGTCCCAAATCTCCAGGTTCAAGGGCATCTTCCTACATCAAAAACATGCATGAGAAACCCAGAAGATGGTACACCGTGTGATGGGGAAAGGTTTCTAAAACGCACCTCATTTCTCATCTCCTTGTGCCCGGGTTCGCCATTCCAGCCGCTTTACTAGCAAGCTCCCTACTTGGAGCATCAGCACCTTTAACCTCCTGTTCCGTACAGGTTGCAATTTGTCCTGAGGATAAACGGGAAGACGTGGAACCAACGAGAGACTAGCTCTTGGTGTTGGGACAGGCACAGGTCACTCTATTTTCCCATCAGAAAGAAGAATTAACCACAGGCTCAGCCTGACGCCTGGAACCAGAACAGGGCCTGAAGCCATTCTGCGATTTTGCGGCCAGCTCCCATAAAAACGAGTTGTAAAATGGAGGTTCAGGGCACTGCAATTCACAAACCTGCAGAGTTATAAATGATAACTCTCCTCCACAAATATACTGAGGGAAGGCAAAGAAGAGGATTTGAAATCAAGGCAGAATTGCAGGAAACAGATTTCAGGAGGTAGATTCGAATCGCCTTTAAAGCACATGAAAAGCGGCAAAACGTTGACAATGATGCCCTTGGCCAAAAAGGGCGTATGCGTTTTTTCCTGAATATATTCAGGAAAAAACGCATACGCCCTTTTTGGCCAACCAAGCAACCTGGAAAGGCAAATCAGCGCTACAAAGAAGTCTCGCTTCCCATCGGTCAAAAGGGCCATGCTGAAAAAAGTGTCAAAACCAGAAATGCAGGACAGGCCATAGAGAAATGGGAGCCTTGCTACACTGATGGGCGGGATGTAAATTGCCAAGAGCCACTCTGGAGAAGTGTCCGGTGAGTCCTGAAACATCTGAAAAACACAGCTTAGAGAGCATAGGGCACTTCCACTCATGGGGGTATAAATTGGGAAAATTAAAAATCAGCAAGACACAAGCACCCCAAAGTTTAGGGCTGCTCTGTTGACCAGGACCTCCACTTCATTCCACCTTAAATATCCCAGGAAAGAGAAAAATGGATAAAGAAGTTGTGGTCCTTATGTACAATGGAATATCACTCAGCCAGGAAATCAATGTCGTAAGGTTAGTAGCAGCATGATGAGTGGATTTAGGTACGACGATTCTAAGTGAAATAAGTCACACAGAAAAGGACACTTCTCATAAGGTATCACTGATAGAGGGAATGTAAAAACCGTTACACTTGAACTGAATTACAAAACAGAACAGAGTCACACATGCAGAAAACACACTATGGCTGCTTAACGGGAAAGGTGAGGTGGGGTGATACATAAAACAAGGGTATCAAATTAGCTCAGATACCGTTCCATAAACCCAATATGTAATAGACAAGACCTACTCCTTGCTCAGAGAACTGGACTCAACACGCCCTATTCACCGCACAAGAATATATCTGACTAATAATAATCGTAAAACCTATGTATTGATATCTCTCTGTTAGTGTGTCAAGTGGGTGTAAAGCGGCATAAACACAGCAGTGAAAAGCAGCTAAACCCCATTATAAAAATAAATTACTTTGAAACACCCATGAAACAAAGACAGTGAAAGAGAGCGAAATTCTTACACAATGCGTTCAGGGGCTGTGATGCAACCTGGATTGACCATATCTAGACGCACAGCTGGATGAGACATAAGGGTGGACACTCTTGGGGCTGAGAGGTTTGGTGAGGTTGGGTGAGCAAACGCAGACCCTTTAAAGTAATACTGCGTGGTACCCATCGCATGGGTCCCAAATCTCCAGGTTCAAGGGCATCTTCCTACATCAAAAACATGCATGAGAAACCCAGAAGATGGTACACCGTGTGATGGGGAAAGGTTTCTAAAACGCACCTCATTTCTCATCTCCTTGTGCCCGGGTTCGCCATTCCAGCCTCTTTACTAGCAAGCTCCCTACTTGGAGCATCAGCACCTTTAACCTCCTGTTACATACAGGTTGCAATTTGTCCTGAGGATAAACGGGAAGACGTGGAACCAACGAGAGACTAGCTCTTGGTGTTGGGACAGGCACAGGTCACTCTATTTTCCCATCAGAAAGAAGAATTAACCACAGGCTCAGCCTGCGCCCCAGAACCAGAACAGGGCCTGAAGCCATTCTGTGATTTTGCGGCCAGCTCCCATAAAAATGAGTTGTAAAATGGAGGTTCAGGGCACTGCAATTCACAAACCTGCAGAGTTATAAATGATAACTCTCCTCCACAAATATACTGAGGGAAGGCAAAGAAGAGGATTTGAAATCAAGGCAGAATTGCAGGAAACAGATTTCAGGAGGTAGATTCGAATCGCCTTTAAAGCACATGAAAAGCGGCAAAACGTTGACAATGATGCCCTTGGCCAAAAAGGGCGTATGCGTTTTTTCCTGAATATATTCAGGAAAAAACGCATACGCCCTTTTTGGCCAACCAAGCAACCTGGAAAGGCAAATCAGCGCTACAAAGAAGTCTCGCTTCCCATCGGTCAAAAGGGCCATGCTGAAAAAAGTGTCAAAACCAGAAATGCAGGACAGGCCATAGAGAACTGGGAGCCTTGCTACACTGATGGGCGGAATGTAAATTGCCAAGAGCCACTCTGGAGAAGTGTCCGGTGAGTCCTGAAACATCTGAAAAACACAGCTTAGAGAGCATAGGGCACTTCCACTCATGGGGGTATAAATTGGGAAAATTAAAAATCAGCAAGACACAAGCACCCCAAAGTTTAGGGCTGCTCTGTTGACCAGGACCTCCACTTCATTCCACCTTAAATATCCCAGGAAAGAGAAAAATGGATAAAGAAGTTGTGGTCCTTATGTACAATGGAATATCACTCAGCCAGGAAATCAATGTCGTAAGGTTAGTAGCAGCATGATGAGTGGATTTAGGTACGACGATTCTAAGTGAAATAAGTCACACAGAAAAGGACACTTCTCATAAGGTATCACTGATAGAGGGAATGTAAAAACCGTTACACTTGAACTGAATTACAAAACAGAACAGAGTCACACATGCAGAAAACACACTATGGCTGCTTAACGGGAAAGGTGAGGTGGGGTGATACATAAAACAAGGGTATCAAATTAGCTCAGATACCGTTCCATAAACCCAATATGTAATAGACAAGACCTACTCCTTGCTCAGAGAACTGGACTCAACACGCCCTATTCACCGCACAAGAATATATCTGACTAATAATAATCGTAAACCTATGTATTGATATCTCTCTGTTAGTGTGTCAAGTGGGTGTAAAGCGGCATAAACACAGCAGTGAAAAGCAGCTAAACCCCATTATAAAAATAAATTACTTTGAAACACCCATGAAACAAAGACAGTGAAAGAGAGAGAAATTCTTACACAATGCGTTCAGGGGCTGTGATGCAACCTGGATTGACCATATCTAGACGCACAGCTGGATGAGACATAAGGGTGGACACTCTTGGGGCTGAGAGGTTTGGTGAGGTTGGGTGAGCAAACGCAGACCCTTTAAAGTAATACTGCGTGGTACCCATCGCATTGGTCCCAAATCTCCAGGTTCAAGGGCATCTTCCTACATCAAAAACATGCATGAGAAACCCAGAAGATGGTACACCGTGTGATGGGGAAAGGTTTCTAAAACGCACCTCATTTCTCATCTCCTTGTGCCCGGGTTCGCCATTCCAGCCGCTTTACTAGCAAGCTCCCTACTTGGAGCATCAGCACCTTTAACCTCCTGTTCCGTACAGGTTGCAATTTGTCCTGAGGATAAACGGGAAGACGTGGAACCAACGAGAGACTAGCTCTTGGTGTTGGGACAGGCACAGGTCACTCTATTTTCCCATCAGAAAGAAGAATTAACCACAGGCTCAGCCTGACGCCTGGAACCAGAACAGGGCCTGAAGCCATTCTGCGATTTTGCGGCCAGCTCCCATAAAAACGAGTTGTAAAATGGAGGTTCAGGGCACTGCAATTCACAAACCTGCAGAGTTATAAATGATAACTCTCCTCCACAAATATACTGAGGGAAGGCAAAGAAGAGGATTTGAAATCAAGGCAGAATTGCAGGAAACAGATTTCAGGAGGTAGATTCGAATCGCCTTTAAAGCACATGAAAAGCGGCAAAACGTTGACAATGATGCCCTTGGCCAAAAAGGGCGTATGCGTTTTTTCCTGAATATATTCAGGAAAAAACGCATACGCCCTTTTTGGCCAACCAAGCAACCTGGAAAGGCAAATCAGCGCTACAAAGAAGTCTCGCTTCCCATCGGTCAAAAGGGCCATGCTGAAAAAAGTGTCAAAACCAGAAATGCAGGACAGGCCATAGAGAAATGGGAGCCTTGCTACACTGATGGGCGGGATGTAAATTGCCAAGAGCCACTCTGGAGAAGTGTCCGGTGAGTCCTGAAACATCTGAAAAACACAGCTTAGAGAGCATAGGGCACTTCCACTCATGGGGGTATAAATTGGGAAAATTAAAAATCAGCAAGACACAAGCACCCCAAAGTTTAGGGCTGCTCTGTTGACCAGGACCTCCACTTCATTCCACCTTAAATATCCCAGGAAAGAGAAAAATGGATAAAGAAGTTGTGGTCCTTATGTACAATGGAATATCACTCAGCCAGGAAATCAATGTCGTAAGGTTAGTAGCAGCATGATGAGTGGATTTAGGTACGACGATTCTAAGTGAAATAAGTCACACAGAAAAGGACACTTCTCATAAGGTATCACTGATAGAGGGAATGTAAAAACCGTTACACTTGAACTGAATTACAAAACAGAACAGAGTCACACATGCAGAAAACACACTATGGCTGCTTAACGGGAAAGGTGAGGTGGGGTGATACATAAAACAAGGGTATCAAATTAGCTCAGATACCGTTCCATAAACCCAATATGTAATAGACAAGACCTACTCCTTGCTCAGAGAACTGGACTCAACACGCCCTATTCACCGCACAAGAATATATCTGACTAATAATAATCGTAAAACCTATGTATTGATATCTCTCTGTTAGTGTGTCAAGTGGGTGTAAAGCGGCATAAACACAGCAGTGAAAAGCAGCTAAACCCCATTATAAAAATAAATTACTTTGAAACACCCATGAAACAAAGACAGTGAAAGAGAGCGAAATTCTTACACAATGCGTTCAGGGGCTGTGATGCAACCTGGATTGACCATATCTAGACGCACAGCTGGATGAGACATAAGGGTGGACACTCTTGGGGCTGAGAGGTTTGGTGAGGTTGGGTGAGCAAACGCAGACCCTTTAAAGTAATACTGCGTGGTACCCATCGCATGGGTCCCAAATCTCCAGGTTCAAGGGCATCTTCCTACATCAAAAACATGCATGAGAAACCCAGAAGATGGTACACCGTGTGATGGGGAAAGGTTTCTAAAACGCACCTCATTTCTCATCTCCTTGTGCCCGGGTTCGCCATTCCAGCCTCTTTACTAGCAAGCTCCCTACTTGGAGCATCAGCACCTTTAACCTCCTGTTACATACAGGTTGCAATTTGTCCTGAGGATAAACGGGAAGACGTGGAACCAACGAGAGACTAGCTCTTGGTGTTGGGACAGGCACAGGTCACTCTATTTTCCCATCAGAAAGAAGAATTAACCACAGGCTCAGCCTGCGCCCCAGAACCAGAACAGGGCCTGAAGCCATTCTGTGATTTTGCGGCCAGCTCCCATAAAAATGAGTTGTAAAATGGAGGTTCAGGGCACTGCAATTCACAAACCTGCAGAGTTATAAATGATAACTCTCCTCCACAAATATACTGAGGGAAGGCAAAGAAGAGGATTTGAAATCAAGGCAGAATTGCAGGAAACAGATTTCAGGAGGTAGATTCGAATCGCCTTTAAAGCACATGAAAAGCGGCAAAACGTTGACAATGATGCCCTTGGCCAAAAAGGGCGTATGCGTTTTTTCCTGAATATATTCAGGAAAAAACGCATACGCCCTTTTTGGCCAACCAAGCAACCTGGAAAGGCAAATCAGCGCTACAAAGAAGTCTCGCTTCCCATCGGTCAAAAGGGCCATGCTGAAAAAAGTGTCAAAACCAGAAATGCAGGACAGGCCATAGAGAACTGGGAGCCTTGCTACACTGATGGGCGGAATGTAAATTGCCAAGAGCCACTCTGGAGAAGTGTCCGGTGAGTCCTGAAACATCTGAAAAACACAGCTTAGAGAGCATAGGGCACTTCCACTCATGGGGGTATAAATTGGGAAAATTAAAAATCAGCAAGACACAAGCACCCCAAAGTTTAGGGCTGCTCTGTTGACCAGGACCTCCACTTCATTCCACCTTAAATATCCCAGGAAAGAGAAAAATGGATAAAGAAGTTGTGGTCCTTATGTACAATGGAATATCACTCAGCCAGGAAATCAATGTCGTAAGGTTAGTAGCAGCATGATGAGTGGATTTAGGTACGACGATTCTAAGTGAAATAAGTCACACAGAAAAGGACACTTCTCATAAGGTATCACTGATAGAGGGAATGTAAAAACCGTTACACTTGAACTGAATTACAAAACAGAACAGAGTCACACATGCAGAAAACACACTATGGCTGCTTAACGGGAAAGGTGAGGTGGGGTGATACATAAAACAAGGGTATCAAATTAGCTCAGATACCGTTCCATAAACCCAATATGTAATAGACAAGACCTACTCCTTGCTCAGAGAACTGGACTCAACACGCCCTATTCACCGCACAAGAATATATCTGACTAATAATAATCGTAAACCTATGTATTGATATCTCTCTGTTAGTGTGTCAAGTGGGTGTAAAGCGGCATAAACACAGCAGTGAAAAGCAGCTAAACCCCATTATAAAAATAAATTACTTTGAAACACCCATGAAACAAAGACAGTGAAAGAGAGAGAAATTCTTACACAATGCGTTCAGGGGCTGTGATGCAACCTGGATTGACCATATCTAGACGCACAGCTGGATGAGACATAAGGGTGGACACTCTTGGGGCTGAGAGGTTTGGTGAGGTTGGGTGAGCAAACGCAGACCCTTTAAAGTAATACTGCGTGGTACCCATCGCATTGGTCCCAAATCTCCAGGTTCAAGGGCATCTTCATACATCAAAAACATGCATGAGAAACCCAGAAGATGGTACACCGTGTGATGGGGAAAGGTTTCTAAAACGCACCTCATTTCTCATCTCCTTGTGCCCGGGTTCGCCATTCCAGCCGCTTTACTAGCAAGCTCCCTACTTGGAGCATCAGCACCTTTAACCTCCTGTTCCGTACAGGTTGCAATTTGTCCTGAGGATAAACGGGAAGACGTGGAACCAACGAGAGACTAGCTCTTGGTGTTGGGACAGGCACAGGTCACTCTATTTTCCCATCAGAAAGAAGAATTAACCACAGGCTCAGCCTGACGCCTGGAACCAGAACAGGGCCTGAAGCCATTCTGCGATTTTGCGGCCAGCTCCCATAAAAACGAGTTGTAAAATGGAGGTTCAGGGCACTGCAATTCACAAACCTGCAGAGTTATAAATGATAACTCTCCTCCACAAATATACTGAGGGAAGGCAAAGAAGAGGATTTGAAATCAAGGCAGAATTGCAGGAAACAGATTTCAGGAGGTAGATTCGAATCGCCTTTAAAGCACATGAAAAGCGGCAAAACGTTGACAATGATGCCCTTGGCCAAAAAGGGCGTATGCGTTTTTTCCTGAATATATTCAGGAAAAAACGCATACGCCCTTTTTGGCCAACCAAGCAACCTGGAAAGGCAAATCAGCGCTACAAAGAAGTCTCGCTTCCCATCGGTCAAAAGGGCCATGCTGAAAAAAGTGTCAAAACCAGAAATGCAGGACAGGCCATAGAGAAATGGGAGCCTTGCTACACTGATGGGCGGGATGTAAATTGCCAAGAGCCACTCTGGAGAAGTGTCCGGTGAGTCCTGAAACATCTGAAAAACACAGCTTAGAGAGCATAGGGCACTTCCACTCATGGGGGTATAAATTGGGAAAATTAAAAATCAGCAAGACACAAGCACCCCAAAGTTTAGGGCTGCTCTGTTGACCAGGACCTCCACTTCATTCCACCTTAAATATCCCAGGAAAGAGAAAAATGGATAAAGAAGTTGTGGTCCTTATGTACAATGGAATATCACTCAGCCAGGAAATCAATGTCGTAAGGTTAGTAGCAGCATGATGAGTGGATTTAGGTACGACGATTCTAAGTGAAATAAGTCACACAGAAAAGGACACTTCTCATAAGGTATCACTGATAGAGGGAATGTAAAAACCGTTACACTTGAACTGAATTACAAAACAGAACAGAGTCACACATGCAGAAAACACACTATGGCTGCTTAACGGGAAAGGTGAGGTGGGGTGATACATAAAACAAGGGTATCAAATTAGCTCAGATACCGTTCCATAAACCCAATATGTAATAGACAAGACCTACTCCTTGCTCAGAGAACTGGACTCAACACGCCCTATTCACCGCACAAGAATATATCTGACTAATAATAATCGTAAAACCTATGTATTGATATCTCTCTGTTAGTGTGTCAAGTGGGTGTAAAGCGGCATAAACACAGCAGTGAAAAGCAGCTAAACCCCATTATAAAAATAAATTACTTTGAAACACCCATGAAACAAAGACAGTGAAAGAGAGCGAAATTCTTACACAATGCGTTCAGGGGCTGTGATGCAACCTGGATTGACCATATCTAGACGCACAGCTGGATGAGACATAAGGGTGGACACTCTTGGGGCTGAGAGGTTTGGTGAGGTTGGGTGAGCAAACGCAGACCCTTTAAAGTAATACTGCGTGGTACCCATCGCATGGGTCCCAAATCTCCAGGTTCAAGGGCATCTTCCTACATCAAAAACATGCATGAGAAACCCAGAAGATGGTACACCGTGTGATGGGGAAAGGTTTCTAAAACGCACCTCATTTCTCATCTCCTTGTGCCCGGGTTCGCCATTCCAGCCTCTTTACTAGCAAGCTCCCTACTTGGAGCATCAGCACCTTTAACCTCCTGTTACATACAGGTTGCAATTTGTCCTGAGGATAAACGGGAAGACGTGGAACCAACGAGAGACTAGCTCTTGGTGTTGGGACAGGCACAGGTCACTCTATTTTCCCATCAGAAAGAAGAATTAACCACAGGCTCAGCCTGCGCCCCAGAACCAGAACAGGGCCTGAAGCCATTCTGTGATTTTGCGGCCAGCTCCCATAAAAATGAGTTGTAAAATGGAGGTTCAGGGCACTGCAATTCACAAACCTGCAGAGTTATAAATGATAACTCTCCTCCACAAATATACTGAGGGAAGGCAAAGAAGAGGATTTGAAATCAAGGCAGAATTGCAGGAAACAGATTTCAGGAGGTAGATTCGAATCGCCTTTAAAGCACATGAAAAGCGGCAAAACGTTGACAATGATGCCCTTGGCCAAAAAGGGCGTATGCGTTTTTTCCTGAATATATTCAGGAAAAAACGCATACGCCCTTTTTGGCCAACCAAGCAACCTGGAAAGGCAAATCAGCGCTACAAAGAAGTCTCGCTTCCCATCGGTCAAAAGGGCCATGCTGAAAAAAGTGTCAAAACCAGAAATGCAGGACAGGCCATGGAGAACTGGGAGCCTTGCTACACTGATGGGCGGGATGTAAATTGCCAAGAGCCACTCTGGAGAAGTGTCCGGTGAGTCCTGAAACATCTGAAAAACACAGCTTAGAGAGCATAGGGCACTTCCACTCATGGGGGTATAAATTGGGAAAATTAAAAATCAGCAAGACACAAGCACCCCAAAGTTTAGGGCTGCTCTGTTGACCAGGACCTCCACTTCATTCCACCTTAAATATCCCAGGAAAGAGAAAAATAGATAAAGAAGTTGTGGTCCTTATGTACAATGGAATATCACTCAGCCAGGAAATCAATGTCGTAAGGTTAGTAGCAGCATGATGAGTGGATTTAGGTACGACGATTCTAAGTGAAATAAGTCACACAGAAAAGGACACTTCTCATAAGGTATCACTGATAGAGGGAATGTAAAAACCGTTACACTTGAACTGAATTACAAAACAGAACAGAGTCACACATGCAGAAAACACACTGTGGCTGCTTAACGGGAAAGGTGAGGTGGGGTGATACATAAAACAAGGGTATCAAATTAGCTCAGATACCATTCCATAAACCCAATATGTAATAGACAAGACCTACTCCTTGCTCAGAGAACTGGACTCAACACGCCCTATTCACCGCACAAGAATATATCTGACTAATAATAATCGTAAACCTATGTATTGATATCTCTCTGTTAGTGTGTCAAGTGGGTGTAAAGCGGCATAAACACAGCAGTGAAAAGCAGCTAAACCCCATTATAAAAATAAATTACTTTGAAACACCCATGAAACAAAGACAGTGAAAGAGAGAGAAATTCTTACACAATGCGTTCAGGGGCTGTGATGCAACCTGGATTGACCATATCTAGACGCACAGCTGGATGAGACATAAGGGTGGACACTCTTGGGGCTGAGAGGTTTGGTGAGGTTGGGTGAGCAAATGCAGACCCTTTAAAGTAATACTGCGTGGTACCCATCGCATTGGTCCCAAATCTCCAGGTTCAAGGGCATCTTCCTACATCAAAAACATGCATGAGAAACCCAGAAGATGGTACACCGTGTGATGGGGAAAGGTTTCTAAAACGCACCTCATTTCTCATCTCCTTGTGCCCGGGTTCGCCATTCCAGCCGCTTTACTAGCAAGCTCCCTACTTGGAGCATCAGCACCTTTAACCTCCTGTTCCGTACAGGTTGCAATTTGTCCTGAGGATAAACGGGAAGACGTTGAACCAACGAGAGACTAGCTCTTGGTGTTGGGACAGGCACAGGTCACTCTATTTTCCCATCAGGAAGAAGAATTAACCACAGGCTCAGCCTGACCCCTGGAACCAGAACAGGGCCTGAAGCCATTCTGCGATTTTGCGGCCAGCTCCCATAAAAACGAGTTGTAAAATGGAGGTTCAGGGCACTGCAATTCACAAACCTGCAGAGTTATAAATGATAACTCTCCTCCACAAATATACTGAGGGAAGGCAAAGAAGAGGATTTGAAATCAAGGCAGAATTGCAGGAAACAGATTTCAGGAGGTAGATTCGAAACGCCTTTAAAGCACATGAAAAGCGGCAAAACGTTGACAATGATTCCCTTGGCCAAAAAGGGCGTATGCGTTTTTTCCTGAATATATTCAGGAAAAAACGCATACGCCCTTTTTGGCCAACCAAGCCACCTGGAAAGGCAAATCAGCGCTACAAAGAAGTCTCGCTTCCCATCGGTCTAAAGGGCCATGCTGAAAAAAGTGTCAAAACCAGAAATGCAGGACAGGCCATGGAGAACTGGGAGCCTTGCTACACTGATGGGCGGGATGTAAATTGCCAAGAGCCACTCTGGAGAAGTGTCCGGTGAGTCCTGAAACATCTGAAAAACACAGCTTAGAGAGCATAGGGCACTTCCACTCATGGGGGTATAAATTGGGAAAATTAAAAATCAGCAAGACACAAGCACCCCAAAGTTTAGGGCTGCTCTGTTGACCAGGACCTCCACTTCATTCCACCTTAAATATCCCAGGAAAGAGAAAAATAGATAAAGAAGTTGTGGTCCTTATGTACAATGGAATATCACTCAGCCATGAAATCAATGTCGTAAGGTTAGTAGCAGCATGATGAGTGGATTTAGGTACGACGATTCTAAGTGAAATAAGTCACACAGAAAAGGACACTTCTCATAAGGTATCACTGATAGAGGGAATGTAAAAACCGTTACACTTGAACTGAATTACAAAACAGAACAGAGTCACACATGCAGAAAACACACTGTGGCTGCTTAACGGGAAAGGTGAGGTGGGGTGATACATAAAACAAGGGTATCAAATTAGCTCAGATACCGTTCCATAAACCCAATATGTAATAGACAAGACCTACTCCTTGCTCAGAGAACTGGACTCAACACGCCCTATTCACCGCACAAGAATATATCTGACTAATAATAATCGTAAGCCTATGTATTGATATCTCTCTGTTAGTGTGTCAAGTGGGTGTAAAGCGGCATAAACACAGCAGTGAAAAGCAGCTAAACCCCATTATAAAAATAAATTACTTTGAAACACCCATGAAACAAAGACAGTGAAAGAGAGAGAAATTCTTACACAATGCGTTCAGGGGCTGTGATGCAACCTGGTTTGACCATATCTAGACGCACAGCTGGATGAGACATAAGGGTGGACACTCTTGGGGCTTAGAGGTTTGGTGAGGTTGGGTGAGCAAATGCAGACCCTTTAAAGTAATACTGCGTGGTACCCATCGCATTGGTCCCAAATCTCCAGGTTCAAGGGCATCTTCCTACATCAAAAACATGCATGAGAAACCCAGAAGATGGTACACCGTGTGATGGGGAAAGGTTTCTAAAACGCACCTCATTTCTCATCTCCTTGTGCCCGGGTTCGCCATTCCAGCCGCTTTACTAGCAAGCTCCCTACTTGGAGCATCAGCACCTTTAACCTCCTGTTCCGTACAGGTTGCAATTTGTCCTGAGGATAAACGGGAAGACGTGGAACCAACGAGAGACTAGCTCTTGGTGTTGGGACAGGCACAGGTCACTCTATTTTCCCATCAGAAAGAAGAATTAACCACAGGCTCAGCCTGACCCCTGGAACCAGAACAGGGCCTAGAGCCATTCTGCGATTTTGCGGCCAGCTCCCATAAAAACGAGTTGTAAAATGGAGGTTCAGGGCACTGCAATTCACAAACCTGCAGAGTTATAAATGATAACTCTCCTCCACAAATATACTGAGGGAAGGCAAAGAAGAGGATTTGAAATCAAGGCAGAATTGCAGGAAACAGATTTCAGGAGGTAGATTCGAATCGCCTTTAAAGCACATGAAAAGCGGCAAAACGTTGACAATGATGCCCTTGGCCAAAAAGGGCGTATGCGTTTTTTCCTGAATATATTCAGGAAAAAACGCATACGCCCTTTTTGGCCAACCAAGCAACCTGGAAAGGCAAATCAGCGCTACAAAGAAGTCTCGCTTCCCATCGGTCAAAAGGGCCATGCTGAAAAAAGTGTCAAAACCAGAAATGCAGGACAGGCCATGGAGAAATGGGAGCCTTGCTACACTGATGGGCGGGATGTAAATTGCCAAGAGCCACTCTGGAGAAGTGTCCGGTGAGTCCTGAAACATCTGAAAAACACAGCTTAGAGAGCATAGGGCACTTCCACTCATGGGGGTATAAATTGGGAAAATTAAAAATCAGCAAGACACAAGCACCCCAAAGTTTAGGGCTGCTCTGTTGACAAGGACCTCCACTTCATTCCACCTTCAATATCCCAGGAAAGAGAAAAATGGATAAAGAAGTTGTGGTCCTTATGTACAATGGAATATCACTCAGCCATGAAATCAATGTCGTAAGGTTAGTAGCAGCATGATGAGTGGATTTAGGTACGACGATTCTAAGTGAAATAAGTCACACAGAAAAGGACACTTCTCATAAGGTATCACTGATAGAGGGAATGTAAAAACCGTTACACTTGAACTGAATTACAAAACAGAACAGAGTCACACATGCAGAAAACACACTATGGCTGCTTAACGGGAAAGGTGAGGTGGGGTGATACATAAAACAAGGGTATCAAATTAGCTCAGATACCGTTCCATAAACCCAATATGTAATAGACAAGACCTACTCCTTGCTCAGAGAACTGGACTCAACACGCCCTATTCACCGCACAAGAATATATCTGACTAATAATAATCGTAAAACCTATGTATTGATATCTCTCTGTTAGTGTGTCAAGTGGGTGTAAATCGGCATAAACACAGCAGTGAAAAGCAGCTAAACCCCATTATAAAAATAAATTACTTTGAAACACCCATGAAACAAAGACAGTGAAAGAGAGAGAAATTCTTACACAATGCGTTCAGGGGCTGTGATGCAACCTGGATTGACCATATCTAGACGCACAGCTGGATGAGACATAAGGGTGGACACTCTTGGGGCTGAGAGGTTTGGTGAGGTTGGGTGAGCAAACGCAGACCCTTTAAAGGAATACTGCGTGGTACCCATCGCATGGGTCCCAAATCTCCAGGTTCCAGGGCATCTTCCTACATCAAAAACATGCATGAGAAACCCAGAAGATGGTACACCGTGTGATGGGGAAAGGTTTCTAAAACGCAGCTCATTTCTCATCTCCTTGTGCCCGGGTTCGCCATTCCAGCCTCTTTACTAGCAAGCTCCCTACTTGGAGCATCAGCACCTTTAACCTCCTGTACCGTACAGGTTGCAATTTGTCCTGAGGATAAACGGGAAGACGTGGAACCAACGAGAGACTAGCTCTTGGTGTTGGGACAGGCACAGGTCACTCTATTTTCCCATCAGAAAGAAGAATTAACCACAGGCTCAGCCTGCGCCCCGGAACCAGAACAGGGCCTGAAGCCATTCTGCGATTTTGCGGCCAGCTCCCATAAAAACGAGTTGTAAAATGGAGGTTCAGGGCACTGCAATTCACAAACCTGCAGAGTTATAAATGATAACTCTCGTCCACAAATATATTGAGGGAAGGCAAAGAAGAGGATTTGAAATCAAGGCAGAATTGCAGGAAACAGATTTCAGGAGGTAGATACGAATCGCCTTTAAAGCACATGAAAAGCGGCAAAACGTTGACAGTGATGCCCTTGGCCAAAAAGGGCGTATGCGTTTTTTCCTGAATATATTCAGGAAAAAACGCATACGCCCTTTTTGGCCAACCAAGCAACCTGGAAAGGCAAATCAGCTCTACAAAGAAGTCTCGCTTCCCATCGGTCAAAAGGGCCATGCTGAAAAAAGTGTCAAAACCAGAAATGCAGGACAGGCCATGGAGAAATGGGAGCCTTGCTACACTGATGGGCGGGATGTAAATTGCCAAGAGCCACTCTGGAGAAGTGTCCGGTGAGTCCTGAAACATCTGAAAAACACAGCTTAGAGAGCATAGGGCACTTCCACTCATGGGGGTATAAATTGGGAAAATTAAAAATCAGCAAGACACAAGCACCCCAAAGTTTAGGGCTGCTCTGTTGACCAGGACCTCCACTTCATTCCACCTTAAATATCCCAGGAAAGAGAAAAATGGATAAAGAAGTTGTGGTCCTTATGTACAATGGAATATCACTCAGCCAGGAAATCAATGTCGTAAGGTTAGTAGCAGCATGATGAGTGGATTTAGGTACGACGATTCTAAGTGAAATAAGTCACACAGAAAAGGACACTTCTCATAAGGTATCACTGATAGAGGGAATGTAAAAACCGTTACACTTGAACTGAATTACAAAACAGAACAGAGTCACACATGCAGAAAACACACTATGGCTGCTTAACGGGAAAGGTGAGGTGGGGTGATACATAAAACAAGGGTATCAAATTAGCTCAGATACCGTTCCATAAACCCAATATGTAATAGACAAGACCTACTCCTTGCTCAGAGAACTGGACTCAACACGCCCTATTCACCGCACAAGAATATATCTGACTAATAATAATCGTAAAACCTATGTATTGATATCTCTCTGTTAGTGTGTCAAGTGGGTGTAAAGCGGCATAAACACAGCAGTGAAAAGCAGCTAAACCCCATTATAAAAATAAATTACTTTGAAACACCCATGAAACAAAGACAGTGAAAGAGAGCGAAATTCTTACACAATGCGTTCAGGGGCTGTGATGCAACCTGGATTGACCATATCTAGACGCACAGCTGGATGAGACATAAGGGTGGACACTCTTGGGGCTGAGAGGTTTGGTGAGGTTGGGTGAGCAAACGCAGACCCTTTAAAGTAATACTGCGTGGTACCCATCGCATGGGTCCCAAATCTCCAGGTTCAAGGGCATCTTCCTACATCAAAAACATGCATGAGAAACCCAGAAGATGGTACACCGTGTGATGGGGAAAGGTTTCTAAAACGCACCTCATTTCTCATCTCCTTGTGCCCGGGTTCGCCATTCCAGCCTCTTTACTAGCAAGCTCCCTACTTGGAGCATCAGCACCTTTAACCTCCTGTTCCATACAGGTTGCAATTTGTCCTGAGGATAAACGGGAAGACGTGGAACCAACGAGAGACTAGCTCTTGGTGTTGGGACAGGCACAGGTCACTCTATTTTCCCATCAAAAAGAAGAATTAACCACAGGCTCAGCCTGCGCCCCGGAACCAGAACAGGGCCTGAAGCCATTCTGCGATTTTGCGGCCAGCTCCCATAAAAACGAGTTGTAAAATGGAGGTTCAGGGCACTGCAATTCACAAACCTGCAGAGTTATAAATGATAACTCTCGTCCACAAATATATTGAGGGAAGGCAAAGAAGAGGATTTGAAATCAAGGCAGAATTGCAGGAAACAGATTTCAGGAGGTAGATACGAATCGCCTTTAAAGCACATGAAAAGCGGCAAAACGTTGACAGTGATGCCCTTGGCCAAAAAGGGCGTATGCGTTTTTTCCTGAATATATTCAGGAAAAAACGCATACGCCCTTTTTGGCCAACCAAGCAACCTGGAAAGGCAAATCAGCTCTACAAAGAAGTCTCGCTTCCCATCGGTCAAAAGGGCCATGCTGGAAAAAGTGTCAAAACCAGAAATGCAGGACAGGCCATGGAGAAATGGGAGCCTTGCTACACTGATGGGCGGGATGTAAATTGCCAACAGCCACTCTGGAGAAGTGTCCGGTGAGTCCTGAAACATCTGAAAAACACAGCTTAGAGAGCATAGGGCACTTCCACTCATGGGGGTATAAATTGGGAAAATTAAAAATCAGCAAGACACAAGCACCCCAAAGTTTAGGGCTGCTCTGTTGACCAGGACCTCCACTTCATTCCACCTTAAATATCCCAGGAAAGAGAAAAATGGATAAAGAAGTTGTGGTCCTTATGTACAATGGAATATCACTCAGCCATGAAATCAATGTCGTAAGGTTAGTAGCAGCATGATGAGTGGATTTAGGTACGACGATTCTAAGTGAAATAAGTCACACAGAAAAGGACACTTCTCATAAGGTATCACTGATAGAGGGAATGTAAAAACCGTTACACTTGAACTGAATTACAAAACAGAACAGAGTCACACATGCAGAAAACACACTACGGCTGCTTAACGGGAAAGGTGAGGTGGGGTGATACATAAAACAAGGGTATCAAATTAGCTCAGATACCGTTCCATAAACCCAATATGTAATAGACAAGACCTACTCCTTGCTCAGAGAACTGGACTCAACACGCCCTATTCACCGCACAAGAATATATCTGACTAATAATAATCGTAAAACCTATGTATTGATATCTCTCTGTTAGTGTGTCAAGTGGGTGTAAAGCGGCATAAACACAGCAGTGAAAAGCAGCTAAACCCCATTATAAAAATAAATTACTTTGAAACACCCATGAAACAAAGACAGTGAAAGAGAGAGAAATTCTTACACAATTCGTTCAGGGGCTGTGATGCAACCTGGATCGACCATATCTAGACCCACAGCTGGGTGAGACATAAGGGTGGACACTCTTGCGGCTGAGAGGTTTGGTGAGGTTGGATGAGCCAACGCAGACCCTTTAAAGTAATACTGCGTGACACCCATCACATGGGTCCCAAATCTCCAGGTTCAAGGGCATCTTCCTACATCAAAAACATGCATGAGAAACCCAGAAGATGGTACACCATGTGATCGGGAAAGGTTTCTAAAATGCACCTCATTTATCATCTCCTTGTGCTCGGGTTCGCCATTCCAGCCACTTTCCTAGCAATCTCCCTACTTGGAGCATCAGCACCTTTAACCTCCTGTTCCGTACAGGTTGCAATTTGTACTGAGGATGAACGGGAAGAGGGGGAACCAATGAGAGACTAGATCTAGGTGTTGGGACAAGCACAGGTCACTCTATTTTCCCATCAGAAAGAAGAATTAACCACAGGCTCAGCCTGCTCCCCGGAAGTAGAACAGGGCCTGAAGCAATCCTGCGCTTTTGCGGCCAACTCCCAAAAAAGCGAGTTGAAAAATGGATCTCAGGGGCACTGCAATTCACAAACCTGCAGAGTTATAAATGATAACTCTCGTCCACAAATATATTGAGGGAAGGCAAAGAAGAGGATTTGAAAGCAAGGCAGAATTGCAGATACAGACTTAAGGAGGTAGATTCGAATCGCCTTTAAAGCAAATAAAAAGCGGCAAAACGTTGACAATGATACCCTTGGCCAAAAAGGGCGTATGCGTTTTTTCCTGAATATATTCAGGAAAAAACGCATACGCCATTTTTGGCCAACCAAGCAACCTGGAAAGGCAAATCAGCGCTACAAAGAAGTCTCGCTTCCCATCGGTCAAAAGGGCCATGCTGAAAAAAGTGTCAAAACCAGAAATGCAGGACAGGCCATGGAGAAATGGGAGCCTTGCTACACTGATGGGCGGGATGTAAATTGCCAACAGCCACTCTGGAGAAGTGTACGGTGTGTCTTGAAACATCTAAAAAACACAGCTTAGAGAGCATAGGGCATTTCCACTCATGGGCGTATAAATTGGGAAAACTAAAAATCAGCAAGACACAGGCACACCAAACTTTAGGGCCGCTCTGTTGACAAGAACCTTCTCTTTATTACACCTTAAATATCCCAGGAAATAGGAAAATGGATAACGATGTTGTGGTCCTTATGTACAATGGAATATCACTCAGCCATGAAATCAATGTCATAAGGCTATTAGCAGCATGATGAGTGGATTTATGTTCGACGATTCTAAGTGAAATAAGTCACACAGAAAAAGACACTTATCATAAGCTATCACTTATAGAGGGAATGTAAAAACCGCTACACTTGAACTGAATTACAAAGCAGAACAGAGTCACACGTTTAGAAAACACACTATGGCTGCTTAACGGGAAAGGTGAGGTGGGGTGATGCATAAAACGAGGGTTTCATATTAGCTCAAATACCGATCCATAAACCCAATATGTAATAGACAAGACCTACTCCTTGCTCAGTGAAGTGGATGCAACACCCCCTATTCAACGAACAAGAATATATCTGACTAGTAAAAATCTTAAAACCTATGTATTGATTTCTCTCTGTAAGTGAATCAAGTGGGTGTAAAGGGGCGTAAACACAGCAGTGAAAATCAGGTAAACCCCATTATAAAAATAAATTACTTTAAAATCCCAAAAAACAAAGACAGTGATAGAGGGAGAAATTTTTACATAATTCGTTCCGGGGCTGTGATGCAACCTGGTGTGACCATATCTAGACCCACAGCTGGATGAGAAATAAAGCTGGACACTCTTGGGGCTGAAGGTCTCTTTCCCTATTTACCAGATTGGGAACGTAGAAAAGCTGCCACCTTCTGGCCGTTACCTGCAAAAGCAGCTTTAAAACCTGTGCTAATGGTCACTTCATATGAACAAGTACTTCAGGGCTGTAAATGAAACGTGCCCTCAAAATGTCTTGAGGGAGGTAATGGCCAAAAATTTTCAAAATGTGACACTTACTTTAAGAAAACACTTTGAAGAACTAAGCTGTAATCACAGTTTGATAAATAAAAAGGGCATGCTTTAAAGCTCAATTTCAACAGATTATGGGACACATGCAAATTCAACCACAGATAGGTATCAGCTCGCACCTGTTAGAATAACCATCAGCAAGAAAACTACAAACAATAAATATTGAAGGTGTTTTGGAGAAATGCATACCCTCAATTTTAAGTGGGACGTAACCTGGAAAGAGCCACTAATGAGAACTGAATGGTGGTGCCTTTAAAACATACACACTGAGCTACCATATGATACAGCAAGCCCACTCCTTGGCCTATAACATAAGAAGACATAACTGGAAAGACACAGACAAGCAAATGTGCATTGCAGCAGTATTACAATAGCCAAGACATGGAGGCAACCAGAAAGTCCATCAAGAGGTGCGTGCCCAAAGAAGAACTGGTACACGTACAGATGGAATATTAGCCAGGGAAAAAAATGAAACAGTGCCATTTGCAGCACCATGTATGATTCTTGAGGTAATCAGGCAAATTGTACTAAGTCAGAAAGCAAAAGACACATATCCTATAATATCACTTATAGGTCTTAGCTAAACATTGATACCAATGAAGATATTTCCACAGAGAAATGCAATCACAGATTCATTAAACAAACTTATGGTTCACCAAATGGAAAGGTGTGAGGATTGGATACATTAGGATATTGGGGTTAAGATAGATATAGAAACACATGTGAAATATGTAATCACCAAAGACCTACGTAATACCAAGACAAGACTACTCAACATCGTGTCATAACCTACATGGGAAAATGATCCAAAGAAGAATAGATATATGTATATGTTTAAAAGAACCACATCTTTCACACCTAGAAGAAACAAAACATTTTAATTAAATTTGCTCTGACAAAAAATAAAAATTAAATTAAAAAAAGAACAAGAAGTAATGAGACATAAACTTAAGGGGCTATTTGCTGGCACATTGCATTCTAATTTACAACCAGAACATGACTTCCATTAAGGCTCTGTCATCACTAATAAAGCAGCTTTATAAGCAATGTTGAAGGTAGCTTAAAAGAAGTCTCACTAATTATTGATAGTAACAAGGAAACAAAGAAAAGTAAAAATCTCACTGCAAAAAGTATACATAGGGTAAGGATAGTAGATCAAACACTTATTAAGCTTCTGTAGAGAATAAAAGACAACAGTAGTATGTTTTTTTAAAAAGAGAGGGCCCAAATAAATCTGAAATGAAAGAGATGATGTTACAACAGACACCACAGAAATACAAAGTATCCTAAGATACACACAGGGTAACTCAGGGCTCAGACTGGACAGAGCCCACTCTCCAGTCCCCTGTACATGACTTACAGGAGCCTCAGGAACTGAGGAGGGGGTCCCTGAGGAGAGGCTCAAGATAGAATATGGTAGGCATTAACATGACTGCATTCATCTTAAACATGCCTGAACTACATTCACACGAGATGATTTTGTCCTGTATGTACATCGGCACCTCTAGTTGGAACTGCAGATCTTTGGCTTCAACACCTCTACTGACAACATTAGCGTCACCTGCTGTGGACCGTCTCCTATAGGATTTCTAGAATCACAAAACATCGAAGCTTCACAGGACCCAGAGTCTGTGCAACTCCACACAGAGTCTCAGAGTCTCAACTCCACTCAGATACTCCACTCTTGGAGGGCACACACAAAGTAGTGTGCACATCAGGACCCAGGGGAAGGAGCAGTGACCCTGTAGGAGAATGACCAGAACTACCTGCTACTTTTAGAGGGTCTCCTGCAGAGGCAGGTGGTGGCTGTGGCTGTGGCTCACCGTGAGGACAACGACACTGGCAGCAGAAGTTCTGGGAAATACTCCTTGGTGTGAGCCCTCCCAGAGTCCGCCATTAGCCCCACCAAGAGCAAGGTAGGCTCCAGGGCTGGGTCGCCTCAGGCCAAACAACCAACAGGGAGGGAACCCAGCCCCATGCATCAGCAGACAAGCGGATTAAACTTTTTATTAAAGTTTTATTTAATCCGTAGACAAGCGGATTAAAGCTCTGCCCACCAAAGCAACACCCAGCTCTACCCACCACCAGTCCTTCCCATCAGGAAGCTTGCACAAGCCTCTAAGATAGACTCATCCACTGGAGAGCAGACAGCAGAAGCAAGAAGAACTACAATTCTGCAGCCTGTGGAAGGAAAACCACATTCACAGAAAGATAGACAAAATGAAAAGGCAGAGGACTTTATACCAGATCAAGGAACAAGATAAAACCCCAGAAAAAAAAAACGAAATGAGGTGGAGATAGGGAACCTTCCAGAAAAAAAATTCAGAATAATGATAGTGAAGTTGAGCCAAGACCTTGGAAAAAGAAAGGAGGCAAAGATCGAGAAGATGCAAGAAATGTTTAACAAAGACCTAGAAGAATTAAGGAACAAACACCTAGAAGAATTAAAGAACAAACAAACAGAGGTGAACAATGGAATAACTGAAATGAAAAATACACTAGAAGGAATCAGTAGCAGAATAACTGTGGCAGAAGAACGGATAAGTGACCTGGAAGACAGAAAGGTGGAAATCACTGCCATGGAACAGAATAAAGAAAAAGAATGAAAATAAACGAAGACACCCCAAGAGTCCTCTGGGACAACATTAAACGCAACAACATTCGCATTATAGGGGTCCCAGAAGGAGAAGAGAGAGAGAAAGGACCCGAGAATATATTTAAATAGATAATGGTCAAAAACTTCCCTAGCATGGGAAAAGAAATAGCCACCCAAGTCCAGAAGCACAGAGTGTCCCAGGCAGGATAAACCAAAGGAGAAAAATGACAAGACACATAGTAATCAAATTGACAAAAATTAACGACAAAGAAAAATGATTGAAAGCAGCAAGGGAAAAATGACAAATAACATACAAGGGAACTCCCATAAGGATAACAACTGATTTCTCAGCAGAAAATCTACAAGCCAGAAGGAAGTGGCATGATAAATTTAAAGTGATGAAAGGGAAGAACCTACAACCAAGAGTACTCCACCCTGCAAAGAGCTCATTCAGATTTGATGGAGAAATCAAAAGCCTTACAGACAAGCAAAAGCTAAGAGAATTCAGCACCATGAAACCAGCTCTACACCAAATGCTAAAGGAACTTCTCTAAGTGGGAAACACAAGAGAAGAAAAGGACCCACCAAGACAAACCCATAACAATTAAGAAAATAGTAGTAGGAACATACATATCGATAATTATCTTAAACGTGAATGCACTACATGTTCCAACCAAAAGACACAGGCTCGCTGAATGGATACAAAAACAAGACCCATATATATGCTGTCTACAAGAGATCCATTTCAGACCTAGGGACACATACAGACTCAAAGTGAGGCGATGGAAAAATATATTCTATGCAAATGAAAATCAAAAGAAAGCTGGAGTAGCAATACTCATATCAGATAAAATAGACTTTAAAATAAAGAATGTTACAAGAGACAAGGAAAGGCACTACATAATGGTCAGGGGATCAATCCAAGAAGAAGATATAACAATTATAAATATATATGTACCCAAAATAGGAGCAGCTCAATGTATAAGGCAACTGCTAACAGCTATAAAAGAGGAAATCGACAGTAACACAATAATAGCGGGGGACTTTAACAGCTCACTTACACCAGTGGAGATCAGCCAGACAGAAAATTAATAAGGAAACACAAGCTTTAAATGACACAATAGACCAGATAGAATTAATTGATATTTATAGGACATTCCATCCAAAAACAGCAGATTACACGTTCTTCTCAACTGCACACGGAACATTCTCCAGGATAGATCACATCTTGGGTCACAGATAAAGCCTCAGTAAATTTAAGAAAACTGAAATCATATCAAGCAGCTGTTCCGACCACAAGGCTATGAGATTAGAAATCAATTACACGGAAAAAACCGTAAAAAACACAAACACATGGAGGCTAAACAATACGTTACTAAATAACCAAGAGATCACTGAAGAAATCAAAGAGGAAATCAAAAACTACCTAGAGACAAATGACAACAAAAACACGATGATCCAAAACCTATGGGATGCAGCAAAAGGAGTTCTAAGAGGGAAGTTTATAGCAATACAAGCCTACCTCAAGAAACAAGAAAAATCTCAACTAAACAATCTAACCTTACACCTAGAGGAACTAGAGAAAGAAGAACAAAACCCAAAGTTAGTAGAAGGAAAGAAATCATAAAGATCAGAGCAGAAATAAATGAAATAGAAACAAAGAAAACGAAAGCAAAGATCAATAAAACTAAAAGCTGGTTCTTTGAGAAGATAAGCAAAAATGATCAACCTCTAGCCGGACTCCAGAAAAAGAGGGAGAGGACGCAAATCAACAAAATTAGAAGTGAAAAAGCAGAAGTTATAACAGACACCACAGGAATACAAAGCATCCTAAGAGACTACTACAAGCAACTCTAGGCCAATAAAATGGACAATCTGGAAGAAATGGACAAATTCTTAGAAAGGGATAACCTTCTAAGACTGAACCAGGAAGAAATAGAAAATATGAACAAACCTATCACAAGCAATGAAATTGAAACTGTGATTAAAAATCTTCCAACAAACAAAAGTCCAGAACCAGATGGCATCACAGGTGAATTCTATCAAACATTTAGAGCAGAGCTAACACCCAACCTTCTCAAATTCTTCAAAACAATTGCAGCGGAAGGAACACTCCCAAACTCATTCTATGAGACCACCATCACCCTGATACCAAAATCAGACAGAGATACTACAAGGAAAGAAAATTATAGACCAATATCACTGATGAATATAGATGTAAAAATCCTCAACAAAATACTAGCAAACAGAATCGAACAACACATGAAAAGGATCATACACCATGATCAAGTGGGGTTTATCCCAGGGATGCGAGGATTCTTCAATATACACAAATCAATGTGATACACCATATTAACAAATTGTAGAATAAAAGCATATGATCATCTCAATAGATGAAGGAAAAGATTTTGAGAAAATTCAACACTCATTTACGATAAAAACTCTGCAGAGTGTGGGCATAGAGGGAAACTACCTCAACATAATAAAGGCCATATATGACAAACCCACAGCAAACAACATTCTCAATGGTGAAAAACTGAAAGCGTTTCCTCTAAGATCAGGAACAAGACGAGGATGTCCACTCTCACCACTGCTATTCAACATAGTTTTGGAAGTCCTAGCCATGGCAATCAGAGAAGAAAAAGAAATAAAAGGAATACAAAAAGGAAAAGAAGAAGTAAAAGTGTCACTGTTTGCAGATGACATGATATCATAGATAGAGAATCCTAAAGATGCCACCAGAAAACCACTGGAGCTAATCAATGAATTTGGTAAAGTTGCAGGATACAAAATTAATGCACAGAAATTGCTTGCATTCCTATACACTAACAATGAAAGATCAGAAAGAGAAATTAAGGAAACAATCCCATTACCACTGCAACAAAAAGAATAAAATACCTAGGAATAAACCTACCTAAGGAAGTAAAAGACCTGTACTCAGAAAACTATAAGACACTGATGAAAGAAATCAAAGATGATATAAACAGATGGAGACATATACCATGTTCTCGGATTAGAAGAATCAATATTGTGAAAATGACTATACTACCCAAAGCAATCTACAGATTCAATGCAATCCCGATCAAAATACCTTTGGCATTTTCTACAGAACAAGAAAAAAAAAATCTTAAAATTTGTAGGGAGACACAAAAGACCCTGGATAGCCAAAGCAGTCTTGAGGGGGGAAAAAAAAGAGCTGGAGGAATCAGACTTCCAGACTTCAGACTATATTGCAAAGCTACAGTAATCAAGATAATATGGTACTGACACAAGAACAGAAATATAGGTCAATAGAACAGGATAGAAAGCACAGAGATAAACCCACGTACCTATGGTTCACTAATCTATGACAAAGGAGGCAAGGGTATACAATGGAGAAAAGACAGTGTCTTCAGCAAGTGGTGCTGGGAAAACTGGACAGTTACATGTAAAAGAATGAAATTAGTACACTCCCTAACACCATACACAAAAATAAACTCAAAATGGATTAGAGACCTAAATATAAGACCAGCCACTATAAAACTCTTAGAGGAAAACATAAGCAGAACAGTCTATGACATAAATCACAGCAAGATCCTTTTTGACCCACCTCCTAGAGAAATGGAAATAAAAACAAAAATAAAAAAATGGGACCGAATGAAACATAAATTCTTTTGCACAGCAAAGGAAAACATAAGCAAGATGAAAAGACAACCATCAGAATGGGAGAAAATATTTTCAAATGAAGCAAATGGCAAAGGATTAATCTCCAAAAAGCAGCTCATGTAGCTCAATATCACAAAACCAAACAACCCAATCCAAAAATGGGCAGAAGACCTAAATAGACATTTCTCCAAAGAAGATATACAGGTTGCCAACAAACACATGAAAGGATGCTGAACATCACTAATCATTAGAGAAATGCAAATCAAAACTACAGTGAGGTATCACCTCACACCAGTCAGAATGGCCATCATCAAAAAATCTACCAACAATAAATGCTGGAGAGGCATTTATTGGAGCAAAGGGAACCCTCTTGCACTGTTGGTGGGAATGTAAATTGATATAGCCACTAGGGAGAACGGTATGGGGGTTCCTTAAAAACTAAAAATAGAACTACCATACAACCCAGCAAACCCACTCCTGGACATTTACCCTGAGAAAACCATAATTCAAAAAGAGTCATGTACCACAATGTTCACTGTAGCTCTATTTACAATAGCCAGGACATGGAAGCAACCTAAGTGTCCATCAACAGATAAATGGATAAGGAAGATGTGGCACAAATATACAATGGAACATTATTCAGCCATAAAAAGAAACGAAATTGAGTTACTTTTAGTGAGGTGGATGGATCTAGAGTCTGTCCTACAGAGTGAAGTAAGTCAGAAAGAGAAAAACAAATACCGTATGCTAACACATATATATGGAATCTTAAAAAAAAAAGTTTATGAAGAACCTAGGGGCAGGAAAGGATTAAGGACACAGACGTAGAGAAAGGACTTGAGGACATGGGGAGAGGGAAGGGTAAGCTGGGACAAAGTGAGAGAGTGGTATGGACATATATACACTACCAAATGTAAAATTGATAGCTACTGGGAAGCAGCCACATAGCACAGGGAGATCAGCGCTGTGCTTTGTGACCACCTAAAAGGGTGGGATAAGGGAGTGAGAGGGAGGTGCAAGAGGGAGGGGATATGGTGTTATATGTATACGCACAGCTGATTCACTTTTTTATACAGCAGAAACTAACACACAATTGTAAAGCAATTATACTCCAATAAAGATGTAAAAGAAAAAAAAAAAGCCCAGAGATAAACCTACACACCTATGGCCCACTAATCTATGACAAAGGAGGCAAGGGTATACAAAGGAGAAAAGACAGTCTCTTCAATAAGTGGTGCTGGGAAAAATGGACAGCTACATGTAAAAGAATGAAATTAGAACACTCCCTAACACCATACACAAAAAATAAACTCAAAATGGATTAGAGACCAAAATGTAAGACCGGACACTATAAAACTCTTAGAGGAAAACATAGGAAGAATACTCTTTGACATAAATCACAGCAAGATCTTTTTTGATCCACCTCCTAGAGTAATGGAATAAAAAAAATAATAAACATATGGGAGCAAATGAAACCTAAAAGCTTTTGCAAAGCAAAGGAAACTACAAACAAGACGAAAAGACAACCCTCACAATGGGAGAAAATATTTGCAAACGAATCAATGGACAAAGGATTAATCTCCAATGTATATAAACAGCTCATGCAGCTCAACAGTAAAAAAACAAACAACCCAATCCAAAAATGGGCAGATGACGTAAATAGACATTTGTCCCAAGAAGACATACAGATGACCAAGAAGCACATGAAAAGCTGCTCAACATCACTAATTATTAGAGAAATATAAACCAAAACTACAATGAGGTATCGCCTCACACGAGTTAGAATGGGCATCATCAGAAAATCTACAAGCAACAAATGCTGGAGAGGGTGTGGAGAAAAGGGAACCCTCTTACACTATTTGTGGGAATGTAAATTGATACAGTCACGATGGAGAACAGTATGGAGGTTCCTTAAGAAACTAAAAATAGAATTACCATATGACCCAGCAATCCCACTACTGGCCATATACCCAGAGAAAACCATAATTCAAAAAGACATATTCACCACAATATTCATTGCAGCACTATTTACAATAGCCAGGTCATGGAAGCAACCTAAATGCCCATAGACAGACGAACAGAAAAGATGTGCTACATATATAAAATGGAATATTACTCAGCCATAAAAAGGAATGAAATTGGGTCATTTGTAGAGACGTGGATAGATCTAGAGACTGTCATACAGAGTGAAGTAAGTCAGAAAGAGAAAAACAAATATCGTATATTAACGCATACATGTGGAACCTAGAAAAATGGTAAAGATGAACCGGTTTGCAAGGCAGAAATAGAGACACAGATGTAGAGAACAAATGTATGGACACCAAGGGGGGAAAGTGGCAGGGTGGTGGTGGTGGGATGAATTGCGAGCCTGGGATTGACATATATACACTTATATGTATAAAATAGGTTACCAATAAGAGCCTGCTGTATAAAAAAATGAATAAAATAAATTCAAAAATTAAAAAATAAGTAATACTTAAAAAAATAAAACAGAAAAAAAGTTCTGTCCTTCCCATAGACGTATTTATATGAATGAATTATTTCCATGCTTATATCCATAAATACAAAAAGAGGAATAAAACTTACCTTGAACCAAAAAAGAAAAAAAAAAAAAAAAAACAGAACCCACTGGTCATACAGAGGAAAACCCTATCAGGGCACTTGCTCCAGGGGTAAACAATTCTGAAGTTGGTCACAGGTGGGGAATCATCTCCCATGCAGCCAGCAGCCCCCACACGAGGAGCGTCCTCATTGCAAAGCTGGGGGACCGTGAGGAGGCGTCTCTGAGTAAACGTGAGCTGAGCCCCAGGCCAGCTGCTGCTGAACTTTTCCCACCCTTCCCAGGTAAAACACCTGAATGTGTGCAAAGACTTTAAAAACTAGAGGAAGGGGCTTGGAGTCACACCAGCGACAGCACGCAGGCCGACTTGGTGCCTGCAGGCCAGCCAGGATGGTCCTGGCCCCGGGCGCTCGTCTGGAAGCTTTCCATTTCCCTGCCTGAGGTACCCCTCCTGTCCCGGCCCCCACTGCTTTTTTCCTTCCTCACCTCTGCCCGGGGAGAAATTCCAGCAGCAAGTATGGGTGACACATCCTCTTCTTTAGCAGGTGGCAGCCCGGCAACTCCTGCAGAAAGTCCAGCAGAGCCCCAGTCACACTGGGCCACTCATAGAGCCGTGGGCCCTACTCCCTCCCACCAGCCCAACCCCGAGACTGCTGACGGGGCAGAGAATATGGCGTCAGGCACAGCTGCAGAGGCTTTTGCTGCCTGGAGGGGTGTTTATATTGACCTCAACCCAGGCACACCTGGGAAGGGCTGGCCGGCCGGGTCAGGCTGCCCAGGTCAGCCAATCCTCGCCCCTCAGGGGCTCAGAGTTGCAGAAAATGGGCCTTGCTGCACCGGCCAGATCCAAGGAACAGGTGTAGGGTCCCGAGAGTCAGGATAGATAAGGGGCGGCAGCCCTGGCTTGTTTTCGAATCATTTTATCTGGTCCATGAGTGGGAGACAACTTCAAGAAGACCCTCTGCTAATGAGAGGAACCCAGGAGTCAGGGAGAGGAGGGGTGGTGGGTGGAGACAGAGGCCTGGTGCCCCGGCTGCAGTGGAAGCCCCTGGAAGACCAGGCAGAGGGAGGCCGCACAGAGTGAAGCCTAGGGTCACAGACCTGTTGGAGCTGCTGTTTGTTAGTTCAAGCTCTGCTCTGAGGTGCTCTGTGTCAGCTCTGAGTGACAGGGGTGCTGGGGGTGCTCTGCAATGAGGGCTACGTGCACGGTTCCTGTGTGCCCAGCCCTGCCGGGGTACCTGTCCACGGGAGCTCCATATCCAGGGAGGGGCCTGCCCACGAGAGCCCCGTGGACTGCTGCGTACCTGCCCAGGTGAGCTCCATATCCTGGGAGGGGCCTGACCACAAGAGCCCCGTGGGCTGCTGGGGACCTGCTAGAGGACGCCAGGACAGTCAGTGAAGCCACAGAGGATATACATCTAGTAGTTCCTAATTCCTACACCCTGCTGGTCATTCTACCATCCACCAGGACATGGCATTCTGTATTAGACTTCAATGATGCCTTCTTCTGTATTCCATTAGTCCCAGAGTCACAAGAAATTTTGGCTGTGAGTGGCAGGACTCAACCTACAACAAAAACAATACTGCTGGGCCGTCCTGCCCCAGGGGTTCAAAAATTCCCACACCATCTTTGGGGAAACGTTAGCTAAAGACCTAAAAGATCTACCTCTGGAGAAGGGAACCCTCCTTCAATATGCAGATGACATTCTGATCACCAGCCCGACTAAGGAGGCCTCTGAACTACCTAGCCAATAAAAGATAGAAGGTGTCCAAGGAAAAGGCTCAAATATCACAAACTAAGGTGGCCTTCCTGGGCTTCATTCGCACAGAAGGTCGGAGAAGCCCACCCCAGGAAAGGGAAGAAGCCATTTGCAGCCTCACCTTTCCTGAAACTAGAAGACAGCTTAGGGGTTCCTGGGGAGACCGGGGTTTGCTGCATCTGGATCCCTAACTACAGTCTAATAGCTGGGCCTCTATATGAAACACTGAAAGGAAAAGATGATGATCCTTTTGAATAGAATCCAGAAGCGGCCTTTCAAGAATGGAAAGAGCAGTCAATTCAGACCCTGGCCCTGGACCTCCCTAAGTTAGCTAAACCCTTTGACCTTTACATTCCTGGTCCAAGGCGAATCGCCCTTGGAGTATTAGTGCAAAAACTGGGACCACTTGAAATGGAACAATGCAAGAATGCCCTCCAGGCATTGGCCAGCCACCCCATCCGACCAGGATACTGGGGGTATCTAAAAACCTGGAAATCAGCAGCCCGCAAGGCCAGCTCCCTCCTAAGGGAAAAGGACGCCACTTGGTGATCCTAACCACCCACCATGCCCTGAAGTTGCAGGGATTGCTCCGTGGGCACAATGACCTCGAGTGAGGAGGCCCTCCAACACCAACCTCCAGAGAGACAACCTGGGGCAATGGGCCCCCATGACGACTCGTGTGACCATCACTTGACCTGGAGCTTCTCTCAGAAAACAACAAGAGTGTGCCCCAAAAGAGCAGACTATTGCTTACAGGACTTACTGCACCCAGAGCGGAGCTAATAAACTTGGCAGGGGAACCGTAAATAACGCTGCCACCATAGAAAAGCCTACAGACACCGCAGTGACGGCGGCCAATGAGACCGGCTGTACTCCTGGCTACTTCAAAAGGCCGTTGACTGAGTGGCCGTCATGGTCCTGGATCACCACCGGCCCTGGACTGTCTGGGAGTTGAGCAAGCAGGGCTCTGACACCTGGTGCTGTTTGTACGTTAATTCAGTGGCCTAACTGAAGAAAGCACAGACTACTGGTCAGAGCATCTAGGCTGGCAGAAACCATCAGCCTAAGGGGGCCGAACCAATGTGGAGCAGGGTAAAACCGCCCACCCCCCCAGCGTCTCTGCACATCTCTTTCCTGGACCCTTAAAGGTCATTAGAATCTATAAAACTTCCAATGCTGGTGCTCAGGCAGACGAGCAGTGAGGGAGGAGGCCTGCGGACAATCAACCTCACCTGGAGGCTGCTGGGGAGAAGTCCTGCCCCTCCCCCCGGGTATGAGGACACCCAACTCAGCATGAAGCATTTACAGAAGACGTGTCTGCACCCTCAGCGCCCCAAGAATGAGGAATGGGACAAAAGGCAGAGGAGGGCTTTGTCACTGGCAAAGCCCATTAAAAATTCCTGGGAGATAAAAATAGAATCTGGGCAATAAAATAAAGTCTAACCATTTTTTCCTTTGTGCTTTGTCTAATTTCACTTGCTCCTAGGTTTCCACATGCAGAGGTCCCACACCCGACACTTCAGACCCGATTTCCTAGTGCAAAATGGCTGGGCCGACACCTCAGCTCGTGGGGCCCCGTGCAGACTCTGCGACATAGGAGCCTGAGCTCCAGCCAACCTGGCCCTCGAGAGCTCCGCCCCCTCCCTCCCGCTGATGCTGACAGGATCCCTACACAGCAGCCCGGCCCACAACCCGCAGGGGAGCACACACTCTCACCTCTCCATTCTCTGATCAAAATATAAAGTTTTCCTTTGCTTCTGAACCAAAGTCAGTCTCGATCTGTTGGCTCCAATGACACTGGGCAGGGAGACCCTTGTTGGGGCCCACTCTGCAGGATCAGTAACAGAATTTGAGAACATTGTAACTTCAATGAACAGATGTGTGAGCCAAACTGTAATTAACATAGAGCAGTGTATAAGGCTCGTGTAAAATAAGATGTTTCTAACACTTCCATTTGATATTTCCATCACTTTATTATAAGCAAGTTCAGTGGAGGGGTTTGTCTTATTTGTCAGGTCAAGAGTAGAGAAATGCAGTGATTTCTTTCCAAGGATGTACATCTAATAATCTTGGTTGAAGTTTCAACCTTGTTTGGAATGATTTTCCATTGAAAATGATACCTCTCTTTCAGCTCCTAGATTTCTGAGAAGTATAAAATCTTATATTTTTTATTACCAAAGGGGAAAGGTGGGAGGAGGGATAAATTAACAGTTTCAGATTAACATATACACACTGCTATGTATAAAATATATCATCAACAAGGAACTACTGTATAGCACAGGGAACTATACTCAATATTTTGTAATGACCCCTGAGGGGAAATAATCTGAAAAACAATAGGTATCTATATCGACATCATCTATCAACTACAGATAAAATGGAAACTAAAGGAGGCCGATGGTGAGCGTTTCTGAACCTGAAGACTTCAATCATCTAAAGTTCGGACTCTGCCCACGGCCCAAGTTCCTTAATGAACACACATGTACCAGTAGCTTAAAAATTCCCCAGATTGGAGTTCGGGGAGACACTGATTTGGAAAAATCCCTTGTGTTCTCCTTACATACACGGGACCTTTCCTACAGCTAAAACATGCCTGTGACACCCAGAAGATGGAACACGGTTGGATCAGGAAGATTTTGGAAAAGGCACCAAAACTCCTAATTTCCTGGTTGTTGGGTTCACCCCTCCAGCCTTTTTCCTTAAAATCTCCCCACTTGAGGATGTCAGCACCTTCAACATCCAGTTGCACAGAAATTGGAATTTGTCCAAAGGAAGAAGGGGAAGGAGGAGAAACAAGGAGAGCCAAGCCCTAGATGTTCGGAGAGGCACATGTCACTCTACTTTCCAGTCAGGAAGAAGAATTAAGAAAAGGCTTAGCCCGCCACCGGGAACCAGAGTAGGGCCAGAAGCAAATGAGAGTTTCTGCGGAAAGCTCCCAAAAAAGCGAGTTGAAAAATGGAGCTCAGGGGCACTGCAATTCACAAATCTGCAGAGTTATAAATGATAACTCTCGTCCACAAATATATTGAGGGAAGGCAACGAAGAGGATTTGAAATCAAGGCAGAATTGCAGGAAACAGATTTCAGGAGTTAGATTCGAATCACCCCTAAAGCACATGAAAAGCGGCAAAACGTCGACAATGATGCACTTGGCCAAAAAGAGCATATGCGTTTTTTTCTGAATGAATTCAGGAAAAAACCCATAGGCCCTTTGTGGCCAAACAAGCAAGCCGGAAATGCAATTCAGCACTACAAAGAAGTCTGACTTCCCATCGGTCAAAATGGCCTTGCTAAAAAACTGTAAAAACAAGAAATGCAGGAGAGGCCAGGGAGGAAAGGGAGCCTTGTTACACTGATGGGTGGGGTATAAATTGCCAATGATGACTCTGGAGAAGGGTATGGTGTTTCTTAAACATCTAAAAAACACAGCTAGAGAGAAAGGGGCACATCCACTCATGGGCGTATAAATTGGGAAAACTAAAAATCAGCAAGACACAGGCACCCCAAACATGAGGGCTGCTCTGTAGACAAAAACCTCCACTTAATTCCACCTTAAATATCCAAGGAAAGAGAAAAATGGATAAAGAAGTTGTGGTCCATATGTACAATTGTATATCACTCAGGCGTGAGATAAATATTATAAGGCTGGTAGCAGCATGATGAGTGGATTTAGGTAGGACTATTCTAAGTGAAATAAGTCACACAGAAAAAGACACTTATCATAAGATATCACTAACAGAGGGAATGTAAAAACTGCTACACTTGAACGGAATTACAAAACAGAACAGATTCACACATTAAGAAAACACACTATGGTTGTTTAACGGGAAAGGTGAGGTGGGGTGATGCATAAAACAAGGATTTCAAATTAGCTCAGATAACGTTCCATAAATCCAATATGTAATAGACAAGACCTACTCCTTGCTCAGTGAACTGGACTCAACACCCCCTATTCACCGCTCAAGAACATATATGACTAGTAAGAATCGTAAAACCTGTGTATTGATATCTCTCTGGAAGTGAGTCAAGTGGGTGTAAAGCGGCATAAACACAGCCGTGAAAAGCAGCTAAACCCCATTATAAAAATAAATTACTTTTAAAAACCCGTGAAACAAAGACAGTGAAAGAGAGAAATTCTTACAAAATTCGTTCAGGGGCTGTGATGCCACCTGGATTGACCATATCTAGACCCACAGCTGGATGAGACATAAGGGTGGACACTCTCGGGGCTGAGAGGCTTGGTGAGGTTGGGGGAGCAAACGCAGAGCCTTTAAAGTAATACTGCGTGGTACCCATCCCATGGGTTCCAAATCTCCAGGTTCAAGGGCATCTTCCTACATCGAAAACATGCATGAGAAACCCAGAAGGTGGTACACTGTGTGATCGGGAAAGGTTTCTAAAACGCACCTCATTTCTCCTCTCCTTGTGCTCGGGTTCGCCATTCCAGCTGCTTTAGTAGCAATCGCCCTCCATGGAGAATCAGCACCTTTAACCTCCTGTTCCATACAGCTTGCAATATGTCCTGAGGATGAACGGAAAGACGGGGAGCCAATGAGAGATTAGCTCTTGGTGTTGGGACAGGCACAGGTCACTCTATTTTCCCATCAGGAAGAAGAATTAACCACAGGCTCAGCCTGCCGCCCAGAACAAGAATAGTGCCTGAGGCCATCCTGCGCTTTTGCGGACAGCTCCCAAAAAAGCGAGTTGAAAAATGGAGCTCAGGGGCATTGCAATTCACAAACCAGCAGAGTTATAAATGATAACTCTTCTCCAAAAATATATTGAGGGAAGGCAACGAAGAGGATTTGAAATCAAGGCAGAATTGCAAGAAACAGATTTCAGGAGGTAGATACGAATCGCCTTTAAAGCACATGAAAAGCGGCAAAACGTCAAAAATGATGCCCTTGGCCAAAAAGGGCGTATGCGTTTTTTCCTGAATATATTCAGGAAAAAACGCATACGCCCTTTTTGGCCAACCTAGCAACCTGGAAAGGCAAATCAGTGCTACAAAGAAGTCTCGCTTCCCATCGGTCAAAAGGGCCATGCTGAAAAAAGTGTCAAAACCAGAAATGCAGGACAGGCCATGGAGAAATGGGAGCCTTGCTACACTGATGGGCGGGATGTAAATTGCCAACAGCCACACTGGAGAAGTGTCCGGTGAGTCCTGAAACATCTGAAAAACACAGCTTAGAGAGCATAGGGCACTTCCACTCATGGGGGTATAAATTGGGAAAATTAAAAATCAGCAAGACACAAGCACCCCAAAGTTTAGGGCTGCTCTGTTGACAAGGACCTCCACTTCATTCCACCTTCAATATCCCAGGAAAGAGAAAAATGGATAAAGAAGTTGTGGTCCTTATGTACAATGGAATATCACTCAGCCATGAAATCAATGTCATAAGGCTAGTAGAAGCATGATGAGTGGATTTAGGTACGACGATTCTAAGTGAAATAAGTCACACAGAAAAGGACACTTCAAATAAGGTATCACTTATAGAGGGAATGTAAAAACCGTTACACTTGAACTGAATTACAAAACAGAACAGAGTCGCACATGCAGAAAACACACTATGGCTGCTTAACGGGAAAGGTGAGGTGGAGTGATACATAAAACAAGGGTTTCAAATTAGCTCAGATACCGTTCCATAAACCCAATATGTAATAGACAAGACCTACTCCTTGCCCAGAGAACTGGACTCAACACACCCTATTCACCGCACAAGAATATATCTGACTAGTAATAATCTTAAAACCTATGTATTGATATCTCTCTGTTAGTGTGTCAAGTGGGTGTAAAGCGGCATAAACACAGCAGTGAAAAGCAGCTAAACCCCATTATAAAAATAAATTACTTTGAAAAACCCATGAAACAAAGACAGTGAAAGAGAGAGAAATTCTTACACAATGCTTTCAGGGGCTGTGATACAACCTGGATTGACCATATCTAGACCCACAGCTGGATGAGACCTAAGGGTGGACACTCTTGGGGCTGAGAGGTTTGGTGAGGTTGGGTGAGCAAACGCAGACCCTTTAAAGTAATACTGCGTGGTACCCATCGCATGGGTCCCAAATCTCAAGGTTCAAGGGCATCTTCCTACATCGAAAACATGCATGAGAAACCCAGAAGTTGGTACACCGTGTGATGGGGAAAGGTTTCTAAAACGCACCTCATTTCTCATCTCCTTGTGCCCGGGTTCGCCATTCCAGCCGCTTTACTAGCAATCACCCTACTTGGAGCATCAGCACCTTTAACCTCCTGTTCCGTACAGGTTGCAATTTTTCCTGAGGATGAACGGGAAGACGGGGAACCAATGAGAGACTGGCTCTTGGTGTTGGGACAGGCACAGGTCACTTTATTTTCCCATCAGGAAAAAGAATTAACCACAGGCTCAGCCTGCCCCCCGGAACCAGAACTGGGACTGAAGCCATCCTGCGCTTTTGCGGCCAGCTCCCAAAAACGCGAGTTGTAAAATCGAGCTTCAGGGCACTGCAATTCACAAACCTGCAGAGTTATAAGTGATAACTCTCGTCCACAAATATATTGAGGGAAGGCAAAGAAGAGGATTTGAAATTAAGGCAGAATTGCAGGAAACAGATTTCAGGAGGTAGATTCGAATCGCCTTTAAAGCACATGAAAAGCGGCAAAACGTTGACAATGATGCCCTTGGCCAAAAAGGGCGTATGCGTTTTTTCCTGAATATATTCAGGTAAAAACGCATACGCCCTTTTTGGCCAACCAAGCAACCTGGAAAGGCAAATCAGCGCTACAAAGAAGTCTCGCTTCCCATCGGTCAAAAGGGCCATGCTGAAAAAAGTGTCAAAACCAGAAATGCAGGACAGGCCATGGAGAAATGGGAGCCTTGCTACACTGATGGGCGGGATGTAAATTGCCAACAGCCACTCTGGAGAAGTGTACGGTGAGTCCTGAAACATCTAAAAAACACAGCTTAGAGAGCATAGGGCACTTCCACTCATGGGGGTATAAATTGGGAAAATGAAAAATCAGCAAGACACAAGCACCCCAAAGTTTAGGGCTGCTCTGTTGACAAGGACCTCCACTTCATTCCACCTTAAATATCCCAGGAAAGAGAAAAATGGGTAAAGAAGTTGTGGTCCTTATGTACAATGGAATATCACTCAGCCATGAAATCAATGTCATAAGGCTAGTAGCAGCATGATGTGTAGATTTAGGGACGACGATTCTAAGTGAAATAAGTCACACAGAAAAGGACACTTCTCATAAGGTATCACTGATAGAGGGAATGTAAAAACCGTTACACTTGAACTGAATTACAAAACAGAACAGAGTCACACATGCAGAAAACACACTATGGCTGTTTAACGGGAAAGGTGAGGTGGGGTGATACATAAAACAAGGGTTTCAAATTAGCTCAGATACCGTTCCATAAACCCAATATGTAATAGACAAGACCTACTCCTTGCTCAGAGAACTGGACTCAACACGCCCTATTCACCGCACAAGAATATATCTGACTACTAATAATCTTAAAACCTATGTATTGATATCTCTCTGTTAGTGTGTCAAGTGGGTGTAAAGCGGCATAAACACAGCAGTGAAAAGCAGCGAAACCGCATTATGAAAATAAATTACTTTTAAAAACCCATGAAACAAAGACAGTGAAAGAGAGAGAAATTCTTACACAATGCGTTCAGGGGCTGTGATGCAACCTGGATTGACCATATCTAGACCCACAGCTGGATGAGACCTAAGGGTGGACATTCTTGGGGCTGAGAGGTTTGGTGAGGTTGGGTGAGAAAACGCAGACCCTTTAAAATAATACTGCGTGGTACCCATCGCATGGGTCCCAAATCTCCAGGTTCAAGGGCATCTTCCTACATCGAAAACATGCATGAGAAACCCAGAAGATGGTACACCGTGTGATGGGGAAAGGTTTCTAAAACGCACCTCATTTCTCATCTCCTTGTGCCCGGGTTCGCCATCCCAGCCGCTTTACTAGCAATCTCCCTACTTGGAGCATCAGCACCTTTAACCTCCTGTTCCGTACAGGTTGCAATTTTTCCTGAGGATGAACGGGAAGACGGGGAACCAATGAGAGACTGGCTCTTGGTGTTGGGACAGGCACAGGTCACTCTATTTTCCCATCAGGAAGAAGAATTAACCACAGGCTCAGCCTGCCCCCCGGAACCAGAACAGGGCCTGAAGCCATCCTGCGTTTTGCGGCCAGCTCCCAAAAACGCGAGGTGTAAAATCAAGCTTCATGGCACTGCAATTCACAGACCTGCAGAGTTATAAATGATAACTCTCGTCCACAAATATATTGAGGGAAGGCAAAGAAGAGGATTTGAAATCAAGGCAGAATTGCAGGAAACAGATTTCAGGAGGTAGATTCGAATCTCCTTTAAAGCACATGAAAAGCGGCAAAACGTTGACAATGATGCCCTTGGCCAAAAAGGGCGTATGCGTTTTTTCCTGAATATATTCAGGAAAAAACGCATACGCCCTCTTTAGCCAACCAAGCAAACTGGAAAGGCAAATCAGCGCTACAAAGAAGTCTCGCTTCCCATCGGTCAAAAGGGCCATGCTGAAAAAAGTGTCAAAACCAGAAATGCAGGACAGGCCATGGAGAAATGGGAGCCTTGCTACACTGATGGGCGGGATGTAAATTGCCAACAGCCACTCTGGAGAAGTGTACGGTGAGTCCTGAAACATCTAAAAAACACAGCTTAGAGAGCATAGGGCACTTCCACTCATGGGGGTATAAATTGGGAAAATGAAAAATCAGCAAGACACAAGCACCCCAAAGTTTAGGGCTGCTCTGTTGACCAGGACCTCCACTTCATTCCACCTTAAATATCCCAGGAAAGAGAAAAATGGGTAAAGAAGTTGTGGTCCTTATGTACAATGAAATATCACTCAGCCATGAAATCAATGTCATAAGGCTAGTAGCAGCATGATGAGTGGATTTAGGTACGACGATTCTAAGTGAAATAAGTCACACAGAAAAGGACACTTCAAATAAGGTATCACTGATAGAGGGAATGTAAAAACCGTTACACTTGAACTGAATTACAAAACAGAACAGAGTCACACATGCAGAAAACACACTATGGCTGTTTAACGGGAAAGGTGAGGTGGGGTGATACATAAAACAAGGGTTTCAAATTAGCTCAGATACCGTTCCATAAACCCAATATGTAATAGACAAGACCTACTCCTTGCTCAGAGAACTGGACTCAACACACCCTATTCACCGCACAAGAATATATCTGACTAGTAATAATCTTAAAACCTATGTATTGATATCTCTCTGTTAGTGTGTCAAGTGGGTGTAAAGCGGCATAAACACAGCAGTGAAAATCAGCTAAACCCCATTATGAAAATAAATTACTTTGAAAAACCCATGAAAGAAAGACAGTGAAAGAGAGAGACATTCTTACACAATGCGTTCAGGGGCTGTGATGCAACCTGGATTGACCATATCTAGACCCACAGCTGGATGAGACCTAAGGGTGGACACTCTTGGGGCTGAGAGGTTTGGTGAGGTTGGGTGAGCAAACGCAGACCCTTTAAAGTAATACTGCGTGGTACCCATCGCATGGGTCCCAAATCTCCAGGTTCAAGGGCATCTTCCTACATCGAAAACATGCATGAGAAACCCAGAAGATGGTACACCGTGTGATGGGGAAAGGTTTCTAAAACGCACCTCATTTCTCATCTCCTTGTGCCCGGGTTCGCCATTCCAGCCGCTTTACTAGCAATCTCCCTACTTGGAGCATCAGCACCTTTAACCTTCTGTTCCGTACAGGTTGCAATTTTTCCTGAGGATGAACGGGAAGACGGGGAACCAATGAGAGACTGGCTCTTGGTGTTGGGACAGGCACAGGTCACTCTATTTTCCCATCAGGAAGCAGAATTAACGACAGGCTCAGCCTGCCCCCCGGAACCAGAACAGGGCCTGAAGCCATCCTGCGCTTTTGCGGCCAGCTCCCAAAAACGCGAGGTGTAAAATCGAGCTTCATGGCACTGCAATTCACAAACCTGCAGAGTTATAAGTGATAACTCTCGTCCACAAATATATTGAGGGAAGGCAAAGAAGAGGATTTGAAATTAAGGCAGAATTGCAGGAAACAGATTTCAGGAGGTAGATTCGAATCGCCTTTAAAGCACATGAAAAGCGGCAAAACGTTGACAATGATGCCCTTGGCCAAAAAGGGCGTATGCGTTTTTTCCTGAATATATTCAGGTAAAAACGCATACGCCCTTTTTGGCCAACCAAGCAACCTGGAAAGGCAAATCAGCGCTACAAAGAAGTCTCGCTTCCCATCGGTCAAAAGGGCCATGCTGAAAAAAGTGTCAAAACCAGAAATGCAGGACAGGCCATGGAGAAATGGGAGCCTTGCTACACTGATGGGCGGGATGTAAATTGCCAACAGCCACTCTGGAGAAGTGTACGGTGAGTCCTGAAACATCTAAAAAACACAGCTTAGAGAGCATAGGGCACTTCCACTCATGGGGGTATAAATTGGGAAAATGAAAAATCAGCAAGACACAAGCACCCCAAAGTTTAGGGCTGCTCTGTTGACCAGGACCTCCACTTCATTCCACCTTAAATATCCCAGGAAAGAGAAAAATGGGTAAAGAAGTTGTGGTCTTTATGTACAATGGAATATCACTCAGCCATGAAATCAATGTCATAAGGCTAGTAGCAGCATGATGAGTAGATTTAGGGACGACGATTCTAAGTGAAATAAGTCACACAGAAAAGGACACTTCTCAAAAGGTATCACTGATAGAGGGAATGTAAAAACCGTTACACTTGAACTGAATTACAAAACAGAACAGAGTCACACATGCAGAAAACACACTATGGCTGTTTAACGGGAAAGGTGAGGTGGGGTGATACATAAAACAAGGGTTTCAAATTAGCTCAGATACCGTTCCATAAACCCAATATGTAATAGACAAGACCTACTCCTTGCTCAGAGAACTGGACTCAACACGCCCTATTCACCGCACAGGAATATATCTGACTACTAATAATCTTAAAACCTATGTATTGATATCTCTCTGTTAGTGTGTCAAGTGGGTGTAAAGCGGCATAAACACAGCAGTGAAAAGCAGGTAAACCGCATTATGAAAATAAATTACTTTTAAAAACCAATGAAACAAAGACAGTGAAAGAGAGAGAAATTCTTACACAATGCGTTCAGGGGCTGTGATGCAACCTGGATTGACCATATCTAGACCCACAGCTGGATGAGACCTAAGGGTGGACACTCTTGGGGCTGAGAGGTTTGGTGAGGTTGGGTGAGAAAACGCAGACCCTTTAAAATAATACTGCGTGGTACCCATCGCATGGGTCCCAAATCTCCAGGTTAAAGGGCATCTTCCTACATCGAAAACATGCATGAGAAACCCAGAAGATGGTACACCGTGTGATGGGGAAAGGTTTCTAAAACGCACCTCATTTCTCATCTCCTTGTGCCCGGGTTCGCCATCCCAGCCGCTTTACTAGCAATCTCCCTACTTGGAGCATCAGCACCTTTAACCTCCTGTTCCGTACAGGTTGCAATTTTTCCTGAGGATGAACGGGAAGACGGGGAACCAATGAGAGACTGGCTCTTGGTGTTGGGACAGGCACAGGTCACTCTATTTTCCCATCAGGAAGAAGAATTAACCACAGGCTCAGCCTGCCCCCCGGAACCAGAACAGGGCCTGAAGCCATCCTGCGTTTTGCGGCCAGCTCCCAAAAACGCGAGGTGTAAAATCAAGCTTCATGGCACTGCAATTCACAGACCTGCAGAGTTATAAATGATAACTCTCGTCCACAAATATATTGAGGGAAGGCAAAGAAGAGGATTTGAAATCAAGGCAGAATTGCAGGAAACAGATTTCAGGAGGTAGATTCGAATCTCCTTTAAAGCACATGAAAAGCGGCAAAACGTTGACAATGATGCCCTTGGCCAAAAAGGGCGTATGCGTTTTTTCCTGAATATATTCAGGAAAAAACGCATACGCCCTCTTTAGCCAACCAAGCAACCTGGAAAGGCAAATCAGCGCTACAAAGAAGTCTCGCTTCCCATCGGTCAAAAGGGCCATGCTGAAAAAAGTGTCAAAACCAGAAATGCAGGACAGGCCATGGAGAAATGGGAGCCTTGCTACACTGATGGGCGGGATGTAAATTGCCAACAGCCACTCTGGAGAAGTGTACGGTGAGTCCTGAAACATCTAAAAAACACAGCTTAGAGAGCATAGGGCACTTCCACTCATGGGGGTATAAATTGGGAAAATGAAAAATCAGCAAGACACAAGCACCCCAAAGTTTAGGGCTGCTCTGTTGACCAGGACCTCCACTTCATTCCACCTTAAATATCCCAGGAAAGAGAAAAATGGGTAAAGAAGTTGTGGTCCTTATGTACAATGAAATATCACTCAGCCATGAAATCAATGTCATAAGGCTAGTAGCAGCATGATGAGTGGATTTAGGTACGACGATTCTAAGTGAAATAAGTCACACAGAAAAGGACACTTCTCATAAGGTATCACTGATAGAGGGAATGTAAAAACCGTTACACTTGAACTGAATTACAAAACAGAACAGAGTCACACATGCAGAAAACACACTATGGCTGTTTAACGGGAAAGGTGAGGTGGGGTGATACATAAAACAAGGGTTTCAAATTAGCTCAGATACCGTTCCATAAACCCAATATGTAATAGACAAGACCTACTCCTTGCTCAGAGAACTGGACTCAACACACCCTATTCACCGCACAAGAATATATCTGACTAGTAATAATCTTAAAACCTATGTATTGATATCTCTCTGTTAGTGTGTCAAGTGGGTGTAAAGCGGCATAAACACAGCAGTGAAAATCAGCTAAACCCCATTATGAAAATAAATTACTTTGAAAAACCCATGAAAGAAAGACAGTGAAAGAGAGAGACATTCTTACACAATGCGTTCAGGGGCTGTGATGCAACCTGGATTGACCATATCTAGACCCACAGCTGGATGAGACCTAAGGGTGGACACTCTTGGGGCTGAGAGGTTTGGTGAGGTTGGGTGAGCAAACGCAGACCCTTTAAAGTAATACTGCGTGGTACCCATCGCATGGGTCCCAAATCTCCAGGTTCAAGGGCATCTTCCTACATCGAAAACATGCATGAGAAACCCAGAAGATGGTACACCGTGTGATGGGGAAAGGTTTCTAAAACGCACCTCATTTCTCATCTCCTTGTGCCCGGGTTCGCCATTCCAGCCGCTTTACTAGCAATCTCCCTACTTGGAGCATCAGCACCTTTAACCTTCTGTTCCGTACAGGTTGCAATTTTTCCTGAGGATGAACGGGAAGACGGGGAACCAATGAGAGACTGGCTCTTGGTGTTGGGACAGGCACAGGTCACTCTATTTTCCCATCAGGAAGAAGAATTAACGACAGGCTCAGCCTGCCCCCCGGAACCAGAACAGGGCCTGAAGCCATCCTGCGCTTTTGCGGCCAGCTCCCAAAAACGCGAGGTGTAAAATCGAGCTTAATGGCACTGCAATTCACAAACCTGCAGAGTTATAAGTGATAACTCTCGTCCACAAATATATTGAGGGAAGGCAAAGAAGAGGATTTGAAATTAAGGCAGAATTGCAGGAAACAGATTTCAGGAGGTAGATTCGAATCTCCTTTAAAGCACATGAAAAGCGGCAAAACGTTGACAATGATGCCCTTGGCCAAAAAGGGCGTATGCGTTTTTTCCTGAATATATTCAGGAAAAAACGCATACGCCCTTTTTAGCCAACCAAGCAACCTGGAAAGGCAAATCACCGCTACAAAGAAGTCTCGCTTCCCATCGGTCAAAAGGGCCATGCTGAAAAAAGTGTCAAAACCAGAAATGCAGGACAGGCCATGGAGAAATGGGAGCCTTGCTACACTGATGGGCGGGATGTAAATTGCCAACAGCCACTCTGGAGAAGTGTACGGTGTGTCCTGAAACATCTAAAAAACACAGCTTAGAGAGCATAGGGCACTTCCACTCATGGGGGTATAAATTGGGAAAATGAAAAATCAGCAAGACACAAGCACCCCAAAGTTTAGGGCTGCTCTGTTGACAAGGACCTCCACTTCATTCCACCTTAAATATCCCAGGAAAGAGAAAAATGGGTAAAGAAGTTGTGGTCCTTATGTACAATGGAATATCACTCAGCCATGAAATCAATGTCATAAGGCTAGTAGCAGCATGATGAGTGGATTTAGGTACGACGATTCTAAGTGAAATAAGTCACACAGAAAAGGACACTTCTCATAAGGTATCACTGATAGAGGGAATGTAAAAACCGTTACACTTGAACTGAATTACAAAACAGAACAGAGTCACACATGCAGAAAACACACTATGGCTGTTTAACGGGAAAGGTGAGGTGGGGTGATACATAAAACAAGGGTTTCAAATTAGCTCAGATACCGTTCCATAAACCCAATATGTAATAGACAAGACCTACTCCTTGCTCAGAGAACTGGACTCAACACGCCCTATTCACCGCACAAGAATATATCTGACTACTAATAATCTTAAAACCTATGTATTGATATCTCTCTGTTAGTGTGTCAAGTGGGTGTAAAGCGGCATAAACACAGCAGTGAAAAGCAGCTAAACCCCATTATAAAAATAAATTACTTTTAAAAACCCATGAAACAAAGACAGTGAAAGAGAGAGACATTCTTACACAATGCGTTCAGGGGCTGTGATGCAACCTGGATTGACCATATCTAGACCCACAGCTGGATGAGACCTAAGGGTGGACATTCTTGGGGCTGAGAGGTTTGGTGAGGTTGGGTGAGAAAACGCAGACCCTTTAAAATAATACTGCGTGGTACCCATCGCATGGGTCCCAAATCTCCAGGTTCAAGGGCATCTTCCTACATCGAAAACATGCATGAGAAACCCAGAAGATGGTACACCGTGTGATGGGGAAAGGTTTCTAAAACGCACCTCATTTCTCATCTCCTTGTGCCCGGGTTCGCCATCCCAGCCGCTTTACTAGCAATCTCCCTACTTGGAGCATCAGCACCTTTAACCTCCTGTTCCGTACAGGTTGCAATTTTTCCTGAGGATGAACGGGAAGACGGGGAACCAATGAGAGACTGGCTCTTGGTGTTGGGACAGGCACAGGTCACTCTATTTTCCCATCAGGAAGAAGAATTAACCACAGGCTCAGCCTGCCCCCCGGAACCAGAACAGGGCCTGAAGCCATCCTGCGTTTTGCGGCCAGCTCCCAAAAACGCGAGGTGTAAAATCAAGCTTCATGGCACTGCAATTCACAAACCTGCAGAGTTATAAATGATAACTCTCGTCCACAAATATATTGAGGGAACGCAAAGAAGAGGATTTGAAATCAAGGCAGAATTGCAGGAAACAGATTTCAGGAGGTAGATTCGAATCTCCTTTAAAGCACATGAAAAGCGGCAAAACGTTGACAATGATGCCCTTGGCCAAAAAGGGCGTATGCGTTTTTTCCTGAATATATTCAGGAAAAAACGCATACGCCCTTTTTAGCCAACCAAGCAACCTGGAAAGGCAAATCAGCGCTACAAAGAAGTCTCGCTTCCCATCGGTCAAAAGGGCCATGCTGAAAAAAGTGTCAAAACCAGAAATGCAGGACAGGCCATGGAGAAATGGGAGCCTTGCTACACTGATGGGCGGGATGTAAATTGCCAACAGCCACTCTGGAGAAGTGTACGGTGAGTCCTGAAACATCTAAAAAACACAGCTTAGAGAGCATAGGGCACTTCCACTCATGGGGGTATAAATTGGGAAAATGAAAAATAAGCAAGACACAAGCACCCCAAAGTTTAGGGCTGCTCTGTTGACAAGGACCTCCACTTCATTCCACCTTAAATATCCCAGGAAAGAGAAAAATGGGTAAAGAAGTTGTGGTCCTTATGTACAATGGAATATCACTCAGCCATGAAATCAATGTCATAAGGCTAGTAGCAGCATGATGAGTGGATTTAGGTACGACGATTCTAAGTGAAATAAGTCACACAGAAAAGGACACTTCTCATAAGGTATCACTGATAGAGGGAATGTAAAAACCGTTACACTTGAACTGAATTACAAAACAGAACAGAGTCACACATGCAGAAAACACACTATGGCTGTTTAACGGGAAAGGTGAGGTGGGGTGATACATAAAACAAGGGTTTCAAATTAGCTCAGATACCGTTCCATAAACCCAATATGTAATAGACAAGACCTACTCCTTGCTCAGAGAACTGGACTCAACACACCCTATTCACCGCACAAGAATATATCTGACTAGTAATAATCTTAAAACCTATGTATTGATATCTCTCTGTTAGTGTGTCAAGTGGGTGTAAAGCGGCATAAACACAGCAGTGAAAATCAGCTAAACCCCATTATGAAAATAAATTACTTTGAAAAACCCATGAAAGAAAGACAGTGAAAGAGAGAGACATTCTTACACAATGCGTTCAGGGGCTGTGATGCAACCTGGATTGACCATATCTAGACCCACAGCTGGATGAGACATAAGGGTGGACACTCTTGGGGCTGAGAGGTTTGGTGAGGTTGGGTGAGCAAACGCAGACCCTTTAAAGTAATACTGCGTGGTACCCATCGCATGGGTCCCAAATCTCCAGGTTCAAGGGCATCTTCCTACATCGAAAACATGCATGAGAAACCCAGAAGATGGTACACCGTGTGATGGGGAAAGGTTTCTAAAACGCACCTCATTTCTCATCTCCTTGTGCCCGGGTTCGCCATTCCAGCCGCTTTACTAGCAATCTCCCTACTTGGAGCATCAGCACCTTTAACCTTCTGTTCCGTACAGGTTGCAATTTTTCCTGAGGATGAACGGGAAGACGGGGAACCAATGAGAGACTGGCTCTTGGTGTTGGGACAGGCACAGGTCACTCTATTTTCCCATCAGGAAGAAGAATTAACGACAGGCTCAGCCTGCCCCCCGGAACCAGAACAGGGCCTGAAGCCATCCTGCGCTTTTGCGGCCAGCTCCCAAAAACGCGAGGTGTAAAATCGAGCTTCATGGCACTGCAATTCACAAACCTGCAGAGTTATAAGTGATAACTCTCGTCCACAAATATATTGAGGGAAGGCAAAGAAGAGGATTTGAAATTAAGGCAGAATTGCAGGAAACAGATTTCAGGAGGTAGATTCGAATCGCCTTTAAAGCACATGAAAAGCGGCAAAACGTTGACAATGATGCCCTTGGCCAAAAAGGGCGTATGCGTTTTTTCCTGAATATATTCAGGAAAAAACGCATACGCCCTTTTTGGCCAACCAAGCAACCTGGAAAGGCAAATCAGCGCTACAGAGAAGTCTCGCTTCCCATCGGTCAAAAGGGCCATGCTGAAAAAAGTGTCAAAACCAGAAATGCAGGACAGGCCATGGAGAAATGGGAGCCTTGCTACACTGATGGGCGGGATGTAAATTGCCAACAGCCACTCTGGAGAAGTGTACGGTGTGTCCTGAAACATCTGAAAAACACAGCTTAGAGAGCATAGGGCACTTCCACTCATGGGGGTATAAATTGGGAAAATGAAAAATCAGCAAGACACAAGCACCCCAAAGTTGAGGGCTGCTCTGTTGACAAGGACCTCCACTTCATTCCACCTTAAATATCCCAGGAAAGAGAAAAATGGATAAAGAAGTTGTGGTCCTTATGTACAATGGAATATCACTCAGCCATGAAATCAATGTCATAAGGTTAGTAGCAGCATGATGAGTGGATTTAGGTACGACGATTCTAAGTGAAATAAGTCACACAGAAAAGGACACTTCTCATAAGGTATCACTTATAGAGGGAATGTAAAAACCGTTACACTTGAACTGAATTACCAAACAGAACAGAGTCACACATGCAGAAAACACACTATGGCTGCTTAACGGGAAAGGTGAGGTGGGGTGATACATAAAACAAGGGTATCAAATTAGCTCAGATACCGTTCCATAAACCCAATATGTAATAGACAAGACCTACTCCTTGCTCAGAGAACTGGACTCAACACGCCCTATTCACTGCACAAGAATATATCTGACTAGTAATAATCTTAAAACCTATGTATTGATATCTCTCTGTTAGTGTGTCAAGTGGGTGGAAAGCGGCATAAACACAGCCGTGAAAAGCAGCTAAACCCCATTATGAAAATAAATTACTTTGAAAAACCCATGAAACAACAAAAGTGAAAGAGTTAGAAATTCTTACACAATGCGTTCAGGGGCTGTGATGCAACCTGGATTGACCATATCTAGACCCACAGCTGGATGAGACATAAGGGTGGACACTCTTGGGGCTGAGAGGTTTGGTGAGGTTGGGTGAGCAAACGCAGACCCTTTAAAGTAATACTGCGTGGTACCCATCGCATGGGTCCCAAATCTCCAGCTTCAAGGGCATCTTCCTACATTGAAAACATGCATGAGAAACCCAGAAGATAGTACACCGTGTGATGGGGAAAGGTTTCTAAAACGCACCTCATTTCTCATCTCCTTGTGCCCGGGTTCGCCATTCCAGCCGCTTTACTAGCAATCTCCCTACTTGGAGCATCAGCACCTTTAACCTCCTGTACCGTACAGGTTGCAATTTGTCCTGAGGATGAACGGGAAGACGGGGAACCAACGAGAGACTAGCTCTTGGTGTTGGGACAGGCACAGGTCACTCTATTTTCCCATCAGGAAGAAGAATTAACCACAGGCTCAGCCTGCCCCCCGGAACCAGAACAGGGCCTGAAGCCATCCTGCGCTTTTGCGGCCAGCTGCCAAAAAAGCGAGTTGTAAAATGGAGGTTCAGGGCACTGCAATTCACAAACCTGCAGAGTTATAAATGATAACTCTCGTCCACAAATATATTGAGGGAAGGCAAAGAAGAGGATTTGAACTCAAGGCAGAATTGCACGAAACAGATTTCAGGAGGTAGATACGAATCGCCTTTAAAGCACATGAAAAGCGGCAAAACGTTGACAATGATGCCCTTGGCCAAAAAGGGCGTATGCGTTTTTTCCTGAATATATTCAGGAAAAAACGCATACGCCCTTTTTGGCCAACCAAGCAACCTGGAAAGGCAAATCAGCGCTACAGAGAAGTCTCGCTTCCCATCGGTCAAAAGGGCCATGCTGAAAAAAGTGTCAAAACCAGAAATGCAGGACAGGCCATGGAGAAATGGGAGCCTTGCTACACTGATGGGCGGGATGTAAATTGCCAACAGCCACTCTGGAGAAGTGTACGGTGTGTCCTGAAACATCTGAAAAACACAGCTTAGAGAGCATAGGGCACTTCCACTCATGGGGGTATAAATTGGGAAAATGAAAAATCAGCAAGACACAAGCACCCCAAAGTTGAGGGCTGCTCTGTTGACAAGGACCTCCACTTCATTCCACCTTAAATATCCCAGGAAAGAGAAAAATGGATAAAGAAGTTGTGGTCCTTATGTACAATGGAATATCACTCAGCCATGAAATCAATGTCATAAGGTTAGTAGCAGCATGATGAGTGGATTTAGGTACGACGATTCTAAGTGAAATAAGTCACACAGAAAAGGACACTTCTCATAAGGTATCACTTATAGAGGGAATGTAAAAACCGTTACACTTGAACTGAATTACAAAACAGAACAGAGTCACACATGCAGAAAACACACTATGGCTGCTTAACGGGAAAGGTGAGGTGGGGTGATACATAAAACAAGGGTATCAAATTAGCTCAGATACCGTTCCATAAACCCAATATGTAATAGACAAGACCTACTCCTTGCTCAGAGAACTGGACTCAACACGCCCTATTCACAGCACAAGAATATATCTGACTAGTAATAATCTTAAAACCTATGTATTGATATCTCTCTGTTAGTGTGTCAAGTGGGTGTAAAGTGGCATAAACACAGCCGTGAAAAGCAGCTAAACCCCATTATGAAAATAAATTACTTTGAAAAACCCATGAAACAACGACAGTGAAAGAGATAGAAATTCTTACACAATGAGTTCAGGGGCTGTGATGCAACCTGGATTGACCATATCTAGACCCACAGCTGGATGAGACATAAGGGTGGACACTCTTGGGGCTGAGAGGTTTGGTGAGGTTGGGTGAGCAAACGCAGACCCTTTAAAGTAATACTGCGTGGTACCCATCGCATGGGTCCCAAATCTCCAGCTTCAAGGGCATCTTCCTACATTGAAAACATGCATGAGAAACCCAGAAGATAGTACACCGTGTGATGGGGAAAGGTTTCTAAAACGCACCTCATTTCTCATCTCCTTGTGCCCGGGTTCGCCATTCCAGCCGCTTTACTAGCAATCTCCCTACTTGGAGCATCAGCACCTTTAACCTCCTGTACCGTACAGGTTGCAATTTGTCCTGAGGATGAACGGGAAGACGGGGAACCAACGAGAGACTAGCTCTTGGTGTTGGGACAGGCACAGGTCACTCTATTTTCCCATCAGGAAGAAGAATTAACCACAGGCTCAGCCTGCCCCCCGGAACCAGAACAGGGCCTGAAGCCATCCTGCGCTTTTGCGGCCAGCTCCCAAAAAAGCGAGTTGTAAAATGGAGGTTCAGGGCACTGCAATTCACAAACCTGCAGAGTTATAAATGATAACTCTCGTCCACAAATATATTGAGCGAAGGCAAAGAAGAGGATTTGAAATCAAGGCAGAATTGCACGAAACAGATTTCAGGAGGTAGATATGAATCGCCTTTAAAGCACATGAAAAGCGGCAAAACGTTGACAATGATGCCCTTGGCCAAAAAGGGCGTATGCGTTTTTTCCTGAATATATTCAGGAAAAAACGCATACGCCCTTTTTGGCCAACCAAGCAACCTGGAAAGGCAAATCAGCGCTACAGAGAAGTCTCGCTTCCCATCGGTCAAAAGGGCCATGCTGAAAAAAGTGTCAAAACCAGAAATGCAGGACAGGCCATGGAGAAATGGGAGCCTTGCTACACTGATGGGCGGGATGTAAATTGCCAACAGCCACTCTGGAGAAGTGTACGGTGTGTCCTGAAACATCTGAAAAACACAGCTTAGAGAGCATAGGGCACTTCCACTCATGGGGGTATAAATTGGGAAAATGAAAAATCAGCAAGACACAAGCACCCCAAAGTTGAGGGCTGCTCTGTTGACAAGGACCTCCACTTCATTCCACCTTAAATATCCCAGGAAAGAGAAAAATGGATAAAGAAGTTGTGGTCCTTATGTACAATGGAATATCACTCAGCCATGAAATCAATGTCATAAGGCTAGTAGCAGCATGATGAGTGGATTTAGGTACGACGATTCTAAGTGAAATAAGTCACACAGAAAAGGACACTTCTCATAAGGTATCACTGATAGAGGGAATGTAAAAACCGTTACACTTGAACTGAATTACAAAACAGAACAGAGTCACACATGCAGAAAACACACTATGGCTGCTTAACGGGAAAGGTGAGGTGGGGTGATACATAAAACAAGGGTATCAAATTAGCTCAGATACCGTTCCATAAACCCAATATGTAGTAGACAAGACCTACTCCTTGCTCAGAGAACTGGACTCAACACGCCCTATTCACCGCACAAGAATATATCTGACTAGTAATAATCTTGAAACCTATGTATTGATATCTCTCTGTTAGTGTGTCAAGTGGGTGTAAAGCGGCATAAACACAGCCGTGAAAAGCAGCTAAACCCCATTATGAAAATAAATTACCTTGAAAAACCCATGAAGCAAAGACAGTGAAAGAGAGAGAAATTCTTACACAATGCGTTCAGGGGCTGTGATGCAACCTGGATTGACCATATCTAGACCCACAGCTGGAGGAGACATAAGGGTGGACACTCTTGGGGCTGAGAGGTTTGGTGAGGTTGGGTGAGCAAACGCAGACCCTTTAAAGTAATACTGCGTGGTACCCATTGCATGGGTCCCAAATCTCCAGGTTCAAGGGCATCTTCCTACATCTAATACATGCATGAGAAACCCAGAATATGGTACACCATGTGATGGGGAAAGGTTTCTAAAACGCACCTCATTTCTCTTCTCCTTGTGCCCGGGGTCGCCATTCCAGGCGCTTTTCTAGCAATCTCCCTACTTGGAGCATCAGCACCTTTAACCTCCTGTTCCGTACAGGTTGCAATTTGTCCTGAGGATGAACGGGTAGACGGGGAACCAGTGAGAGACTAGCTCTTGGTGTTGGGACAGGCACAGGTCACTCTATTTTCCCATCAGGAAGAAGAATTAACCACAGGCTCCTCCTCCCCCCCGGAACCAGAACAAGGCCTGAAGCCATCCAGTGCTTTTGCGGCCAGCTCCCAAAAAAGCGAGTTGTAAAATGGAGCTTTAGGGCACTGCAATTCACAAACATGCAGAGTTATAAATGATAACTCTCGTCCACAAATATATTGAGGGAAGGCAAAGAAGAGGATTTGAAATCAAGGCAGAATTGCAGGAAACAGATTTCAGGAGGTAGATTCGAATCGCCTTTAAAGCACATGAAAAGCGGCAAAACGTTGACAATGATGCCCTTGGCCAAAAAGGGCGTATGCGTTTTTTCCTGAATATATTCAGGAAAAAACGCATACGCCCTTTTTGGCCAACCAAGCAACCTGGAAAGGCAAATCAGCGCTACAAAGGTGTCTCGCTTCCCATCAGTCAAAAGGGCCATGCTGAAAAAAGTGTCAAAACCAGAAACGAAGGACAGGCCATGCAGAGATGGGAGCCTTACTACACTGATGGGCGGGATTTAAATTGCCAATAGCCACTCTGCAGAAGGGTACAGTGTGTCCTGAAACATCTAAAAAGCACAGCTTAGAGAGCATAGGGCACTTCCACTCATGGGGGTATAAATAGGGAAAATAAAAAATCAGCAAGACACAAGCACCCCAAAGTTGAGGGCTGCTCTGTTGACAAGGACCTCCACTTCATTCCACCTTGAATATCCCAGGAAAGAGTAAAATGGATAAAGAAGTTGTGGTCCTTATCTACAATGGAATATCACTCAGCTATGAAATCAATGTCATAAGGCTAGTAGCAGCATGATGAGTGGATTTAGGTACGACGATCCTAAGTGAAATAAGTCACACAGAAAAAGACACTTCTCATAAGGTATCACGTATAGAGGGAATGTAAAAACCGTTACACTTGAACTGAATTACAAAACAGAACAGAGTCACACATGCAGAAAGCACACTATGGCTGCTTAACGGGAAAGGTGAGGTGGGGTGATACATAAAACAAGGGTTTCAAATTAGCTCAGATACCGTTCCATAAACCCAATATGTAATAGACAAGACCTACTCCTTGCTCAGAGAACTGGATTCAACACGCCCTATTCACCACACAAGAATATATCTGACTAGTAATAATCTTAAAACCTATGTATTGATATCTCTCTGTTAGTGTGTCAAGTGGGTGTAAAGCGGCATAAACACAGCAGTGAAAAGCAGCTAAACCCCCTTATAGAAATAAATTACTTTGAAAAACCCATGAAACAAAGACAGTGACAGAGATATACTTACACAATTCGTTCAGGGGCTGTGATGCAACCTGGATTGACCATATGTAGACCCACAGCTGGATGACACATAAGGGTGGACACTCTTGGGGCTGAGAGTTTTGGTGAGGTTGGGTGAGCAAACGCAGACCCTTTAAAGTAATACTGCGTGGTACCCATCGCATGGGTCCCAAATCTCCAGGTTCAAGGGCATCTTCCTACATCGAAAACATGCATGAGAAACCCAGAAGATGGTACACCGTGTGATGGGGAAAGGTTTCTAAAACGCACCTCATTTCTCATCTCCTTGTGCCCGGGTTCGCCTTTCCAGCCGCTTTACTAGCAATCTCCCTACTTGGAGCATCAGCACCTTTAACCGCCTGTTCCGTACAGGCTTTCAATTTGTCCTGAGGATGAACGGGAAGACGGGGAACCAATGAGAGACTAGCTCTTGGTGTTGGGACAGGCACAGGTCACTCTATTTTCCCATCACAAAGAAGAATTAACCACAGGCTCAGCCTGCCCCCCGGAACCAGAACAGGGCCTGAAGCCATCCTGCGCTTTTGCGGCCAGCTCCCAAAAAAGCGAGTTGTAAAATGGAGCTTCAGGGCAGTGCAATTCACAGACCTGCAGAGTTATAAATGATAACTCTCGTCCACAAATATATTGAGGGAAGGCAAAGAAGAGGATTTGAAATCAAGGCAGAATTGCAGGAAACAGATTTCAGGAGGTAGATTCGAATCACCTTTAAAGCACATGAAAAGCGGTAAAACGTTGACAATGATGCCCTTGGCCAAAAAGGGCGTATGCGTTTTTTCCTGAATATATTCAGGAAAAAACGCATACGCCCTTTTTGGCCAACCAAGCAACCTGGAAAGGCAAATCAGCGCTACAAAGAAGTCTCGCTTCCCATCGGTCAAAAGGGCCATGCTGAAAAAAGTGTCAAAACCAGAAATGCAGGACAGGCCATGGAGAAATGGGAGCCTTGCTACACTGATGGGCGGGATGTAAATTGCCAACAGCCACTCTGCAGAAGTGTACGGTGAGTCCTGAAACATCTAAAAAACACAGCTTAGAGAGCATAGGGCATTTCCACTCATGGGGGTATAAATTGGGAAAATGAAAAATCAGCAAGACACAAGCACCCCAAAGTTGAGGGCTGCTCTGTTGACAAGGACCTCCACTTCATTCCACCTTAAATATCCCAGGAAAGAGAAAAATGGATAAAGAAGTTGTGGTCCTTATGTACAATGGAATATCACTCAGCCATGAAATCAATGTCATAAGGTTAGTAGCAGCATGATGAGTGGATTTAGGTACGACGATTCTAAGTGAAATAAGTCACACAGAAAAGGACACTTCTCATAAGGTATCACTTATAGAGGGAATGTAAAAACCGTTACACTTGAACTGAATTACCAAACAGAACAGAGTCACACATGCAGAAAACACACTATGGCTGCTTAACGGGAAAGGTGAGGTGGGGTGATACATAAAACAAGGGTATCAAATTAGCTCAGATACCGTTCCATAAACCCAATATGTAATAGACAAGACCTACTCCTTGCTCAGAGAACTGGACTCAACACGCCCTATTCACTGCACAAGAATATATCTGACTAGTAATAATCTTAAAACCTATGTATTGATATCTCTCTGTTAGTGTGTCAAGTGGGTGGAAAGCGGCATAAACACAGCCGTGAAAAGCAGCTAAACCCCATTATGAAAATAAATTACTTTGAAAAACCCATGAAACAACAAAAGTGAAAGAGTTAGAAATTCTTACACAATGCGTTCAGGGGCTGTGATGCAACCTGGATTGACCATATCTAGACCCACAGCTGGATGAGACATAAGGGTGGACACTCTTGGGGCTGAGAGGTTTGGTGAGGTTGGGTGAGCAAACGCAGACCCTTTAAAGTAATACTGCGTGGTACCCATCGCATGGGTCCCAAATCTCCAGCTTCAAGGGCATCTTCCTACATTGAAAACATGCATGAGAAACCCAGAAGATAGTACACCGTGTGATGGGGAAAGGTTTCTAAAACGCACCTCATTTCTCATCTCCTTGTGCCCGGGTTCGCCATTCCAGCCGCTTTACTAGCAATCTCCCTACTTGGAGCATCAGCACCTTTAACCTCCTGTACCGTACAGGTTGCAATTTGTCCTGAGGATGAACGGGAAGACGGGGAACCAACGAGAGACTAGCTCTTGGTGTTGGGACAGGCACAGGTCACTCTATTTTCCCATCAGGAAGAAGAATTAACCACAGGCTCAGCCTGCCCCCCGGAACCAGAACAGGGCCTGAAGCCATCCTGCGCTTTTGCGGCCAGCTGCCAAAAAAGCGAGTTGTAAAATGGAGGTTCAGGGCACTGCAATTCACAAACCTGCAGAGTTATAAATGATAACTCTCGTCCACAAATATATTGAGGGAAGGCAAAGAAGAGGATTTGAACTCAAGGCAGAATTGCACGAAACAGATTTCAGGAGGTAGATACGAATCGCCTTTAAAGCACATGAAAAGCGGCAAAACGTTGACAATGATGCCCTTGGCCAAAAAGGGCGTATGCGTTTTTTCCTGAATATATTCAGGAAAAAACGCATACGCCCTTTTTGGCCAACCAAGCAACCTGGAAAGGCAAATCAGCGCTACAGAGAAGTCTCGCTTCCCATCGGTCAAAAGGGCCATGCTGAAAAAAGTGTCAAAACCAGAAATGCAGGACAGGCCATGGAGAAATGGGAGCCTTGCTACACTGATGGGCGGGATGTAAATTGCCAACAGCCACTCTGGAGAAGTGTACGGTGTGTCCTGAAACATCTGAAAAACACAGCTTAGAGAGCATAGGGCACTTCCACTCATGGGGGTATAAATTGGGAAAATGAAAAATCAGCAAGACACAAGCACCCCAAAGTTGAGGGCTGCTCTGTTGACAAGGACCTCCACTTCATTCCACCTTAAATATCCCAGGAAAGAGAAAAATGGATAAAGAAGTTGTGGTCCTTATGTACAATGGAATATCACTCAGCCATGAAATCAATGTCATAAGGTTAGTAGCAGCATGATGAGTGGATTTAGGTACGACGATTCTAAGTGAAATAAGTCACACAGAAAAGGACACTTCTCATAAGGTATCACTTATAGAGGGAATGTAAAAACCGTTACACTTGAACTGAATTACAAAACAGAACAGAGTCACACATGCAGAAAACACACTATGGCTGCTTAACGGGAAAGGTGAGGTGGGGTGATACATAAAACAAGGGTATCAAATTAGCTCAGATACCGTTCCATAAACCCAATATGTAATAGACAAGACCTACTCCTTGCTCAGAGAACTGGACTCAACACGCCCTATTCACAGCACAAGAATATATCTGACTAGTAATAATCTTAAAACCTATGTATTGATATCTCTCTGTTAGTGTGTCAAGTGGGTGTAAAGTGGCATAAACACAGCCGTGAAAAGCAGCTAAACCCCATTATGAAAATAAATTACTTTGAAAAACCCATGAAACAACGACAGTGAAAGAGATAGAAATTCTTACACAATGAGTTCAGGGGCTGTGATGCAACCTGGATTGACCATATCTAGACCCACAGCTGGATGAGACATAAGGGTGGACACTCTTGGGGCTGAGAGGTTTGGTGAGGTTGGGTGAGCAAACGCAGACCCTTTAAAGTAATACTGCGTGGTACCCATCGCATGGGTCCCAAATCTCCAGCTTCAAGGGCATCTTCCTACATTGAAAACATGCATGAGAAACCCAGAAGATAGTACACCGTGTGATGGGGAAAGGTTTCTAAAACGCACCTCATTTCTCATCTCCTTGTGCCCGGGTTCGCCATTCCAGCCGCTTTACTAGCAATCTCCCTACTTGGAGCATCAGCACCTTTAACCTCCTGTACCGTACAGGTTGCAATTTGTCCTGAGGATGAACGGGAAGACGGGGAACCAACGAGAGACTAGCTCTTGGTGTTGGGACAGGCACAGGTCACTCTATTTTCCCATCAGGAAGAAGAATTAACCACAGGCTCAGCCTGCCCCCCGGAACCAGAACAGGGCCTGAAGCCATCCTGCGCTTTTGCGGCCAGCTCCCAAAAAAGCGAGTTGTAAAATGGAGGTTCAGGGCACTGCAATTCACAAACCTGCAGAGTTATAAATGATAACTCTCGTCCACAAATATATTGAGCGAAGGCAAAGAAGAGGATTTGAAATCAAGGCAGAATTGCACGAAACAGATTTCAGGAGGTAGATATGAATCGCCTTTAAAGCACATGAAAAGCGGCAAAACGTTGACAATGATGCCCTTGGCCAAAAAGGGCGTATGCGTTTTTTCCTGAATATATTCAGGAAAAAACGCATACGCCCTTTTTGGCCAACCAAGCAACCTGGAAAGGCAAATCAGCGCTACAGAGAAGTCTCGCTTCCCATCGGTCAAAAGGGCCATGCTGAAAAAAGTGTCAAAACCAGAAATGCAGGACAGGCCATGGAGAAATGGGAGCCTTGCTACACTGATGGGCGGGATGTAAATTGCCAACAGCCACTCTGGAGAAGTGTACGGTGTGTCCTGAAACATCTGAAAAACACAGCTTAGAGAGCATAGGGCACTTCCACTCATGGGGGTATAAATTGGGAAAATGAAAAATCAGCAAGACACAAGCACCCCAAAGTTGAGGGCTGCTCTGTTGACAAGGACCTCCACTTCATTCCACCTTAAATATCCCAGGAAAGAGAAAAATGGATAAAGAAGTTGTGGTCCTTATGTACAATGGAATATCACTCAGCCATGAAATCAATGTCATAAGGCTAGTAGCAGCATGATGAGTGGATTTAGGTACGACGATTCTAAGTGAAATAAGTCACACAGAAAAGGACACTTCTCATAAGGTATCACTGATAGAGGGAATGTAAAAACCGTTACACTTGAACTGAATTACAAAACAGAACAGAGTCACACATGCAGAAAACACACTATGGCTGCTTAACGGGAAAGGTGAGGTGGGGTGATACATAAAACAAGGGTATCAAATTAGCTCAGATACCGTTCCATAAACCCAATATGTAGTAGACAAGACCTACTCCTTGCTCAGAGAACTGGACTCAACACGCCCTATTCACCGCACAAGAATATATCTGACTAGTAATAATCTTGAAACCTATGTATTGATATCTCTCTGTTAGTGTGTCAAGTGGGTGTAAAGCGGCATAAACACAGCCGTGAAAAGCAGCTAAACCCCATTATGAAAATAAATTACCTTGAAAAACCCATGAAGCAAAGACAGTGAAAGAGAGAGAAATTCTTACACAATGCGTTCAGGGGCTGTGATGCAACCTGGATTGACCATATCTAGACCCACAGCTGGAGGAGACATAAGGGTGGACACTCTTGGGGCTGAGAGGTTTGGTGAGGTTGGGTGAGCAAACGCAGACCCTTTAAAGTAATACTGCGTGGTACCCATTGCATGGGTCCCAAATCTCCAGGTTCAAGGGCATCTTCCTACATCTAATACATGCATGAGAAACCCAGAATATGGTACACCATGTGATGGGGAAAGGTTTCTAAAACGCACCTCATTTCTCTTCTCCTTGAGCCCAGGGTCGCCATTCCAGGCGCTTTTCTAGCAATCTCCCTACTTGGAGCATCAGCACCTTTAACCTCCTGTTCCGTACAGGTTGCAATTTGTCCTGAGGATGAACGGGTAGACGGGGAACCAGTGAGAGACTAGCTCTTGGTGTTGGGACAGGCACAGGTCACTCTATTTTCCCATCAGGAAGAAGAATTAACCACAGGCTCCTCCTCCCCCCCGGAACCAGAACAAGGCCTGAAGCCATCCAGTGCTTTTGCGGCCAGCTCCCAAAAAAGCGAGTTGTAAAATGGAGCTTTAGGGCACTGCAATTCACAAACATGCAGAGTTATAAATGATAACTCTCGTCCACAAATATATTGAGGGAAGGCAAAGAAGAGGATTTGAAATCAAGGCAGAATTGCAGGAAACAGATTTCAGGAGGTAGATTCGAATCGCCTTTAAAGCACATGAAAAGCGGCAAAACGTTGACAATGATGCCCTTGGCCAAAAAGGGCGTATGCGTTTTTTCCTGAATATATTCAGGAAAAAACGCATACGCCCTTTTTGGCCAACCAAGCAACCTGGAAAGGCAAATCAGCGCTACAAAGGTGTCTCGCTTCCCATCAGTCAAAAGGGCCATGCTGAAAAAAGTGTCAAAACCAGAAACGAAGGACAGGCCATGCAGAGATGGGAGCCTTACTACACTGATGGGCGGGATTTAAATTGCCAATAGCCACTCTGCAGAAGGGTACAGTGTGTCCTGAAACATCTAAAAAGCACAGCTTAGAGAGCATAGGGCACTTCCACTCATGGGGGTATAAATAGGGAAAATAAAAAATCAGCAAGACACAAGCACCCCAAAGTTGAGGGCTGCTCTGTTGACAAGGACCTCCACTTCATTCCACCTTGAATATCCCAGGAAAGAGTAAAATGGATAAAGAAGTTGTGGTCCTTATCTACAATGGAATATCACTCAGCTATGAAATCAATGTCATAAGGCTAGTAGCAGCATGATGAGTGGATTTAGGTACGACGATCCTAAGTGAAATAAGTCACACAGAAAAAGACACTTCTCATAAGGTATCACGTATAGAGGGAATGTAAAAACCGTTACACTTGAACTGAATTACAAAACAGAACAGAGTCACACATGCAGAAAGCACACTATGGCTGCTTAACGGGAAAGGTGAGGTGGGGTGATACATAAAACAAGGGTTTCAAATTAGCTCAGATACCGTTCCATAAACCCAATATGTAATAGACAAGACCTACTCCTTGCTCAGAGAACTGGATTCAACACGCCCTATTCACCACACAAGAATATATCTGACTAGTAATAATCTTAAAACCTATGTATTGATATCTCTCTGTTAGTGTGTCAAGTGGGTGTAAAGCGGCATAAACACAGCAGTGAAAAGCAGCTAAACCCCCTTATAGAAATAAATTACTTTGAAAAACCCATGAAACAAAGACAGTGACAGAGATATACTTACACAATTCGTTCAGGGGCTGTGATGCAACCTGGATTGACCATATGTAGACCCACAGCTGGATGACACATAAGGGTGGACACTCTTGGGGCTGAGAGTTTTGGTGAGGTTGGGTGAGCAAACGCAGACCCTTTAAAGTAATACTGCGTGGTACCCATCGCATGGGTCCCAAATCTCCAGGTTCAAGGGCATCTTCCTACATCGAAAACATGCATGAGAAACCCAGAAGATGGTACACCGTGTGATGGGGAAAGGTTTCTAAAACGCACCTCATTTCTCATCTCCTTGTGCCCGGGTTCGCCTTTCCAGCCGCTTTACTAGCAATCTCCCTACTTGGAGCATCAGCACCTTTAACCGCCTGTTCCGTACAGGCTTTCAATTTGTCCTGAGGATGAACGGGAAGACGGGGAACCAATGAGAGACTAGCTCTTGGTGTTGGGACAGGCACAGGTCACTCTATTTTCCCATCACAAAGAAGAATTAACCACAGGCTCAGCCTGCCCCCCGGAACCAGAACAGGGCCTGAAGCCATCCTGCGCTTTTGCGGCCAGCTCCCAAAAAAGCGAGTTGTAAAATGGAGCTTCAGGGCAGTGCAATTCACAGACCTGCAGAGTTATAAATGATAACTCTCGTCCACAAATATATTGAGGGAAGGCAAAGAAGAGGATTTGAAATCAAGGCAGAATTGCAGGAAACAGATTTCAGGAGGTAGATTCGAATCACCTTTAAAGCACATGAAAAGCGGTAAAACGTTGACAATGATGCCCTTGGCCAAAAAGGGCGTATGCGTTTTTTCCTGAATATATTCAGGAAAAAACGCATACGCCCTTTTTGGCCAACCAAGCAACCTGGAAAGGCAAATCAGCGCTACAAAGAAGTCTCGCTTCCCATCGGTCAAAAGGGCCATGCTGAAAAAAGTGTCAAAACCAGAAATGCAGGACAGGCCATGGAGAAATGGGAGCCTTGCTACACTGATGGGCGGGATGTAAATTGCCAACAGCCACTCTGCAGAAGTGTACGGTGAGTCCTGAAACATCTAAAAAACACAGCTTAGAGAGCATAGGGCATTTCCACTCATGGGGGTATAAATTGGGAAAATGAAAAATCAGCAAGACACAAGCACCCCAAAGTTGAGGGCTGCTCTGTTGACAAGGACCTCCACTTCATTCCACCTTAAATATCCCAGGAAAGAGAAAAATGGATAAAGAAGTTGTGGTCCTTATGTACAATGGAATATCACTCAGCCATGAAATCAATGTCATAAGGTTAGTAGCAGCATGATGAGTGGATTTAGGTACGACGATTCTAAGTGAAATAAGTCACACAGAAAAGGACACTTCTCATAAGGTATCACTTATAGAGGGAATGTAAAAACCGTTACACTTGAACTGAATTACCAAACAGAACAGAGTCACACATGCAGAAAACACACTATGGCTGCTTAACGGGAAAGGTGAGGTGGGGTGATACATAAAACAAGGGTATCAAATTAGCTCAGATACCGTTCCATAAACCCAATATGTAATAGACAAGACCTACTCCTTGCTCAGAGAACTGGACTCAACACGCCCTATTCACTGCACAAGAATATATCTGACTAGTAATAATCTTAAAACCTATGTATTGATATCTCTCTGTTAGTGTGTCAAGTGGGTGGAAAGCGGCATAAACACAGCCGTGAAAAGCAGCTAAACCCCATTATGAAAATAAATTACTTTGAAAAACCCATGAAACAACAAAAGTGAAAGAGTTAGAAATTCTTACACAATGCGTTCAGGGGCTGTGATGCAACCTGGATTGACCATATCTAGACCCACAGCTGGATGAGACATAAGGGTGGACACTCTTGGGGCTGAGAGGTTTGGTGAGGTTGGGTGAGCAAACGCAGACCCTTTAAAGTAATACTGCGTGGTACCCATCGCATGGGTCCCAAATCTCCAGCTTCAAGGGCATCTTCCTACATTGAAAACATGCATGAGAAACCCAGAAGATAGTACACCGTGTGATGGGGAAAGGTTTCTAAAACGCACCTCATTTCTCATCTCCTTGTGCCCGGGTTCGCCATTCCAGCCGCTTTACTAGCAATCTCCCTACTTGGAGCATCAGCACCTTTAACCTCCTGTACCGTACAGGTTGCAATTTGTCCTGAGGATGAACGGGAAGACGGGGAACCAACGAGAGACTAGCTCTTGGTGTTGGGACAGGCACAGGTCACTCTATTTTCCCATCAGGAAGAAGAATTAACCACAGGCTCAGCCTGCCCCCCGGAACCAGAACAGGGCCTGAAGCCATCCTGCGCTTTTGCGGCCAGCTGCCAAAAAAGCGAGTTGTAAAATGGAGGTTCAGGGCACTGCAATTCACAAACCTGCAGAGTTATAAATGATAACTCTCGTCCACAAATATATTGAGGGAAGGCAAAGAAGAGGATTTGAACTCAAGGCAGAATTGCACGAAACAGATTTCAGGAGGTAGATACGAATCGCCTTTAAAGCACATGAAAAGCGGCAAAACGTTGACAATGATGCCCTTGGCCAAAAAGGGCGTATGCGTTTTTTCCTGAATATATTCAGGAAAAAACGCATACGCCCTTTTTGGCCAACCAAGCAACCTGGAAAGGCAAATCAGCGCTACAGAGAAGTCTCGCTTCCCATCGGTCAAAAGGGCCATGCTGAAAAAAGTGTCAAAACCAGAAATGCAGGACAGGCCATGGAGAAATGGGAGCCTTGCTACACTGATGGGCGGGATGTAAATTGCCAACAGCCACTCTGGAGAAGTGTACGGTGTGTCCTGAAACATCTGAAAAACACAGCTTAGAGAGCATAGGGCACTTCCACTCATGGGGGTATAAATTGGGAAAATGAAAAATCAGCAAGACACAAGCACCCCAAAGTTGAGGGCTGCTCTGTTGACAAGGACCTCCACTTCATTCCACCTTAAATATCCCAGGAAAGAGAAAAATGGATAAAGAAGTTGTGGTCCTTATGTACAATGGAATATCACTCAGCCATGAAATCAATGTCATAAGGTTAGTAGCAGCATGATGAGTGGATTTAGGTACGACGATTCTAAGTGAAATAAGTCACACAGAAAAGGACACTTCTCATAAGGTATCACTTATAGAGGGAATGTAAAAACCGTTACACTTGAACTGAATTACAAAACAGAACAGAGTCACACATGCAGAAAACACACTATGGCTGCTTAACGGGAAAGGTGAGGTGGGGTGATACATAAAACAAGGGTATCAAATTAGCTCAGATACCGTTCCATAAACCCAATATGTAATAGACAAGACCTACTCCTTGCTCAGAGAACTGGACTCAACACGCCCTATTCACAGCACAAGAATATATCTGACTAGTAATAATCTTAAAACCTATGTATTGATATCTCTCTGTTAGTGTGTCAAGTGGGTGTAAAGTGGCATAAACACAGCCGTGAAAAGCAGCTAAACCCCATTATGAAAATAAATTACTTTGAAAAACCCATGAAACAACGACAGTGAAAGAGATAGAAATTCTTACACAATGAGTTCAGGGGCTGTGATGCAACCTGGATTGACCATATCTAGACCCACAGCTGGATGAGACATAAGGGTGGACACTCTTGGGGCTGAGAGGTTTGGTGAGGTTGGGTGAGCAAACGCAGACCCTTTAAAGTAATACTGCGTGGTACCCATCGCATGGGTCCCAAATCTCCAGCTTCAAGGGCATCTTCCTACATTGAAAACATGCATGAGAAACCCAGAAGATAGTACACCGTGTGATGGGGAAAGGTTTCTAAAACGCACCTCATTTCTCATCTCCTTGTGCCCGGGTTCGCCATTCCAGCCGCTTTACTAGCAATCTCCCTACTTGGAGCATCAGCACCTTTAACCTCCTGTACCGTACAGGTTGCAATTTGTCCTGAGGATGAACGGGAAGACGGGGAACCAACGAGAGACTAGCTCTTGGTGTTGGGACAGGCACAGGTCACTCTATTTTCCCATCAGGAAGAAGAATTAACCACAGGCTCAGCCTGCCCCCCGGAACCAGAACAGGGCCTGAAGCCATCCTGCGCTTTTGCGGCCAGCTCCCAAAAAAGCGAGTTGTAAAATGGAGGTTCAGGGCACTGCAATTCACAAACCTGCAGAGTTATAAATGATAACTCTCGTCCACAAATATATTGAGCGAAGGCAAAGAAGAGGATTTGAAATCAAGGCAGAATTGCACGAAACAGATTTCAGGAGGTAGATATGAATCGCCTTTAAAGCACATGAAAAGCGGCAAAACGTTGACAATGATGCCCTTGGCCAAAAAGGGCGTATGCGTTTTTTCCTGAATATATTCAGGAAAAAACGCATACGCCCTTTTTGGCCAACCAAGCAACCTGGAAAGGCAAATCAGCGCTACAGAGAAGTCTCGCTTCCCATCGGTCAAAAGGGCCATGCTGAAAAAAGTGTCAAAACCAGAAATGCAGGACAGGCCATGGAGAAATGGGAGCCTTGCTACACTGATGGGCGGGATGTAAATTGCCAACAGCCACTCTGGAGAAGTGTACGGTGTGTCCTGAAACATCTGAAAAACACAGCTTAGAGAGCATAGGGCACTTCCACTCATGGGGGTATAAATTGGGAAAATGAAAAATCAGCAAGACACAAGCACCCCAAAGTTGAGGGCTGCTCTGTTGACAAGGACCTCCACTTCATTCCACCTTAAATATCCCAGGAAAGAGAAAAATGGATAAAGAAGTTGTGGTCCTTATGTACAATGGAATATCACTCAGCCATGAAATCAATGTCATAAGGCTAGTAGCAGCATGATGAGTGGATTTAGGTACGACGATTCTAAGTGAAATAAGTCACACAGAAAAGGACACTTCTCATAAGGTATCACTGATAGAGGGAATGTAAAAACCGTTACACTTGAACTGAATTACAAAACAGAACAGAGTCACACATGCAGAAAACACACTATGGCTGCTTAACGGGAAAGGTGAGGTGGGGTGATACATAAAACAAGGGTATCAAATTAGCTCAGATACCGTTCCATAAACCCAATATGTAGTAGACAAGACCTACTCCTTGCTCAGAGAACTGGACTCAACACGCCCTATTCACCGCACAAGAATATATCTGACTAGTAATAATCTTGAAACCTATGTATTGATATCTCTCTGTTAGTGTGTCAAGTGGGTGTAAAGCGGCATAAACACAGCCGTGAAAAGCAGCTAAACCCCATTATGAAAATAAATTACCTTGAAAAACCCATGAAGCAAAGACAGTGAAAGAGAGAGAAATTCTTACACAATGCGTTCAGGGGCTGTGATGCAACCTGGATTGACCATATCTAGACCCACAGCTGGAGGAGACATAAGGGTGGACACTCTTGGGGCTGAGAGGTTTGGTGAGGTTGGGTGAGCAAACGCAGACCCTTTAAAGTAATACTGCGTGGTACCCATTGCATGGGTCCCAAATCTCCAGGTTCAAGGGCATCTTCCTACATCTAATACATGCATGAGAAACCCAGAATATGGTACACCATGTGATGGGGAAAGGTTTCTAAAACGCACCTCATTTCTCTTCTCCTTGAGCCCAGGGTCGCCATTCCAGGCGCTTTTCTAGCAATCTCCCTACTTGGAGCATCAGCACCTTTAACCTCCTGTTCCGTACAGGTTGCAATTTGTCCTGAGGATGAACGGGTAGACGGGGAACCAGTGAGAGACTAGCTCTTGGTGTTGGGACAGGCACAGGTCACTCTATTTTCCCATCAGGAAGAAGAATTAACCACAGGCTCCTCCTCCCCCCCGGAACCAGAACAAGGCCTGAAGCCATCCAGTGCTTTTGCGGCCAGCTCCCAAAAAAGCGAGTTGTAAAATGGAGCTTTAGGGCACTGCAATTCACAAACATGCAGAGTTATAAATGATAACTCTCGTCCACAAATATATTGAGGGAAGGCAAAGAAGAGGATTTGAAATCAAGGCAGAATTGCAGGAAACAGATTTCAGGAGGTAGATTCGAATCGCCTTTAAAGCACATGAAAAGCGGCAAAACGTTGACAATGATGCCCTTGGCCAAAAAGGGCGTATGCGTTTTTTCCTGAATATATTCAGGAAAAAACGCATACGCCCTTTTTGGCCAACCAAGCAACCTGGAAAGGCAAATCAGCGCTACAAAGGTGTCTCGCTTCCCATCAGTCAAAAGGGCCATGCTGAAAAAAGTGTCAAAACCAGAAACGAAGGACAGGCCATGCAGAGATGGGAGCCTTACTACACTGATGGGCGGGATTTAAATTGCCAATAGCCACTCTGCAGAAGGGTACAGTGTGTCCTGAAACATCTAAAAAGCACAGCTTAGAGAGCATAGGGCACTTCCACTCATGGGGGTATAAATTGGGAAAATAAAAAATCAGCAAGACACAAGCACCCCAAAGTTGAGGGCTGCTCTGTTGACAAGGACCTCCACTTCATTCCACCTTGAATATCCCAGGAAAGAGTAAAATGGATAAAGAAGTTGTGGTCCTTATCTACAATGGAATATCACTCAGCTATGAAATCAATGTCATAAGGCTAGTAGCAGCATGATGAGTGGATTTAGGTACGACGATCCTAAGTGAAATAAGTCACACAGAAAAAGACACTTCTCATAAGGTATCACGTATAGAGGGAATGTAAAAACCGTTACACTTGAACTGAATTACAAAACAGAACAGAGTCACACATGCAGAAAGCACACTATGGCTGCTTAACGGGAAAGGTGAGGTGGGGTGATACATAAAACAAGGGTTTCAAATTAGCTCAGATACCGTTCCATAAACCCAATATGTAATAGACAAGACCTACTCCTTGCTCAGAGAACTGGATTCAACACGCCCTATTCACCACACAAGAATATATCTGACTAGTAATAATCTTAAAACCTATGTATTGATATCTCTCTGTTAGTGTGTCAAGTGGGTGTAAAGCGGCATAAACACAGCAGTGAAAAGCAGCTAAACCCCCTTATAGAAATAAATTACTTTGAAAAACCCATGAAACAAAGACAGTGACAGAGATATACTTACACAATTCGTTCAGGGGCTGTGATGCAACCTGGATTGACCATATGTAGACCCACAGCTGGATGACACATAAGGGTGGACACTCTTGGGGCTGAGAGTTTTGGTGAGGTTGGGTGAGCAAACGCAGACCCTTTAAAGTAATACTGCGTGGTACCCATCGCATGGGTCCCAAATCTCCAGGTTCAAGGGCATCTTCCTACATCGAAAACATGCATGAGAAACCCAGAAGATGGTACACCGTGTGATGGGGAAAGGTTTCTAAAACGCACCTCATTTCTCATCTCCTTGTGCCCGGGTTCGCCTTTCCAGCCGCTTTACTAGCAATCTCCCTACTTGGAGCATCAGCACCTTTAACCGCCTGTTCCGTACAGGCTTTCAATTTGTCCTGAGGATGAACGGGAAGACGGGGAACCAATGAGAGACTAGCTCTTGGTGTTGGGACAGGCACAGGTCACTCTATTTTCCCATCACAAAGAAGAATTAACCACAGGCTCAGCCTGCCCCCCGGAACCAGAACAGGGCCTGAAGCCATCCTGCGCTTTTGCGGCCAGCTCCCAAAAAAGCGAGTTGTAAAATGGAGCTTCAGGGCAGTGCAATTCACAGACCTGCAGAGTTATAAATGATAACTCTCGTCCACAAATATATTGAGGGAAGGCAAAGAAGAGGATTTGAAATCAAGGCAGAATTGCAGGAAACAGATTTCAGGAGGTAGATTCGAATCACCTTTAAAGCACATGAAAAGCGGTAAAACGTTGACAATGATGCCCTTGGCCAAAAAGGGCGTATGCGTTTTTTCCTGAATATATTCAGGAAAAAACGCATACGCCCTTTTTGGCCAACCAAGCAACCTGGAAAGGCAAATCAGCGCTACAAAGAAGTCTCGCTTCCCATCGGTCAAAAGGGCCATGCTGAAAAAAGTGTCAAAACCAGAAATGCAGGACAGGCCATGGAGAAATGGGAGCCTTGCTACACTGATGGGCGGGATGTAAATTGCCAACAGCCACTCTGCAGAAGTGTACGGTGAGTCCTGAAACATCTAAAAAACACAGCTTAGAGAGCATAGGGCATTTCCACTCATGGGGATATAAAATGGGAAAATTAAAAATCAGCAAGACACAAGCACCCCAAAGTTTAGGGCTGCTCTGTTGACAAGGACCTCCACTTCAATCCACCTTAAATATCCCAGGAAAGAGAAAAGTGGATAAAGAAGTTGTGGTCCTTATGTACAATGGAATATCACTCAGCCATGAAATCAATGTCATAAGGCTAGTAGCAGCATGATGAGTGGATTTAGGTACGACGATTCTAAGTGAAATAAGTCACACAGAAAAGGACACTTCTCATAAGATATCACTTATAGAGGGAATGTAAAAACCGTTACACTTGAACTGAATTACAAAACAGAACAGAGTCACACATGCAGAAAACACACTATGGCTGCTTAACGGGAAAGGTGAGGTGGGGTGATACATAAAACAAGGGTTTCAAATTAGCTCAGATACCGTTCCATAAACCCAATATGTAATAGACAAGACCTACTCCTTGCTCAGAGAAATGGACTCAACACGCCCTATTCACCGCACAAGAATATATCTGACTGGTAATAATCTTAAAACCTATGAATTTATATATCTAGGTTAGTGTGTCAAGTGGGTGTAAAGCGGCATAAACACAGCAGTGAAAAGCAGCTAAATCCCATTATAAAAATAAATTACTTTGAAAAACCCATTAAACAAAGACAGTGAAAGAGAGAGAAATTCTTACACAATGCGTTCAGGGGCTGTGATGCAACCTGGATTGACCATATCTAGACCCACAGCTGGATGACACATAAGGGTGGACACTCTTGGGGCTGAGAGGTTTGGTGAGGTTGGGTGAGCAAACACAGACCCTTTAAAGTAATACTGCGTGGTACCCATCGCATGGGTCCCAAATCTCCAGCTTCAAGGGCCTCTTCCTACATCGAAAACATGCATGAGAAACCCAGAAGATGGTACACCGTGTGATGGGGAAAGTTTTCTAAAACGCACCTCATTTCTCATCTCCTTGTGCCCGGGTTCGCCATTCCATCCACTTTATTACCAATCTCCCTACTTGGAGCATCAGCACCTTTAACCTACTGTTCCGTACAGGTTGCAATTTTTCCTGAGGATGAACGGGAAGACGTGGAACCAATGAGAGCCTAGCTCTTGGTGTTGGGACAGGCACAGGTCACTCTATTTTCCCATCAGGAAGAAGAATTAACCACAGGCTCAGCCTGCCCCCCGGAACCAGAACAGGGCCTGAAGCCATCCTGCGCTTTTGCGGCCAGCTGCCAAAAAAGCGAGTTGTAAAATGGAGGTTCAGGGCACTGCAATTCACAAACCTGCAGAGTTATAAATGATAACTCTCGTCCACAAATATATTGAGGGAAGGCAAAGAAGAGGATTTGAAATCAAGGCAGAATTGCAGGAAACAGATTTCAGGAGGTAGATTCGAATCGCCTTTAAAGCACATGAAAAGTGGCAAAACGTTGACAATGATGCCTTGGTCAAAAAGGGCGTATGCCTTTTTTTCTTGAATATATTCAGGAAAAAACGCATACGCATTTTTTGGGCAACCAAGCAACCTGGAAACGCAAATCAGCGCCACAAAGAAGTCTCGCTTCCCATTGGTCAAAAGGGCCATGCTGAAAAAAGTGTCAAAACCAGAAATGCAGGATAGGCCATGGAGAAATGGGAGCCTTGCTACACTGATGGGGGGGATGTAAATTGCCAACAGCCACTCTGGAGAAGTGTACGGTGAGTCCTGAAACATCTAAAAAACACAGCTTAGAGAGCATAGGGCACTTCCACTCATGGGGGTATAAATTGGCAAAATTAAAAATCAGCAAGACACAAGTACCCCAAAGTTTAGGGCTGCTCAGTTGACAAGGACCTCCACTTCATTCCACCTTAAATATCCCAGGAAAGAGAAAAATGGATAAAGAAGTTGTGGTCCTTATGTACAATGGAATATCACTCAGCCATGAAATCAATGTCATAAGGCTAGTAGCAGCATGATGAGTGGATTTAGGTACGACGATTCTAAGTTAAATAAGTCACACAGAAAAGGACACTTCTCATAAGGTATCACTGATAGAGAGAATGTAAAAACCGTTACACTTGAACTGAATTACAAAACAGAACAGAGTCACACATGCAGAAAACAGACTATGGCTGCTTAACGGGAAAGGTGAGGTGGGGTGATACATAAAACAAGGGTTTCAAATTAGCTCAGATAACGTTCCATAAACCCAATATGTAATAGACAAGACCTACTCCTTGCTCAGAGAACTGGACTCAACACGCCCTATTCACCGCACAAGAATATATCTGACTAGTAATAATCTTAAAACCTATGTATTGATATCTCTCTGTTAGTGTGTCAAGTGGGTGTAAAGTGGAATAAACACAGCAGTGAAAAGCAGCTAAACCCCATTATAAAAATAAATTACTTTGAAAAACCCATGAAACAAAGACAGTGAAAGAGAGAGAAATTCTTACACAATGCGTTCAGGGGCTGTGATGCAACCTGGATTGACCTTATCTAGACCCACAGCTGGATGAGACATAAGGGTGGACACTCTTGGGGCTGAGAGGTTTGGTGAGGTTGGGTGAGCAAACGCAAACCCTTTAAAGTAATACTGCGTGGTACCCATCGCATGGGTCCCAAATCTCCAGGTTCAAGGGCATCTTCCTACATCGAAAACATGCATGAGAAACCCAGGAGATGGTAACCCGAGTGACGGGGAAAGGCTTCTAAAACGCACCTCATTTCTAATCTCCTTGTGCCCGGGTTCGCCATTCCAGCCGCTTTACTTGCAATCTCCCTACTTGGAGCATCAGCACCTTTAACCTCCTGTTCCGTACAGGTTGCAATTTGTCCTGAGGATGAACGGGAAGACGGGGAACCAACGAGAGACTAGCTCTTGGTGTCGGGACAGGCACAGACCACTCTATTTTCCCATCAGGAAGAAGAATTAACCACAGGCTCAGCCTGCCCCCCGGAACCAGAACAGGGCCTGAAGCCATCCTGCGCTTTTGCGGCCAGCTCCCAAAAAAGCGAGTTGTAAAATGGAGGTTCAGGGCACTGCAATTCACAAACCTGCAGAGTTATAAATGATAACTCTCGTCCACAAATGTATTGAGGGAAGGCAAAGAAGAGGATTTGAAATCAAGGCAGAATTGCAGGAAACAGATTTCAGGAGGTAGATACGAATCGCCTTTAAAGCACATGAAAAGCGGCAAAACGTTGACAATGATGCCCTTGGCCAAAAAGGGCGTATGCGTTTTTTCCTGAATATATTCAGGAAAAAACGCATACGCCCTTTTTGGCCAACCAAGCAACCTGGAAAGGCCAATCAGCGCTACAAAGAAGACTCGCTTCCCATCGGTCAAAAGGGCCATGCTGAAAAAAGTCTCAAAACCAGAAATGCAGGACAGGCCATGGAGAAATGGGAGCCTTGCTACACTGATGGGCGGGATGTAAATTGCCAACAGCCACTCTGGAGAAGTGTACGGTGTGTCCTGAAACATCTGAAAAACACAGCTTAGAGAGCATAGGGCACTTCCACTCATGGGGGTATAAATTGGGAAAATGAAAAATCAGCAAGACACAAGCACCCCAAAGTTGAGGGCTGCTCTGTTGACAAGGACCTCCACTTCATACCACCTTAAATATCCCAGGAAAGAGAAAAATGGATAAAGAAGTTGTGGTCCTTATGTACAATGGAATATCACTCAGCCATGAAATCAATGTCATAAGGCTAGTAGCAGCATGATGAGTGGATTTAGGTACGACGATTCTAAGTGAAATAAGTCACACAGAAAAGGACACTTCTCATAAGGTATCACTGATAGAGGGAATGTAAAAACCGTTACACTTGAACTGAATTACAAAACAGAACAGAGTCACACATGCAGAAAACACACTATGGCTGCTTAACGGGAAAGGTGAGGTGGGGTGATACATAAAACAAGGGTATCAAATTAGCTCAGATACCGTTCCATAAACCCAATATGTAGTAGACAAGACCTACTCCTTGCTCAGAGAACTGGACTCAACACGCCCTATTCACCGCACAAGAATATATCTGACTAGTAATAATCTTAAAACCTATGTATTGATATCTCTCTGTTAGTGTGTCAAGTGGGTGTAAAGTGGAATAAACACAGCAGTGAAAAGCAGCTAAACCCCATTATAAAAATAAATTACTTTGAAAAACCCATGAAACAAAGACAGTGAAAGAGAGAGAAATTCTTACACAATGCGTTCAGGGGCTGTGATGCAACCTGGATTGACCTTATCTAGACCCACAGCTGGATGAGACATAAGGGTGGACACTCTTGGGGCTGAGAGGTTTGGTGAGGTTGGGTGAGCAAACGCAAACCCTTTAAAGTAATACTGCGTGGTACCCATCGCATGGGTCCCAAATCTCCAGGTTCAAGGGCATCTTCCTACATCGAAAACATGCATGAGAAACCCAGGAGATGGTAACCCGAGTGACGGGGAAAGGCTTCTAAAACGCACCTCATTTCTAATCTCCTTGTGCCCGGGTTCGCCATTCCAGCCGCTTTACTTGCAATCTCCCTACTTGGAGCATCAGCACCTTTAACCTCCTGTTCCGTACAGGTTGCAATTTGTCCTGAGGATGAACGGGAAGACGGGGAACCAACGAGAGACTAGCTCTTGGTGTCGGGACAGGCACAGACCACTCTATTTTCCCATCAGGAAGAAGAATTAACCACAGGCTCAGCCTGCCCCCCGGAACCAGAACAGGGCCTGAAGCCATCCTGCGCTTTTGCGGCCAGCTCCCAAAAAAGCGAGTTGTAAAATGGAGGTTCAGGGCACTGCAATTCACAAACCTGCAGAGTTATAAATGATAACTCTCGTCCACAAATGTATTGAGGGAAGGCAAAGAAGAGGATTTGAAATCAAGGCAGAATTGCAGGAAACAGATTTCAGGAGGTAGATACGAATCGCCTTTAAAGCACATGAAAAGCGGCAAAACGTTGACAATGATGCCCTTGGCCAAAAAGGGCGTATGCGTTTTTTCCTGAATATATTCAGGAAAAAACGCATACGCCCTTTTTGGCCAACCAAGCAACCTGGAAAGGCCAATCAGCGCTACAAAGAAGACTCGCTTCCCATCGGTCAAAAGGGCCATGCTGAAAAAAGTCTCAAAACCAGAAATGCAGGACAGGCCATGGAGAAATGGGAGCCTTGCTACACTGATGGGCGGGATGTAAATTGCCAACAGCCACTCTGGAGAAGTGTACGGTGTGTCCTGAAACATCTGAAAAACACAGCTTAGAGAGCATAGGGCACTTCCACTCATGGGGGTATAAATTGGGAAAATGAAAAATCAGCAAGACACAAGCACCCCAAAGTTGAGGGCTGCTCTGTTGACAAGGACCTCCACTTCATACCACCTTAAATATCCCAGGAAAGAGAAAAATGGATAAAGAAGTTGTGGTCCTTATGTACAATGGAATATCACTCAGCCATGAAATCAATGTCATAAGGCTAGTAGCAGCATGATGAGTGGATTTAGGTACGACGATTCTAAGTGAAATAAGTCACACAGAAAAGGACACTTCTCATAAGGTATCACTGATAGAGGGAATGTAAAAACCGTTACACTTGAACTGAATTACAAAACAGAACAGAGTCACACATGCAGAAAACACACTATGGCTGCTTAACGGGAAAGGTGAGGTGGGGTGATACATAAAACAAGGGTATCAAATTAGCTCAGATACCGTTCCATAAACCCAATATGTAGTAGACAAGACCTACTCCTTGCTCAGAGAACTGGACTCAACACGCCCTATTCACCGCACAAGAATATATCTGACTAGTAATAATCTTGAAACCTATGTATTGATATCTCTCTGTTAGTGTGTCAAGTGGGTGTAAAGCGGCATAAACACAGCCGTGAAAAGCAGCTAAACCCCATTATGAAAATAAATTACCTTGAAAAACCCATGAAGCAAAAACAGTGAAAGAGAGAGAAATTCTTACACAATGCGTTCAGGGGCTGTGATGCAACCTGGATTGACCATATCTAGACCCACAGCTGGAGGAGACATAAGGGTGGACACTCTTGGGGCTGAGAGGTTTGGTGAGGTTGGGTGAGCAAACGCAGACCCTTTAAAGTAATACTGCGTGGTACCCATTGCATGGGTCCCAAATCTCCAGGTTCAAGGGCATCTTCCTACATATAATACATGCATGAGAAACCCAGAAGATGGTACACCATGTGATGGGGAAAGGTTTCTAAAACGCACCTCATTTCTCTTCTCCTTGTGCCCGGGGTCGCCATTCCAGGCGCTTTTCTAGCAATCTCCCTACTTGGAGCATCAGCACCTTTAACCTCCTGTTCCGTACAGGTTGCAATTTGTCCTGAGGATGAACGGGTAGACGGGGAACCAGTGAGAGACTAGCTCTTGGTGTTGGGACAGGCACAGGTCACTCTATTTTCCCATCAGGAAGAAGAATTAACCACAGGCTCCTCCTCCCCCCCGGAACCAGAACAAGGCCTGAAGCCATCCAGTGCTTTTGCGGCCAGCTCCCAAAAAAGCGAGTTGTAAAATGGAGCTTTAGGGCACTGCAATTCACAAACATGCAGAGTTATAAATGATAAGTCTCGTCCACAAATATATTGAGGGAAGGCAAAGAAGAGGATTTGAAATCAAGGCAGAATTGCAGGAAACAGATTTCAGGAGGTAGATTCGAATCGCCTTTAAAGCACATGAAAAGCGGCAAAACGTTGACAATGATGCCCTTGGCCAAAAAGGGCGTATGCGTTTTTTCCTGAATATATTCAGGAAAAAACGCATACGCCCTTTTTGGCCAACCAAGCAACCTGGAAAGGCAAATCAGCGCTACAAAGGAGTCTTGCTTCCCATCAGTCAAAAGGGCCATGCTGAAAAAAGTGTCAAAACCAGAAACGAAGGACAGGCCATGGAGAGATGGGAGCCTTACTACACTGATGGGCGGGATTTAAATTGCCAATAGCCACTCTGCAGAAGGGTACAGTGTGTCCTGAAACATCTAAAAAGCACAGCTTAGAGAGCATAGGGCACTTCCACTCATGGGGGTATAAATTGGGAAAATAAAAAATCAGCAAGACACAAACACCCCAAAGTTGAGGGCTGCTCTGTTGACAAGGACCTCCACTTCATTCCACCTTCAATATCCCAGGAAAGAGTAAAATGGATAAAGAAGTTGTGGTCCTTATCTACAATGGAATATCACTCAGCTATGAAATCAATGTCATAAGGCTAGTAGCAGCATGATGAGTGGATTTAGGTATGACGATCCTAAGTGAAATAAGTCACACAGAAAAAGACACTTCTCATAAGGTATCACGTATAGAGGGAATGTAAAAACCGTTACACTTGAACTGAATTACAAAACAGAACAGAGTCACACATGCAGAAAGCACACTATGGCTGCTTAACGGGAAAGGTGAGGTGGGGTGATACATAAAACAAGGGTTTCAAATTAGCTCAGATACCGTTCCATAAACCCAATATGTAATAGACAAGACCTACTCCTTGCTCAGAGAACTGGATTCAACACGCCCTATTCACCACACAAGAATATATCTGACTAGTAATAATCTTAAAACCTATGTATTGATATCTCTCTGTTAGTGTGTCAAGTGGGTGTAAAGCGGCATAAACACAGCAGTGAAAAGCAGCTAAACCCCCTTATACAAATAAATTACTTTGAAAAACCCATGAAACAAAGACAGTGACAGAGATATACTTACACAATTCGTTCAGGGGCTGTGATGCAACCTGGATTGACCATATGTAGACCCACAGCTGGATGACACATAAGGGTGGACACTCTTGGGGCTGAGAGGTTTGGTGAGGTTGGGTGAGCAAACGCAGACCCTTTAAAGTAATACTGCGTGGTACCCATCGCATGGGTCCCAAATCTCCAGGTTCAAGGGCATCTTCCTACATCGAAAACATGCATGAGAAACCCAGAAGATGGTACACCGTGTGATGGGGAAAGGTTTCTAAAACGCACCTCATTTCTCATCTCCTTGTGCCCGGGTTCGCCATTCCAGCCGCTTTACTAGCAATCTCCCTACTTGGAGCATCAGCACCTTTAACCGCCTGTTCCGTACAGGCTTTCAATTTGTCCTGAGGATGAACGGGAAGACGGGGAACCAATGAGAGACTAGCTCTTGGTGTTGGGACAGGCACAGGTCACTCTATTTTCCCATCAGGAAGAAGAATTAACCACAGGCTCAGCCTGCCCCCCGGAACCAGAACAGGGCCTGAAGCCATCCTGCGCTTTTGCGGCCAGCTCCCAAAAAAGCGAGTTGTAAAATGGAGCTTCAGGGCAGTGCAATTCACAGACCTGCAGAGTTATAAATGATAACTCTCGTCCACAAATATATTGAGGGAAGGCAAAGAAGAGGATTTGAAATCAAGGCAGAATTGCAGGAAACAGATTTCAGGAGGTAGATTCGAATCGCCTTTAAAGCACATGAAAAGCGGTAAAACGTTGACAATGATGCCCTTGGCCAAAAAGGGCGTATGCGTTTTTTCCTGAATATATTCAGGAAAAAACGCATACGCCGTTTTTGGCCAACCAAGCAACCTGGAAAGGCAAATCAGCGCTACAAAGAAGTCTCGCTTCCCATCGGTCAAAAGGGCCATGCTGAAAAAAGTGTCAAAACCAGAAATGCAGGACAGGCCATGGAGAAATGGGAGCCTTGCTACACTGATGGGCGGGATGTAAATTGCCAACAGCCACTCTGCAGAAGTGTACGGTGAGTCCTGAAACATCTAAAAAACACAGCTTAGAGAGCATAGGGCATTTCCACTCATGGGGATATAAAATGGGAAAATTAAAAATCAGCAAGACACAAGCACCCCAAAGTTTAGGGCTGCTCTGTTGACAAGGACCTCCACTTCAATCCACCTTAAATATCCCAGGAAAGAGAAAAGTGGATAAAGAAGTTGTAGTCCTTATGTACAATGGAATATCACTCAGCCATGAAATCAATGTCATAAGGCTAGTAGCAGCATGATGAGTGGATTTAGGTACGACGATTCTAAGTGAAATAAGTCACACAGAAAAGGACACTTCTCATAAGATATCACTTATAGAGGGAATGTAAAAACCGTTACACTTGAACTGAATTACAAAACAGAACAGAGTCACACATGCAGAAAACACACTATGGCTGCTTAACGGGAAAGGTGAGGTGGGGTGATACATAAAACAAGGGTTTCAAATTAGCTCAGATACCGTTCCATAAACCCAATATGTAATAGACAAGACCTACTCCTTGCTCAGAGAACTGGACTCAACACGCCCTATTCACCACACAAGAATATATCTGACTGGTAATAATCTTAAAACATATGAATTGATATATCTAGGTTAGTGTGTCAAGTGGGTGTAAAGCGGCATAAACACAGCAGTGAAAAGCAACTAAATCCCATTATAAAAATAAATTACTTTGAAAAACCCATTAAACAAAGACAGTGAAAGAGAGAGAAATTCTTACACAATGCGTTCAGGGGCTGTGATGCAACCTGGATTGACCATATCTAGACCCACAGCTGGATGACACATAAGGGTGGACACTCTTGGGGCTGAGAGGTTTGGTGAGGTTGGGTGAGCAAACACAGACCCTTTAAAGTAATACTGCGTGGTACCCATCGCATGGGTCCCAAATCTCCAGGTTCAAGGGCCTCTTCCTACATCGAAAACATGCATGAGAAACCCAGAAGATGGTACACCGTGTGATGGGGAAAGTTTTCTAAAACGCACCTCATTTCTCATCTCCTTGTGCCCGGGTTCGCCATTCCATCCACTTTATTACCAATCTCCCTACTTGGAGCATCAGCACCTTTAACCTACTGTTCCGTACAGGTTGCAATTTTTCCTGAGGATGAACGGGAAGACGTGGAACAAATGAGAGCCTAGCTCTTGGTGTTGGGACAGGCACAGGTCACTCTATTTTCCCATCAGGAAGAAGAATTAACCACAGGCTCAGCCTGCCCCCCGGAACCAGAACAGGGCCTGAAGCCATCCTGCGCTTTTGCGGCCAGCTGCCAAAAAAGCGAGTTGTAAAATGGAGGTTCAGGGCACTGCAATTCACAAACCTGCAGAGTTATAAATGATAACTCTCGTCCACAAATATATTGAGGGAAGGCAAAGAAGAGGATTTGAAATCAAGGCAGAATTGCACGAAACAGATTTCAGGAGGTAGATTCGAATCGCCTTTAAAGCACATGAAAAGTGGCAAAACGTTGACAATGATGCCTTGGTCAAAAAGGGCGTATGCTTTTTTTCCTGAATATATTCAGGAAAAAACGCATACGCCCTTTTTGGCCAACCAAGCAACCTGGAAACGCAAATCAGCGCCACAAAGAAGTCTCGCTTCCCATTGGTCAAAAGGGCCATGCTGAAAAAAGTGTCAAAACCAGAAATGCAGGATAGGCCATGGAGAAATGGGAGCCTTGCTACACTGATGGGCGGGATGTAAATTGCCAACAGCCACTCTGGAGAAGTGTACGGTGAGTCCTGAAACATCTAAAAAACACAGTTTAGAGAGCATAGGGCACTTCCACTCATGGGGGTATAAATTGGCAAAATTAAAAATCAGCAAGACTCAAGCACCCCAAAGTTTAGGGCTGCTCTGTTGACCAGGACCTCCACTTCATTCCACCTTAAATATCCCAGGAAAGAGAAAAATGGATAAAGAAGTTGTGGTCCTTATGTACAATGGAATATCACTGAGCCATGAAATCAATGTCATAAGGCTAGTAGCAGCATGATGAGTGGATTTAGGTACGACGATTCTAAGTGAAATAAGTCACACAGAAAAGGACACTTCTCATAAGGTATCACTGATAGAGAGAATGTAAAAACCGTTACACTTGAACTGAATTACAAAACAAAACAGAGTCACACATGCAGAAAACAGACTATGGCTGCTTAACGGGAAAGGTGAGGTGGGGTGATACATAAAACAAGGGTTTCAAATTAGCTCAGATACCGTTCCATAAACCCAATATGTAATAGACAAGACCTACTCCTTGCTCAGAGAACTGGACTCAACACGCCCTATTCACCGCACAAGAATATATCTGACTAGATATAATCTTAAAACCTATGTATTGATATCTCTCTGTTAGTGTGTCAAGTGGGTGTAAAGTGGAATAAACACAGCAGTGAAAAGCAGCTAAACCCCATTATAAACATAAATTACTGTGAAAAACCCATGAAACAAAGACAGTGAAAGAGAGAGAAATTCTTACACAATGCGTTCAGGGGCTGTGATGCAACCTGGATTGACCTTATCTAGTCCCACAGCTGGATGAGACATAAGGGTGGACACTCTTGGGGCTGAGAGGTTTGGTGAAGTTGGGTGAGCAAACGCAAACCCTTTAAAGTAATACTGCGTGGTACCCATCGCATGGGTCCCAAATCTCCAGGTTCAAGGGCATCTTCCTACATCGAAAACATGCATGAGAAACCCAGGAGATGGTACACCGAGTGATGGGGAAAGGCTTCTAAAACGCACCTCATTTCTCATCTCCTTGTGCCCGGGTTCGCCTTTCCAGCCGCTTTACTAGCAATCTCCCTACTTGGAGCATCAGCACCTTTAACCTCCTGTTCCGTACAGGTTGCAATTTGTCCTGAGGATGAACGGGAAGACGGGGAACCAACGAGAGACTAGCTCTTGGTGTCGGGACAGGCACAGGTCACTCTATTTTCCCATCAGGAAGAAGAATTAACCACAGGCTCAGCCTGCCCCCCGGAACCAGAACAGGGCCTGAAGCCATCCTGCGCTTTTGCGGCCAGCTCCCAAAAAAGCGAGTTGTAAAATGGAGGTTCAGGGCACTGCAATTCACAAACCTGCAGAGTTATAAATGATAACTCTCGTCCACAAATATATTGAGGGAAGGCAAAGAAGAGGATTTGAAATCAAGGCAGAATTGCAAGAAACAGATTTCAGGAGGTACATTCGAATCGCCTTTAAAGCACATGAAAAGCAGAAAAACGTTGACAATGATGCCCCTGGCCAAAAAGGGCGTATGCGTTTTTTCCTGAATATATTCAGGAAAAAACGCATACGCCCTTTTTGGCCAACCAAGCAACCTGGCAAGGCAAATCAGCGCTACAAAGAAGTCTCGCTTCCCATGGGTCAAAAGGACCATGCTGAAAAAAGTGTCAAAACCAGAAATGCAGGACAGACCATGGAGAAATGGGAGCCTTGCTACACTGATGGGCGGGATGTAAATTGCCAGCAGCCACTGTGGAGAAGTGTACGGTGAGTCCTGAAACATCTGAAAAACACAGCTTAGAGAGGATAGGGCACTTCCACTCATGGGGGTATAAATTGGGAAAATTAAAAATCAGCAAGACACAAGCACCCCAAAGTTTAGGGCTGCTCTGTTGACAAGGACCTCCACTTCATTCCACCTTCAATATGCCAGGAAAGAGAAAAATGGATAAAGAAGTTGTGGTCCTTAAGTACAATGGAATATCACTCAGCCATGAAATCAATGTCATAAGGCTAGTAGCAGCATGATGAGGGGATTTAGGTACGACGATTCTAAGTGAAATAAGTCACACAGAAAAGGACACTTCTCATAAGGTATCACTGATAGAGGGAATGTAAAAACCGTTACACTTGAACTGAATTACAAAACAGAACAGAGTCACACATGCAGAAAACACACTATGGCTGCTTAACGGGAAAGGTGAGGTGGGGTGATACATAAAACAAGGGTTTCAAATTAGCTCAGAAACCGTTCCATAAACCCAATATGTAATAGACAAGACCTACTCCTTGCTCAGAGAACTGGACTCAACATGCCCTATTCACTGCACAAGAATATATCTGACTAGTAATAATCTTAAAACCTATGTATTGATATCTTTCTGTTAGTGTGTCAAGTGGGTACAAAGCGGCATAAACACAGCAGGGAAACCAGCTAAACCTCATTATAAAAATAAATTACTTTTAAAACCCCATGAAACAAAGACAGTGAAAGAGAGAGAAATTCTTAAACAATGCGTTCAGGGGCTGTGATGCAACCTGGATTGACCTTATCTAGACCCACAGCTGGATGAGACATAAGGGTGGACACTCTTGGGGCTGAGAGGTTTGGTGAGGTTCGGTGAGCAAACGCAGACCCTTTAAAGTAATACTGCGTGGTACCCATCGCAGGGGTCCCAAATCTCCAGGTTCAAGGGCATCTTCCTACATCGAAAACATGCATGAGAAACCCAGAAGATGGTACACCGTGTGCTGGGGAAAGGTTTCTAAAACGCACCTCATTTCTCATCTCCTTGTGCCCGGGTTCGCCATTCCAGCCGCTTTACTAGCAATCTCCCTACTTGGAGCATCTGCACCTTTAACCTCCTGTTCCGTACAGGTTGCAATTTTTCCTGAGGATGAACGGGAAGACGGGGAACCAATGAGAGACTAGCTCTTGGTGTTGGGACAGGCACAGGTCACTCTATTTTCCCATCAGGAAGAAGAATTAACCACAGGCTCAGCCTGCCCCCCGGAACCAGAACAGGGCCTGAAGCCATCCTGCGCTTTTGCGGCCAGCTCCCAAAAAAGCGAGTTGTAAAATGGAGGTTCAGGGCACTGCAATTCACAAACCTGCAGAGTTATAAATGATAACTCTCGTCCACAAATATATTGAGGGAAGGCAAAGAAGAGGATTTGAAATCAAGGCAGAATTGCAGGAAACAGATTTCAGGAGGTAGATTCGAATCGCCTTTAAAGCACATGAAAAGCGGCAAAACGTTGACAATGATGCCCTTGGCCAAAATGGGCGTATGCGTTTTTTCCTGTATATATTCAGGAAAAAACGCATACGCCCTTTTTGGCCAACCAAGTAACCTGGAAAGGCAAATCAGCGCTACAAAGAAGTCTCCTTTCCCATCGGTCAAAAGGGCCATGCTGAAAAAAGTGTCAAAACCAGAAATGCAGGACAGGCCATGGAGAAATGGGAGCCTTGCTACACTGATGGGCGGGATGTAAATTGCCAACAGCCACTCTGGAAAAGTGTACGGTGAGTCCTGAAACATCTAAAAAACACAGCTTAGAGAGCATAGGGCACTTCCACTCATGGGGGTATAAATTGGGAAAATTAAAAATCAGCAAGACACAAGCACCCCAAAGTTTAGGGCTGCTCTGTTGACAAGGACCTCCACTTCATTCCACCTTAAATATCCCAGGAAAGAAAAAAATGGATAAAGAAGTTGTGGTCCTTATGTACAATGGAATATCACTCAGCCATGAAATCAATGTCATAAGGCTAGTAGCAGCATGATGAGTGGATTTAGGTATGACGATTCTAAGTGAAATAAGTCACACAGAAAGGGACACTTCTCATAAGGTATCACTGATAAAGGGAATGTAAAAACCGTTACACTTGAACTGAATTACAAAACAGAACAGAGTCACACATGCAGAAAACACACTATGGCTGATTAACGGGAAAGGTGAGGTGGGGTGATACATAAAACAAGGGTTTCAAATTAGCTCAGATACCGTTCCATAAACCCAATAAGTAATAGACAAGACCTACTCCTTGCTCAGAGAACTGGACTCAACCCGCCCTATTCACCGCACAAGAATATATCTGACTAGTAATAATCTTAAAACCTATGTATTGATATCTCTCTGTTAGTGTGTCAAGTGGGTGTAAAGCGGCATAAACACAGCAGTGAAAAGCAGCTAAACCCCCTTATACAAATAAATTACTTTGAAAAACCCATGAAACAAAGACAGTGAAAGAGAGCGAAATACTTACACAATGCATTCAGGGGCTGTGATGCAACCTGGATTGACCATATCTAGACCCACAGCTGGATGAGACATAAGGGTGGACACTCTTGGGGCTGAGAGGTTTGGTGAGGTTGGGTGAGCAAACGCAGACCCTTTAAAGTATTACTGCGAGGTACCCATCGCATGGGTCCCAAATCTCCAGGTTCAAGGGCATATTCCTACATCGAAAAGATGCATGAGAAACCCAGAAGATGGTACACCGTGTGATGGGGAAAGGTTTCTAAAACGCACCTCATTTCTCATCTCCTTGTGCCCGGGTTCGCCATTCCAGCCACTTTACTAGCAATCTCCCTACTTCGAGCATCAGCACCTTTAACCTCCTGTTCCGTACAGGTTGCAATTTGTCCTGAGGATGAACGGGAAGACGGGGAACCAATGAGAGAATAGCTCTTGGTTTTGGAACAGGCACAGATCACTCTATTTTCCCATCAGGAAGAAGAATTAACCACAGGCTCAGCCTGCCACCCGAACCAGAACAGGTCCTGAAGCCATCCTGCGCTTTTGTGGCCAGCTACCAAAAACGCGAGTTGTAAAATGGAGGTTCAGGGCACTGCAATTCACAAACCTGCAGAGTTATAAATGATAACTCTCGTCCACAAATATATTGAGGGAAGGCAAAGAAGAGGATTTGAAATCAAGGCAGAATGGCAGGAAACAGATTTCAGGAGGTAGATTCGAATCGCCTTTAAAGCACATGAAAAGCGGCAAAACGTTGACAATGATGCCCTTGGCCAAAATGGGCGTATGCGTTTTTTCCTGTATATATTCAGGAAAAAACGCATACGCCCTTTTTGGCCAACCAAGTAACCTGGAAAGGCAAATCAGCGCTACAAAGAAGTCTCCTTTCCCATCGGTCAAAAGGGCCATGCTGAAAAAAGTGTCAAAACCAGAAATGCAGGACAGGCCATGGAGAAATGGGAGCCTTGCTACACTGATGGGCGGGATGTAAATTGCCAACAGCCACTCTGGAAAAGTGTACGGTGAGTCCTGAAACATCTAAAAAACACAGCTTAGAGAGCATAGGGCACTTCCACTCATGGGGGTATAAATTGGGAAAATTAAAAATCAGCAAGACACAAGCACCCCAAAGTTTAGGGCTGCTCTGTTGACAAGGACCTCCACTTCATTCCACCTTAAATATCCCAGGAAAGAAAAAAATGGATAAAGAAGTTGTGGTCCTTATGTACAATGGAATATCACTCAGCCATGAAATCAATGTCATAAGGCTAGTAGCAGCATGATGAGTGGATTTAGGTATGACGATTCTAAGTGAAATAAGTCACACAGAAAGGGACACTTCTCATAAGGTATCACTGATAAAGGGAATGTAAAAACCGTTACACTTGAACTGAATTACAAAACAGAACAGAGTCACACATGCAGAAAACACACTATGGCTGATTAACGGGAAAGGTGAGGTGGGGTGATACATAAAACAAGGGTTTCAAATTAGCTCAGATACCGTTCCATAAACCCAATAAGTAATAGACAAGACCTACTCCTTGCTCAGAGAACTGGACTCAACCCGCCCTATTCACCGCACAAGAATATATCTGACTAGTAATAATCTTAAAACCTATGTATTGATATCTCTCTGTTAGTGTGTCAAGTGGGTGTAAAGCGGCATAAACACAGCAGTGAAAAGCAGCTAAACCCCCTTATACAAATAAATTACTTTGAAAAACCCATGAAACAAAGACAGTGAAAGAGAGCGAAATACTTACACAATGCATTCAGGGGCTGTGATGCAACCTGGATTGACCATATCTAGACCCACAGCTGGATGAGACATAAGGGTGGACACTCTTGGGGCTGAGAGGTTTGGTGAGGTTGGGTGAGCAAACGCAGACCCTTTAAAGTATTACTGCGAGGTACCCATCGCATGGGTCCCAAATCTCCAGGTTCAAGGGCATATTCCTACATCGAAAAGATGCATGAGAAACCCAGAAGATGGTACACCGTGTGATGGGGAAAGGTTTCTAAAACGCACCTCATTTCTCATCTCCTTGTGCCCGGGTTCGCCATTCCAGCCACTTTACTAGCAATCTCCCTACTTCGAGCATCAGCACCTTTAACCTCCTGTTCCGTACAGGTTGCAATTTGTCCTGAGGATGAACGGGAAGACGGGGAACCAATGAGAGAATAGCTCTTGGTTTTGGAACAGGCACAGATCACTCTATTTTCCCATCAGGAAGAAGAATTAACCACAGGCTCAGCCTGCCACCCGAACCAGAACAGGTCCTGAAGCCATCCTGCGCTTTTGTGGCCAGCTACCAAAAACGCGAGTTGTAAAATGGAGGTTCAGGGCACTGCAATTCACAAACCTGCAGAGTTATAAATGATAACTCTCGTCCACAAATATATTGAGGGAAGGCAAAGAAGAGGATTTGAAATCAAGGCAGAATTGCAGGAAACAGATTTCAGGTGGTAGATTCGAATCGCCTTCAAAGCACATGAATGTGGCAAAACGTTGACAATGATGCCTTTGGCCAAAAAGGGAGTATGCGTTTTTTCCTGAATATATTCAGGAAAAAACGCATACGCCCTTTTTAGCCAACCAAGCAACCTGGAAATGCTAATCAGCGCTACAAAGAAGACTCGCTACCCATCGGTCAAAAGAGCCATTCTGAAAAAAGTGTCAAAACCAGAAATGCAGGACAAGCCATGGAGAAATGGGAGCCTTGCTACACTGATGGGCAGGATGTAAACTGCAAACAGCACCTCTGGAGAAGTGTACGGTGTGTCCGGAAACATCTAAAAAACAGAGCTTAGAGAGCATAGGGCACTTCCACTCATGGGGGTATAAATTGGGAAAATGAAAAATCAGCAAGACACAATCACCCCAAAGTTTAGGGCTGCTCTGTTGACAAGGACCTCCACTTCATTCCACCTTAAATATCCCAGGAAAGAGAAAAATGGATAAAGGCGTTGTGGTCCTTATGTACAATGGAATATCACTCAGCCATGAAATCAATGTCATAAGGCTAGTAGCAGCATGATGAGTGGATTTAGGTACGACGATTCTAAGTGAAATATGTCACACAGAAAAGGACACTTCTCATAAAGTATCACTTATAGAGGGAATGTAAAAACCGTTAAACTTGAACTGAATTACCAAACAGAACAGAGTCAAACATGCAGAAAACACACTATGGCTGCTTAACGGGAAATGTGAGGTGAAGTGATACATAAAACAAGGATTTCAAATTAGCTCAGATACCGTTCCATATACACAATATGTAATAGACAAGACTTACTCCTTGCTCAGAGAACTGGACTCAACACGCTCTATTCACCGCACAAGAATATATCTGACTAGTAATAATCTTAAAACCTATGTATTGATATCTCTCTGTTAGTGTGTCAAGAGGGTGTAAAGCGGCATAAACACAGCAGTGAAAAGCAGCTAAACCCCATTATAAAAGTAAATTACTTTGAAAAACCCATGAAAGAAAGACAGTGAAAGAGAGAGAAATGCTTACACAATGCGTTCAGGGGCTGTGATGCAACCTGCATTGACCATATCTAGACCCACAGCTGGATGAGACATAAGAGTGGACACTCTTGGGTCTGAGACGTTTGGTGAGGTTGGGTGAGCAAACGCAGACCCTTTAAAGTAATACTGCGTGGTACCCATCGCATGGGTCCCAAATCTCCAGGTTCAAGGGCATCTTCCTACATCGAAAACATGCATGAGAAACCCAGAAGATGGTACACCGTGTGATGGGGAAAGGTTTCTAAAACGCACCTCATTTCTCATCTCCTTGTGACCGGGTTCGCCATTCCAGCCGCTTTACTAGCAATCTCCCTACTTGGAGCATCAGCATCTTTAACCTCCTGTTCCGTACAGGTTGCAATTTGTCCTGAGGATGAACGGGAAGATGGGGAACCAATGAGAGACTAGCTCTTGGCGTTGGGACAGGCACAGGTCACTCTATATTCCCATCAGGAAGAAGAATTAACCACAGGCTCAGCCTGCCCCCCGGAACCAGAAGAGGGCCTGAAGCCATCCTGCGCTTTTGAGGCCAGCTCCCAAAAACGCGAGTTGTAAAATGGAGGTTCAGGGCACTGCAATTCACAAACCTGCAGAGTTATAAATGATAACTCTCTTCCACAAATATATTGAGGGAAGGCAAAGAAGAGGATTTGAAATCAAGGTAGAATTGCAGGAAACAGATTTCAGGTGGTAGATTCGAATCGCCTTTAAAGCACATGAAAAGCGGCAAAACGTTGACAATGATGCCCTTGGCCAAAAAGGGCGTATGCGTTTTTTCCTGAATATATTCAGGAAAAAACGCATACGCCCTTTTTGGCCAACCAAGCAACCTGGAAAGGCAAATCAGCGCAACAAAGCAGACTCCCTACCCATCGGTCAAAAGGGCTATGCTGAAAAAAGTGTCAAAACCAGAAACGCAGGACAGGCCATGGAGAAATGGGAGCCTTGCTAAACTGCTGGGGGGGATGTAAATTGCCAACAGCCACTCTGGAGAAGTGTACGGTGTGTCCTGAAACATCTAAAAAACACAGCTTAGAGAGCATAGGGCACTTCCACTCATGGGGGTGTAAATTGGGAAAATGAAAAATCAGCAAGACACAAGCACCCCAAAGTTGAGGGCTGCTCTGTTGACAAGGACCTCCCCTTCATTCCACCTTAAATATCCCAGGAAAGAGAAACATGGATAAAGAAGTTGTGGTCCTTATGTACAAAGGAATATCACTCAGCCATGAAATCAATGCATAAGGCTAGTAGCAGCATGATGAGTGGATTTAGGTACGACGATTCTAAGTGAAATAAGTCACACAGAAAAGGACACTTCTTATAAGGTATCACTTATAGAGGGAATGTAAAAACCGTTAAACTTGAACTGAATTACAAAACAGAACAGAGTCACACATGCAGAAAACACACTATGGCTGCTTAACGGGAAAGGTGAGGTGGGGTGATACATAAAACAAGGGATTCAAATTAACTCAGATACCGTTCCATGAACCCAATATGTAATGGACAAGACCTACTCCTTGCTCAACAGGCCCTATTCACCGCACAAGAATATATCTGACTAGTAATAATTTTAAAACCTATGTATTGATATCTCTCTGTTAGTGTGTCAAGTGGGTGTAAAGTGGCATAAACACAGCAGTGAAAAGCAGCTAAACCCCATTATAAAAATAAATTACTTTGAAAAAACCATGAAACAAAGAGAGTGAAAGAGAGAGAAATTCTTACACAATGCGTTCAGGGGCTGTGATGCAACCTGGATTGACCATATCTAGACCCACAGCTGGATGAGACATAAGGGTGGACACTTTTGGGGCTGAGACGTTTGGTGAGGTTGGGTGAGCAAACGCAGACCCTTTAAAGTAATACTGCGTGGTACCCATCGTATGGGTCCCAAATCTCCAGGTTCAAGGGCATCTTCCTACATCGAAAACATGCATGAGAAACCCAGAAGATGGTACACCATGTGATGGGGAAAGTTTTCTAAAACGCACCTCATTTCTCATCTCCTTGTGCCGGGGTTCGCCATTCCAGCCGCCTTACTAGCAATCTCCCTACTTGGAGCATCAGCACCTTTAACCTCCTGTTCCGTACAGGCTTTCAATTTGTCCTGAGGATGAACGGGAAGACGGGGAACCAATGAGAGCCTAGCTCTTGGTGTTGGGACAGGCACAGGTCACTCTATTTTCCCATCAGTAAGAAGAATTAACAACAGGCTCAGCCTGCCTCCCGGAACCAGAACAGAGCCTGAAGCCATCCTGCGCTTTTGTGGCCAGCTCCCAAATACACGAGTTGTAAAATGGAGGTTCAGGGCACTGCAATTCACAAACCTGCAGAGTTATAAATGATAACTCTCGTCCACAAATATATTGAGGGAAGGCAAAGAAGAGGATTTGAAATCAAGGCAGAATGGCAGGAAACAGATTTCAGGAGGTAGATTCGAATCGCCTTTAAAGCACATGAAAAGCGGCAAAACGTTGACAATGATGCCCTTGGCCAAAATGGGCGTATGCGTTTTTTCCTGTATATATTCAGGAAAAAACGCATACGCCCTTTTTGGCCAACCAAGTAACCTGGAAAGGCAAATCAGCGCTACAAAGAAGTCTCCTTTCCCATCGGTCAAAAGGGCCATGCTGAAAAAAGTGTCAAAACCAGAAATGCAGGACAGGCCATGGAGAAATGGGAGCCTTGCTACACTGATGGGCGGGATGTAAATTGCCAACAGCCACTCTGGAAAAGTGTACGGTGAGTCCTGAAACATCTAAAAAACACAGCTTAGAGAGCATAGGGCACTTCCACTCATGGGGGTATAAATTGGGAAAATTAAAAATCAGCAAGACACAAGCACCCCAAAGTTTAGGGCTGCTCTGTTGACAAGGACCTCCACTTCATTCCACCTTAAATATCCCAGGAAAGAAAAAAATGGATAAAGAAGTTGTGGTCCTTATGTACAATGGAATATCACTCAGCCATGAAATCAATGTCATAAGGCTAGTAGCAGCATGATGAGTGGATTTAGGTATGACGATTCTAAGTGAAATAAGTCACACAGAAAGGGACACTTCTCATAAGGTATCACTGATAAAGGGAATGTAAAAACCGTTACACTTGAACTGAATTACAAAACAGAACAGAGTCACACATGCAGAAAACACACTATGGCTGATTAACGGGAAAGGTGAGGTGGGGTGATACATAAAACAAGGGTTTCAAATTAGCTCAGATACCGTTCCATAAACCCAATAAGTAATAGACAAGACCTACTCCTTGCTCAGAGAACTGGACTCAACCCGCCCTATTCACCGCACAAGAATATATCTGACTAGTAATAATCTTAAAACCTATGTATTGATATCTCTCTGTTAGTGTGTCAAGTGGGTGTAAAGCGGCATAAACACAGCAGTGAAAAGCAGCTAAACCCCCTTATACAAATAAATTACTTTGAAAAACCCATGAAACAAAGACAGTGAAAGAGAGCGAAATACTTACACAATGCATTCAGGGGCTGTGATGCAACCTGGATTGACCATATCTAGACCCACAGCTGGATGAGACATAAGGGTGGACACTCTTGGGGCTGAGAGGTTTGGTGAGGTTGGGTGAGCAAACGCAGACCCTTTAAAGTATTACTGCGAGGTACCCATCGCATGGGTCCCAAATCTCCAGGTTCAAGGGCATATTCCTACATCGAAAAGATGCATGAGAAACCCAGAAGATGGTACACCGTGTGATGGGGAAAGGTTTCTAAAACGCACCTCATTTCTCATCTCCTTGTGCCCGGGTTCGCCATTCCAGCCACTTTACTAGCAATCTCCCTACTTCGAGCATCAGCACCTTTAACCTCCTGTTCCGTACAGGTTGCAATTTGTCCTGAGGATGAACGGGAAGACGGGGAACCAATGAGAGAATAGCTCTTGGTTTTGGAACAGGCACAGATCACTCTATTTTCCCATCAGGAAGAAGAATTAACCACAGGCTCAGCCTGCCACCCGAACCAGAACAGGTCCTGAAGCCATCCTGCGCTTTTGTGGCCAGCTACCAAAAACGCGAGTTGTAAAATGGAGGTTCAGGGCACTGCAATTCACAAACCTGCAGAGTTATAAATGATAACTCTCGTCCACAAATATATTGAGGGAAGGCAAAGAAGAGGATTTGAAATCAAGGCAGAATTGCAGGAAACAGATTTCAGGTGGTAGATTCGAATCGCCTTCAAAGCACATGAATGTGGCAAAACGTTGACAATGATGCCTTTGGCCAAAAAGGGAGTATGCGTTTTTTCCTGAATATATTCAGGAAAAAACGCATACGCCCTTTTTAGCCAACCAAGCAACCTGGAAATGCTAATCAGCGCTACAAAGAAGACTCGCTACCCATCGGTCAAAAGAGCCATTCTGAAAAAAGTGTCAAAACCAGAAATGCAGGACAAGCCATGGAGAAATGGGAGCCTTGCTACACTGATGGGCAGGATGTAAACTGCAAACAGCACCTCTGGAGAAGTGTACGGTGTGTCCGGAAACATCTAAAAAACAGAGCTTAGAGAGCATAGGGCACTTCCACTCATGGGGGTATAAATTGGGAAAATGAAAAATCAGCAAGACACAATCACCCCAAAGTTTAGGGCTGCTCTGTTGACAAGGACCTCCACTTCATTCCACCTTAAATATCCCAGGAAAGAGAAAAATGGATAAAGGCGTTGTGGTCCTTATGTACAATGGAATATCACTCAGCCATGAAATCAATGTCATAAGGCTAGTAGCAGCATGATGAGTGGATTTAGGTACGACGATTCTAAGTGAAATATGTCACACAGAAAAGGACACTTCTCATAAAGTATCACTTATAGAGGGAATGTAAAAACCGTTAAACTTGAACTGAATTGCCAAACAGAACAGAGTCAAACATGCAGAAAACACACTATGGCTGCTTAACGGGAAATGTGAGGTGAAGTGATACATAAAACAAGGATTTCAAATTAGCTCAGATACCGTTCCATATACACAATATGTAATAGACAAGACTTACTCCTTGCTCAGAGAACTGGACTCAACACGCTCTATTCACCGCACAAGAATATATCTGACTAGTAATAATCTTAAAACCTATGTATTGATATCTCTCTGTTAGTGTGTCAAGAGGGTGTAAAGCGGCATAAACACAGCAGTGAAAAGCAGCTAAACCCCATTATAAAAGTAAATTACTTTGAAAAACCCATGAAAGAAAGACAGTGAAAGAGAGAGAAATGCTTACACAATGCGTTCAGGGGCTGTGATGCAACCTGCATTGACCATATCTAGACCCACAGCTGGATGAGACATAAGAGTGGACACTCTTGGGTCTGAGACGTTTGGTGAGGTTGGGTGAGCAAACGCAGACCCTTTAAAGTAATACTGCGTGGTACCCATCGCATGGGTCCCAAATCTCCAGGTTCAAGGGCATCTTCCTACATCGAAAACATGCATGAGAAACCCAGAAGATGGTACACCGTGTGATGGGGAAAGGTTTCTAAAACGCACCTCATTTCTCATCTCCTTGTGACCGGGTTCGCCATTCCAGCCGCTTTACTAGCAATCTCCCTACTTGGAGCATCAGCATCTTTAACCTCCTGTTCCGTACAGGTTGCAATTTGTCCTGAGGATGAACGGGAAGATGGGGAACCAATGAGAGACTAGCTCTTGGCGTTGGGACAGGCACAGGTCACTCTATATTCCCATCAGGAAGAAGAATTAACCACAGGCTCAGCCTGCCCCCCGGAACCAGAAGAGGGCCTGAAGCCATCCTGCGCTTTTGAGGCCAGCTCCCAAAAACGCGAGTTGTAAAATGGAGGTTCAGGGCACTGCAATTCACAAACCTGCAGAGTTATAAATGATAACTCTCTTCCACAAATATATTGAGGGAAGGCAAAGAAGAGGATTTGAAATCAAGGTAGAATTGCAGGAAACAGATTTCAGGTGGTAGATTCGAATCGCCTTTAAAGCACATGAAAAGCGGCAAAACGTTGACAATGATGCCCTTGGCCAAAAAGGGCGTATGCGTTTTTTCCTGAATATATTCAGGAAAAAACGCATACGCCCTTTTTGGCCAACCAAGCAACCTGGAAAGGCAAATCAGCGCAACAAAGCAGACTCCCTACCCATCGGTCAAAAGGGCTATGCTGAAAAAAGTGTCAAAACCAGAAACGCAGGACAGGCCATGGAGAAATGGGAGCCTTGCTAAACTGCTGGGGGGGATGTAAATTGCCAACAGCCACTCTGGAGAAGTGTACGGTGTGTCCTGAAACATCTAATAAACACAGCTTAGAGAGCATAGGGCACTTCCACTCATGGGGGTGTAAATTGGGAAAATGAAAAATCAGCAAGACACAAGCACCCCAAAGTTGAGGGCTGCTCTGTTGACAAGGACCTCCCCTTCATTCCACCTTAAATATCCCAGGAAAGAGAAACATGGATAAAGAAGTTGTGGTCCTTATGTACAAAGGAATATCACTCAGCCATGAAATCAATGCATAAGGCTAGTAGCAGCATGATGAGTGGATTTAGGTACGACGATTCTAAGTGAAATAAGTCACACAGAAAAGGACACTTCTTATAAGGTATCACTTATAGAGGGAATGTAAAAACCGTTAAACTTGAACTGAATTACAAAACAGAACAGAGTCACACATGCAGAAAACACACTATGGCTGCTTAACGGGAAAGGTGAGGTGGGGTGATACATAAAACAAGGGATTCAAATTAACTCAGATACCGTTCCATGAACCCAATATGTAATGGACAAGACCTACTCCTTGCTCAACAGGCCCTATTCACCGCACAAGAATATATCTGACTAGTAATAATTTTAAAACCTATGTATTGATATCTCTCTGTTAGTGTGTCAAGTGGGTGTAAAGTGGCATAAACACAGCAGTGAAAAGCAGCTAAACCCCATTATAAAAATAAATTACTTTGAAAAAACCATGAAACAAAGAGAGTGAAAGAGAGAGAAATTCTTACACAATGCGTTCAGGGGCTGTGATGCAACCTGGATTGACCATATCTAGACCCACAGCTGGATGAGACATAAGGGTGGACACTTTTGGGGCTGAGACGTTTGGTGAGGTTGGGTGAGCAAACGCAGACCCTTTAAAGTAATACTGCGTGGTACCCATCGTATGGGTCCCAAATCTCCAGGTTCAAGGGCATCTTCCTACATCGAAAACATGCATGAGAAACCCAGAAGATGGTACACCATGTGATGGGGAAAGTTTTCTAAAACGCACCTCATTTCTCATCTCCTTGTGCCGGGGTTCGCCATTCCAGCCGCCTTACTAGCAATCTCCCTACTTGGAGCATCAGCACCTTTAACCTCCTGTTCCGTACAGGCTTTCAATTTGTCCTGAGGATGAACGGGAAGACGGGGAACCAATGAGAGCCTAGCTCTTGGTGTTGGGACAGGCACAGGTCACTCTATTTTCCCATCAGTAAGAAGAATTAACAACAGGCTCAGCCTGCCTCCCGGAACCAGAACAGAGCCTGAAGCCATCCTGCGCTTTTGTGGCCAGCTCCCAAATACACGAGTTGTAAAATGGAGGTTCAGGGCACTGCAATTCACAAACCTGCAGAGTTATAAATGATAACTCTCGTCCACAAATATATTGAGGGAAGGCAAAGAAGAGGATTTGAAATCAAGGCAGAATTGCAGGAAACAGATTTCAGGAGGTAGATTCGGATCACCTTTAAAGCACATGAAAAGCGGAAAAACGTTGAGAATGATGCCCTTGGCCAAAAAGGGCATATGCGTTTTTTCCTGAATATATTCAGGAAAAAACGCATACGCCCTTTTTAGCCAACCAAGCAACCTGGAAAGGCAAATCAGCGCTACAAAGAAGTCTCGCTTCCCATCGGTCAAAAGGGCCATGCTGAAAAAAGTGTCAAAACCAGAAATGCAGGACAGGCCATGGAGAAATGGGAGCCTTGCTACACTGATGGGCGGGATGTAAATTGCCAATAGCCACTCTGGAGAAGTGTACGGTGTGTCCTGAAACATCTAAAAAACACAGCTTAGAGAGCATAGGGCACTTCCACTCATGGGGGTATAAATTGGGAAAATGAAAAATCAGCAAGACACAAGCACCCCAAAGTTTAGGGCTGCTCTGTTGACAAGGACCTCCACTTCATTCCACCTTAAATATCCCAGGAAAGAGAAAAATGGGTAAAGAAGTTGTGGTCCTTATGTACAATGGAATATCACTCAGCCATGAAATCAATGTCATAAGGCTAGTAGCAGCATGATGAGTGGATTTAGGTACGACGATTCTAAGTGAAATAAGTCACACAGAAAAGGACACTTCTCATAAGGTATCACTGATAGAGGGAATGTAAAAACCGTTACACTTGAACTGAATTACAAAACAGAACAGAGTCACACATGCAGAAAACACACTATGGCTGTTTAACGGGAAAGGTGAGGTGGGGTGATACATAAAACAAGGGTTTCAAATTAGCTCAGATACCGTTCCATAAACCCAATATGTAATAGACAAGACCTACTCCTTGCTCAGAGAACTGGACTCAACACGCCCTATTCACCGCACAAGAATATATCTGACTACTAATAATCTTAAAACCTATGTATTGATATCTCTCTGTTAGTGTGTCAAGTGGGTGTAAAGCGGCATAAACACAGCAGTGAAAAGCAGCTAAACCCCATTATAAAAATAAATTACTTTTAAAAACCCATGAAACAAAGACAGTGAAAGAGAGAGACATTCTTACACAATGCGTTCAGGGGCTGTGATGCAACCTGGATTGACCATATCTAAACCCACAGCTGGATGAGACCTAAGGGTGGACATTCTTGGGGCTGAGAGGTTTGGTGAGGTTGGGTGAGAAAACGCAGACCCTTTAAAATAATACTGCGTGGTACCCATCGCATGGGTCCCAAATCTCCAGGTTCAAGGGCATCTTCCTACATCGAAAACATGCATGAGAAACCCAGAAGATGGTACACCGTGTGATGGGGAAAGGTTTCTAAAACGCACCTCATTTCTCATCTCCTTGTGCCCGGGTTCGCCATCCCAGCCGCTTTACTAGCAATCTCCCTACTTGGAGCATCAGCACCTTTAACCTCCTGTTCCGTACAGGTTGCAATTTTTCCTGAGGATGAACGGGAAGACGGGGAACCAATGAGAGACTGGCTCTTGGTGTTGGGACAGGCACAGGTCACTCTATTTTCCCATCAGGAAGAAGAATTAACCACAGGCTCAGCCTGCCCCCCGGAACCAGAACAGGGCCTGAAGCCATCCTGCGTTTTGCGGCCAGCTCCCAAAAACGCGAGGTGTAAAATCAAGCTTCATGGCACTGCAATTCACAAACCTGCAGAGTTATAAATGGTAACTCTCGTCCACAAATATATTGAGGGAACGCAAAGAAGAGGATTTGAAATCAAGGCAGAATTGCAGGAAACAGATTTCAGGAGGTAGATTCGAATCTCCTTTAAAGCACATGAAAAGCGGCAAAACGTTGACAATGATGCCCTTGGCCAAAAAGGGCGTATGCGTTTTTTCCTGAATATATTCAGGAAAAAACGCATACGCCCTTTTTAGCCAACCAAGCAACCTGGAAAGGCAAATCAGCGCTACAAAGAAGTCTCGCTTCCCATCGGTCAAAAGGGCCATGCTGAAAAAAGTGTCAAAACCAGAAATGCAGGACAGGCCATGGAGAAATGGGAGCCTTGCTACACTGATGGGCGGGATGTAAATTGCCAACAGCCACTCTGGAGAAGTGTACGGTGAGTCCTGAAACATCTAAAAAACACAGCTTAGAGAGCATAGGGCACTTCCACTCATGGGGGTATAAATTGGGAAAATGAAAAATCAGCAAGACACAAGCACCCCAAAGTTTAGGGCTGCTCTGTTGACCAGGACCTCCACTTCATTCCACCTTAAATATCCCAGGAAAGAGAAAAATGGGTAAAGAAGTTGTGGTCCTTATGTACAATGGAATATCACTCAGCCATGAAATCAATGTCATAAGGCTAGTAGCAGCATGATGAGTGGATTTAGGTACGACGATTCTAAGTGAAATAAGTCACACAGAAAAGGACACTTCTCATAAGGTATCACTGATAGAGGGAATGTAAAAACCGTTACACTTGAACTGAATTACAAAACAGAACAGAGTCACACATGCAGAAAACACACTATGGCTGTTTAACGGGAAAGGTGAGGTGGGGTGATACATAAAACAAGGGTTTCAAATTAGCTCAGATACCGTTCCATAAACCCAATATGTAATAGACAAGACCTACTCCTTGCTCAGAGAACTGGACTCAACACACCCTATTCACCGCACAAGAATATATCTGACTAGTAATAATCTTAAAACCTATGTATTGATATCTCTCTGTTAGTGTGTCAAGTGGGTGTAAAGCGGCATAAACACAGCAGTGAAAATCAGCTAAACCCCATTATGAAAATAAATTACTTTGAAAAACCCATGAAAGAAAGACACTGAAAGAGAGAGACATTCTTACACAATGCGTTCAGGGGCTGTGATGCAACCTGGATTGACCATATCTAGACCCACAGCTGGATGAGACCTAAGGGTGGACACTCTTGGGGCTGAGAGGTTTGGTGAGGTTGGGTGAGCAAACGCAGACCCTTTAAAGTAATACTGCGTGGTACCCATCGCATGGGTCCCAAATCTCCAGGTTCAAGGGCATCTTCCTACATCGAAAACATGCATGAGAAACCCAGAAGATGGTACACCGTGTGATGGGGAAAGGTTTCTAAAACGCACCTCATTTCTCATCTCCTTGTGCCCGGGTTCGCCATTCCAGCCGCTTTACTAGCAATCTCCCTACTTGGAGCATCAGCACCTTTAACCTCCTGTACCGTACAGGTTGCAATTTGTCCTGAGGATGAACGGGAAGACGGGGAACCAACGAGAGACTAGCTCTTGGTGTTGGGACAGGCACAGGTCACTCTATTTTCCCATCAGGAAGAAGAATTAACCACAGGCTCAGCCTGCCCCCCGGAACCAGAACAGGGCCTGAAGCCATCCTGCGCTTTTGTGGCCAGCTCCCAAAAAAGCGAGTTGTAAAATGGAGGTTCAGGGCACTGCAATTCACAAACCTGCAGAGTTATAAATGATAACTCTCGTCCACAAATATATTGAGGGAAGGCAAAGAAGAGGATTTGAAATCAAGGCAGAATTGCAGGAAACAGATTTCAGGAGGTAGATACGAATCGCCTTTAAAGCACATGAAAAGCGGCAAAACGTTGACAATGATGCCCTTGGCCAAAAAGGGCGTATGCGTTTTTTCCTGAATATATTCAGGAAAAAACGCATACGCCCTTTTTGGCCAACCAAGCAACCTGGAAAGGCAAATCCGCGCTACAGAGAAGTCTCGCTTCCCATCGGTCAAAAGGGCCATGCTGAAAAAAGTGTCAAAACCAGAAATGCAGGACAGGCCATGCAGAAATGGGAGCCTTGCTACACTGATGGGCGGGATGTAAATTGCCAACAGCCACTCTGGAGAAGTGTACGGTGTGTCCTGAAACATCTGAAAAACACAGCTTAGAGAGCATAGGGCACTTCCACTCATGGGGGTATAAATTGGGAAAATGAAAAATCAGCAAGACACAAGCACCCCAAAGTTGAGGGCTGCTCTGTTGACAAGGACCTCCACTTCATTCCACCTTAAATATCCCAGGAAAGAGAAAAATGGATAAAGAAGTTGTGGTCCTTATGTACAATGGAATATCACTCAGCCATGAAATCAATGTCATAAGGTTAGTAGCAGCATGATGAGTGGATTTAGGTACGACGATTCTAAGTGAAATAAGTCACACAGAAAAGGACACTTCTCATAAGGTATCACTTATAGAGGGAATGTAAAAACCGTTACGCTTGAACTGAATTACAAAACAGAACAGAGTCACACATGCAGAAAACACACTATGGCTGCTTAACGGGAAAGGTGAGGTGGGGTGATACATCAAACAAGGGTATCAAATTAGCTCAGATACCGTTCCATAAACCCAATATGTAATAGACAAGACCTACTCCTTGCTCAGAGAACTGGACTCAACACGCCCTATTCACAGCACAAGAATATATCTGACTAGTAATAATCTTAAAACCTATGTATTGATATCTCTCTGTTAGTGTGTCAAGTGGGTGTAAAGTGGCATAAACACAGCCGTGAAAAGCAGCTAAACCCCATTATGAAAATAAATTACTTTGAAAAACCCATGAAACAACGACAGTGAAAGAGATAGAAATTCTTACACAATGAGTTCAGGGGCTGTGATGCAACCTGGATTGACCATATCTAGACCCACAGCTGGATGAGACATAAGGGTGGACACTCTTGGGGCTGAGAGGTTTGGTGAGGTTGGGTGAGCAAACGCAGACCCTTTAAAGTAATACTGCGTGGTACCCATCGCATGGGTCCCAAATCTCCAGGTTCAAGGGCATCTTCCTACATCGAAAACATGCATGAGAAACCCAGAAGATGGTACACCGTGTGATGGGGAAAGGTTTCTAAAACGCACCTCATTTCTCATCTCCTTGTGCCCGGGTTCGCCATTCCAGCCGCTTTACTAACAATCTCCCTACTTGGAGCATCAGCACCTTTAACCTCCTGTTCTGTACAGGTTGCAATTTGTCCTGAGGATGAACGGGAAGATGGGGAACCAACGAGAGACTAGCTCTTGGTGTTGGGACAGGCACAGGTCACTCTATTTTCCCATCAGGAAGAAGAATTAACCACAGGCTCATCCTCCCCCCCGGAACCAGAACAGGGCCTGAAGCCATCCTGCGCTTTTGCGGCCAGCTCCCAAAAAAGCGAGTTGTAAAATGGAGGTTCAGGGCACTGCAATTCACAAACCTGCAGAGTTATAAATGATAACTCTCGTCCACAAATATATTGAGGGAAGGCAAAGAAGAGGATTTGAAATCAAGGCAGAATTGCACGAAACAGATTTCAGGAGGTAGATACGAATCGCCTTTAAAGCACATGAAAAGCGGCAAAACGTTGACAATGATGCCCTTGGCCAAAAAGGGCGTATGCGTTTTTTCCTGAATATATTCAGGAAAAAACGCATACGCCCTTTTTGGCCAACCAAGCAACCTGGAAAGGCAAATCAGCGCTACAGAGAAGTCTCGCTTCCCATCGGTCAAAAGGGCCATGCTGAAAAAAGTGTCAAAACCAGAAATGCAGGACAGGCCATGGAGAAATGGGAGCCTTGCTACACTGATGGGCGGGATGTAAATTGCCAACAGCCACTCTGGAGAAGTGTACGGTGTGTCCTGAAACATCTGAAAAACACAGCTTAGAGAGCATAGGGCACTTCCACTCATGGGGGTATAAATTGGGAAAATGAAAAATCAGCAAGACACAAGCACCCCAAAGTTGAGGGCTGCTCTGTTGACAAGGACCTCCACTTCATTCCACCTTAAATATCCCAGGAAAGAGAAAAATGTATAAAGAAGTTGTCGTCCTTATGTACAATGGAATATCACTCAGCCATGAAATCAATGTCATAATGTTAGTAGCAGCATGATGAGTGGATTTAGGTACGACGATTCTAAGTGAAATAAGTCACACAGAAAAGGACACTTCTCATAAGGTATCACTTATAGAGGGAATGTAAAAACCGTTACGCTTGAACTGAATTACAAAACAGAACAGAGTCACACATGCAGAAAACAGACTATGGCTGCTTAACGGGAAAGGTGAGGTGGGGTGATACATAAAACAAGGGTATCAAATTAGCTCAGATACCGTTCCATAAACCCAATATGTAGTAGACAAGACCTACTCCTTGCTCAGAGAAATGGACTCAACACGCCCTATTCACCGCACAAGAATATATCTGACTAGTAATAATCTTAAAACCTATGTATTGATATCTCTCTGTTAGTGTGTCAAGTGGGTGGAAAGCGGCATAAACACAGCCGTGAAAAGCAGCTAAACCCCATTATGAAAATAAATTACTTTGAAATACCCATGAAACAACGACAGTGAAAGAGATAGAAATACTTACACAATGAGTTCAGGGGCTGTGATGCAACCTGGATTGACCATATCTAGACCCACAGCTGGATGAGACATAAGGGTGGACACTCTTGGGGCTGAGAGGTTTGGTGAGGTTGGGTGAGCAAACGCAGACCCTTTAAAGTAATACTGCGTGGTACCCATCGCATGGGTCCCAAATCTCCAGCTTCAAGGGCATCTTCCTACATTGAAAACATGCATGAGAAACCCAGAAGATAGTACACCGTGTGATGGGGAAAGGTTTCTAAAACGCACCTCATTTCTCATCTCCTTGTGCCCGGGTTCGCCATTCCAGCCGCTTTACTAGCAATCTCCCTACTTGGAGCATCAGCACCTTTAACCTCCTGTACCGTACAGGTTGCAATTTGTCCTGAGGATGAACGGGAAGACGGGGAACCAACGAGAGACTAGCTCTTGGTGTTGGGACAGGCACAGGTCACTCTATTTTCCCATCAGGAAGAAGAATTAACCACAGGCTCAGCCTGCCCCCCGGAACCAGAACAGGGCCTGAAGCCATCCTGCGCTTTTGCGGCCAGCTCCCAAAAAAGCGAGTTGTAAAATGGAGGTTCAGGGCACTGCAATTCACAAACCTGCAGAGTTATAAATGATAACTCTCGTCCACAAATATATTGAGGGAAGGCAAAGAAGAGGATTTGAAATCAAGGCAGAATTGCACGAAACAGATTTCAGGAGGTAGATACGAATCGCCTTTAAAGCACATGAAAAGCGGCAAAACGTTGACAATGATGCCCTTGGCCAAAAAGGGCGTATGCGTTTTTTCCTGAATATATTCAGGAAAAAACGCATACGCCCTTTTTGGCCAACCAAGCAACCTGGAAAGGCAAATCAGCGCTACAGAGAAGTCTCGCTTCCCATCGGTCAAAAGGGCCATGCTGAAAAAAGTGTCAAAACCAGAAATGCAGGACAGGCCATGGAGAAATGGGAGCCTTGCTACACTGATGGGCGGGATGTAAATTGCCAACAGCCACTCTGGAGAAGTGTACGGTGTGTCCTGAAACATCTGAAAAACACAGCTTAGAGAGCATAGGGCACTTCCACTCATGGGGGTATAAATTGGGAAAATGAAAAATCAGCAAGACACAAGCACCCCAAAGTTGAGGGCTGCTCTGTTGACAAGGACCTCCACTTCATTCCACCTTAAATATCCCAGGAAAGAGAAAAATGTATAAAGAAGTTGTCGTCCTTATGTACAATGGAATATCACTCAGCCATGAAATCAATGTCATAATGTTAGTAGCAGCATGATGAGTGGATTTAGGTACGACGATTCTAAGTGAAATAAGTCACACAGAAAAGGACACTTCTCATAAGGTATCACTTATAGAGGGAATGTAAAAACCGTTACGCTTGAACTGAATTACAAAACAGAACAGAGTCACACATGCAGAAAACAGACTATGGCTGCTTAACGGGAAAGGTGAGGTGGGGTGATACATAAAACAAGGGTATCAAATTAGCTCAGATACCGTTCCATAAACCCAATATGTAGTAGACAAGACCTACTCCTTGCTCAGAGAAATGGACTCAACACGCCCTATTCACCGCACAAGAATATATCTGACTAGTAATAATCTTAAAACCTATGTATTGATATCTCTCTGTTAGTGTGTCAAGTGGGTGGAAAGCGGCATAAACACAGCCGTGAAAAGCAGCTAAACCCCATTATGAAAATAAATTACTTTGAAATACCCATGAAACAACGACAGTGAAAGAGATAGAAATACTTACACAATGAGTTCAGGGGCTGTGATGCAACCTGGATTGACCATATCTAGACCCACAGCTGGATGAGACATAAGGGTGGACACTCTTGGGGCTGAGAGGTTTGGTGAGGTTGGGTGAGCAAACGCAGACCCTTTAAAGTAATACTGCGTGGTACCCATTGCATGGGTCCCAAATCTCCAGCTTCAAGGGCATCTTCCTACATTGAAAACATGCATGAGAAACCCAGAAGATAGTACACCGTGTGATGGGGAAAGGTTTCTAAAACGCACCTCATTTCTCATCTCCTTGTGCCCGGGTTCGCCATTCCAGCCGCTTTACTAGCAATCTCCCTACTTGGAGCATCAGCACCTTTAACCTCCTGTACCGTACAGGTTGCAATTTGTCCTGAGGATGAACGGGAAGACGGGGAACCAACGAGAGACTAGCTCTTGGTGTTGGGACAGGCACAGGTCACTCTATTTTCCCATCAGGAAGAAGAATTAACCACAGGCTCAGCCTGCCCCCCGGAACCAGAACAGGGCCTGAAGCCATCCTGCGCTTTTGCGGCCAGCTCCCAAAAAAGCGAGTTGTAAAATGGAGGTTCAGGGCACTGCAATTCACAAACCTGCAGAGTTATAAATGATAACTCTCGTCCACAAATATATTGAGGGAAGGCAAAGAAGAGGATTTGAACTCAAGGCAGAATTGCACGAAACAGATTTCAGGAGGTAGATACGAATCGCCTTTAAAGCACATGAAAAGCGGCAAAACGTTGACAATGATGCCCTTGGCCAAAAAGGGCGTATGCGTTTTTTCCTGAATATATTCAGGAAAAAACGCATACGCCCTTTTTGGCCAACCAAGCAACCTGGAAAGGCAAATCAGCGCTACAGAGAAGTCTCGCTTCCCATCGGTCAAAAGGGCCATGCTGAAAAAAGTGTCAAAACCAGAAATGCAGGACAGGCCATGGAGAAATGGGAGCCTTGCTACACTGATGGGCGGGATGTAAATTGCCAACAGCCACTCTGGAGAAGTGTACGGTGTGTCCTGAAACATCTGAAAAACACAGCTTAGAGAGCATAGGGCACTTCCACTCATGGGGGTATAAATTGGGAAAATGAAAAATCAGCAAGACACAAGCACCCCAAAGTTGAGGGCTGCTCTGTTGACAAGGACCTCCACTTCATTCCACCTTAAATATCCCAGGAAAGAGAAAAATGGATAAAGAAGTTGTGGTCCTTATGTACAATGGAATATCACTCAGCCATGAAATCAATGTCATAAGGTTAGTAGCAGCATGATGAGTGGATTTAGGTACGACGATTCTAAGTGAAATAAGTCACACAGAAAAGGACACTTCTCATAAGGTATCACTTATAGAGGGAATGTAAAAACCGTTACACTTGAACTGAATTACAAAACAGAACAGAGTCACACATGCAGAAAACACACTATGGCTGCTTAACGGGAAAGGTGAGGTGGGGTGATACATAAAACAAGGGTATCAAATTAGCTCAGATACCGTTCCATAAACCCAATATGTAATAGACAAGACCTACTCCTTGCTCAGAGAACTGGACTCAACACGCCCTATTCACAGCACAAGAATATATCTGACTAGTAATAATCTTAAAACCTATGTATTGATATCTCTCTGTTAGTGTGTCAAGTGGGTGTAAAGTGGCATAAACACAGCCGTGAAAAGCAGCTAAACCCCATTATGAAAATAAATTACTTTGAAAAACCCATGAAACAACGACAGTGAAAGAGATAGAAATTCTTACACAATGAGTTCAGGGGCTGTGATGCAACCTGGATTGACCATATCTAGACCCACAGCTGGATGAGACATAAGGGTGGACACTCTTGGGGCTGAGAGGTTTGGTGAGGTTGGGTGAGCAAACGCAGACCCTTTAAAGGAATACTGCGTGGTACCCATCGCATGGGTCCCAAATCTCCAGCTTCAAGGGCATCTTCCTACATTGAAAACATGCATGAGAAACCCAGAAGATAGTACACCGTGTGATGGGGAAAGGTTTCTAAAACGCACCTCATTTCTCATCTCCTTGTGCCCGGGTTCGCCATTCCAGCCGCTTTACTAGCAATCTCCCTACTTGGAGCATCAGCACCTTTAACCTCCTGTACCGTACAGGTTGCAATTTGTCCTGAGGATGAACGGGAAGACGGGGAACCAACGAGAGACTAGCTCTTGGTGTTGGGACAGGCACAGGTCACTCTATTTTCCCATCAGGAAGAAGAATTAACCACAGGCTCAGCCTGCCCCCCGGAACCAGAACAGGGCCTGAAGCCATCCTGCGCTTTTGCGGCCAGCTCCCAAAAAAGCGAGTTGTAAAATGGAGGTTCAGGGCACTGCAATTCACAAACCTGCAGAGTTATAAATGATAACTCTCGTCCACAAATATATTGAGCGAAGGCAAAGAAGAGGATTTGAAATCAAGGCAGAATTGCACGAAACAGATTTCAGGAGGTAGATATGAATCGCCTTTAAAGCACATGAAAAGCGGCAAAACGTTGACAATGATGCCCTTGGCCAAAAAGGGCGTATGCGTTTTTTCCTGAATATATTCAGGAAAAAACGCATACGCCCTTTTTGGCCAACCAAGCAACCTGGAAAGGCAAATCAGCGCTACAGAGAAGTCTCGCTTCCCATAGGTCAAAAGGGCCATGCTGAAAAAAGTGTCAAAACCAGAAATGCAGGACAGGCCATGGAGAAATGGGAGCCTTGCTACACTGATGGGCGGGATGTAAATTGCCAACAGCCACTCTGGAGAAGTGTACGGTGTGTCCTGAAACATCTGAAAAACACAGCTTAGAGAGCATAGGGCACTTCCACTCATGGGGGTATAAATTGGGAAAATGAAAAATCAGCAAGACACAAGCACCCCAAAGTTGAGGGCTGCTCTGTTGACAAGGACCTCCACTTCATTCCACCTTAAATATCCCAGGAAAGAGAAAAATGGATAAAGAAGTTGTGGTCCTTATGTACAATGGAATATCACTCAGCCATGAAATCAATGTCATAAGGCTAGTAGCAGCATGATGAGTGGATTTAGGTACGACGATTCTAAGTGAAATAAGTCACACAGAAAAGGACACTTCTCATAAGGTATCACTGATAGAGGGAATGTAAAAACCGTTACACTTGAACTGAATTACAAAACAGAACAGAGTCACACATGCAGAAAACACACTATGGCTGCTTAACGGGAAAGGTGAGGTGGGGTGATACATAAAACAAGGGTATCAAATTAGCTCAGATACCGTTCCATAAACCCAATATGTAGTAGACAAGACCTACTCCTTGCTCAGAGAACTGGACTCAACACGCCCTATTCACCGCACAAGAATATATCTGACTAGTAATAATCTTGAAACCTATGTATTGATATCTCTCTGTTAGTGTGTCAAGTGGGTGTAAAGCGGCATAAACACAGCCGTGAAAAGCAGCTAAACCCCATTATGAAAATAAATTACCTTGAAAAACCCATGAAGCAAAGACAGTGAAAGAGAGAGAAATTCTTACACAATGCGTTCAGGGGCTGTGATGCAACCTGGATTGACCATATCTAGACCCACAGCTGGAGGAGACATAAGGGTGGACACTCTTGGGGCTGAGAGGTTTGGTGAGGTTGGGTGAGCAAACGCAGACCCTTTAAAGTAATACTGCGTGGTACCCATTGCATGGGTCCCAAATCTCCAGGTTCAAGGGCATCTTCCTACATCTAATACATGCATGAGAAACCCAGAATATGGTACACCATGTGATGGGGAAAGGTTTCTAAAACGCACCTCATTTCTCTTCTCCTTGTGCCCGGGGTCGCCATTCCAGGCGCTTTTCTAGCAATCTCCCTACTTGGAGCATCAGCACCTTTAACCTCCTGTTCCGTACAGGTTGCAATTTGTCCTGAGGATGAACGGGTAGACGGGGAACCAGTGAGAGACTAGCTCTTGGTGTTGGGACAGGCACAGGTCACTCTATTTTCCCATCAGGAAGAAGAATTAACCACAGGCTCCTCCTCCCCCCCGGAACCAGAACAAGGCCTGAAGCCATCCAGTGCTTTTGCGGCCAGCTCCCAAAAAAGCGAGTTGTAAAATGGAGCTTTAGGGCACTGCAATTCACAAACATGCAGAGTTATAAATGATAACTCTCGTCCACAAATATATTGAGGGAAGGCAAAGAAGAGGATTTGAAATCAAGGCAGAATTGCAGGAAACAGATTTCAGGAGGTAGATTCGAATCGCCTTTAAAGCACATGAAAAGCGGCAAAACGTTGACAATGATGCCCTTGGCCAAAAAGGGCGTATGCGTTTTTTCCTGAATATATTCAGGAAAAAACGCATACGCCCTTTTTGGCCAACCAAGCAACCTGGAAAGGCAAATCAGCGCTACAAAGGTGTCTCGCTTCCCATCAGTCAAAAGGGCCATGCTGAAAAAAGTGTCAAAACCAGAAACGAAGGACAGGCCATGCAGAGATGGGAGCCTTACTACACTGATGGGCGGGATTTAAATTGCCAATAGCCACTCTGCAGAAGGGTACAGTGTGTCCTGAAACATCTAAAAAGCACAGCTTAGAGAGCATAGGGCACTTCCACTCATGGGGGTATAAATTGGGAAAATAAAAAATCAGCAAGACACAAGCACCCCAAAGTTGAGGGCTGCTCTGTTGACAAGGACCTCCACTTCATTCCACCTTCAATATCCCAGGAAAGAGTAAAATGGATAAAGAAGTTGTGGTCCTTATCTACAATGGAATATCACTCAGCTATGAAATCAATGTCATAAGGCTAGTAGCAGCATGATGAGTGGATTTAGGTACGACGATCCTAAGTGAAATAAGTCACACAGAAAAAGACACTTCTCATAAGGTATCACGTATAGAGGGAATGTAAAAACCGTTACACTTGAACTGAATTACAAAACAGAACAGAGTCACACATGCAGAAAGCACACTATGGCTGCTTAACGGGAAAGGTGAGGTGGGGTGATACATAAAACAAGGGTTTCAAATTAGCTCAGATACCGTTCCATAAACCCAATATGTAATAGACAAGACCTACTCCTTGCTCAGAGAACTGGATTCAACACGCCCTATTCACCACACAAGAATATATCTGACTAGTAATAATCTTAAAACCTATGTATTGATATCTCTCTGTTAGTGTGTCAAGTGGGTGTAAAGCGGCATAAACACAGCAGTGAAAAGCAGCTAAACCCCCTTATAGAAATAAATTACTTTGAAAAACCCATGAAACAAAGACAGTGACAGAGATATACTTACACAATTCGTTCAGGGGCTGTGATGCAACCTGGATTGACCATATGTAGACCCACAGCTGGATGACACATAAGGGTGGACACTCTTGGGGCTGAGAGTTTTGGTGAGGTTGGGTGAGCAAACGCAGACCCTTTAAAGTAATACTGCGTGGTACCCATCGCATGGGTCCCAAATCTCCAGGTTCAAGGGCATCTTCCTACATCGAAAACATGCATGAGAAACCCAGAAGATGGTACACCGTGTGATGGGGAAAGGTTTCTAAAACGCACCTCATTTCTCATCTCCTTGTGCCCGGGTTCGCCTTTCCAGCCGCTTTACTAGCAATCTCCCTACTTGGAGCATCAGCACCTTTAACCGCCTGTTCCGTACAGGCTTTCAATTTGTCCTGAGGATGAACGGGAAGACGGGGAACCAATGAGAGACTAGCTCTTGGTGTTGGGACAGGCACAGGTCACTCTATTTTCCCATCACAAAGAAGAATTAACCACAGGCTCAGCCTGCCCCCCGGAACCAGAACAGGGCCTGAAGCCATCCTGCGCTTTTGCGGCCAGCTCCCAAAAAAGCGAGTTGTAAAATGGAGCTTCAGGGCAGTGCAATTCACAGACCTGCAGAGTTATAAATGATAACTCTCGTCCACAAATATATTGAGGGAAGGCAAAGAAGAGGATTTGAAATCAAGGCAGAATTGCAGGAAACAGATTTCAGGAGGTAGATTCGAATCGCCTTTAAAGCACATGAAAAGCGGTAAAACGTTGACAATGATGCCCTTGGCCAAAAAGGGCGTATGCGTTTTTTCCTGAATATATTCAGGAAAAAACGCATACGCCCTTTTTGGCCAACCAAGCAACCTGGAAAGGCAAATCAGCGCTACAAAGAAGTCTCGCTTCCCATCGGTCAAAAGGGCCATGCTGAAAAAAGTGTCAAAACCAGAAATGCAGGACAGGCCATGGAGAAATGGGAGCCTTGCTACACTGATGGGCGGGATGTAAATTGCCAACAGCCACTCTGCAGAAGTGTACGGTGAGTCCTGAAACATCTAAAAAACACAGCTTAGAGAGCATAGGGCATTTCCACTCATGGGGATATAAAATGGGAAAATTAAAAATCAGCAAGACACAAGCACCCCAAAGTTTAGGGCTGCTCTGTTGACAAGGACCTCCACTTCAATCCACCTTAAATATCCCAGGAAAGAGAAAAGTGGATAAAGAAGTTGTGGTCCTTATGTACAATGGAATATCACTCAGCCATGAAATCAATGTCATAAGGCTAGTAGCAGCATGATGAGTGGATTTAGGTACGACGATTCTAAGTGAAATAAGTCACACAGAAAAGGACACTTCTCATAAGATATCACTTATAGAGGGAATGTAAAAACCGTTACACTTGAACTGAATTACAAAACAGAACAGAGTCACACATGCAGAAAACACACTATGGCTGCTTAACGGGAAAGGTGAGGTGGGGTGATACATAAAACAAGGGTTTCAAATTAGCTCAGATACCGTTCCATAAACCCAATATGTAATAGACAAGACCTACTCCTTGCTCAGAGAACTGGACTCAACACGCCCTATTCACCGCACAAGAATATATCTGACTGGTAATAATCTTAAAACCTATGAATTTATATATCTAGGTTAGTGTGTCAAGTGGGTGTAAAGCGGCATAAACACAGCAGTGAAAAGCAGCTAAATCCCATTATAAAAATAAATTACTTTGAAAAACCCATTAAACAAAGACAGTGAAAGAGAGAGAAATTCTTACACAATGCGTTCAGGGGCTGTGATGCAACCTGGATTGACCATATCTAGACCCACAGCTGGATGACACATAAGGGTGGACACTCTTGGGGCTGAGAGGTTTGGTGAGGTTGGGTGAGCAAACACAGACCCTTTAAAGTAATACTGCGTGGTACCCATCGCATGGGTCCCAAATCTCCAGCTTCAAGGGCCTCTTCCTACATCGAAAACATGCATGAGAAACCCAGAAGATGGTACACCGTGTGATGGGGAAAGGTTTCTAAAACGCACCTCATTTCTCATCTCCTTGTGCCCGGGTTCGCCATTCCATCCACTTTATTACCAATCTCCCTACTTGGAGCATCAGCACCTTTAACCTACTGTTCCGTACAGGTTGCAATTTTTCCTGAGGATGAACGGGAAGACGTGGAACCAATGAGAGCCTAGCTCTTGGTGTTGGGACAGGCACAGGTCACTCTATTTTCCCATCAGGAAGAAGAATTAACCACAGGCTCAGCCTGCCCCCCGGAACCAGAACAGGGCCTGAAGCCATCCTGCGCTTTTGCGGCCAGCTGCCAAAAAAGCGAGTTGTAAAATGGAGGTTCAGGGCACTGCAATTCACAAACCTGCAGAGTTATAAATGATAACTCTCGTCCACAAATATATTGAGGGAAGGCAAAGAAGAGGATTTGAAATCAAGGCAGAATTGCAGGAAACAGATTTCAGGAGGTAGATTCGAATCGCCTTTAAAGCACATGAAAAGTGGCAAAACGTTGACAATGATGCCTTGGTCAAAAAGGGCGTATGCCTTTTTTTCTTGAATATATTCAGGAAAAAACGCATACGCCTTTTTTGGGCAACCAAGCAACCTGGAAACGCAAATCAGCGCCACAAAGAAGTCTCGCTTCCCATTGGTCAAAAGGGCCATGCTGAAAAAAGTGTCAAAACCAGAAATGCAGGATAGGCCATGGAGAAATGGGAGCCTTGCTACACTGATGGGGGGGATGTAAATTGCCAACAGCCACTCTGGAGAAGTGTATGGTGAGTCCTGAAACATCTAAAAAACACAGCTTAGAGAGCATAGGGCACTTCCACTCATGGGGGTATAAATTGGCAAAATTAAAAATCAGCAAGACACAAGTACCCCCAAAGTTTAGGGCTGCTCAGTTGACAAGGACCTCCACTTCATTCCACCTTAAATATCCCAGGAAAGAGAAAAATGGATAAAGAAGTTGTGGTCCTTATGTACAATGGAATATCACTCAGCCATGAAATCAATGTCATAAGGCTAGTAGCAGCATGATGAGTGGATTTAGGTACGACGATTCTAAGTTAAATAAGTCACACAGAAAAGGACACTTCTCATAAGGTATCACTGATAGAGAGAATGTAAAAACCGTTACACTTGAACTGAATTACAAAACAGAACAGAGTCACACATGCAGAAAACAGACTATGGCTGCTTAACGGGAAAGGTGAGGTGGGGTGATACATAAAACAAGGGTTTCAAATTAGCTCAGATAACGTTCCATAAACCCAATATGTAATAGACAAGACCTACTCCTTGCTCAGAGAACTGGACTCAACACGCCCTATTCACCGCACAAGAATATATCTGACTAGTAATAATCTTAAAACCTATGTATTGATATCTCTCTGTTAGTGTGTCAAGTGGGTGTAAAGTGGAATAAACACAGCAGTGAAAAGCAGCTAAACCCCATTATAAAAATAAATTACTTTGAAAAACCCATGAAACAAAGACAGTGAAAGAGAGAGAAATTCTTACACAATGCGTTCAGGGGCTGTGATGCAACCTGGATTGACCTTATCTAGACCCACAGCTGGATGAGACATAAGGGTGGACACTCTTGGGGCTGAGAGGTTTGGTGAGGTTGGGTGAGCAAACGCAAACCCTTTAAAGTAATACTGCGTGGTACCCATCGCATGGGTCCCAAATCTCCAGGTTCAAGGGCATCTTCCTACATCGAAAACATGCATGAGAAACCCAGGAGATGGTAACCCGAGTGACGGGGAAAGGCTTCTAAAACGCACCTCATTTCTAATCTCCTTGTGCCCGGGTTCGCCATTCCAGCCGCTTTACTTGCAATCTCCCTACTTGGAGCATCAGCACCTTTAACCTCCTGTTCCGTACAGGTTGCAATTTGTCCTGAGGATGAACGGGAAGACGGGGAACCAACGAGAGACTAGCTCTTGGTGTCGGGACAGGCACAGACCACTCTATTTTCCCATCAGGAAGAAGAATTAACCACAGGCTCAGCCTGCCCCCCGGAACCAGAACAGGGCCTGAAGCCATCCTGCGCTTTTGCGGCCAGCTCCCAAAAAAGCGAGTTGTAAAATGGAGGTTCAGGGCACTGCAATTCACAAACCTGCAGAGTTATAAATGATAACTCTCGTCCACAAATGTATTGAGGGAAGGCAAAGAAGAGGATTTGAAATCAAGGCAGAATTGCAGGAAACAGATTTCAGGAGGTAGATACGAATCGCCTTTAAAGCACATGAAAAGCGGCAAAACGTTGACAATGATGCCCTTGGCCAAAAAGGGCGTATGCGTTTTTTCCTGAATATATTCAGGAAAAAACGCATACGCCCTTTTTGGCCAACCAAGCAACCTGGAAAGGCCAATCAGCGCTACAAAGAAGACTCGCTTCCCATCGGTCAAAAGGGCCATGCTGAAAAAAGTCTCAAAACCAGAAATGCAGGACAGGCCATGGAGAAATGGGAGCCTTGCTACACTGATGGGCGGGATGTAAATTGCCAACAGCCACTCTGGAGAAGTGTACGGTGTGTCCTGAAACATCTGAAAAACACAGCTTAGAGAGCATAGGGCACTTCCACTCATGGGGGTATAAATTGGGAAAATGAAAAATCAGCAAGACACAAGCACCCCAAAGTTGAGGGCTGCTCTGTTGACAAGGACCTCCACTTCATTCCACCTTAAATATCCCAGGAAAGAGAAAAATGGATAAAGAAGTTGTGGTCCTTATGTACAATGGAATATCACTCAGCCATGAAATCAATGTCATAAGGCTAGTAGCAGCATGATGAGTGGATTTAGGTACGACGATTCTAAGTGAAATAAGTCACACAGAAAAGGACACTTCTCATAAGGTATCACTGATAGAGGGAATGTAAAAACCGTTACACTTGAACTGAATTACAAAACAGAACAGAGTCACACATGCAGAAAACACACTATGGCTGCTTAACGGGAAAGGTGAGGTGGGGTGATACATAAAACAAGGGTATCAAATTAGCTCAGATACCGTTCCATAAACCCAATATGTAGTAGACAAGACCTACTCCTTGCTCAGAGAACTGGACTCAACACGCCCTATTCACCGCACAAGAATATATCTGACTAGTAATAATCTTGAAACCTATTATTGATATCTCTCTGTTAGTGTGTCAAGTGGGTGTAAAGCGGCATAAACACAGCCGTGAAAAGCAGCTAAACCCCATTATGAAAATAAATTACCTTGAAAAACCCATGAAGCAAAAACAGTGAAAGAGAGAGAAATTCTTACACAATGCGTTCAGGGGCTGTGATGCAACCTGGATTGACCATATCTAGACCCACAGCTGGAGGAGACATAAGGGTGGACACTCTTGGGGCTGAGAGGTTTGGTGAGGTTGGGTGAGCAAACGCAGACCCTTTAAAGTAATACTGCGTGGTACCCATTGCATGGGTCCCAAATCTCCAGGTTCAAGGGCATCTTCCTACATCTAATACATGCATGAGAAACCCAGAAGATGGTACACCATGTGATGGGGAAAGGTTTCTAAAACGCACCTCATTTCTCTTCTCCTTGTGCCCGGGGTCGCCATTCCAGGCGCTTTTCTAGCAATCTCCCTACTTGGAGCATCAGCACCTTTAACCTCCTGTTCCGTACAGGTTGCAATTTGTCCTGAGGATGAACGGGTAGACGGGGAACCAGTGAGAGACTAGCTCTTGGTGTTGGGACAGGCACAGGTCACTCTATTTTCCCATCAGGAAGAAGAATTAACCACAGGCTCCTCCTCCCCCCCGGAACCAGAACAAGGCCTGAAGCCATCCAGTGCTTTTGCGGCCAGCTCCCAAAAAAGCGAGTTGTAAAATGGAGCTTTAGGGCACTGCAATTCACAAACATGCAGAGTTATAAATGATAACTCTCGTCCACAAATATATTGAGGGAAGGCAAAGAAGAGGATTTGAAATCAAGGCAGAATTGCAGGAAACAGATTTCAGGAGGTAGATTCGAATCGCCTTTAAAGCACATGAAAAGCGGCAAAACGTTGACAATGATGCCCTTGGCCAAAAAGGGCGTATGCGTTTTTTCCTGAATATATTCAGGAAAAAACGCATACGCCCTTTTTGGCCAACCAAGCAACCTGGAAAGGCAAATCAGCGCTACAAAGGAGTCTCGCTTCCCATCAGTCAAAAGGGCCATGCTGAAAAAAGTGTCAAAACCAGAAACGAAGGACAGGCCATGGAGAGATGGGAGCCTTACTACACTGATGGGCGGGATTTAAATTGCCAATAGCCACTCTGCAGAAGGGTACAGTGTGTCCTGAAACATCTAAAAAGCACAGCTTAGAGAGCATAGGGCACTTCCACTCATGGGGGTATAAATTGGGAAAATAAAAAATCAGCAAGACACAAACACCCCAAAGTTGAGGGCTGCTCTGTTGACAAGGACCTCCACTTCATTCCACCTTCAATATCCCAGGAAAGAGTAAAATGGATAAAGAAGTTGTGGTCCTTATCTACAATGGAATATCACTCAGCTATGAAATCAATGTCATAAGGCTAGTAGCAGCATGATGAGTGGATTTAGGTACGACGATCCTAAGTGAAATAAGTCACACAGAAAAAGACACTTCTCATAAGGTATCACGTATAGAGGGAATGTAAAAACCGTTACACTTGAACTGAATTACAAAACAGAACAGAGTCACACATGCAGAAAGCACACTATGGCTGCTTAACGGGAAAGGTGAGGTGGGGTGATACATAAAACAAGGGTTTCAAATTAGCTCAGATACCGTTCCATAAACCCAATATGTAATAGACAAGACCTACTCCTTGCTCAGAGAACTGGATTCAACACGCCCTATTCACCACACAAGAATATATCTGACTAGTAATAATCTTAAAACCTATGTATTGATATCTCTCTGTTAGTGTGTCAAGTGGGTGTAAAGTGGCATAAACACAGCCGTGAAAAGCAGCTAAACCCCATTATGAAAATAAATTACTTTGAAAAACCCATGAAACAACGACAGTGAAAGAGATAGAAATTCTTACACAATGAGTTCAGGGGCTGTGATGCAACCTGGATTGACCATATCTAGACCCACAGCTGGATGAGACATAAGGGTGGACACTCTTGGGGCTGAGAGGTTTGGTGAGGTTGGGTGAGCAAACGCAGACCCTTTAAAGTAATACTGCGTGGTACCCATCGCATGGGTCCCAAATCTCCAGGTTCAAGGGCATCTTCCTACATCGAAAACATGCATGAGAAACCCAGAAGATGGTACACCGTGTGATGGGGAAAGGTTTCTAAAACGCACCTCATTTCTCATCTCCTTGTGCCCGGGTTCGCCATTCCAGCCGCTTTACTAACAATCTCCCTACTTGGAGCATCAGCACCTTTAACCTCCTGTTCTGTACAGGTTGCAATTTGTCCTGAGGATGAACGGGAAGATGGGGAACCAACGAGAGACTAGCTCTTGGTGTTGGGACAGGCACAGGTCACTCTATTTTCCCATCAGGAAGAAGAATTAACCACAGGCTCATCCTCCCCCCCGGAACCAGAACAGGGCCTGAAGCCATCCTGCGCTTTTGCGGCCAGCTCCCAAAAAAGCGAGTTGTAAAATGGAGGTTCAGGGCACTGCAATTCACAAACCTGCAGAGTTATAAATGATAACTCTCGTCCACAAATATATTGAGGGAAGGCAAAGAAGAGGATTTGAAATCAAGGCAGAATTGCACGAAACAGATTTCAGGAGGTAGATACGAATCGCCTTTAAAGCACATGAAAAGCGGCAAAACGTTGACAATGATGCCCTTGGCCAAAAAGGGCGTATGCGTTTTTTCCTGAATATATTCAGGAAAAAACGCATACGCCCTTTTTGGCCAACCAAGCAACCTGGAAAGGCAAATCAGCGCTACAGAGAAGTCTCGCTTCCCATCGGTCAAAAGGGCCATGCTGAAAAAAGTGTCAAAACCAGAAATGCAGGACAGGCCATGGAGAAATGGGAGCCTTGCTACACTGATGGGCGGGATGTAAATTGCCAACAGCCACTCTGGAGAAGTGTACGGTGTGTCCTGAAACATCTGAAAAACACAGCTTAGAGAGCATAGGGCACTTCCACTCATGGGGGTATAAATTGGGAAAATGAAAAATCAGCAAGACACAAGCACCCCAAAGTTGAGGGCTGCTCTGTTGACAAGGACCTCCACTTCATTCCACCTTAAATATCCCAGGAAAGAGAAAAATGTATAAAGAAGTTGTCGTCCTTATGTACAATGGAATATCACTCAGCCATGAAATCAATGTCATAATGTTAGTAGCAGCATGATGAGTGGATTTAGGTACGACGATTCTAAGTGAAATAAGTCACACAGAAAAGGACACTTCTCATAAGGTATCACTTATAGAGGGAATGTAAAAACCGTTACGCTTGAACTGAATTACAAAACAGAACAGAGTCACACATGCAGAAAACAGACTATGGCTGCTTAACGGGAAAGGTGAGGTGGGGTGATACATAAAACAAGGGTATCAAATTAGCTCAGATACCGTTCCATAAACCCAATATGTAGTAGACAAGACCTACTCCTTGCTCAGAGAAATGGACTCAACACGCCCTATTCACCGCACAAGAATATATCTGACTAGTAATAATCTTAAAACCTATGTATTGATATCTCTCTGTTAGTGTGTCAAGTGGGTGGAAAGCGGCATAAACACAGCCGTGAAAAGCAGCTAAACCCCATTATGAAAATAAATTACTTTGAAATACCCATGAAACAACGACAGTGAAAGAGATAGAAATACTTACACAATGAGTTCAGGGGCTGTGATGCAACCTGGATTGACCATATCTAGACCCACAGCTGGATGAGACATAAGGGTGGACACTCTTGGGGCTGAGAGGTTTGGTGAGGTTGGGTGAGCAAACGCAGACCCTTTAAAGTAATACTGCGTGGTACCCATCGCATGGGTCCCAAATCTCCAGCTTCAAGGGCATCTTCCTACATTGAAAACATGCATGAGAAACCCAGAAGATAGTACACCATGTGATGGGGAAAGGTTTCTAAAACGCACCTCATTTCTCATCTCCTTGTGCCCGGGTTCGCCATTCCAGCCGCTTTACTAGCAATCTCCCTACTTGGAGCATCAGCACCTTTAACCTCCTGTACCGTACAGGTTGCAATTTGTCCTGAGGATGAACGGGAAGACGGGGAACCAACGAGAGACTAGCTCTTGGTGTTGGGACAGGCACAGGTCACTCTATTTTCCCATCAGGAAGAAGAATTAACCACAGGCTCAGCCTGCCCCCCGGAACCAGAACAGGGCCTGAAGCCATCCTGCGCTTTTGCGGCCAGCTCCCAAAAAAGCGAGTTGTAAAATGGAGGTTCAGGGCACTGCAATTCACAAACCTGCAGAGTTATAAATGATAACTCTCGTCCACAAATATATTGAGGGAAGGCAAAGAAGAGGATTTGAACTCAAGGCAGAATTGCACGAAACAGATTTCAGGAGGTAGATACGAATCGCCTTTAAAGCACATGAAAAGCGGCAAAACGTTGACAATGATGCCCTTGGCCAAAAAGGGCGTATGCGTTTTTTCCTGAATATATTCAGGAAAAAACGCATACGCCCTTTTTGGCCAACCAAGCAACCTGGAAAGGCAAATCAGCGCTACAGAGAAGTCTCGCTTCCCATCGGTCAAAAGGGCCATGCTGAAAAAAGTGTCAAAACCAGAAATGCAGGACAGGCCATGGAGAAATGGGAGCCTTGCTACACTGATGGGCGGGATGTAAATTGCCAACAGCCACTCTGGAGAAGTGTACGGTGTGTCCTGAAACATCTGAAAAACACAGCTTAGAGAGCATAGGGCACTTCCACTCATGGGGGTATAAATTGGGAAAATGAAAAATCAGCAAGACACAAGCACCCCAAAGTTGAGGGCTGCTCTGTTGACAAGGACCTCCACTTCATTCCACCTTAAATATCCCAGGAAAGAGAAAAATGGATAAAGAAGTTGTGGTCCTTATGTACAATGGAATATCACTCAGCCATGAAATCAATGTCATAAGGTTAGTAGCAGCATGATGAGTGGATTTAGGTACGACGATTCTAAGTGAAATAAGTCACACAGAAAAGGACACTTCTCATAAGGTATCACTTATAGAGGGAATGTAAAAACCGTTACACTTGAACTGAATTACAAAACAGAACAGAGTCACACATGCAGAAAACACACTATGGCTGCTTAACGGGAAAGGTGAGGTGGGGTGATACATAAAACAAGGGTATCAAATTAGCTCAGATACCGTTCCATAAACCCAATATGTAATAGACAAGACCTACTCCTTGCTCAGAGAACTGGACTCAACACGCCCTATTCACAGCACAAGAATATATCTGACTAGTAATAATCTTAAAACCTATGTATTGATATCTCTCTGTTAGTGTGTCAAGTGGGTGTAAAGTGGCATAAACACAGCCGTGAAAAGCAGCTAAACCCCATTATGAAAATAAATTACTTTGAAAAACCCATGAAACAACGACAGTGAAAGAGATAGAAATTCTTACACAATGAGTTCAGGGGCTGTGATGCAACCTGGATTGACCATATCTAGACCCACAGCTGGATGAGACATAAGGGTGGACACTCTTGGGGCTGAGAGGTTTGGTGAGGTTGGGTGAGCAAACGCAGACCCTTTAAAGTAATACTGCGTGGTACCCATCGCATGGGTCCCAAATCTCCAGCTTCAAGGGCATCTTCCTACATTGAAAACATGCATGAGAAACCCAGAAGATAGTACACCGTGTGATGGGGAAAGGTTTCTAAAACGCACCTCATTTCTCATCTCCTTGTGCCCGGGTTCGCCATTCCAGCCGCTTTACTAGCAATCTCCCTACTTGGAGCATCAGCACCTTTAACCTCCTGTACCGTACAGGTTGCAATTTGTCCTGAGGATGAACGGGAAGACGGGGAACCAACGAGAGACTAGCTCTTGGTGTTGGGACAGGCACAGGTCACTCTATTTTCCCATCAGGAAGAAGAATTAACCACAGGCTCAGCCTGCCCCCCGGAACCAGAACAGGGCCTGAAGCCATCCTGCGCTTTTGCGGCCAGCTCCCAAAAAAGCGAGTTGTAAAATGGAGGTTCAGGGCACTGCAATTCACAAACCTGCAGAGTTATAAATGATAACTCTCGTCCACAAATATATTGAGCGAAGGCAAAGAAGAGGATTTGAAATCAAGGCAGAATTGCACGAAACAGATTTCAGGAGGTAGATATGAATCGCCTTTAAAGCACATGAAAAGCGGCAAAACGTTGACAATGATGCCCTTGGCCAAAAAGGGCGTATGCGTTTTTTCCTGAATATATTCAGGAAAAAACGCATACGCCCTTTTTGGCCAACCAAGCAACCTGGAAAGGCAAATCAGCGCTACAGAGAAGTCTCGCTTCCCATAGGTCAAAAGGGCCATGCTGAAAAAAGTGTCAAAACCAGAAATGCAGGACAGGCCATGGAGAAATGGGAGCCTTGCTACACTGATGGGCGGGATGTAAATTGCCAACAGCCACTCTGGAGAAGTGTACGGTGTGTCCTGAAACATCTGAAAAACACAGCTTAGAGAGCATAGGGCACTTCCACTCATGGGGGTATAAATTGGGAAAATGAAAAATCAGCAAGACACAAGCACCCCAAAGTTGAGGGCTGCTCTGTTGACAAGGACCTCCACTTCATTCCACCTTAAATATCCCAGGAAAGAGAAAAATGGATAAAGAAGTTGTGGTCCTTATGTACAATGGAATATCACTCAGCCATGAAATCAATGTCATAAGGCTAGTAGCAGCATGATGAGTGGATTTAGGTACGACGATTCTAAGTGAAATAAGTCACACAGAAAAGGACACTTCTCATAAGGTATCACTGATAGAGGGAATGTAAAAACCGTTACACTTGAACTGAATTACAAAACAGAACAGAGTCACACATGCAGAAAACACACTATGGCTGCTTAACGGGAAAGGTGAGGTGGGGTGATACATAAAACAAGGGTATCAAATTAGCTCAGATACCGTTCCATAAACCCAATATGTAGTAGACAAGACCTACTCCTTGCTCAGAGAACTGGACTCAACACGCCCTATTCACCGCACAAGAATATATCTGACTAGTAATAATCTTGAAACCTATGTATTGATATCTCTCTGTTAGTGTGTCAAGTGGGTGTAAAGCGGCATAAACACAGCCGTGAAAAGCAGCTAAACCCCATTATGAAAATAAATTACCTTGAAAAACCCATGAAGCAAAGACAGTGAAAGAGAGAGAAATTCTTACACAATGCGTTCAGGGGCTGTGATGCAACCTGGATTGACCATATCTAGACCCACAGCTGGAGGAGACATAAGGGTGGACACTCTTGGGGCTGAGAGGTTTGGTGAGGTTGGGTGAGCAAACGCAGACCCTTTAAAGTAATACTGCGTGGTACCCATTGCATGGGTCCCAAATCTCCAGGTTCAAGGGCATCTTCCTACATCTAATACATGCATGAGAAACCCAGAATATGGTACACCATGTGATGGGGAAAGGTTTCTAAAACGCACCTCATTTCTCTTCTCCTTGTGCCCGGGGTCGCCATTCCAGGCGCTTTTCTAGCAATCTCCCTACTTGGAGCATCAGCACCTTTAACCTCCTGTTCCGTACAGGTTGCAATTTGTCCTGAGGATGAACGGGTAGACGGGGAACCAGTGAGAGACTAGCTCTTGGTGTTGGGACAGGCACAGGTCACTCTATTTTCCCATCAGGAAGAAGAATTAACCACAGGCTCCTCCTCCCCCCCGGAACCAGAACAAGGCCTGAAGCCATCCAGTGCTTTTGCGGCCAGCTCCCAAAAAAGCGAGTTGTAAAATGGAGCTTTAGGGCACTGCAATTCACAAACATGCAGAGTTATAAATGATAACTCTCGTCCACAAATATATTGAGGGAAGGCAAAGAAGAGGATTTGAAATCAAGGCAGAATTGCAGGAAACAGATTTCAGGAGGTAGATTCGAATCGCCTTTAAAGCACATGAAAAGCGGCAAAACGTTGACAATGATGCCCTTGGCCAAAAAGGGCGTATGCGTTTTTTCCTGAATATATTCAGGAAAAAACGCATACGCCCTTTTTGGCCAACCAAGCAACCTGGAAAGGCAAATCAGCGCTACAAAGGTGTCTCGCTTCCCATCAGTCAAAAGGGCCATGCTGAAAAAAGTGTCAAAACCAGAAACGAAGGACAGGCCATGCAGAGATGGGAGCCTTACTACACTGATGGGCGGGATTTAAATTGCCAATAGCCACTCTGCAGAAGGGTACAGTGTGTCCTGAAACATCTAAAAAGCACAGCTTAGAGAGCATAGGGCACTTCCACTCATGGGGGTATAAATTGGGAAAATAAAAAATCAGCAAGACACAAGCACCCCAAAGTTGAGGGCTGCTCTGTTGACAAGGACCTCCACTTCATTCCACCTTCAATATCCCAGGAAAGAGTAAAATGGATAAAGAAGTTGTGGTCCTTATCTACAATGGAATATCACTCAGCTATGAAATCAATGTCATAAGGCTAGTAGCAGCATGATGAGTGGATTTAGGTACGACGATCCTAAGTGAAATAAGTCACACAGAAAAAGACACTTCTCATAAGGTATCACGTATAGAGGGAATGTAAAAACCGTTACACTTGAACTGAATTACAAAACAGAACAGAGTCACACATGCAGAAAGCACACTATGGCTGCTTAACGGGAAAGGTGAGGTGGGGTGATACATAAAACAAGGGTTTCAAATTAGCTCAGATACCGTTCCATAAACCCAATATGTAATAGACAAGACCTACTCCTTGCTCAGAGAACTGGATTCAACACGCCCTATTCACCACACAAGAATATATCTGACTAGTAATAATCTTAAAACCTATGTATTGATATCTCTCTGTTAGTGTGTCAAGTGGGTGTAAAGCGGCATAAACACAGCAGTGAAAAGCAGCTAAACCCCCTTATACAAATAAATTACTTTGAAAAACCCATGAAACAAAGACAGTGACAGAGATATACTTACACAATTCGTTCAGGGGCTGTGATGCAACCTGGATTGACCATATGTAGACCCACAGCTGGATGACACATAAGGGTGGACACTCTTGGGGCTGAGAGTTTTGGTGAGGTTGGGTGAGCAAACGCAGACCCTTTAAAGTAATACTGCGTGGTACCCATCGCATGGGTCCCAAATCTCCAGGTTCAAGGGCATCTTCCTACATCGAAAACATGCATGAGAAACCCAGATGGTACACCGTGTGATGGGGAAAGGTTTCTAAAACGCACCTCATTTCTCATCTCCTTGTGCCCGGGTTCGCCTTTCCAGCCGCTTTACTAGCAATCTCCCTACTTGGAGCATCAGCACCTTTAACCGCCTGTTCCGTACAGGCTTTCAATTTGTCCTGAGGATGAACGGGAAGACGGGGAACCAATGAGAGACTAGCTCTTGGTGTTGGGACAGGCACAGGTCACTCTATTTTCCCATCACAAAGAAGAATTAACCACAGGCTCAGCCTGCCCCCCGGAACCAGAACAGGGCCTGAAGCCATCCTGCGCTTTTGCGGCCAGCTCCCAAAAAAGCGAGTTGTAAAATGGAGCTTCAGGGCAGTGCAATTCACAGACCTGCAGAGTTATAAATGATAACTCTCGTCCACAAATATATTGAGGGAAGGCAAAGAAGAGGATTTGAAATCAAGGCAGAATTGCAGGAAACAGATTTCAGGAGGTAGATTCGAATCGCCTTTAAAGCACATGAAAAGCGGTAAAACGTTGACAATGATGCCCTTGGCCAAAAAGGGCGTATGCGTTTTTTCCTGAATATATTCAGGAAAAAACGCATACGCCCTTTTTGGCCAACCAAGCAACCTGGAAAGGCAAATCAGCGCTACAAAGAAGTCTCGCTTCCCATCGGTCAAAAGGGCCATGCTGAAAAAAGTGTCAAAACCAGAAATGCAGGACAGGCCATGGAGAAATGGGAGCCTTGCTACACTGATGGGCGGGATGTAAATTGCCAACAGCCACTCTGCAGAAGTGTACGGTGAGTCCTGAAACATCTAAAAAACACAGCTTAGAGAGCATAGGGCATTTCCACTCATGGGGATATAAAATGGGAAAATTAAAAATCAGCAAGACACAAGCACCCCAAAGTTTAGGGCTGCTCTGTTGACAAGGACCTCCACTTCAATCCACCTTAAATATCCCAGGAAAGAGAAAAGTGGATAAAGAAGTTGTGGTCCTTATGTACAATGGAATATCACTCAGCCATGAAATCAATGTCATAAGGCTAGTAGCAGCATGATGAGTGGATTTAGGTACGACGATTCTAAGTGAAATAAGTCACACAGAAAAGGACACTTCTCATAAGATATCACTTATAGAGGGAATGTAAAAACCGTTACACTTGAACTGAATTACAAAACAGAACAGAGTCACACATGCAGAAAACACACTATGGCTGCTTAACGGGAAAGGTGAGGTGGGGTGATACATAAAACAAGGGTTTCAAATTAGCTCAGATACCGTTCCATAAACCCAATATGTAATAGACAAGACCTACTCCTTGCTCAGAGAACTGGACTCAACACGCCCTATTCACCGCACAAGAATATATCTGACTGGTAATAATCTTAAAACCTATGAATTTATATATCTAGGTTAGTGTGTCAAGTGGGTGTAAAGCGGCATAAACACAGCAGTGAAAAGCAGCTAAATCCCATTATAAAAATAAATTACTTTGAAAAACCCATTAAACAAAGACAGTGAAAGAGAGAGAAATTCTTACACAATGCGTTCAGGGGCTGTGATGCAACCTGGATTGACCATATCTAGACCCACAGCTGGATGACACATAAGGGTGGACACTCTTGGGGCTGAGAGGTTTGGTGAGGTTGGGTGAGCAAACACAGACCCTTTAAAGTAATACTGCGTGGTACCCATCGCATGGGTCCCAAATCTCCAGCTTCAAGGGCCTCTTCCTACATCGAAAACATGCATGAGAAACCCAGAAGATGGTACACCGTGTGATGGGGAAAGTTTTCTAAAACGCACCTCATTTCTCATCTCCTTGTGCCCGGGTTCGCCATTCCATCCACTTTATTACCAATCTCCCTACTTGGAGCATCAGCACCTTTAACCTACTGTTCCGTACAGGTTGCAATTTTTCCTGAGGATGAACGGGAAGACGTGGAACCAATGAGAGCCTAGCTCTTGGTGTTGGGACAGGCACAGGTCACTCTATTTTCCCATCAGGAAGAAGAATTAACCACAGGCTCAGCCTGCCCCCCGGAACCAGAACAGGGCCTGAAGCCATCCTGCGCTTTTGCGGCCAGCTGCCAAAAAAGCGAGTTGTAAAATGGAGGTTCAGGGCACTGCAATTCACAAACCTGCAGAGTTATAAATGATAACTCTCGTCCACAAATATATTGAGGGAAGGCAAAGAAGAGGATTTGAAATCAAGGCAGAATTGCAGGAAACAGATTTCAGGAGGTAGATTCGAATCGCCTTTAAAGCACATGAAAAGTGGCAAAACGTTGACAATGATGCCTTGGTCAAAAAGGGCGTATGCCTTTTTTTCTTGAATATATTCAGGAAAAAACGCATACGCCTTTTTTGGGCAACCAAGCAACCTGGAAACGCAAATCAGCGCCACAAAGAAGTCTCGCTTCCCATTGGTCAAAAGGGCCATGCTGAAAAAAGTGTCAAAACCAGAAATGCAGGATAGGCCATGGAGAAATGGGAGCCTTGCTACACTGATGGGGGGGATGTAAATTGCCAACAGCCACTCTGGAGAAGTGTACGGTGAGTCCTGAAACATCTAAAAAACACAGCTTAGAGAGCATAGGGCACTTCCACTCATGGGGGTATAAATTGGCAAAATTAAAAATCAGCAAGACACAAGTACCCCAAAGTTTAGGGCTGCTCAGTTGACAAGGACCTCCACTTCATTCCACCTTAAATATCCCAGGAAAGAGAAAAATGGATAAAGAAGTTGTGGTCCTTATGTACAATGGAATATCACTCAGCCATGAAATCAATGTCATAAGGCTAGTAGCAGCATGATGAGTGGATTTAGGTACGACGATTCTAAGTTAAATAAGTCACACAGAAAAGGACACTTCTCATAAGGTATCACTGATAGAGAGAATGTAAAAACCGTTACACTTGAACTGAATTACAAAACAGAACAGAGTCACACATGCAGAAAACAGACTATGGCTGCTTAACGGGAAAGGTGAGGTGGGGTGATACATAAAACAAGGGTTTCAAATTAGCTCAGATAACGTTCCATAAACCCAATATGTAATAGACAAGACCTACTCCTTGCTCAGAGAACTGGACTCAACACGCCCTATTCACCGCACAAGAGTATATCTGACTAGTAATAATCTTAAAACCTATGTATTGATATCTCTCTGTTAGTGTGTCAAGTGGGTGAAAAGCGGCATAAACACAGCAGTGAAAAGCAGCTAAACCCCATTATAAAAATAAATTACTTTGAAACACCCATGAAACAAAGACAGTGAAAGAGAGAGAAATTCTTACACAATGCGTTCAGGGGCTGTAATGCAACCTGGATTGACCTTATCTAGACCCACAGCTGGATGAGACATAAGGGTGGACACTCTTGGGGCTGAGAGGTTTGGTGAGGTTGGGTGAGCAAACGCAAACCCTTTAAAGTAATACTGCGTGGTACCCATCGCATGGGTCCCAAATCTCCAGGTTCAAGGGCATCTTCCTACATCGAAAACATGCATGAGAAACCCAGGAGATGGTAACCCGAGTGACGGGGAAAGGCTTCTAAAACGCACCTCATTTCTAATCTCCTTGTGCCCGGGTTCGCCATTCCAGCCGCTTTACTTGCAATCTCCCTACTTGGAGCATCAGCACCTTTAACCTCCTGTTCCGTACAGGTTGCAATTTGTCCTGAGGATGAACGGGAAGACGGGGAACCAACGAGAGACTAGCTCTTGGTGTCGGGACAGGCACAGACCACTCTATTTTCCCATCAGGAAGAAGAATTAACCACAGGCTCAGCCTGCCCCCCGGAACCAGAACAGGGCCTGAAGCCATCCTGCGCTTTTGCGGCCAGCTCCCAAAAAAGCGAGTTGTAAAATGGAGGTTCAGGGCACTGCAATTCACAAACCTGCAGAGTTATAAATGATAACTCTCGTCCACAAATGTATTGAGGGAAGGCAAAGAAGAGGATTTGAAATCAAGGCAGAATTGCAGGAAACAGATTTCAGGAGGTAGATACGAATCGCCTTTAAAGCACATGAAAAGCGGCAAAACGTTGACAATGATGCCCTTGGCCAAAAAGGGCGTATGCGTTTTTTCCTGAATATATTCAGGAAAAAACGCATACGCCCTTTTTGGCCAACCAAGCAACCTGGAAAGGCCAATCAGCGCTACAAAGAAGACTCGCTTCCCATCGGTCAAAAGGGCCATGCTGAAAAAAGTCTCAAAACCAGAAATGCAGGACAGGCCATGGAGAAATGGGAGCCTTGCTACACTGATGGGCGGGATGTAAATTGCCAACAGCCACTCTGGAGAAGTGTACGGTGTGTCCTGAAACATCTGAAAAACACAGCTTAGAGAGCATAGGGCACTTCCACTCATGGGGGTATAAATTGGGAAAATGAAAAATCAGCAAGACACAAGCACCCCAAAGTTGAGGGCTGCTCTGTTGACAAGGACCTCCACTTCATTCCACCTTAAATATCCCAGGAAAGAGAAAAATGGATAAAGAAGTTGTGGTCCTTATGTACAATGGAATATCACTCAGCCATGAAATCAATGTCATAAGGCTAGTAGCAGCATGATGAGTGGATTTAGGTACGACGATTCTAAGTGAAATAAGTCACACAGAAAAGGACACTTCTCATAAGGTATCACTGATAGAGGGAATGTAAAAACCGTTACACTTGAACTGAATTACAAAACAGAACAGAGTCACACATGCAGAAAACACACTATGGCTGCTTAACGGGAAAGGTGAGGTGGGGTGATACATAAAACAAGGGTATCAAATTAGCTCAGATACCGTTCCATAAACCCAATATGTAGTAGACAAGACCTACTCCTTGCTCAGAGAACTGGACTCAACACGCCCTATTCACCGCACAAGAATATATCTGACTAGTAATAATCTTGAAACCTATTATTGATATCTCTCTGTTAGTGTGTCAAGTGGGTGTAAAGCGGCATAAACACAGCCGTGAAAAGCAGCTAAACCCCATTATGAAAATAAATTACCTTGAAAAACCCATGAAGCAAAAACAGTGAAAGAGAGAGAAATTCTTACACAATGCGTTCAGGGGCTGTGATGCAACCTGGATTGACCATATCTAGACCCACAGCTGGAGGAGACATAAGGGTGGACACTCTTGGGGCTGAGAGGTTTGGTGAGGTTGGGTGAGCAAACGCAGACCCTTTAAAGTATTACTGCGAGGTACCCATCGCATGGGTCCCAAATCTCCAGGTTCAAGGGCATATTCCTACATCGAAAAGATGCATGAGAAACCCAGAAGATGGTACACCGTGTGATGGGGAAAGGTTTCTAAAACGCACCTCATTTCTCATCTCCTTGTGCCCGGGTTCGCCATTCCAGGCGCTTTACTATCAATCTCCCTACTTCGAGCATCAGCACCTTTAACCTCCTGTTCCGTACAGGTTGCAATTTGTCCTGAGGATGAACGGGAAGACGGGGAACCAATGAGAGAATAGCTCTTGGTTTTGGAACAGGCACAGATCACTCTATTTTCCCATCAGGAAGAAGAATTAACCACAGGCTCAGCCTGCCACCCGAACCAGAACAGGTCCTGAAGCCATCCTGCGCTTTTGTGGCCAGCTACCAAAAACGCGAGTTGTAAAATGGAGGTTCAGGGCACTGCAATTCACAAACCTGCAGAGTTATAAATGATAACTCTCGTCCACAAATATATTGAGGGAAGGCAAAGAAGAGGATTTGAAATCAAGGCAGAATTGCAGGAAACAGATTTCAGGAGGTAGATTCGAATCGCCTTTAAAGCACATGAAAAGCGGCAAAACGTTGACAATGATGCCCTTGGCCAAAATGGGCGTATGCGTTTTTTCCTGTATATATTCAGGAAAAAACGCATACGCCCTTTTGGCCAACCAAGTAACCTGGAAAGGCAAATCAGCGCTACAAAGAAGTCTCCTTTCCCATCGGTCAAAAGGGCCATGCTGAAAAAAGTGTCAAAACCAGAAATGCAGGACAGGCCATGGAGAAATGGGAGCCTTGCTACACTGATGGGCGGGATGTAAATTGCCAACAGCCACTCTGGAAAAGTGTACGGTGAGTCCTGAAACATCTAAAAAACACAGCTTAGAGAGCATAGGGCACTTCCACTCATGGGGGTATAAATTGGGAAAATTAAAAATCAGCAAGACACAAGCACCCCAAAGTTTAGGGCTGCTCTGTTGACAAGGACCTCCACTTCATTCCACCTTAAATATCCCAGGAAAGAAAAAAATGGATAAAGAAGTTGTGGTCCTTATGTACAATGGAATATCACTCAGCCATGAAATCAATGTCATAAGGCTAGTAGCAGCATGATGAGTGGATTTAGGTATGACGATTCTAAGTGAAATAAGTCACACAGAAAGGGACACTTCTCATAAGGTATCACTGATAAAGGGAATGTAAAAACCGTTACACTTGAACTGAATTACAAAACAGAACAGAGTCACACATGCAGAAAACACACTATGGCTGATTAACGGGAAAGGTGAGGTGGGGTGATACATAAAACAAGGGTTTCAAATTAGCTCAGATACCGTTCCATAAACCCAATAAGTAATAGACAAGACCTACTCCTTGCTCAGAGAACTGGACTCAACCCGCCCTATTCACCGCACAAGAATATATCTGACTAGTAATAATCTTAAAACCTATGTATTGATATCTCTCTGTTAGTGTGTCAAGTGGGTGTAAAGCGGCATAAACACAGCAGTGAAAAGCAGCTAAACCCCCTTATACAAATAAATTACTTTGAAAAACCCATGAAACAAAGACAGTGAAAGAGAGCGAAATACTTACACAATGCATTCAGGGGCTGTGATGCAACCTGGATTGACCATATCTAGACCCACAGCTGGATGAGACATAAGGGTGGACACTCTTGGGGCTGAGAGGTTTGGTGAGGTTGGGTGAGCAAACGCAGACCCTTTAAAGTATTACTGCGAGGTACCCATCGCATGGGTCCCAAATCTCCAGGTTCAAGGGCATATTCCTACATCGAAAAGATGCATGAGAAACCCAGAAGATGGTACACCGTGTGATGGGGAAAGGTTTCTAAAACGCACCTCATTTCTCATCTCCTTGTGCCCGGGTTCGCCATTCCAGGCGCTTTACTATCAATCTCCCTACTTCGAGCATCAGCACCTTTAACCTCCTGTTCCGTACAGGTTGCAATTTGTCCTGAGGATGAACGGGAAGACGGGGAACCAATGAGAGAATAGCTCTTGGTTTTGGAACAGGCACAGATCACTCTATTTTCCCATCAGGAAGAAGAATTAACCACAGGCTCAGCCTGCCACCCGAACCAGAACAGGTCCTGAAGCCATCCTGCGCTTTTGTGGCCAGCTACCAAAAACGCGAGTTGTAAAATGGAGGTTCAGGGCACTGCAATTCACAAACCTGCAGAGTTATAAATGATAACTCTCGTCCACAAATATATTGAGGGAAGGCAAAGAAGAGGATTTGAAATCAAGGCAGAATTGCAGGAAACAGATTTCAGGAGGTAGATTCGAATCGCCTTCAAAGCACATGAATGTGGGAAAACGTTGACAATGATGCCTTTGGCCAAAAAGGGAGTATGCGTTTTTTCCTGAATATATTCAGGAAAAAACGCATACGCCCTTTTTAGCCAACCAAGCAACCTGGAAATGCTAATCAGCGCTACAAAGAAGACTCGCTACCCATCGGTCAAAAGAGCCATTCTGAAAAAAGTGTCAAAACCAGAAATGCAGGACAAGCCATGGAGAAATGGGAGCCTTGCTACACTGATGGGCAGGATGTAAACTGCAAACAGCACCTCTGGAGAAGTGTACGGTGTGTCCGGAAACATCTAAAAAACAGAGCTTAGAGAGCATAGGGCACTTCCACTCATGGGGGTATAAATTGGGAAAATGAAAAATCAGCAAGACACAATCACCCCAAAGTTTAGGGCTGCTCTGTTGACAAGGACCTCCACTTCATTCCACCTTAAATATCCCAGGAAAGAGAAAAATGGATAAAGGCGTTGTGGTCCTTATGTACAATGGAATATCACTCAGCCATGAAATCAATGTCATAAGGCTAGTAGCAGCATGATGAGTGGATTTAGGTACGACGATTCTAAGTGAAATATGTCACACAGAAAAGGACACTTCTCATAAAGTATCACTTATAGAGGGAATGTAAAAACCGTTAAACTTGAACTGAATTACCAAACAGAACAGAGTCAAACATGCAGAAAACACACTATGGCTGCTTAACGGGAAATGTGAGGTGAAGTGATACATAAAACAAGGATTTCAAATTAGCTCAGATACCGTTCCATATACACAATATGTAATAGACAAGACTTACTCCTTGCTCAGAGAACTGGACTCAACACGCTCTATTCACCGCACAAGAATATATCTGACTAGTAATAATCTTAAAACCTATGTATTGATATCTCTCTGTTAGTGTGTCAAGAGGGTGTAAAGCGGCATAAACACAGCAGTGAAAAGCAGCTAAACCCCATTATAAAAGTAAATTACTTTGAAAAACCCATGAAAGAAAGACAGTGAAAGAGAGAGAAATGCTTACACAATGCGTTCAGGGGCTGTGATGCAACCTGCATTGACCATATCTAGACCCACAGCTGGATGAGACATAAGAGTGGACACTCTTGGGTCTGAGACGTTTGGTGAGGTTGGGTGAGCAAACGCAGACCCTTTAAAGTAATACTGCGTGGTACCCATCGCATGGGTCCCAAATCTCCAGGTTCAAGGGCATCTTCCTACATCGAAAACATGCATGAGAAACCCAGAAGATGGTACACCGTGTGATGGGGAAAGGTTTCTAAAACGCACCTCATTTCTCATCTCCTTGTGACCGGGTTCGCCATTCCAGCCGCTTTACTAGCAATCTCCCTACTTGGAGCATCAGCATCTTTAACCTCCTGTTCCGTACAGGTTGCAATTTGTCCTGAGGATGAACGGGAAGATGGGGAACCAATGAGAGACTAGCTCTTGGCGTTGGGACAGGCACAGGTCACTCTATATTCCCATCAGGAAGAAGAATTAACCACAGGCTCAGCCTGCCCCCCGGAACCAGAAGAGGGCCTGAAGCCATCCTGCGCTTTTGAGGCCAGCTCCCAAAAACGCGAGTTGTAAAATGGAGGTTCAGGGCACTGCAATTCACAAACCTGCAGAGTTATAAATGATAACTCTCTTCCACAAATATATTGAGGGAAGGCAAAGAAGAGGATTTGAAATCAAGGTAGAATTGCAGGAAACAGATTTCAGGTGGTAGATTCGAATCGCCTTTAAAGCACATGAAAAGCGGCAAAACGTTGACAATGATGCCCTTGGCCAAAAAGGGCGTATGCGTTTTTTCCTGAATATATTCAGGAAAAAACGCATACGCCCTTTTTGGCCAACCAAGCAACCTGGAAAGGCAAATCAGCGCAACAAAGCAGACTCCCTACCCATCGGTCAAAAGGGCTATGCTGAAAAAAGTGTCAAAACCAGAAACGCAGGACAGGCCATGGAGAAATGGGAGCCTTGCTAAACTGCTGGGGGGGATGTAAATTGCCAACAGCCACTCTGGAGAAGTGTACGGTGTGTCCTGAAACATCTAAAAAACACAGCTTAGAGAGCATAGGGCACTTCCACTCATGGGGGTGTAAATTGGGAAAATGAAAAATCAGCAAGACACAAGCACCCCAAAGTTGAGGGCTGCTCTGTTGACAAGGACCTCCCCTTCATTCCACCTTAAATATCCCAGGAAAGAGAAACATGGATAAAGAAGTTGTGGTCCTTATGTACAAAGGAATATCACTCAGCCATGAAATCAATGCATAAGGCTAGTAGCAGCATGATGAGTGGATTTAGGTACGACGATTCTAAGTGAAATAAGTCACACAGAAAAGGACACTTCTTATAAGGTATCACTTATAGAGGGAATGTAAAAACCGTTAAACTTGAACTGAATTACAAAACAGAACAGAGTCACACATGCAGAAAACACACTATGGCTGCTTAACGGGAAAGGTGAGGTGGGGTGATACATAAAACAAGGGATTCAAATTAACTCAGATACCGTTCCATGAACCCAATATGTAATGGACAAGACCTACTCCTTGCTCAACAGGCCCTATTCACCGCACAAGAATATATCTGACTAGTAATAATTTTAAAACCTATGTATTGATATCTCTCTGTTAGTGTGTCAAGTGGGTGTAAAGTGGCATAAACACAGCAGTGAAAAGCAGCTAAACCCCATTATAAAAATAAATTACTTTGAAAAAACCATGAAACAAAGAGAGTGAAAGAGAGAGAAATTCTTACACAATGCGTTCAGGGGCTGTGATGCAACCTGGATTGACCATATCTAGACCCACAGCTGGATGAGACATAAGGGTGGACACTTTTGGGGCTGAGACGTTTGGTGAGGTTGGGTGAGCAAACGCAGACCCTTTAAAGTAATACTGCGTGGTACCCATCGTATGGGTCCCAAATCTCCAGGTTCAAGGGCATCTTCCTACATCGAAAACATGCATGAGAAACCCAGAAGATGGTACACCATGTGATGGGGAAAGTTTTCTAAAACGCACCTCATTTCTCATCTCCTTGTGCCGGGGTTCGCCATTCCAGCCGCCTTACTAGCAATCTCCCTACTTGGAGCATCAGCACCTTTAACCTCCTGTTCCGTACAGGCTTTCAATTTGTCCTGAGGATGAACGGGAAGACGGGGAACCAATGAGAGCCTAGCTCTTGGTGTTGGGACAGGCACAGGTCACTCTATTTTCCCATCAGTAAGAAGAATTAACAACAGGCTCAGCCTGCCTCCCGGAACCAGAACAGAGCCTGAAGCCATCCTGCGCTTTTGTGGCCAGCTCCCAAATACACGAGTTGTAAAATGGAGGTTCAGGGCACTGCAATTCACAAACCTGCAGAGTTATAAATGATAACTCTCGTCCACAAATATATTGAGGGAAGGCAAAGAAGAGGATTTGAAATCAAGGCAGAATTGCAGGAAACAGATTTCAGGAGGTAGATTCGGATCACCTTTAAAGCACATGAAAAGCGGAAAAACGTTGAGAATGATGCCCTAGGCCAAAAAGGGCGTATGCGTTTTTTCCTGAATATATTCAGGAAAAAACGCATACGCCCTTTTTGGCCAACCAAGCAACCTGGAAAGGCAAATCAGCGCTACAAAGAAGACTCGCTTCCCTTTGGTCAAAAGGGCCATCCTGAAAAAAGTGTCAAAACCAGAAATGCAGGACAGGCCATGGAGAAATGGGAGCATTGCTAAACTGATGGGTGGGATGTAAATTGCCAACAGCCACTCTGGAGAAGTGTACGGTGTGTCCTGAAACATTTAAAAAACACAGCTTAGAGAGCATAGGGCACTTCCACTCATGGGGGTATAAAGCGGGAAAATGAAAAATCAGCAAGACACAAGCACCCCAAAGTTGAGGTCTGCTCTGTTGACAAGGACCTCCACTTCATTCCACCTTAAATATCCCAGGAAAGAGAAAAATGGATAAAGAAGTTGTGGTCCTTATGTACAATGGAATATCACTCAGCCATGAAATCAATGTCTTAAGGCTAGTAGCAGCATGATGAGTGGATTTTGGTACGAAGATTCTAAGTGAACTAAGTCACACAGAAAAGGACACTTCTCATAAGGTATCACTGATAGAGGGAATGTAAAAACCGTTACACTTGAACTGAATTACAAAACAGAACAGAGTCACACATGCAGAAAACACACTATGGCTGCTTAAAGGGAAAGGTGAGGTGGGGTGTTACATTAAACAAGGGTTTCAAGTTAGCTCAGATACCGTTCCATAAACCCAATATGTAATAGACAAGACCTACTCCTTGCTCAGAGAACTGGACTCAACACGCCCTATTCACCACACAAGAATATATCTGACTAGTAATAATCTTAAAACCTATGTATTGATATCTCTCTGTGAGTGTCTCAAGTGGGTGTAAAGCGGCATAAACACAGCAGTGAAAAGCAGCTAAACCCCATTATAAATATAAATGACTTTGAAAAACCCATGAAACAAAGACAGTGAAAGAGAGCAAAATTCTTACACAATGCGTTCAGGGGCTGTGATGCAACCTGGATTGACCATATCTAGACCCACACCTGGATGAGACACAAGGGTGGACACTCTTGGGGCTGAGAGGTTTGGTGAGGTGGGGTGAGCAAACGCAGACCCTTTAAAGTAATACTGCGTGGTACCCATTGCATGGGTCCCAAATCTCCAGGTTCAAGGGCATCTTCCTACATCGAAAACATGCATGAGAAACCCAGAAGATGGTACACGGTGTGATGGGGAAAGTTTTCTAAAACGCACCTCATTTCTCCTCTCCTTGTGCCCGGGTTCGCCATTTTAGCTGCTTTACTAGCAATCTCCCTACTTGGAGCATTAGCACCTTTAACCTCGTGTTCCGTACAGGTTGCAATTTGTCTTGAGGATGAACGGGAAGACGGGCAACCAATGAGAGACTAGCTCTTGGTGTTGGGACAGGCACAGGTCACTCTATTTTCCCATCAGGAAGAAGAATTAACCACAGGCTCAGCCTTCCCCCCGGAACCAGAACAGGGCCTGAAGCCATCCTGCGCTTTTGCGGCCAGGTCCCAAAAACGCGAGTTGTAAAATGGAGGTTCAGGGCACTGCAATTCACAAACCTGCAGAGTTATAAATGGTAACTCTCGTCCACAGATATATTGAGCAAGGCAAAGAAGAGGATTTGAAATCAAGGCAGAATTGCAGGAATCAGATTTCAGGTGGTAGATTCGAATCGCCTTTAAAGCACATGAAAAGCGGCAAAACGCTGACAATGATGCCCTTGGCCAAAAAGGGCGTATGCGTTTTTTCCTGAATATATTCAGGAAAAAACGCATACGCCCTTTTTGGCCAACCAAGCAGCCTGGAAAGGCAAATCAGGGCTACAAAGAAGACTCGCTACCCATCGGTCAAAAGGGCCATGCTGAAAAACATGTCAAAATCAAAAATGCAGGACAGGCCATGGAGAAATGGGAGCTTTGCTACACTGATGGGCGGGATGTAAATTGCCAACAGCCACTCTGGAGAAGTGTACGGTGTGTCCTGAAACATCTAAAAAACACAGCTTAGAGAGCATAGGGCACTTCGACTCATGGGGGTATAAATTGGGAAAATGAAAAATCAGCAAGACACAAGCACCCCAAAGTTTAGGGCTGCTCTGTTGACAAGGACCTCCCCTTCATTCCACCTTAATATCCCAGGAAAGAGAAACATGGATAAAGAAGTTGTGGTCCTTATGTACAAAGGAATATCACTCAGCCATGAAATCAATGCATAAGGCTAGTAGCAGCATGATGAGTGGATTTAGGTACGACGATTCTAAGTGAAATAAGTCACACAGAAAAGGACACTTCTTATAAGGTATCACTTATAGAGGGAATGTAAAAACCGTTATACTTGAATATATTACAAAACAGAACACAGTCACACATGCAGAAAACACACTATGGCTGCTTAACGGGAAAGGTGAGGTGGGGTGATACATAAAACAAGGGATTCAAATTAACTCAGATACCGTTCCATAAACCCAATATGTAATAGACAAGACCTACTCCTTGCTCAGAGAACAGGACTCAACAGGCCCTATTCACCGCACAAGAATATATCTGACTAGTAATAATTTTAAAACCTATGTATTGATATCTCTCTGTTAGTGTGTCCAGTGGGTGTAAAGTGGCATAAACACAGCAGTGAAAAGCAGCTAAACCCCATTATAAAAATAAATTACTTTTAAAAAACCATGAAACAAAGACAGTGAAAGAGAGAGAAATTCTTACACAATGCGTTCAGGTGCTGTGATGCAACCTGGATTGATCATATCTAGACCCAGAGCTGGATGAGACATAAGGGTGGACACTTTTGGAGCTGAGAGGTTTGGTGAGGTTGGGTGAGAAAACGCAGACCCTTTAAATTAATACTGCGTGGTACCCATCGTATGGGTCCCAAATCTCCAGGTTCAAGGGCATCTTCCTACATCGAAAACATGCATGAGAAACCCAGAAGATGGTACACCATGTGATGGGGACAGGTTTCTAAAACGCACCTCATTTCTCATCTCCTTGTGCCCGGGTTCGCCATTCCAGCCGCCTTACTAGCAATCTCCCTACTTGGAGCATCAGCACCTTTAACCTCCTGTTCCGTACAGGCTTTCAATTTGTCCTGAGGATGAAAGGGAAGACAGGGAACCAATGAGAGCCTAGCTCTTGGTGTTGGGACAGGCACAGGTCACTCTACTTTCCCATCAGAAAGAAGAATTAACCACAGGCTCAGCCTGCCCCCCGGAACCAGAACAGAGCCTGAAGTCATCCTGCACTTTTGCGGCCAGCTCCCAAATACGCGAGTTGTAAAATGGAGGTTCAGGGCACTGCAATTCACAAACCTGCAGTGTTATAAATGATAACTCTCGTCCACAAATATATTGAGGGAAGGCAAAGAAGAGGATTTGAAATCAAGGCAGAATTGCAGGAAACAGATTTCAGGAGGTAGATTCGGATCACCTTTAAAGCACATGAAAAGCGGAAAAACGTTGACAATGATGCCCTAGGCCAAAAAGGGCTTATGCGTTTTTTCCTGAATATATTCAGGAAAAAACGCATACGCCGTTTTTGGCCAACCAAGCAACCTGGAAAGGCAAATCAGCGCTACAGAGAAGTCTCGCTTCCCATCGGTCAAAAGGGCCATGCTGAAAAAAGTGTCAAAACCAGAAATGCAGGACAGGCCATGGAGAAATGGGAGCCTTGCTACACTGATGGGCGGGATGTAAATTGCCAACAACCACTCTGGAGAAGTGTACGGTGTGTCCTGAAACATCTAAAAAACACAGCTTAGAGAGCATAGGGCACTTCCACTCATGGGGGTATAAATTGGGAAAATGAAAAATCAGCAAGACACAAGCACCCCAAAGTTGAGGGCTGCTCTGTTGACAAGGACCTCCACTTCATTCCACCTTCAATATCCCAGGAAAGAGAAAAATGGATAAAGAAGTTGTGGTCCTTATGTACAATGGAATATCACTCAGCCATGAAATCAATGTCATAAGGCTAGTAGCAGCATGATGAGTGGATTTAGGTACGACGATTCTAAGTGAAATAAGTCACACAGAAAAGGACACTTCTCATAAGGTATCACTTATAGAGGGAATGTAAAAACCGTTACACTTGAACTGAATTACCAAACAGAACAGAGTCACACATGCAGAAAACACACTATGGCTGCTTAACGGGAAAGGTGAGGTGGGGTGATACATAAAACAAGGGTTTCAAATTAGCTCAGATACCGTTCCATAAACCCAATATGTAATAGACAAGACCTACTCCTTGCTCAGAGAACTGGACTCAACACGCCCTATTCACCGCACAAGAATATATCTGACTAGTAATAATCTTAAAACCTATGTATTGATATCTCTCTGTTAGTGTGTCAAGTGGGTGTAAAGCGGCATAAACACAGCCGTGAAAAGCAGCTAAACCCCATTATAAAAATAAATTACTTCGAAAAACCCATGAAACAAAGACAGTGAAAGAGAGAGAAATTCTTACACAATGAGTTCAGGGGCTGTGATGCAACCTGGAATGACCATATCTAGACCCACAGCTGGATGAGACATAAGGGTGGACACTCTTGCGTCTGAGAGGTTTGGTGAGGTTGGATAAGCAAACGCAGACCCTTTAAAGTAATACTGCATGGTACCCATCGCATGGGTCCCAAATCTCCAGGTTCAAGGGCATCTTCCTACATCGAAAACATGCATGAGAAACCCAGAAGATGGTACACCGTGTGATGGGGAAAGGTTTCTAAAACGCACCTCATTTCTCATCTCCTTGTGCCCGGGTTCGCCATTCCAGCCGCTTTACTAGCAATCTCCCTACTTGGAGCATCAGCACCTTTAACCTCCTGTTCCGTACAGGTTGCAATTTGTACTGAGAATGAACGGGAAGAGGGGGAACCAATGAGAGACTAGATCTAGGTGTTGGGACAAGCAGAGGTCACTCTATTTTCCCTTCAGAAAGAAGAATTAACCCCAGGCTCAACCTGCCCCCCGGAAGTAGAACAGGGCCTGAAGCAATCCTGCGCTTTTGTTTCCAACTCCCAAAAAAGCGAGTTGAAAAATGGAGCTCAGGGACACTGCAATTCACAAACCTGCAGAGTTAACAATGATAACTCTCGTCCACAAATATATTGAGGGAAGGCAACGAAGAGGATTTGAAAGCAAGGCAGAATTTCAGAAACAGACTTAAGGAGGTAGTTTCGAATCGCCTTTAAAGCAGACGAAAAGCGGCAAAACGTTGACAATGATACCCTTGGCCAAAAAGGGCGTATGCGTTTTTTCCTGAATATATTCAGGAAAAAACGCATACGCCCTTTTTGGCCAACCAAGCAACCTGGAAAGGCAAATCAGCGCTACAAAGAAGTCTCGCTTCCCATCGGTCAAAAGGGCCATGTTGAAAAAAGTGTCAAAACCAGAAATGCAGGACAGGCCATGGAGAAATGGGAGCCTTGCTACACTGATGGGCCGGATGTAAATTGCCAACAGCCACTCTGGAGAAGTGTACGGTGTGTCCTGAAACATCTAAAAAACACAGCTTAGAGAGCATAGGTCACTTCCACTCATGGGCGTATAACTTGGGAAAACTAAAAATCAGCAAGACACAGGCACACCAAAGTTTAGGGCTGCTCTGTTGACAAGTACCTCCTCTTCATTACACCTTAAATATCCCAGGAAATAGGAAAATGGATAACGATGTTGTGGTCCTTATGTACAATGGAATATCACTCAGCCATGAAATCAATGTCATAAGGCTATTAGCAGCATGATGAGTGAATTTATGTTCGACGATTCTAAGTGAAATAAGTCACACAGAAAAAGACACTTATCATAAGATATCACTTATAGAGGGAATGTAAAAACTGTTACACTTGAACTGAATTACAAAACAGAACAGAGTCACACATTTAGAAAACACACTATGGCTGCTTAACGGGAAAGGTGAGGTGGGGTGATGCATAAAACAAGGGTTTCATATTAGCTCAAATACCGATCCATAAACCCAATATGTAATAGACAAGACCTACTCCTTGCTCAGTGAAGTGGATGCAACACCCCCTATTCAACGAACAAGAATATATCTGACTAGTAAAAATCTTAAAACCTATGTATTGATTTCTCTCTGTAAGTGAATCAAGTGGCTGTAAAGGGACATAAACACAGCAGTGAAAATCAGGTAAACCCCATTATAAAAATAAATTACTTTAAAATCCCAAAAAACAAAGACAGTGATAGAGGGAGAAATTTTTACATAATTCGTTCCGGGGCTGTGATGCAACCTGGTGTGACCATATCTAGACCCACAGCTGGATGAGAAATAAAGCTGGACACTCTTGGGGCTGAAGGTCTCTTTCCCTATTTACCAGATTGGGAACGTAGAAAGGCTGCCACCCTCTGGCCGTTACCTGCAAAAGCAGCTTTAAAACCTGTGCTAATGGTCACTTCATATGAACAAGTACTTCAGGGCTGTAAATGAAACGTGCCCTCAAAATGTCTTGAGGGAGGTAATGGCCAAAAATTTTCAAAATGTGACACTTACTTTAAGAAAACACTTTGAAGAACTAAGCTGTAATCACAGTTTGATAAATAAAAAGGGCATGCTTTAAAGCTCAATTTCAACAGATTATGGGACACATGCAAATTCAACCACAGATAGGTATCAGCTCGCACCTGTTAGAATAACCATCAGCAAGAAAACTACAAACAATAAATATTGAAGGTGTTTTGGAGAAATGCATACCCTCAATTTTAAGTGGGACGTAACCTGGAAAGAGCCACTAATGAGAACTGAATGGTGGTGCCTTTAAAACATACACACTGAGCTACCATATGATACAGCAAGCCCACTCCTTGGCCTATAACATAAGAAGATATAACTGGAAAGACACAGGCAAGCAAATGTGCATTGCAGCAGTATTACAATAGCCAAGACATGGAGGCAACCAGAAAGTCCATCAAGAGGTGCGTGGCCAAAGAAGAACTGGTACACGTACAGATGGAATATTAGCCAGGGAAAAAAATGAAACAATGCCATTTGCAGCACCATGTATGATTCTTGAGGTAATCAGGCAAATTGTACTAAGTCAGAAAGCAAAAGACACATATCCTATAATATCACTTATAGGTCTTAGCTAAAAATTGATACCAATGAAGATATTTCCACAGAGAAATGCAATCACAGATTCATTAAACAAACTTATGGTTCACCAAATGGAAAGGTGTGAGGATTGGATACATTAGGATATTGGGGTTAAGATAGATATAGAAACACATGTGAAATATGTAATCACCAAAGACCTACATAATACCAAGACAAGACTACTCAACATCGTGTCATAACCTACATGGGAAAATGATCCAAAGAAGAATAGATATATGTATATGTTTAAAAGAACCACATCTTTCACACCTAGAAGAAACAAAACATTTTAATTAAATTTGCTCTGACAAAAAATAAAAATTAAATTAAAAAAAGAACAAGAAGTAATGAGACATAAACTTAAGGGGCTATTTGCTGGCACATTGCATTCTAATTTACAACCAGAACATGACTTCCATTAAGGCTCTGTCATCACTAATAAAGCAGCTTTATAAGCAATGTTGAAGGTAGCTTAAAAGAAGTCTCACTAATTATTGATAGTAACAAGGAAACAAAGAAAAGTAAAAATCTCACTGCAAAAAGTATACATAGGGTAAGGATAGTAGATCAAACACTTATTAAACTTCTGTAAAGAATAAAAGACAACAGTAGTATGTTTTTTTAAAAAGAGAGGGCCCAAATAAATCTGAAATGAAAGAGATGATGTTGCAACGGACACCACAGAAATACAAAGTATCCTAAGATACACACAGGGTAACTCAGGGCTCAGACTGGACAGAGCCCACTCTCCAGTCCCCTGTACATGACTTACAGGAGCCTCAGGAACTGAGGAGGGGGTCCCTGAGGAGAGGCTCAAGATAGAATATGGTAGACATTAACATGACTGCATTCATCTTAAACATGCCTGAACTACATTCACACGAGATGATTTTGTCCTGTATGTACATCGGCACCTCTAGTTGGAACTGCAGATCTTTGGCTTCAACACCTCTACTGACAACATTAGCGTCACCTGCTGTGGACCGTCTCCTATAGGATTTCTAGAATCACAAAACATCGAAGCTTCACAGGACCCAGAGTCTGTGCAACTCCACACAGAGTCTCAGAGTCTCAACTCCACTCAGATACTCCACTCTTGGAGGGCACACACAAAGTAGTGTGCACATCAGGACCCAGGGGAAGGAGCAGTGACCCTGTAGGAGAATGACCAGAACTACCTGCTACTTTTAGAGGGTCTCCTGCAGAGGCAGGTGGTGGCTGTGGCTGTGGCTCACCGTGAGGACAACGACACTGACAGCAGAAGTTCTGGGAAATACTCCTTGGTGTGAGCCCTCCCAGAGTCCGCCATTAGCCCCACCAAGAGCAAGGTAGGCTCCAGGGCTGGGTCGCCTCAGGCCAAACAACCAACAGGGAGGGAACCCAGCCCCATGCATCAGCAGACAAGCAGATTAAACTTTTTATTAAAGTTTTATTTAATCCGTAGACAAGCGGATTAAAGCTCTGCCCACCAAAGCAACACCCAGCTCTACCCACCACCAGTCCTTCCCATCAGGAAGCTTGCACAAGCCTCTAAGATAGAATCATCCACCAGAGAGCAGACAGCAGAAGCAAGAAGAACTACAATTCTGCAGCCTGTGGAAGGAAAACCACATTCACAGAAAGATAGACAAAATGAAAAGGCAGAGGACTTTATACCAGATCAAGGAACAAGATAAAACCCCAGAAAAAAAAAAACAAAATGAGGTGGAGATAGGGAACCTTCCAGAAAAAAAATTCAGAATAATGATAGTGAAGTTGAGCCAAGACCTTGGAAAAAGAAAGGAGGCAAAGATCGAGAAGATGCAAGAAATGTTTAACAAAGACCTAGAAGAATTAAGGAACAAACACCTAGAAGAATTAAAGAACAAACAAACAGAGGTGAACAATGGAATAACTGAAATGAAAAATACACTAGAAGGAATCAGTAGCAGAATAACTGTGGCAGAAGAACGGATAAGTGACCTGGAAGACAGAAAGGTGGAAATCACTGCCATGGAACAGAATAAAGAAAAAGAATGAAAATAAACGAAGACACCCCAAGAGTCCTCTGGGACAACATTAAACGCAACAACATTCGCATTATAGGGGTCCCAGAAGGAGAAGAGAGAGAGAAAGGACCCGAGAATATATTTGAAGAGATTATGGTCAAAAACTTCCCTAGCATGGGAAAAGAAATAGCCACCCAAGTCCAGAAGCACAGAGTGTCCCAGGCAGGATAAACCAAAGGAGAAAAATGACAAGACACATAGTAATCAAATTGACAAAAATTAACGACAAAGAAAAATGATTGAAAGCAGCAAGGGAAAAATGACAAATAACATACAAGGGAACTCCCATAAGGATAACAACTGATTTCTCAGCAGAAAATCTACAAGCCAGAAGGAAGTGGCATGATAAATTTAAAGTGATGAAAGGGAAGAACCTACAACCAAGAGTACTCCACCCTGCAAAGAGCTCATTCAGATTTGATGGAGAAATCAAAAGCCTTACAGACAAGCAAAAGCTAAGAGAATTCAGCACCATGAAACCAGCTCTACACCAAATGCTAAAGGAACTTCTCTAAGTGGGAAACACAAGAGAAGAAAAGGACCCACCAAGACAAACCCATAACAATTAAGAAAATAGTAGTAGGAACATACATATCGATAATTACCTTAAACGTGAATGCACTACATGTTCCAACCAAAAGACACAGGCTCGCTGAATGGATACAAAAACAAGACCCATATATATGCTGTCTACAAGAGATCCATTTCAGACCTAGGGACACATACAGACTCAAAGTGAGGCGATGGAAAAATATATTCTATGCAAATGAAAATCAAAAGAAAGCTGGAGTAGCAATACTCATATCAGATAAAATAGACTTTAAAATAAAGAATGTTACAAGAGACAAGGAAAGGCACTACATAATGGTCAGGGGATCAATCCAAGAAGAAGATATAACAATTATAAATATATATGTACCCAAAATAGGAGCAGCTCAATGTATAAGGCAACTGCTAACAGCTATAAAAGAGGAAATCGACAGTAACACAATAATAGCGGGGGACTTTAACAGCTCACTTACACCAGTGGAGATCAGCCAGACAGAAAATTAATAAGGAAACACAAGCTTTAAATGACACAATAGACCAGATAGAGTTAATTGATATTTATAGGACATTCCATCCAAAAACAGCAGATTACACGTTCTTCTCAACTGCACACGGAACATTCTCCAGGATAGATCACATCTTGGGTCACAGATAAAGCCTCAGTAAATTTAAGAAAACTGAAATCATATCAAGCAGCTGTTCCGACCACAATGCTATGAGATTAGAAATCAATTACACGGAAAAAACCGTAAAAAACACAAACACATGGAGGCTAAACAATACGTTACTAAATAACCAAGAGATCACTGAAGAAATCAAAGAGGAAATCAAAAACTACCTAGAGACAAATGACAACAAAAACACGATGATCCAAAACCTATGGGATGCAGCAAAAGGAGTTCTAAGAGGGAAGTTTATAGCAATACAAGCCTACCTCAAGAAACAAGAAAAATCTCAAATAAACAATCTAACCTTACACCTAGAGGAACTAGAGAAAGAAGAACAAAACCCAAAGTTAGTAGAAGGAAAGAAATCATAAAGATCAGAGCAGAAATAAATGAAATAGAAACAAAGAAAACGAAAGCAAAGATCAATAAAACTAAAAGCTGGTTCTTTGAGAAGATAAGCAAAAATGATCAACCTTTAGCCGGACTCCAGAAAAAGAGGGAGAGGACGCAAATCAACAAAATTAGAAGTGAAAAAGCAGAAGTTATAACAGACACCACAGGAATACAAAGCATCCTAAGAGACTACTACAAGCAACTCTAGGCCAATAAAATGGACAATCTGGAAGAAATGGACAAATTCTTAGAAAGGGATAACCTTCTAAGACTGAACCAGGAAGAAATAGAAAATATGAACAAACCTATCACAAGCAATGAAATTGAAACTGTGATTAAAAATCTTCCAACAAACAAAAGTCCAGAACCAGATGGCATCACAGGTGAATTCTATCAAACATTTAGAGCAGAGCTAACACCCAACCTTCTCAAATTCTTCAAAACAATTGCAGGGGAAGGAACACTCCCAAACTCATTCTATGAGACCACCATCACCCTGATACCAAAATCAGACAGAGATACTACAAGGAAAGAAAATTATAGACCAATATCACTGATGAATATAGATGTAAAAATCCTCAACAAAATACTAGCAAACAGAATCGAACAACACATGAAAAGGATCATACACCATGATCAAGTGGGGTTTATCCCAGGGATGCGAGGATTCTTCAATATACACAAATCAATGTGATACACCATATTAACAAATTGTAGAATAAAAGCATATGATCATCTCAATAGATAAAGGAAAAGATTTTGAGAAAATTCAACACTCATTTACGATAAAAACCCTGCAGAGTGTGGGCATAGAGGGAAACTACCTCAACATAATAAAGGCCATATATGACAAACGCACAGCAAACAACATTCTCAATGGTGAAAAACTGAAAGCGTTTCCTCTAAGATCAGGAACAAGACGAGGATGTCCACTCTCACCACTGCTATTCAACATAGTTTTGGAAGTCCTAGCCATGGCAATCAGAGAAGAAAAAGAAATAAAAGGAATACAAAAAGGAAAAGAAGAAGTAAAATTGTCACTGTTTGCAGATGACATGATATCATAGATAGAGAATCCTAAAGATGCCACCAGAAAACCACTGGAGCTAATCAATGAATTTGGTAAAGTTGCAGGATACAAAATTAATGCACAGAAATTGCTTGCATTCCTATACACTAACAATGAAAGATCAGAAAGAGAAATTAAGGAAACAATCCCATTACCACTGCAACAAAAAGAATAAAATACCTAGGAATAAACCTACCTAAGGAAGTAAAAGACCTGTACTCAGAAAACTATAAGACACTGATGAAAGAAATCAAAGATGATATAAACAGATGGAGACATATACCATGTTCTCGGATTAGAAGAATCAATATTGTGAAAATGACTATACTACCCAAAGCAATCTACAGATTCAATGCAATCCCGATCAAAATACCTTTGGCATTTTCTACAGAACAAGAAAAAAAAATCTTAAAATTTGTAGGGAGACACAAAAGACCCTGGATAGCCAAAGCAGTCTTGAGGGGGGAAAAAAAAGAGCTGGAGGAATCAGACTTCCAGACTTCAGACTATATTGCAAAGCTACAGTAATCAAGATAATATGGTACTGACACAAGAACAGAAATATAGGTCAATAGAGCAGGATAGAAAGCACAGAGATAAACCCACGTACCTATGGTTCACTAATCTATGACAAAGGAGGCAAGGGTATACAATGGAGAAAAGACAGTGTCTTCAGCAAGTGGTGCTGGGAAAACTGGACAGTTACATGTAAAAGAATGAAATTAGTACACACCCTAACACCATACACAAAAATAAACTCAAAATGGATTAGAGACCTAAATATAAGACCAGCCACTATAAAACTCTTAGAGGAAAACATAAGCAGAACAGTCTATGACATAAATCACAGCAAGATCCTTTTTGACCCACCTCCTAGAGAAATGGAAATAAAAACAAAAATAAAAAAATGGGACCGAATGAAACATAAATTCTTTTGCACAGCAAAGGAAAACATAAGCAAGATGAAAAGACAACCATCAGAATGGGAGAAAATATTTTCAAATGAAGCAAATGGCAAAGGATTAATCTCCAAAAAGCAGCTCATGTAGCTCAATATCACAAAACCAAACAACCCAATCCAAAAATGGGCAGAAGACCTAAATAGACATTTCTCCAAAGAAGATATACAGGTTGCCAACAAACACATGAAAGGATGCTGAACATCACTAATCATTAGAGAAATGCAAATCAAAACTACAGTGAGGTGTCACCTCACACCAGTCAGAATGGCCATCATCAAAAAATCTACCAACAATAAATGCTGGAGAGGCATTTATTGGAGCAAAGGGAACCCTCTTGCACTGTTGGTGGGAATGTAAATTGATATAGCCACTAGGGAGAACGGTATGGGTGTTCCTTAAAAACTAAAAGTAGAACTACCATACAACCCAGCAAACCCACTCCTGGACATTTACCCTGAGAAAACCATAATTCAAAAAGAGTCATGTACCACAATGTTCACTGTAGCTCTATTTACAATAGCCAGGACATGGAAGCAACCTAAGTGTCCATCAACAGATAAATGGATAAGGAAGATGTGGCACAAATATACAATGGAACATTATTCAGCCATAAAAAGAAACGAAATTGAGTTACTTTTAGTGAGGTGGATGGATCTAGAGTCTGTCCTACAGAGTGAAGTAAGTCAGAAAGAGAAAAACAAATACCGTATGCTAACACATATATATGGAATCTTAAAAAAAAGTTTATGAAGAACCTAGGGGCAGGAAAGGATTAAGGACACAGACGTAGAGAAAGGACTTGAGGACATGGGGAGAGGGAAGGGTAAGCTGGGACAAAGTGAGAGAGTGGTATGGACATATATACACTACCAAATGTAAAATTGATAGCTACTGGGAAGCAGCCACATAGCACAGGGAGATCAGCTCTGTGCTTTGTGACCACCTAAAAGGGTGGGATAAGGGAGTGAGAGGGAGTTGCAAGAGGGAGGGGATATGGTGTTATATGTATACGCACAGCTGATTCACTTTTTTATACAGCAGAAACTAACACACAATTGTAAAGCAATTATACTCCAATAAAGATGTAAAAGAAAAAAAAAAGCCCAGAGATAAACCTACACACCTATGGCCCACTAATCTATGACAAAGGAGGCAAGGGTATACAAAGGAGAAAAGACAGTCTCTTCAATAAGTGGTGCTGGGAAAAATGGACAGCTACATGTAAAAGAATGAAATTAGAACACTCCCTAACACCATACACAAAAAATAAACTCAAAATGGATTAGAGACCGAAATGTAAGACCGGACACTATAAAACTCTTAGAGGAAAACATAGGAAGAATACTCTTTGACATAAATCACAGCAAGATCTTTTTTGATCCACCTCCTAGAGTAATGGAATAAAAAAAAAATAAACATATGGGAGCAAATGAAACCTAAAAGCTTTTGCAAAGCAAAGGAAACTACAAACAAGACGAAAAGACAACCCTCACAATGGGAGAAAATATTTGCAAACGAATCAATGGACAAAGGATTAATCTCCAATGTATATAAACAGCTCATGCAGCTCAACAGTAAAAAAACAAACAACCCAATCCAAAAATGGGCAGATGACGTAAATAGACATTTGTCCCAAGAAGACATACAGATGACCAAGAAGCACATGAAAAGCTGCTCAACATCACTAATTATTAGAGAAATATAAACCAAAACTACAATGAGGTATCGCCTCACACGAGTTAGAATGGGCATCATCAGAAAATCTACAAGCAACAAATGCTGGAGAGGGTGTGGAGAAAAGGGAACCCTCTTACACTATTTGTGGGAATGTAAATTGATACAGTCACGATGGAGAACAGTATGGAGGTTCCTTAAAAAACTAAAAATAGAATTACCATATGACCCAGCAATCCCACTACTGGCCATATACCCAGAGAAAACCATAATTCAAAAAGACATATTCACCACAATATTCATTGCAGCACTATTTACAATAGCCAGGTCATGGAAGCAACCTAAATGCCCATAGACAGACGAACAGAAAAGATGTGCTACATATATAAAATGGAATATTACTCAGCCATAAAAAGGAATGAAATTGGGTCATTTGTAGAGACGTGGATAGATCTAGAGACTGTCATACAGAGTGAAGTAAGTCAGAAAGAGAAAAACAAATATCGTATATTAACGCATACATGTGGAACCTAGAAAAATGGTAAAGATGAACCGGTTTGCAAGGCAGAAATAGAGACACAGATGTAGAGAACAAATGTATGGACACCAAGGGGGGAAAGTGGCAGGGTGGTGGTGGTGGGATGAATTGCGAGCCTGGGATTGACATATATACACTTATATGTATAAAATAGGTTACCAATAAGAGCCTGCTGTATAAAAAAATGAATAAAATAAATTCAAAAATTAAAAAATAAGTAATACTTAAAAAAATAAAACAGAAAAAAAGTTCTGTCCTTCCCATAGACGTATTTATATGAATGAATTATTTCCATGCTTATATCCATAAATACAAAAAGAGGAATAAAACTTACCTTGAACCAAAAAAGAAAAAAAAAAAAAAAAAAACAGAACCCACTGGTCATACAGAGGAAAACCCTATCAGGGCACTTGCTCCAGGGGTAAACAATTCTGAAGTTGGTCACAGGTGGGGAATCATCTCCCATGCAGCCAGCAGCCCCCACACGAGGAGCGTCCTCATTGCAAAGCTGGGGGACCGTGAGGAGGCGTCTCTGAGTAAACGTGAGCTGAGCCCCAGGCCAGCTGCTGCTGAACTTTTCCCACCCTTCCCAGGTAAAACACCTGAATGTGTGCAAAGACTTTAAAAACTAGAGGAAGGGGCTTGGAGTCACACCAGCGACAGCACGCAGGCCGACTTGGTGCCTGCAGGCCAGCCAGGATGGTCCTGGCCCCGGGCGCTCGTCTGGAAGCTTTCCATTTCCCTGCCTGAGGTACCCCTCCTGTCCCGGCCCCCACTGCTTTTTTCCTTCCTCACCTCTGCCCGGGGAGAAATTCCAGCAGCAAGTATGGGTGACACATCCTCTTCTTTAGCAGGTGGCAGCCCGGCAACTCCTGCAGAAAGTCCAGCAGAGCCCCAGTCACACTGGGCCACTCATAGAGCCGTGGGCCCTACTCCCTCCCACCAGCCCAACCCCAAGACTGCTGACGGGGCAGAGAATATGGCGTCAGGCACAGCTGCAGAGGCTTTTGCTGCCTGGAGGGGTGTTTATATTGACCTCAACCCAGGCACACCTGGGAAGGGCTGGCCGGCCGGGTCAGGCTGCCCAGGTCAGCCAATCCTCGCCCCTCAGGGGCTCAGAGTTGCAGAAAATGGGCCTTGCTGCACCGGCCAGATCCAAGGAACAGGTGTAGGGTCCCGAGAGTCAGGATAGATAAGGGGCGGCAGCCCTGGCTTGTTTTCGAATCATTTTATCTGGTCCATGAGTGGGAGACAACTTCAAGAAGACCCTCTGCTAATGAGAGGAACCCAGGAGTCAGGGAGAGGAGGGGTGGTGGGTGGAGACAGAGGCCTGGTGCCCCGGCTGCAGTGGAAGCCCCTGGAAGACCAGGCAGAGGGAGGCCGCACAGAGTGAAGCCTAGGGTCACAGACCTGTTGGAGCTGCTGTTTGTTAGTTCAAGCTCTGCTCTGAGGTGCTCTGTGTCAGCTCTGAGTGACAGGGGTGCTGGGGGTGCTCTGCAATGAGGGCTATGTGCACGGTTCCTGTGTGCCCAGCCCTGCCGGGGTACCTGTCCACGGGAGCTCCATATCCAGGGAGGGGCCTGCCCACGAGAGCCCCGTGGGCTGCTGCGTACCTGCCCAGGTGAGCTCCATATCCTGGGAGGGGCCTGACCACAAGAGCCCCGTGGGCTGCTGGGGACCTGCTAGAGGACGCCAGGACAGTCAGTGAAGCCACAGAGGATATACATCTAGTAGTTCCTAATTCCTACACCCTGCTGGTCATTCTACCATCCACCAGGACATGGCATTCTGTATTAGACTTCAATGATGCCTTCTTCTGTATTCCATTAGTCCCAGAGTCACAAGAAATTTTGGCTGTGAGTGGCAGGACTCAACCTACAACAAAAACAATACTGCTGGGCCGTCCTGCCCCAGGGGTTCAAAAATTCCCACACCATCTTTGGGGAAACGTTAGCTAAAGACCTAAAAGATCTACCTCTGGAGAAGGGAACCCTCCTTCAATATGCAGATGACATTCTGATCACCAGCCCGACTAAGGAGGCCTCTGAACTACCTAGCCAATAAAAGATAGAAGGTGTCCAAGGAAAAGGCTCAAATATCACAAACTAAGGTGGCCTTCCTGGGCTTCATTCACACAGAAGGTCGGAGAAGCCCACCCCAGGAAAGGGAAGAAGCCATTTGCAGCCTCACCTTTCCTGAAACTAGAAGACAGCTTAGGGGTTCCTGGGGAGACCGGGGTTTGCTGCATCTGGATCCCTAACTACAGTCTAATAGCTGGGCCTCTATATGAAACACTGAAAGGAAAAGATGATGATCCTTTTGAATAGAATCCAGAAGCGGCCTTTCAAGAATGGAAAGAGCAGTCAATTCAGACCCTGGCCCTGGACCTCCCTAAGTTAGCTAAACCCTTTGACCTTTACATTCCTGGTCCAAGGCGAATCGCCCTTGGAGTATTAGTGCAAAAACTGGGACCACTTGAAATGGAACAATGCAAGAATGCCCTCCAGGCATTGGCCAGCCACCCCATCCGACCAGGATACTGGGGGTATCTAAAAACCTGGAAATCAGCAGCCCACAAGGCCAGCTCCCTCCTAAGGGAAAAGGACGCCACTTGGTGATCCTAACCACCCACCATGCCCTGAAGTTGCAGGGATTGCTCCGTGGGCACAATGACCTCGAGTGAGGAGGCCCTCCAACACCAACCTCCAGAGAGACAACCTGGGGCAATGGGCCCCCATGACGACTCGTGTGACCATCACTTGACCTGGAGCTTCTCTCAGAAAACAACAAGAGTGTGCCCCAAAAGAGCAGACTATTGCTTACAGGACTTACTGCACCCAGAGCGGAGCTAATAAACTTGGCAGGGGAACCGTAAATAACGCTGCCACCATAGAAAAGCCTACAGACACCGCAGTGACGGCGGCCAATGAGACCGGCTGTACTCCTGGCTACTTCAAAAGGCCGTTGACTGAGTGGCCGTCATGGTCCTGGATCACCACCGGCCCTGGACTGTCTGGGAGTTGAGCAAGCAGGGCTCTGACACCTGGTGCTGTTTGTACGTTAATTCAGTGGCCTAACTGAAGAAAGCACAGACTACTGGTCAGAGCATCTAGGCTGGCAGAAACCATCAGCCTAAGGGGGCCGAACCAATGTGGAGCAGGGTAAAACCGCCCACCCCCCCAGCGTCTCTGCACATCTCTTTCCTGGACCCTTAAAGGTCATTAGAATCTATAAAACTTCCAATGCTGGTGCTCAGGCAGACGAGCAGTGAGGGAGGAGGCCTGCGGACAATCAACCTCACCTGGAGGCTGCTGGGGAGAAGTCCTGCCCCTCCCCCCGGGTATGAGGACACCCAACTCAGCATGAAGCATTTACAGAAGACGTGTCTGCACCCTCAGCGCCCCAAGAATGAGGAATGGGACAAAAGGCAGAGGAGGGCTTTGTCACTGGCAAAGCCCATTAAAAATTCCTGGGAGATAAAAATAGAATCTGGGCAATAAAATAAAGTCTAACCATTTTTTCCTTTGTGCTTTGTCTAATTTCACTTGCTCCTAGGTTTCCACATGCAGAGGTCCCACACCCGACACTTCAGACCCGATTTCCTAGTGCAAAATGGCTGGGCCGACACCTCAGCTCGTGGGGCCCCGTGCAGACTCTGCGACATAGGAGCCTGAGCTCCAGCCAACCTGGCCCTCGAGAGCTCCGCCCCCTCCCTCCCGCTGATGCTGACAGGATCCCTACACAGCAGCCCGGCCCACAACCCGCAGGGGAGCACACACTCTCACCTCTCCATTCTCTGATCAAAATATAAAGTTTTCCTTTGCTTCTGAACCAAAGTCAGTCTCGATCTGTTGGCTCCAATGACACTGGGCAGGGAGACCCTTGTTGGGGCCCACTCTGCAGGATCAGTAACAGAATTTGAGAACATTGTAACTTCAATGAACAGATGTGTGAGCCAAACTGTAATTAACATAGAGCAGTGTATAAGGCTCGTGTAAAATAAGATGTTTCTAACACTTCCATTTGATATTTCCATCACTTTATTATAAGCAAGTTCAGTGGAGGGGTTTGTCTTATTTGTCAGGTCAACAGTAGAGAAATGCAGTGATTTCTTTCCAAGGATGTACATCTAATAATCTTGGTTGAAGTTTCAACCTTGTTTGGAATGATTGTCCATTGAAAATGATACCTCTCTTTCAGCTCCTAGATTTCTGAGAAGTATAAAATCTTATATTTTTTATTACCAAAGGGGAAAGGTGGGAGGAGGGATAAATTAACAGTTTCAGATTAACATATACACACTGCTATGTATAAAATATATCATCAACAAGGAACTACTGTATAGCACAGGGAACTATACTCAATATTTTGTAATGACCCCTGAGGGGAAATAACCTGAAAAACAATAGATATCTATATCGACATCATCTATCAACTACAGATAAAATGGAAACTAAAGGAGGCCGATGGTGAGCGTTTCTGAACCTAAAGACTTCAATCATCTAAAGTTCGGACTCTGCCTACGGCCCAAGTCCCTTAATGAACACACATGTACCAGTAGCTTAAAAATTCCCCAGATTGGAGTTCGGGGAGACACTGATTTGGAAAAATCCCTTGTGTTCTCCTTACATACACGGGACCTTTCCTACAGCTAAAACATGCCTGTGACACCCAGAAGATGGAACACGGTTGGATCAGGAAGATTTTGGAAAAGGCACCAAAACGCCTAATTTCCTGGTTGTTGGGTTCACCCCTCCAGCCTTTTTCCTTAAAATCTCCCCACTTGAGGATGTCAGCACCTTCAACATCCAGTTGCACAGAAATCGGAATTTGTCCAAAGGAAGAAGGGGAAGGGGGAGAAACAAGGAGAGCCAAGCCCTAGATGTTCGGAGAGGCACATGTCACTCTACTTTCCAGTCAGGAAGAAGAATTAAGCAAAGGCTTAGCCTGCCACCGGGAACCAGAGTAGGGCCAGAAGCAAATGAGAGTTTCTGCGGAAAGCTCCCAAAAAAGCGAGTTGAAAAATGGAGCTCAGGGGCACTGCAATTCGCAAATATGCAGAGTTATAAATGATAACTCTCGTCCACAAATATATTGAGGGAAGGCAACGAAGAGGATTTGAAATCAAGGCAGAATTGCAGGAAACAGATTTCAGGAGTTAGATTTGAATCACCCCTAAAGCACATGAAAAACATCAAAACGTCGACAATGATGCACTTGGCCAAAAAGAGCATATGCGTTTTTTTCTGAATGAATTCAGGAAAAAACCCATAGGCCCTTTGTGGCCAACCAAGCAAGCCGGAAATGCAATTCAGCACTACAAAGAAGTCTGACTTCCCATCGGTCAAAATGGCCTTGCTAAAAAAGTGTAAAAACAAGAAATGCAGGAGAGGCCAGGGAGGAACGGGAGCCTTGTTACACTGATGGGTGGGGTATAAATTGCCAATGATGACTCTGGAGAAGGGTATGGTGTTTCCTAAAACATCTAAAAAACACAGCTAGAGAGAAAGGGGCACATCGACTCATGGGCGTATAAATTGGGAAAACTAAAAATCAGCAAAACACAGGCACCCCAAACATTAGGGCTGCTCTGTAGACAAGAACCTCCACTTAATTCCACCTTAAATATCCAAGGAAAGAGAAAAATGGATAAAGAAGTTGTGGTCCATATGTACAATTGTATATCACTCGGGCGTGAGATAAATATTATAAGGCTGGTAGCAGCATGATGAGTGGATTTAGGTAGGACTATTCTAACTGAAATAAGTCACACAGAAAAAGACACTTATCATAAGATATCACTAACAGAGGGAATGTAAAAACTGCTACACTTGAACGGAATAACAAAACAGAACAGAGTCACACATTAAGAAAACATACTATGGTTGCTTAACGGGAAAGGTGAGGTGGGGTGATGCATAAAACAAGGATTTCAAATTAGCTCAGATAACGTTCCATAAATCCAATATGTAATAGACAAGACCTACTCCTTGCTCAGTGAACTGGACTCAACACCCCCTATTCACCGCTCAAGAACATATATGACTAGTAAGAATCGTAAAACCTATGTACTGATATCTCTCTGGAAGTGAGTCAAGTGGGTGTAAAGCGGCATAAACACAGCCGTGAAAAGCAGCTAAACCCCATTATAAAAATAAATTACTTTTAAAAACCCGTGAAATGAAGACAGTGAAAGAGAGAGAAATTCTTACAAAATTCGTTCAGGGGCTGTGATGCCACCTGGATTGACCATATCTAGACCCACAGCTGGATGAGACATAAGGGTGGACACTCTCGGGGCTGAGAGGCTTGGTGAGGTTGGGGAGCAAACGCAGAGCCTTTAAAGTAATACTGCCTGTTACCCATCCCATGGGTTCCAAATCTCCAGGTTCAAGGGCATCGTCCTACATCGAAAACATGCATGAGAAACCCAGAAGGTGGTACACTGTGTGATGGGGAAAGGTTTCTAAAACGCACCTCATTTCTCCTCTCCTTGTGCTCGGGTTCGCCATTCCAGCCGCTTTAGTAGCAATCGCCCTCAATGGAAAATCAGCACCTTTAACCTCCTGTTCCATACAGCTTGCAATTTGTCCTGAGGATGAACGGAAAGACGGGGAGCCAATGAGAGATTAGCTCTTGGTGTTGGGACAGGCACAGGTCACTCTATTTTCCCATCAGGAAGAAGAATTAACCACAGGCTCAGCCTGCCGCCCGGAACAAGAATAGTGCCTGAGGCCATCCTGCGCTTTTGCGGAGAGCTCCCAAAAAAGCGAATTGAAAAATGGAGCTCAGGGGCATTGCAATTCACAAACCAGCAGAGTTATAAATGATAACTCTCGTCCAAAAATATATTGAGGGAAGGCAACGAAGAGGATTTGAAAGCAAGGCAGAATTGCAGGAAACAGATTTCAGGAGGTCGATTCGAATCGCCTTTAAAGCACATGAAAAGCAGCAAAACGTCGAAAATGATGCCCTTGGCCAAAAAGGGCGTATGCGTTTTTTCCTGAATATATTCAGGAAAAAACGCATACGCCCTTTTTGGCCAACCAAGCAACCTGGAAAGGCAAATCAGCGCTACAGAGAAGTCTCGCTTCCCATCGGTCAAAAGGGCCATGCTGAAAAAAGTGTCAAAACCAGAAATGCAGGACAGGCCATGGAGAAATGGGAGCCTTGCTACACTGATGGGCGGGATGTAAATTGCCAACAGCCACTCTGGAGAAGTGTACGGTGAGTCCTGAAACATCTGAAAAGCACAGCTTAGAGAACATAGGGCACTTCCACTCATGGGGGTATAAATTGGGAAAATGAAAAATCAGCAAGACACAGGCACCCCAAAGTTTAGGGCTGCTCTGTTGACAAGGACCTCCACTTCATTCCACCTTAAATATCCCAGGAAAGAGAAAAATGGATAAAGAAGTTGTGGTCCTTATGTACAATGGAATATCACTCAGCCATGAAATCAATGTCATAAGGCTAGTAGCAGCATGATGAGTGGATTTAGGTATGACGATTCTAAGTGAAATAAGTCACACAGAAAAGGACACTTCTCATAAGGTATCACTTATAGAGGGAATGTAAAAACCGCTACACTTGAACTGAATTACAAAGCAGAACAGAGTCACACGTTTAGAAAACACACTATGGCTGCTTAACAGGAAAGGTGAGGTGGGGTGATGCATAAAACAAGGGTTTCAAATTAGCTCAGATACCTTTCCATAAACACAATACGTTACAGAAAGACCTATTCCTTGCTCAGTGAACTGCACTCAACACCCCCTATTCATCGCACAAGAATATATCTGACTAGTAAGAATCTTAAAACCTATGTATTGATATCTCTCTGGAAGTGAGTCAAGTGAGTGTAAAGTGGCATAAACACAGCCGTGAAAAGCAGCTAAACCCCATTATGAAAATAAATTACTTTTAAAAACCCGTGAAACAAAGACAGTGAAAGAGAGAGAAATTCTTAAAAAATTCGTTCAGGGGCTGTGATGCACCCTGGATTGACCATATCTAGACCCACAGCTGGATGAGACATAAGGGTGGACACTCTCGGGGCTGAGAGGTTTGGTGAGTTAGGGGGACCAAACGCAGAGCCTTTAAAGTAATACTGCGTGGTACCCCTCGCATGGGTCCCAAATCTCCAGGTTCAAGGGCATCTTCCTACATCGAAAACATGCATGAGAAACCCAGAAGATGGTACACCATGTGATGGGGAAAGGTTTCTAAAACGCACCTCATTTCTCATCTCCTTGTGCCCGGGTTCGCCATTCCAGCCGCTTTACTAGCAATCTCCCTACTTGGAGCATCAGCACCTTTAACCTCCTGTTTCGTACAGGTTGCAATTTGTCCTGAGGATGAACAGGAAGACGTGGAACCAACGAGAGACTAGCTCTTGGTGTTGGGACAGGCACAGGTCACTCTATTTTCCCATCAGGAAGAAGAATTAACCACAGGATCAGCCTGAACCCCGGAACAAGAACAGGGCCTGAAACCATCCTGCGCTTTTGCGGCCAGCTCCCAAAAAAGCGAGTTGAAAAATGGAGCTCAGGGGCACTGCAACTCAAAACCTGCAGAGTTATAAATGATAACTCTCGTCCACAAATATATTGAGGGAAGGCAACGAAGAGGATTCGAAATCAAGGCAGAATTGCAGGAAACAGATTTCAGGAGGTAGATACGAATCGCTTTTAAAGCACATGAAAAGTGGCAAAACGTCGACAATGATGCCTTTGGCCAAAAGGGGCGTATGCGTTTTTTCCTGAATATATTCAGGAAAAAACGCATACGCCCTTTTTGGCCAACCAAGCAACCTGGAAAGGCAAATCAGCGCTACAAAGCATTCTCGCTTCCCATCGGTCAAAAGGACCATGCTGAAAAAAGTGTCAAAACCAGAAATGCAGGACAGGCCATGGAGAAATGGGAGCCTTGCTACGCTGATGGGCGGGATGTAAATTGCCAACAGCCACTCTGGAGAAGTGGACGGTGTGTCCTGAAACATTGAAAAAATACAGCTTAGAGAACATAGGGCACTTCCACTCATGGGCGTATAAATTGGGAAAATGAAAAATCAGGAAGACACAGGCACCCCAAATTGAGGGCTGCTCTGTTGACAAGAACCTCCACTTCATGACACCTGAAATATCCCAGGAAAGAGAAAAATGGATAAAGAAGTGGTGGTCCTTATGTACAATGGAATAACACTCAGCCATGAAATGAATGTCATAAGGCTAGTAGCAGCATGATGAGTGGGTTTAGGTACGACGATTCTAAGTGAAATAAGTCACACAGAAAAAGACACTTATCATAAGCTATCACTTATAGAGGGAATGTAAAAACCGCTACACTTGAACTGAATTACAAAGCAGAACAGAGTCACACGTTTAGAAAACACATTATGGCTGCTTAACGGGAAAGGTGAGGTGGGGTGATGCATAAAACAAGGGTATCAAATGATCTGAGATACCGTTCCATAAACCCAATACGTAATAGACAAGAACTACTCCTTGCTCAGAGAACAGGACTCAACACACCCTATTCACCGCAAAAGAATATATTTGATTAGTAGTAATCTTAAAACCTATGTATTGATATCTCTCTGTTAGTGTGTCAAGAGGGTGTAAAGCCGCATAAACACAGTAGTGAAAAGCAGCTAAACCCCATTATAAAAATAAATTACTTTTAAAAACCCATGATACAAAGACAGTGAAAGAGAGAGAAATTCTTACACAATTCGTTCAGGGGCTGTGATGCAACCTGGATCGACCATATCTAGACCCACAGCTGGATGAGACATAAGGGTGGACACTCTTGCGGCTGAGAGGTTTGGTGAGGTTGGATGAGCAAATGCAGACCCTTTAAAGTAATACTGCGTGACACCCATCCCATGGGTCCCAAATCTCCAGGTTCAAGGGCATCTTCCTACATCAAAAACATGCATGAGAAACCCAGAAGATGGTACACCATGTGATCGGGAAAGGTTTCTAAAATGCACCTCATTTCTCATCTCCTAGTGTTCGGGTTCGCCATTCCAGCCACTTTCCTAGCAATCTCCCTACTTGGAGCATCAGCACCTTTAACCTCCTGTTCCGTACAGGTTGCAATTTGTACTGAGGATGAACGGGAAGAGGGGGAACCAATGAGAGACTAGATCTAGGTGTTGGGACAAGCACAGGTCACTCTATTTTCCCTTCAGAAAGAAGAATTAACCACAGGCTCAGCCTGCCCCCCGGAAGTAGAACAGGGCCTGAAGCAATCCTGCGCTTTTGCTGCCAACTCCAAAAAATCGAGTTGAAAAATGGAGCTCAGGGGCACTGCAATTCACAAACCTGCAGAGTTATCAATGATAAATCTCGTCCGCAAATATATTGAGGGAAGGCAACGAAGAGGATTTGAAAGCAAGGCAGAATTGCAGAAACAGACCTAAGGAGGTAGATTCGAATCGCCTTTAAAGCACATGAAAAGCGGCAAAACGTTGAAAATGATACCCTTGGCCAAAAAGGGCGTATGCGTTTTTTCCTGAATATATTCAGGAAAAAACGCATACGCCCTTTTTGGCTAACCAAGCAACCTGGAAAGGCAAATCAGCGCTACAGAGAAGTCTCGCTTCCCATCAGTCAAAAGGGCCATGCTGAAAAAAGTGTCAAAACCAGAAATGCAGGACAGGCCATGGAGAAATGGGAGCCTTGCTACACTGATGGGCGGGATGTAAATTGCCAACAGCCACTCTGGAGAAGTGTACGGTGTGTCCTGAAACATCTAAAAAACACAGCTTTGAGAGCATAGGGCATTTCCACTCATGGGCGTATAAATTGGGAAAACTAAAAATCAGCAAGACATAGGCACACCAAAGTTTAGGGCTGCTCTGTTGACAAGAACCTCCTCTTCATTACACCTTAAATATCCCAGGAAATAGGAAAATGGATAACGATGTTGTGGTCCTTATGTACAATGGAATATCACTCAGCCATGAAATCAATGTCATAAGGCTATTAGCAGCATGATGAGTGGATTTATGTTCGACGATTCTAAGTGAAATAAGTCACACAGAAAAAGACACTTATCATAAGATATCACTTGTAGAGGGAATGTAAAAACCGTTACACTTGAACTGAATTACAAAACAGAACAGAGTCACACATGCAGAAAACACACTATGGCTGCTTAACGGGAAAGGTGAGGTGGGGTGATGCATAAATCAAGGGTTTCATATTAGCTCAAATACCGATCCATAAACCCAATATGTAATAGACAAGACCTACTCCTTGCTCAGTGAAGTGGATGCAACACCCCCTATTCAACGAACAAGAATATATCTGACTAGTAATAATCTTAAAACCTCTGTATTGATTTCTCTCTGTAAGTGAATCAAGTGGGTGTAAAGGGGCATAAACACAGCAGTGAAAAGCAGCTAAACCCCATTATAAAAATAAATTACTTCGAAAAACCCATGAAAGAAAGACAGTGAAAGAGAGAGAAATTCTTACACAATGCGTTCAGGGGCTGTGATGCAACCTGGATTGACCATAACTAGAACCAGAGCTGGATGAGACATAAGGGTGGACACTTTTGGGGCTGAGACGTTTGGTGAGGTTGGGTGAGCAAACGCAGACCCTTTAAAGTAATACTGCGTGGTACCCATCGTATGGGTCCCAAATCTCCAGGTTCAAGGGCATCTTCCTACATCGAAAACATGCATGAGAAACCCAGAAGATGGTACACCATGTGATGGGGAAAGGTTTCTAAAACGCACCTCATTTCTCATCTCCTTGTGCCCGGGTTCGCCATTCCAGCCGCCTTACTAGCAATCTCCCTACTTGGAGCATCAGCACCTTTAACCTCCTGTTCCGTACAGGCTTTCAATTTGTCCTGAGGATGAACGGGAAGACGGGGAACCAATGAGAGCCTAGCTCTTGGTGTTGGGACAGGCACAGGTCACTCTACTTTCCCATCAGGAAGAAGAATTAACCACAGGCTCAGCCTGTCCCCCGGAACCAGAACAGAGCCTAAAGCCATCCTGCGCTTTTGTGGCCAGCTCCCAAATACACGAGTTGTAAAATGGAGGTTCAGGGCACTGCAATTCACAAACCTGCAGAGTTATAAATGATAAGTCTCGTCCACAAATATATTGAGGGAAGGCAAAGAAGAGGATTTGAAATCAAGGCAGAATTGCAGGAAACAGATTTCAGGAGGTAGATTCGGATCACCTTTAAAGCACATGAAAAGCGGAAAAACGTTGACAATGATGCCCTAGGCCAAAAAAGGGCGTATGCGTTTTTTCCTGAATATATTCAGGAAAAAACGCATACGCCCTTTTTGGCCAACCAAGCAACCTGGAAAGGCAAATCAGCGCAACAAAGAAGACTCGCATCCCTTCGGTCAAAAGGGCCATGCTGAAAAAAGTGTCAAAACCAGAAATGCAGGACAGGCCATGGAGAAATGGGAGCCTTGCTACACTGATGGGCGGAATGTAAATTGCCAACAGCCACTCTGCAGAAGTGTACGGTGTGTCCTGAAACATTTAAAAAACACAGCTTAGAGAGCATAGGGCACTTCCACTCATGGGGGTATAAATTGGGAAAATGAAAAATCAGCAAGACACAAGCACCCCAAAGTTTAGGGCTGCTCTGTTGACAAGGACCTCCACTTCATTCCACCTTAAATATCCCAGGAAAGAGGAAAATGGATAAAGAAGTTGTGGTCCTTATGTACAATGGAATATCACTCAGCCATGAAATCAATGTCATAAGGCTAGAAGCAGCATGATGAGTGGATTTAGGTACGACGATTCTAAGTGAAATAAGTCACACAGAAAAGGACACTTATCATAAGCTATCACTTATAGAGGGAATGTAAAAACCGCTACACTTGAACTGAATCACAAAGCAGAACAGAGTCACACGTTTAGAAAACACACTATGGCTGCTTAATGGGAAAGGTGACGTGGGGTGATGCATAAAACAAGGTTTTCAAATTATCTGAGATACCTTTCCATAAACCCAATACGTAATACACAAGACCTACTCCTTGATCAGAGAACAGGACTCAACACACCCTATTCACCGCAAAAGAATATATTTGATTAGTAATAATCTTAAAACCTATGTATTGATATCACTCTGTTAGTGTGTCAAGTGGGTGTAAAGCCGCATAAACACCATAGTGAAAAGCAGCTAAACCCCATTATAAAAATAAATTACTTTTAAAAACCCATGATACAAAGACAGTGAAAGAGAGAGAAATTCTTACACAATTCGTTCAGGGGCTGTGATGCAACCTGGATCGACCATATCTAGACCCACAGCTGGGTGAGACATAAGGGTGGACACTCTTGCGGCTGAGAGGTTTGGTGAGGTTGCATGAGCAAACGCAGACCCTTTAAAGTAATACTGCGTGACACCCATCCCATGGGTCCCAAATCTCCAGGTTCAAGGGCATCTTCCTACATCAAAAACATGCATGAGAAACCCAGAAGATGGTACACCATGTGATCGGGAAAGGTTTCTAAAATGCACCTCATTTCTCATCTCCTTGTGCTCGGGTTCGCCATTCCAGCCACTTTCCTAGCAATCTCCCTACTTGGAGCATCAGCACCTTTAACCTCCTGTTCCGTACAGGTTGCAATTTGTACTGAGAATGAACGGGAAGAGGGGGAACCAATGAGAGACTAGATCTAGGTGTTGGGACAAGCACAGGTCACTCTATTTTCCCTTCAGAAAGAAGAATTAACCACAGGCTCAACCTGCCCCCCGGAAGTAGAACAGGGCCTGAAGCAATCCTGCGCTTTTGTGGCCAACTCCCAAAAAAGCGAGTTGAACAATGGAGCTCAGGGGCACTGCAATTCACAAACCTGCAGAGTTATCAATGATAACTCTCGTCCACAAATATATTGAGGGAAGGCAACGAAGAGGATTTGAAAGCAAGGCAGAATTTCAGAAACAGACTTAAGGAGGTAGTTTCGAATCGCCTTTAAAGCAGATGAAAAGCGGCAAAACGTTGACAATGATACCCTTGGCCAAAAAGGGCGTATGCGTTTTTTCCTGAATATATTCAGGAAAAAACGCATACGCCCTTTTTGGCCAACCAAGCAACCTGGAAAGGCAAATCAGCGCTACAAAGCATTCTCGCTTCCCATCGGTCAAAAGGACCATGCTGAAAAAAGTGTCAAAACCAGAAATGCAGGACAGGCCATGGAGAAATGGGAGCCTTGCTACGCTGATGGGCGGGATGTAAATTGCCAACAGCCACTCTGGAGAAGTGGACGGTGTGTCCTGAAACATTGAAAAAATACAGCTTAGAGAACATAGGGCACTTCCACTCATGGGCGTATAAATTGGGAAAATGAAAAATCAGGAAGACACAGGCACCCCAAATTGAGGGCTGCTCTGTTGACAAGAACCTCCACTTCATGACACCTGAAATATCCCAGGAAAGAGAAAAATGGATAAAGAAGTGGTGGTCCTTATGTACAATGGAATAACACTCAGCCATGAAATGAATGTCATAAGGCTAGTAGCAGCATGATGAGTGGGTTTAGGTACGACGATTCTAAGTGAAATAAGTCACACAGAAAAAGACACTTATCATAAGCTATCACTTATAGAGGGAATGTAAAAACCGCTACACTTGAACTGAATTACAAAGCAGAACAGAGTCACACGTTTAGAAAACACATTATGGCTGCTTAACGGGAAAGGTGAGGTGGGGTGATGCATAAAACAAGGGTATCAAATGATCTGAGATACCGTTCCATAAACCCAATACGTAATAGACAAGAACTACTCCTTGCTCAGAGAACAGGACTCAACACACCCTATTCACCGCAAAAGAATATATTTGATTAGTAGTAATCTTAAAACCTATGTATTGATATCTCTCTGTTAGTGTGTCAAGAGGGTGTAAAGCCGCATAAACACAGTAGTGAAAAGCAGCTAAACCCCATTATAAAAATAAATTACTTTTAAAAACCCATGATACAAAGACAGTGAAAGAGAGAGAAATTCTTACACAATTCGTTCAGGGGCTGTGATGCAACCTGGATCGACCATATCTAGACCCACAGCTGGATGAGACATAAGGGTGGACACTCTTGCGGCTGAGAGGTTTGGTGAGGTTGGATGAGCAAATGCAGACCCTTTAAAGTAATACTGCGTGACACCCATCCCATGGGTCCCAAATCTCCAGGTTCAAGGGCATCTTCCTACATCAAAAACATGCATGAGAAACCCAGAAGATGGTACACCATGTGATCGGGAAAGGTTTCTAAAATGCACCTCATTTCTCATCTCCTAGTGTTCGGGTTCGCCATTCCAGCCACTTTCCTAGCAATCTCCCTACTTGGAGCATCAGCACCTTTAACCTCCTGTTCCGTACAGGTTGCAATTTGTACTGAGGATGAACGGGAAGAGGGGGAACCAATGAGAGACTAGATCTAGGTGTTGGGACAAGCACAGGTCACTCTATTTTCCCTTCAGAAAGAAGAATTAACCACAGGCTCAGCCTGCCCCCCGGAAGTAGAACAGGGCCTGAAGCAATCCTGCGCTTTTGCTGCCAACTCCAAAAAATCGAGTTGAAAAATGGAGCTCAGGGGCACTGCAATTCACAAACCTGCAGAGTTATCAATGATAAATCTCGTCCGCAAATATATTGAGGGAAGGCAACGAAGAGGATTTGAAAGCAAGGCAGAATTGCAGAAACAGACCTAAGGAGGTAGATTCGAATCGCCTTTAAAGCACATGAAAAGCGGCAAAACGTTGAAAATGATACCCTTGGCCAAAAAGGGCGTATGCGTTTTTTCCTGAATATATTCAGGAAAAAACGCATACGCCCTTTTTGGCTAACCAAGCAACCTGGAAAGGCAAATCAGCGCTACAGAGAAGTCTCGCTTCCCATCAGTCAAAAGGGCCATGCTGAAAAAAGTGTCAAAACCAGAAATGCAGGACAGGCCATGGAGAAATGGGAGCCTTGCTACACTGATGGGCGGGATGTAAATTGCCAACAGCCACTCTGGAGAAGTGTACGGTGTGTCCTGAAACATCTAAAAAACACAGCTTTGAGAGCATAGGGCATTTCCACTCATGGGCGTATAAATTGGGAAAACTAAAAATCAGCAAGACATAGGCACACCAAAGTTTAGGGCTGCTCTGTTGACAAGAACCTCCTCTTCATTACACCTTAAATATCCCAGGAAATAGGAAAATGGATAACGATGTTGTGGTCCTTATGTACAATGGAATATCACTCAGCCATGAAATCAATGTCATAAGGCTATTAGCAGCATGATGAGTGGATTTATGTTCGACGATTCTAAGTGAAATAAGTCACACAGAAAAAGACACTTATCATAAGATATCACTTGTAGAGGGAATGTAAAAACCGTTACACTTGAACTGAATTACAAAACAGAACAGAGTCACACATGCAGAAAACACACTATGGCTGCTTAACGGGAAAGGTGAGGTGGGGTGATGCATAAATCAAGGGTTTCATATTAGCTCAAATACCGATCCATAAACCCAATATGTAATAGACAAGACCTACTCCTTGCTCAGTGAAGTGGATGCAACACCCCCTATTCAACGAACAAGAATATATCTGACTAGTAATAATCTTAAAACCTCTGTATTGATTTCTCTCTGTAAGTGAATCAAGTGGGTGTAAAGGGGCATAAACACAGCAGTGAAAAGCAGCTAAACCCCATTATAAAAATAAATTACTTCGAAAAACCCATGAAAGAAAGACAGTGAAAGAGAGAGAAATTCTTACACAATGCGTTCAGGGGCTGTGATGCAACCTGGATTGACCATAACTAGAACCAGAGCTGGATGAGACATAAGGGTGGACACTTTTGGGGCTGAGACGTTTGGTGAGGTTGGGTGAGCAAACGCAGACCCTTTAAAGTAATACTGCGTGGTACCCATCGTATGGGTCCCAAATCTCCAGGTTCAAGGGCATCTTCCTACATCGAAAACATGCATGAGAAACCCAGAAGATGGTACACCATGTGATGGGGAAAGGTTTCTAAAACGCACCTCATTTCTCATCTCCTTGTGCCCGGGTTCGCCATTCCAGCCGCCTTACTAGCAATCTCCCTACTTGGAGCATCAGCACCTTTAACCTCCTGTTCCGTACAGGCTTTCAATTTGTCCTGAGGATGAACGGGAAGACGGGGAACCAATGAGAGCCTAGCTCTTGGTGTTGGGACAGGCACAGGTCACTCTACTTTCCCATCAGGAAGAAGAATTAACCACAGGCTCAGCCTGTCCCCCGGAACCAGAACAGAGCCTAAAGCCATCCTGCGCTTTTGTGGCCAGCTCCCAAATACACGAGTTGTAAAATGGAGGTTCAGGGCACTGCAATTCACAAACCTGCAGAGTTATAAATGATAAGTCTCGTCCACAAATATATTGAGGGAAGGCAAAGAAGAGGATTTGAAATCAAGGCAGAATTGCAGGAAACAGATTTCAGGAGGTAGATTCGGATCACCTTTAAAGCACATGAAAAGCGGAAAAACGTTGACAATGATGCCCTAGGCCAAAAAAGGGCGTATGCGTTTTTTCCTGAATATATTCAGGAAAAAACGCATACGCCCTTTTTGGCCAACCAAGCAACCTGGAAAGGCAAATCAGCGCAACAAAGAAGACTCGCATCCCTTCGGTCAAAAGGGCCATGCTGAAAAAAGTGTCAAAACCAGAAATGCAGGACAGGCCATGGAGAAATGGGAGCCTTGCTACACTGATGGGCGGAATGTAAATTGCCAACAGCCACTCTGCAGAAGTGTACGGTGTGTCCTGAAACATTTAAAAAACACAGCTTAGAGAGCATAGGGCACTTCCACTCATGGGGGTATAAATTGGGAAAATGAAAAATCAGCAAGACACAAGCACCCCAAAGTTTAGGGCTGCTCTGTTGACAAGGACCTCCACTTCATTCCACCTTAAATATCCCAGGAAAGAGGAAAATGGATAAAGAAGTTGTGGTCCTTATGTACAATGGAATATCACTCAGCCATGAAATCAATGTCATAAGGCTAGAAGCAGCATGATGAGTGGATTTAGGTACGACGATTCTAAGTGAAATAAGTCACACAGAAAAGGACACTTATCATAAGCTATCACTTATAGAGGGAATGTAAAAACCGCTACACTTGAACTGAATCACAAAGCAGAACAGAGTCACACGTTTAGAAAACACACTATGGCTGCTTAATGGGAAAGGTGACGTGGGGTGATGCATAAAACAAGGTTTTCAAATTATCTGAGATACCTTTCCATAAACCCAATACGTAATACACAAGACCTACTCCTTGATCAGAGAACAGGACTCAACACACCCTATTCACCGCAAAAGAATATATTTGATTAGTAATAATCTTAAAACCTATGTATTGATATCACTCTGTTAGTGTGTCAAGTGGGTGTAAAGCCGCATAAACACCATAGTGAAAAGCAGCTAAACCCCATTATAAAAATAAATTACTTTTAAAAACCCATGATACAAAGACAGTGAAAGAGAGAGAAATTCTTACACAATTCGTTCAGGGGCTGTGATGCAACCTGGATCGACCATATCTAGACCCACAGCTGGGTGAGACATAAGGGTGGACACTCTTGCGGCTGAGAGGTTTGGTGAGGTTGCATGAGCAAACGCAGACCCTTTAAAGTAATACTGCGTGACACCCATCCCATGGGTCCCAAATCTCCAGGTTCAAGGGCATCTTCCTACATCAAAAACATGCATGAGAAACCCAGAAGATGGTACACCATGTGATCGGGAAAGGTTTCTAAAATGCACCTCATTTCTCATCTCCTTGTGCTCGGGTTCGCCATTCCAGCCACTTTCCTAGCAATCTCCCTACTTGGAGCATCAGCACCTTTAACCTCCTGTTCCGTACAGGTTGCAATTTGTACTGAGAATGAACGGGAAGAGGGGGAACCAATGAGAGACTAGATCTAGGTGTTGGGACAAGCACAGGTCACTCTATTTTCCCTTCAGAAAGAAGAATTAACCACAGGCTCAACCTGCCCCCCGGAAGTAGAACAGGGCCTGAAGCAATCCTGCGCTTTTGTGGCCAACTCCCAAAAAAGCGAGTTGAACAATGGAGCTCAGGGGCACTGCAATTCACAAACCTGCAGAGTTATCAATGATAACTCTCGTCCACAAATATATTGAGGGAAGGCAACGAAGAGGATTTGAAAGCAAGGCAGAATTTCAGAAACAGACTTAAGGAGGTAGTTTCGAATCGCCTTTAAAGCAGATGAAAAGCGGCAAAACGTTGACAATGATACCCTTGGCCAAAAAGGGCGTATGCGTTTTTTCCTGAATATATTCAGGAAAAAACGCATACGCCCTTTTTGGCCAACCAAGCAACCTGGAAAGGCAAATCAGCGCTACAGAGAAGTCTCGCTTCCCATCGGTCAAAAGGGCCATGCTGAAAAAAGTGTCAAAACCAGAAATGCAGGACAGGCCATGGAGAAATGGGAGCCTTGCTACACTGATGGGCGGGATGTAAATTGCCAACAGCCACTCTGGAGAAGTGTACGGTGTGTCCTGAAACATCTAAAAAACACAGCTTAGAGAGCATAGGTCACTTCCACTCATGGGCGTATAAATTGGGAAAACTAAAAATCAGCAAGACACAGGCACACCAAAGTTTAGGGCTGCTCTGTTGACAAGAACCTCCTCTTCATTACACCTTAAATATCCCAGGAAATAGGAAAATGGATAACGATGTTGTGGTCATATGTACAATGGAATATCACTCAGCCATGAAATCAATGTCATAAGGCTATTAGCAGCATGATGAGTGGATTTATGTTCGACGATTCTAAGTGAAATAAGTCACACAGAAAAAGACACTTATCATAAGATATCACTTGTAGAGGGAATGTAAAAACCGTTACACTTGAACTGAATTACAAAACAGAACAGAGTCACACATGCAGAAAACACACTATGGCTGCTTAACGGGAAAGGTGAGGTGGGGTGATGCATAAAACAAGGGTTTCATATTAGCTCAAATACCGATCCATAAACCCAATATGTAATAGACAAGACTTACTCCTTGCTCAGTGAAGTGGATGCAACACCCCCTATTCAACGAACAAGAATATATCTGACAAGTAAAAATCTTAAAACCTCTGTATTGATTTCTCTCTGTAAGTGAATCAAGTGGGTGTAAAGGGGCATAAACACAGCAGTGAAAAGCAGCTAAACCCCATTATAAAAATAAATTACTTCGAAAAACCCATGAAAGAAAGACAGTGAAAGAGAGAGAAATTCTTACACAATGCGTTCAGGGGCTGTGATGCAACCTGGATTGACCATAACTAGAACCAGAGCTGGATGAGACATAAGGGTGGACACTTTTGGGGCTGAGACGTTTGGTGAGGTTGGGTGAGCAAACGCAGACCCTTTAAAGTAATACTGCGTGGTACCCATCGTATGGGTCCCAAATCTCCAGGTTCAAGGGCATCTTCCTACATCGAAAACATGCATGAGAAACCCAGAAGATGGTACACCATGTGATGGGGAAAGGTTTCTAAAACGCACCTCATTTCTCATCTCCTTGTGCCCGGGTTCGCCATTCCAGCCGCCTTACCAGCAATCTCCCTACTTGGAGCATCAGCACCTTTAACCTCCTGTTCCGTACAGGCTTTCAATTTGTCCTGAGGATGAACGGGAAGACGGGGAACCAATGAGAGCCTAGCTCTTGGTGTTGGGACAGGCACAGGTCACTCTACTTTCCCATCAGGAAGAATTAACCACAGGCTCAGCCTGTCCCCCGGAACCAGAACAGAGCCTAAAGCCATCCTGCGCTTTTGTGGCCAGCTCCCAAATACACGAGTTGTAAAATGGAGGTTCAGGGCACTGCAATTCACAAACCTGCAGAGTTATAAATGATAAGTCTCGTCCACAAATATATTGAGGGAAGGCAAAGAAGAGGATTTGAAATCAAGGCAGAATTGCAGGAAACAGATTTCAGGAGATAGATTCGGATCACCTTTAAAGCACATGAAAAGCGGAAAAACGTTGACAATGATGCCCTAGGCCAAAAAAGGGCGTATGCGTTTTTTCCTGAATATATTCAGGAAAAAACGCATACGCCCTTTTTGGCCAACCAAGCAACCTGGAAAGGCAAATCAGCGCAACAAAGAAGACTCGCTTCCCTTCGGTCAAAAGGGCCATGCTGAAAAAAGTGTCAAAACCAGAAATGCAGGACAGGCCATGGAGAAATGGGAGCCTTGCTACACTGATGGGCGGAATGTAAATTGCCAACAGCCACTCTGCAGAAGTGTACGGTGTGTCCTGAAACATTTAAAAAACACAGCTTAGAGAGCATAGGGCACTTCCACTCATGGGGGTATAAATTGGGAAAATGAAAAATCAGCAAGACACAAGCACCCCAAAGTTTAGGGCTGCTCTGTTGACAAGGACCTCCACTTCATTCCACCTTAAATATCCCAGGAAAGAGAAAAATGGATAAAGAAGTTGTGGTCCTTATGTACAATGGAATATCACTCAGCCATGAAATCAATGTCATAAGGCTAGAAGCAGCATGATGAGTGGATTTAGGTACGACGATTCTAAGTGAAATAAGTCACACAGAAAAGGACACTTATCATAAGCTATCACTTATAGAGGGAATGTAAAAACCGCTACACTTGAACTGAATCACAAAGCAGAACAGAGTCACACGTTTAGAAAACACACTATGGCTGCTTAATGGGAAAGGTGACGTGGGGTGATGCATAAAACAAGGTTTTCAAATTATCTGAGATACCTTTCCATAAACCCAATACGTAATACACAAGACCTACTCCTTGATCAGAGAACAGGACTCAACACACCCTATTCACCGCAAAAGAATATATTTGATTAGTAATAATCTTAAAACCTATGTATTGATATCACTCTGTTAGTGTGTCAAGTGGGTGTAAAGCCGCATAAACACCGTAGTGAAAAGCAGCTAAACCCCATTATAAAAATAAATTACTTTTAAAAACCCATGATACAAAGACAGTGAAAGAGAGAGAAATTCTTACACAATTCGTTCAGGGGCTGTGATGCAACCTGGATCGACCATATCTAGACCCACAGCTGGGTGAGACATAAGGGTGGACACTCTTGCGGCTGAGAGGTTTGGTGAGGTTGCATGAGCAAACGCAGACCCTTTAAAGTAATACTGCGTGACACCCATCCCATGGGTCCCAAATCTCCAGGTTCAAGGGCATCTTCCTACATCAAAAACATGCATGAGAAACCCAGAAGATGGTACACCATGTGATCGGGAAAGGTTTCTAAAATGCACCTCATTTCTCATCTCCTTGTGCTCGGGTTCGCCATTCCAGCCACTTTCCTAGCAATCTCCCTACTTGGAGCATCAGCACCTTTAACCTCCTGTTCCGTACAGGTTGCAATTTGTACTGAGAATGAACGGGAAGAGGGGGAACCAATGAGAGACTAGATCTAGGTGTTGGGACAAGCACAGGTCACTCTATTTTCCCTTCAGAAAGAAGAATTAACCACAGGCTCAACCTGCCCCCCGGAAGTAGAACAGGGCCTGAAGCAATCCTGCGCTTTTGTGGCCAACTCCCAAAAAAGCGAGTTGAACAATGGAGCTCAGGGGCACTGCAATTCACAAACCTGCAGAGTTATCAATGATAACTCTCGTCCACAAATATATTGAGGGAAGGCAACGAAGAGGATTTGAAAGCAAGGCAGAATTTCAGAAACAGACTTAAGGAGGTAGTTTCGAATCGCCTTTAAAGCAGATGAAAAGCGGCAAAACGTTGACAATGATACCCTTGGCCAAAAAGGGCGTATGCGTTTTTTCCTGAATATATTCAGGAAAAAACGCATACGCCCTTTTTGGCCAACCAAGCAACCTGGAAAGGCAAATCAGCGCTACAGAGAAGTCTCGCTTCCCATCGGTCAAAAGGGCCATGCTGAAAAAAGTGTCAAAACCAGAAATGCAGGACAGGCCATGGAGAAATGGGAGCCTTGCTACACTGATGGGCGGGATGTAAATTGCCAACAGCCACTCTGGAGAAGTGTACGGTGTGTCCTGAAACATCTAAAAAACACAGCTTAGAGAGCATAGGTCACTTCCACTCATGGGCGTATAAATTGGGAAAACTAAAAATCAGCAAGACACAGGCACACCAAAGTTTAGGGCTGCTCTGTTGACAAGAACCTCCTCTTCATTACACCTTAAATATCCCAGGAAATAGGAAAATGGATAACGATGTTGTGGTCATATGTACAATGGAATATCACTCAGCCATGAAATCAATGTCATAAGGCTATTAGCAGCATGATGAGTGGATTTATGTTCGACGATTCTAAGTGAAATAAGTCACACAGAAAAAGACACTTATCATAAGATATCACTTGTAGAGGGAATGTAAAAACCGTTACACTTGAACTGAATTACAAAACAGAACAGAGTCACACATGCAGAAAACACACTATGGCTGCTTAACGGGAAAGGTGAGGTGGGGTGATGCATAAAACAAGGGTTTCATATTAGCTCAAATACCGATCCATAAACCCAATATGTAATAGACAAGACTTACTCCTTGCTCAGTGAAGTGGATGCAACACCCCCTATTCAACGAACAAGAATATATCTGACAAGTAAAAATCTTAAAACCTCTGTATTGATTTCTCTCTGTAAGTGAATCAAGTGGGTGTAAAGGGGCATAAACACAGCAGTGAAAAGCAGCTAAACCCCATTATAAAAATAAATTACTTCGAAAAACCCATGAAAGAAAGACAGTGAAAGAGAGAGAAATTCTTACACAATGCGTTCAGGGGCTGTGATGCAACCTGGATTGACCATAACTAGAACCAGAGCTGGATGAGACATAAGGGTGGACACTTTTGGGGCTGAGACGTTTGGTGAGGTTGGGTGAGCAAACGCAGACCCTTTAAAGTAATACTGCGTGGTACCCATCGTATGGGTCCCAAATCTCCAGGTTCAAGGGCATCTTCCTACATCGAAAACATGCATGAGAAACCCAGAAGATGGTACACCATGTGATGGGGAAAGGTTTCTAAAACGCACCTCATTTCTCATCTCCTTGTGCCCGGGTTCGCCATTCCAGCCGCCTTACCAGCAATCTCCCTACTTGGAGCATCAGCACCTTTAACCTCCTGTTCCGTACAGGCTTTCAATTTGTCCTGAGGATGAACGGGAAGACGGGGAACCAATGAGAGCCTAGCTCTTGGTGTTGGGACAGGCACAGGTCACTCTACTTTCCCATCAGGAAGAATTAACCACAGGCTCAGCCTGTCCCCCGGAACCAGAACAGAGCCTAAAGCCATCCTGCGCTTTTGTGGCCAGCTCCCAAATACACGAGTTGTAAAATGGAGGTTCAGGGCACTGCAATTCACAAACCTGCAGAGTTATAAATGATAAGTCTCGTCCACAAATATATTGAGGGAAGGCAAAGAAGAGGATTTGAAATCAAGGCAGAATTGCAGGAAACAGATTTCAGGAGATAGATTCGGATCACCTTTAAAGCACATGAAAAGCGGAAAAACGTTGACAATGATGCCCTAGGCCAAAAAAGGGCGTATGCGTTTTTTCCTGAATATATTCAGGAAAAAACGCATACGCCCTTTTTGGCCAACCAAGCAACCTGGAAAGGCAAATCAGCGCAACAAAGAAGACTCGCTTCCCTTCGGTCAAAAGGGCCATGCTGAAAAAAGTGTCAAAACCAGAAATGCAGGACAGGCCATGGAGAAATGGGAGCCTTGCTACACTGATGGGCGGAATGTAAATTGCCAACAGCCACTCTGCAGAAGTGTACGGTGTGTCCTGAAACATTTAAAAAACACAGCTTAGAGAGCATAGGGCACTTCCACTCATGGGGGTATAAATTGGGAAAATGAAAAATCAGCAAGACACAAGCACCCCAAAGTTTAGGGCTGCTCTGTTGACAAGGACCTCCACTTCATTCCACCTTAAATATCCCAGGAAAGAGAAAAATGGATAAAGAAGTTGTGGTCCTTATGTACAATGGAATATCACTCAGCCATGAAATCAATGTCATAAGGCTAGAAGCAGCATGATGAGTGGATTTAGGTACGACGATTCTAAGTGAAATAAGTCACACAGAAAAGGACACTTATCATAAGCTATCACTTATAGAGGGAATGTAAAAACCGCTACACTTGAACTGAATTACAAAACAGAACAGAGTCACACATGCAGAAAACACACTATGGCTGCTTAACGGGAAAGGTGAGGTGGGGTGATACATCAAACAAGGGTATCAAATTAGCTCAGATACCGTTCCATAAACCCAATATGTAGTAGACAAGACCTACTCCTTGCTCAGAGAACTGGACTCAACACGCCCTATTCACCGCACAAGAATATATCTGACTAGTAATAATCTTGAAACCTATGTATTGATATCTCTCTGTTAGTGTGTCAAGTGGGTGTAAAGCGGCATAAACACAGCCGTGAAAAGCAGCTAAACCCCATTATGAAAATAAATTACTTTGAAAAACCCATGAAACAACGACAGTGAAAGAGATAGAAATTCTTACACAATGAGTTCAGGGGCTGTGATGCAACCTGGATCGACCATATCTAGACCCACAGCTGGGTGAGACATAAGGGTGGACACTCTTGCGGCTGAGAGGTTTGGTGAGGTTGCATGAGCAAACGCAGACCCTTTAAAGTAATACTGCGTGACACCCATCCCATGGGTCCCAAATCTCCAGGTTCAAGGGCATCTTCCTACATCAAAAACATGCATGAGAAACCCAGAAGATGGTACACCATGTGATCGGGAAAGGTTTCTAAAATGCACCTCATTTCTCATCTCCTTGTGCTCGGGTTCGCCATTCCAGCCACTTTCCTAGCAATCTCCCTACTTGGAGCATCAGCACCTTTAACCTCCTGTTCCGTACAGGTTGCAATTTGTACTGAGAATGAACGGGAAGAGGGGGAACCAATGAGAGACTAGATCTAGGTGTTGGGACAAGCACAGGTCACTCTATTTTCCCTTCAGAAAGAAGAATTAACCACAGGCTCAACCTGCCCCCCGGAAGTAGAACAGGGCCTGAAGCAATCCTGCGCTTTTGTGGCCAACTCCCAAAAAAGCGAGTTGAACAATGGAGCTCAGGGGCACTGCAATTCACAAACCTGCAGAGTTATCAATGATAACTCTCGTCCACAAATATATTGAGGGAAGGCAACGAAGAGGATTTGAAAGCAAGGCAGAATTTCAGAAACAGACTTAAGGAGGTAGTTTCGAATCGCCTTTAAAGCAGATGAAAAGCGGCAAAACGTTGACAATGATACCCTTGGCCAAAAAGGGCGTATGCGTTTTTTCCTGAATATATTCAGGAAAAAACGCATACGCCCTTTTTGGCCAACCAAGCAACCTGGAAAGGCAAATCAGCGCTACAGAGAAGTCTCGCTTCCCATCGGTCAAAAGGGCCATGCTGAAAAAAGTGTCAAAACCAGAAATGCAGGACAGGCCATGGAGAAATGGGAGCCTTGCTACACTGATGGGCGGAATGTAAATTGCCAACAACCACTCTGCAGAAGTGTACGGTGTGTCCTGAAACATTTAAAAAACACAGCTTAGAGAGCATAGGGCACTTCCACTCATGGGGGTATAAATTGGGAAAATGAAAAATCAGCAAGACACAAGCACCCCAAAGTTTAGGGCTGCTCTGTTGACAAGGACCTCCACTTCATTCCACCTTAAATATCCCAGGAAAGAGAAAAATGGATAAAGAAGTTGTGGTCCTTATGTACAATGGAATATCACTCAGCCATGAAATCAATGTCATAAGGCTAGAAGCAGCATGATGAGTGGATTTAGGTACGACGATTCTAAGTGAAATAAGTCACACAGAAAAGGACACTTATCATAAGCTATCACTTATAGAGGGAATGTAAACACCGCTACACTTGAACTGAATCACAAAGCAGAACAGAGTCACACGTTTAGAAAACACACTATGGCTGCTTAATGGGAAAGGTGACGTGGGGTGATGCATAAAACAAGGTTTTCAAATTATCTGAGATACCTTTCCATAAACCCAATACGTAATACACAAGACCTACTCCTTGATCAGAGAACAGGACTCAACACACCCTATTCACCGCAAAAGAATATATTTGATTAGTAATAATCTTAAAACCTATGTATTGATATCACTCTGTTAGTGTGTCAAGTGGGTGTAAAGCCGCATAAACACCATAGTGAAAAGCAGCTAAACCCCATTATAAAAATAAATTACTTTTAAAAACCCATGATACAAAGACAGTGAAAGAGAGAGAAATTCTTACACAATGAGTTCAGGGGCTGTGATGCAACCTGGATCGACCATATCTAGACCCACAGCTGGGTGAGACATAAGGGTGGACACTCTTGCGGCTGAGAGGTTTGGTGAGGTTGCATGAGCAAACGCAGACCCTTTAAAGTAATACTGCGTGACACCCATCCCATGGGTCCCAAATCTCCAGGTTCAAGGGCATCTTCCTACATCAAAAACATGCATGAGAAACCCAGAAGATGGTACAGCATGTGATCGGGAAAGGTTTCTAAAATGCACCTCATTTCTCATCTCCTTGTGCTCGGGTTCGCCATTCCAGCCACTTTCCTAGCAATCTCCCTACTTGGAGCATCAGCACCTTTAACCTCCTGTTCCGTACAGGTTGCAATTTGTACTGAGAATGAACGGGAAGAGGGGGAACCAATGAGAGACTAGATCTAGGTGTTGGGACAAGCACAGGTCACTCTATTTTCCCTTCAGAAAGAAGAATTAACCACAGGCTCAACCTGACCCCCGGAAGTAGAACAGGGCCTGAAGCAATCCCGCGCTTTTGTGGCCAACTCCCAAAAAAGCGAGTTGAACAATGGAGCTCAGGGGCACTGCAATTCACAAACCTGCAGAGTTATCAATGATAACTCTCGTCCACAAATATATTGAGGGAAGGCAACGAAGAGGATTTGAAAGCAAGGCAGAATTTCAGAAACAGACTTAAGGAGGTAGTTTCGAATCGCCTTTAAAGCAGATGAAAAGCGGCAAAACGTTGACAATGATACCCTTGGCCAAAAAGGGCGTATGCGTTTTTTCCTGAATATATTCAGGAAAAAACGCATACGCCCTTTTTGGCCAACCAAGCAACCTGGAAAGGCAAATCAGCGCTACAAACAAGTCTCGCTTCCCATCGGTCAAAAGGGCCATGCTGAAAAAAGTGTCAAAACCAGAAATGCAGGACAGGCCATGGAGAAATGGGAGCCTTGCTACACTGATGGGCGGGATGTAAATTGCCAACAGCCACTCTGGAGAAGTGTACGGTGTGTCCTGAAACATCTAAAAAACACAGCTTAGAGAGCATAGGGCACTTCCACTCATGGGGGTATAAATTGGGAAAATGAAAAATCAGCAAGACACAAGCACCCCAAAGTTTAGGGCTGCTCTGTTGACAAGGACCTCCACTTCATTCCACCTTAAATATCCCAGGAAAGAGAAAAATGGATAAAGAAGTTGTGGTCCTTATGTACAATGGAATATCACTCAGCCATGAAATCAATGTCATAAGGCTAGAAGCAGCATGATGAGTGGATTTAGGTACGACGATTCTAAGTGAAATAAGTCACACAGAAAAGGACACTTATCATAAGCTATCACTTATAGAGGGAATGTAAACACCGCTACACTTGAACTGAATCACAAAGCAGAACAGAGTCACACGTTTAGAAAACACACTATGGCTGCTTAATGGGAAAGGTGACGTGGGGTGATGCATAAAACAAGGTTTTCAAATTATCTGAGATACCTTTCCATAAACCCAATACGTAATACACAAGACCTACTCCTTGATCAGAGAACAGGACTCAACACACCCTATTCACCGCAAAAGAATATATTTGATTAGTAATAATCTTAAAACCTATGTATTGATATCACTCTGTTAGTGTGTCAAGTGGGTGTAAAGCCGCATAAACACCATAGTGAAAAGCAGCTAAACCCCATTATAAAAATAAATTACTTTTAAAAACCCATGATACAAAGACAGTGAAAGAGAGAGAAATTCTTACACAATTCGTTCAGGGGCTGTGATGCAACCTGGATCGACCATATCTAGACCCACAGCTGGGTGAGACATAAGGGTGGACACTCTTGCGGCTGAGAGGTTTGGTGAGGTTGCATGAGCAAACGCAGACCCTTTAAAGTAATACTGCGTGACACCCATCCCATGGGTCCCAAATCTCCAGGTTCAAGGGCATCTTCCTACATCAAAAACATGCATGAGAAACCCAGAAGATGGTACAGCATGTGATCGGGAAAGGTTTCTAAAATGCACCTCATTTCTCATCTCCTTGTGCTCGGGTTCGCCATTCCAGCCACTTTCCTAGCAATCTCCCTACTTGGAGCATCAGCACCTTTAACCTCCTGTTCCGTACAGGTTGCAATTTGTACTGAGAATGAACGGGAAGAGGGGGAACCAATGAGAGACTAGATCTAGGTGTTGGGACAAGCACAGGTCACTCTATTTTCCCTTCAGAAAGAAGAATTAACCACAGGCTCAACCTGCCCCCCGGAAGTAGAACAGGGCCTGAAGCAATCCTGCGCTTTTGTGGCCAACTCCCAAAAAAGCGAGTTGAACAATGGAGCTCAGGGGCACTGCAATTCACAAACCTGCAGAGTTATCAATGATAACTCTCGTCCACAAATATATTGAGGGAAGGCAACGAAGAGGATTTGAAAGCAAGGCAGAATTTCAGAAACAGACTTAAGGAGGTAGTTTCGAATCGCCTTTAAAGCAGATGAAAAGCGGCAAAACGTTGACAATGATACCCTTGGCCAAAAAGGGCGTATGCGTTTTTTCCTGAATATATTCAGGAAAAAACGCATACGCCCTTTTTGGCCAACCAAGCAACCTGGAAAGGCAAATCAGCGCTACAAACAAGTCTCGCTTCCCATCGGTCAAAAGGGCCATGCTGAAAAAAGTGTCAAAACCAGAAATGCAGGACAGGCCATGGAGAAATGGGAGCCTTGCTACACTGATGGGCGGGATGTAAATTGCCAACAGCCACTCTGGAGAAGTGTACGGTGTGTCCTGAAACATCTAAAAAACACAGCTTAGAGAGCATAGGTCACTTCCACTCATGGGCGTATAAATTGGGAAAACTAAAAATCAGCAAGACACAGGCACACCAAAGTTTAGGGCTGCTCTGTTGACAAGAACCTCCTCTTCATTACACCTTAAATATCCCAGGAAATAGGAAAATGGATAACGATGTTGTGGTCATATGTACAATGGAATATCACTCAGCCATGAAATCAATGTCATAAGGCTATTAGCAGCATGATGAGTGGATTTATGTTCGACGATTCTAAGTGAAATAAGTCACACAGAAAAAGACACTTATCATAAGATATCACTTGTAGAGGGAATGTAAAAACCGTTACACTTGAACTGAATTACAAAACAGAACAGAGTCACACATGCAGAAAACACACTATGGCTGCTTAACGGGAAAGGTGAGGTGGGGTGATGCATAAAACAAGGGTTTCATATTAGCTCAAATACCGATCCATAAACCCAATATGTAATAGACAAGACTTACTCCTTGCTCAGTGAAGTGGATGCAACACCCCCTATTCAACGAACAAGAATATATCTGACTAGTAAAAATCTTAAAACCTCTGTATTGATTTCTCTCTGTAAGTGAATCAAGTGGGTGTAAAGGGGCATAAACACAGCAGTGAAAAGCAGCTAAACCCCATTATAAAAATAAATTACTTCGAAAAACCCATGAAAGAAAGACAGTGAAAGAGAGAGAAATTCTTACACAATGCGTTCAGGGGCTGTGATGCAACCTGGATTGACCATAACTAGAACCAGAGCTGGATGAGACATAAGGGTGGACACTTTTGGGGCTGAGACGTTTGGTGAGGTTGGGTGAGCAAACGCAGACCCTTTAAAGTAATACTGCGTGGTACCCATCGTATGGGTCCCAAATCTCCAGGTTCAAGGGCATCTTCCTACATCGAAAACATGCATGAGAAACCCAGAAGATGGTACACCATGTGATGGGGAAAGGTTTCTAAAACGCACCTCATTTCTCATCTCCTTGTGCCCGGGTTCGCCATTCCAGCCGCCTTACCAGCAATCTCCCTACTTGGAGCATCAGCACCTTTAACCTCCTGTTCCGTACAGGCTTTCAATTTGTCCTGAGGATGAACGGGAAGACGGGGAACCAATGAGAGCCTAGCTCTTGGTGTTGGGACAGGCACAGGTCACTCTACTTTCCCATCAGGAAGAATTAACCACAGGCTCAGCCTGTCCCCCGGAACCAGAACAGAGCCTAAAGCCATCCTGCGCTTTTGTGGCCAGCTCCCAAATACACGAGTTGTAAAATGGAGGTTCAGGGCACTGCAATTCACAAACCTGCAGAGTTATAAATGATAAGTCTCGTCCACAAATATATTGAGGGAAGGCAAAGAAGAGGATTTGAAATCAAGGCAGAATTGCAGGAAACAGATTTCAGGAGATAGATTCGGATCACCTTTAAAGCACATGAAAAGCGGAAAAACGTTGACAATGATGCCCTAGGCCAAAAAAGGGCGTATGCGTTTTTTCCTGAATATATTCAGGAAAAAACGCATACGCCCTTTTTGGCCAACCAAGCAACCTGGAAAGGCAAATCAGCGCAACAAAGAAGACTCGCTTCCCTTCGGTCAAAAGGGCCATGCTGAAAAAAGTGTCAAAACCAGAAATGCAGGACAGGCCATGGAGAAATGGGAGCCTTGCTACACTGATGGGCGGAATGTAAATTGCCAACAGCCACTCTGCAGAAGTGTACGGTGTGTCATGAAACATTTAAAAAACACAGCTTAGAGAGCATAGGGCACTTCCACTCATGGGGGTATAAATTGGGAAAATGAAAAATCAGCAAGACACAAGCACCCCAAAGTTTAGGGCTGCTCTGTTGACAAGGACCTCCACTTCATTCCACCTTAAATATCCCAGGAAAGAGAAAAATGGATAAAGAAGTTGTGGTCCTTATGTACAATGGAATATCACTCAGCCATGAAATCAATGTCATAAGGCTAGAAGCAGCATGATGAGTGGATTTAGGTACGACGATTCTAAGTGAAATAAGTCACACAGAAAAGGACACTTCTCATAAGCTATCACTTATAGAGGGAATGTAAAAACCGCTACACTTGAACTGAATTACAAAGCAGAACAGAGTCACACGTTTAGAAAACACACTATGGCTGCTTAATGGGAAAGGTGACGTGGGGTGATGCATAAAACAAGGTTTTCAAATTATCTGAGATACCTTTCCATAAACCCAATACGTAATACACAAGACCTACTCCTTGCTCAGAGAACTGGACTCAACACACCCTATTCACCGCAAAAGAATATATTTGATTAGTAATAATCTTAAAACCTATGTATTGATATCTCTCTGTTAGTGTGTCAAGTGGGTGTAAAGCCGCATAAACACCGTAGTGAAAAGCAGCTAAACCCCATTATAAAAATAAATTACTTTTAAAAACCCATGATACAAAGACAGTGAAAGAGAGAGAAATTCTTACGCAATTCGTTCAGGGCCTGTGATGCAACCTGGATCGACCATATCTAGACCCACAGCTGGGTGAGACATAAGGGTGGACACTCTTGCGGCTGAGAGGTTTGGTGAGGTTGCATGAGCAAACGCAGACCCTTTAAAGTAATACTGCGTGACACCCATCCCATGGGTCCCAAATCTCCAGGTTCAAGGGCATCTTCCTACATCAAAAACATGCATGAGAAACCCAGAAGATGGTACAGCATGTGATCGGGAAAGGTTTCTAAAATGCACCTCATTTCTCATCTCCTTGTGCTCGGGTTCGCCATTCCAGCCACTTTCCTAGCAATCTCCCTACTTGGAGCATCAGCACCTTTAACCTCCTGTTCCGTACAGGTTGCAATTTGTACTGAGAATGAACGGGAAGAGGGGGAACCAATGAGAGACTAGATCTAGGTGTTGGGACAAGCACAGGTCACTCTATTTTCCCTTCAGAAAGAAGAATTAACCACAGGCTCAACCTGCCCCCCGGAAGTAGAACAGGGCCTGAAGCAATCCTGCGCTTTTGTGGCCAACTCCCAAAAAAGCGAGTTGAAAAATGGAGCTCAGGGGCACTGCAATTCACAAACCTGCAGAGTTATCAATGATAACTCTCGTCCACAAATATATTGAGGGAAGGCAACGAAGAGGATTTGAAAGCAAGGCAGAATTTCAGAAACAGACTTAAGGAGGTAGTTTCGAATCGCCTTTAAAGCAGATGAAAAGCGGCAAAACGTTGACAATGATACCCTTGGCCAAAAAGGGCGTATGCGTTTTTTCCTGAATATATTCAGGAAAAAACGCATACGCCCTTTTTGGCCAACCAAGCAACCTGGAAAGGCAAATCAGCGCTACAAACAAGTCTCGCTTCCCATCGGTCAAAAGGGCCATGCTGAAAAAAGTGTCAAAACCAGAAATGCAGGACAGGCCATGGAGAAATGGGAGCCTTGCTACACTGATGGGCGGGATGTAAATTGCCAACAGCCACTCTGGAGAAGTGTACGGTGTGTCCTGAAACATCTAAAAAACACAGCTTAGAGAGCATAGGGCACTTCCACTCATGGGGGTATAAATTGGGAAAATGAAAAATCAGCAAGACACAAGCACCCCAAAGTTTAGGGCTGCTCTGTTGACAAGGACCTCCACTTCATTCCACCTTAAATATCCCAGGAAAGAGAAAAATGGATAAAGAAGTTGTGGTCCTTATGTACAATGGAATATCACTCAGCCATGAAATCAATGTCATAAGGCTAGAAGCAGCATGATGAGTGGATTTAGGTACGACGATTCTAAGTGAAATAAGTCACACAGAAAAGGACACTTATCATAAGCTATCACTTATAGAGGGAATGTAAACACCGCTACACTTGAACTGAATCACAAAGCAGAACAGAGTCACACGTTTAGAAAACACACTATGGCTGCTTAATGGGAAAGGTGACGTGGGGTGATGCATAAAACAAGGTTTTCAAATTATCTGAGATACCTTTCCATAAACCCAATACGTAATACACAAGACCTACTCCTTGATCAGAGAACAGGACTCAACACACCCTATTCACCGCAAAAGAATATATTTGATTAGTAATAATCTTAAAACCTATGTATTGATATCACTCTGTTAGTGTGTCAAGTGGGTGTAAAGCCGCATAAACACCATAGTGAAAAGCAGCTAAACCCCATTATAAAAATAAATTACTTTTAAAAACCCATGATACAAAGACAGTGAAAGAGAGAGAAATTCTTACACAATTCGTTCAGGGGCTGTGATGCAACCTGGATCGACCATATCTAGACCCACAGCTGGGTGAGACATAAGGGTGGACACTCTTGCGGCTGAGAGGTTTGGTGAGGTTGCATGAGCAAACGCAGACCCTTTAAAGTAATACTGCGTGACACCCATCCCATGGGTCCCAAATCTCCAGGTTCAAGGGCATCTTCCTACATCAAAAACATGCATGAGAAACCCAGAAGATGGTACAGCATGTGATCGGGAAAGGTTTCTAAAATGCACCTCATTTCTCATCTCCTTGTGCTCGGGTTCGCCATTCCAGCCACTTTCCTAGCAATCTCCCTACTTGGAGCATCAGCACCTTTAACCTCCTGTTTCGTACAGGTTGCAATTTGTACTGAGAATGAACGGGAAGAGGGGGAACCAATGAGAGACTAGATCTAGGTGTTGGGACAAGCACAGGTCACTCTATTTTCCCTTCAGAAAGAAGAATTAACCACAGGCTCAACCTGCCCCCCGGAAGTAGAACAGGGCCTGAAGCAATCCTGCGCTTTTGTGGCCAACTCCCAAAAAAGCGAGTTGAACAATGGAGCTCAGGGGCACTGCAATTCACAAACCTGCAGAGTTATCAATGATAACTCTCGTCCACAAATATATTGAGGGAAGGCAACGAAGAGGATTTGAAAGCAAGGCAGAATTTCAGAAACAGACTTAAGGAGGTAGTTTCGAATCGCCTTTAAAGCAGATGAAAAGCGGCAAAACGTTGACAATGATACCCTTGGCCAAAAAGGGCGTATGCGTTTTTTCCTGAATATATTCAGGAAAAAACGCATACGCCCTTTTTGGCCAACCAAGCAACCTGGAAAGGCAAATCAGCGCTACAAACAAGTCTCGCTTCCCATCGGTCAAAAGGGCCATGCTGAAAAAAGTGTCAAAACCAGAAATGCAGGACAGGCCATGGAGAAATGGGAGCCTTGCTACACTGATGGGCGGGATGTAAATTGCCAACAGCCACTCTGGAGAAGTGTACGGTGTGTCCTGAAACATCTAAAAAACACAGCTTAGAGAGCATAGGTCACTTCCACTCATGGGCGTATAAATTGGGAAAACTAAAAATCAGCAAGACACAGGCACACCAAAGTTTAGGGCTGCTCTGTTGACAAGAACCTCCTCTTCATTACACCTTAAATATCCCAGGAAATAGGAAAATGGATAACGATGTTGTGGTCCTTATGTACAATGGAATATCACTCAGCCATGAAATCAATGTCATAAGGCTATTAGCAGCATGATGAGTGGATTTATGTTCGACGATTCTAAGTGAAATAAGTCACACAGAAAAAGACACTTATCATAAGATATCACTTGTAGAGGGAATGTAAAAACCGTTACACTTGAACTGAATTACAAAACAGAACAGAGTCACACATGCAGAAAACACACTATGGCTGCTTAACGGGAAAGGTGAGGTGGGGTGATGCATAAAACAAGGGTTTCATATTGGCTCAAATACCGATCCATAAACCCAATATGTAATAGACAAGACTTACTCCTTGCTCAGTGAAGTGGATGCAACACCCCCTATTCAACGAACAAGAATATATCTGACTAGTAAAAATCTTAAAACCTCTGTATTGATTTCTCTCTGTAAGTGAATCAAGTGGGTGTAAAGGGGCATAAACACAGCAGTGAAAAGCAGCTAAACCCCATTATAAAAATAAATTACTTCGAAAAACCCATGAAAGAAAGACAGTGAAAGAGAGAGAAATTCTTACACAATGCGTTCAGGGGCTGTGATGCAACCTGGATTGACCATAACTAGAACCAGAGCTGGATGAGACATAAGGGTGGACACTTTTGGGGCTGAGACGTTTGGTGAGGTTGGGTGAGCAAACGCAGACCCTTTAAAGTAATACTGCGTGGTACCCATCGTATGGGTCCCAAATCTCCAGGTTCAAGGGCATCTTCCTACATCGAAAACATGCATGAGAAACCCAGAAGATGGTACACCATGTGATGGGGAAAGGTTTCTAAAACGCACCTCATTTCTCATCTCCTTGTGCCCGGGTTCGCCATTCCAGCCGCCTTACCAGCAATCTCCCTACTTGGAGCATCAGCACCTTTAACCTCCTGTTCCGTACAGGCTTTCAATTTGTCCTGAGGATGAACGGGAAGACGGGGAACCAATGAGAGCCTAGCTCTTGGTGTTGGGACAGGCACAGGTCACTCTACTTTCCCATCAGGAAGAATTAACCACAGGCTCAGCCTGTCCCCCGGAACCAGAACAGAGCCTAAAGCCATCCTGCGCTTTTGTGGCCAGCTCCCAAATACACGAGTTGTAAAATGGAGGTTCAGGGCACTGCAATTCACAAACCTGCAGAGTTATAAATGATAAGTCTCGTCCACAAATATATTGAGGGAAGGCAAAGAAGAGGATTTGAAATCAAGGCAGAATTGCAGGAAACAGATTTCAGGAGATAGATTCGGATCACCTTTAAAGCACATGAAAAGCGGAAAAACGTTGACAATGATGCCCTAGGCCAAAAAAGGGCGTATGCGTTTTTTCCTGAATATATTCAGGAAAAAACGCATACGCCCTTTTTGGCCAACCAAGCAACCTGGAAAGGCAAATCAGCGCAACAAAGAAGACTCGCTTCCCTTCGGTCAAAAGGGACATGCTGAAAAAAGTGTCAAAACCAGAAATGCAGGACAGGCCATGGAGAAATGGGAGCCTTGCTACACTGATGGGCGGAATGTAAATTGCCAACAGCCACTCTGCAGAAGTGTACGGTGTGTCCTGAAACATTTAAAAAACACAGCTTAGAGAGCATAGGGCACTTCCACTCATGGGGGTATAAATTGGGAAAATGAAAAATCAGCAAGACACAAGCACCCCAAAGTTTAGGGCTGCTCTGTTGACAAGGACCTCCACTTCATTCCACCTTAAATATCCCAGGAAAGAGAAAAATGGATAAAGAAGTTGTGGTCCTTATGTACAATGGAATATCACTCAGCCATGAAATCAATGTCATAAGGCTAGAAGCAGCATGATGAGTGGATTTAGGTACGACGATTCTAAGTGAAATAAGTCACACAGAAAAGGACACTTCTCATAAGCTATCACTTATAGAGGGAATGTAAAAACCGCTACACTTGAACTGAATTACAAAACAGAACAGAGTCACACATGCAGAAAACACACTATGGCTGCTTAACGGGAAAGGTGAGGTGGGGTGATACATCAAACAAGGGTATCAAATTAGCTCAGATACCGTTCCATAAACCCAATATGTAGTAGACAAGACCTACTCCTTGCTCAGAGAACTGGACTCAACACGCCCTATTCACCGCACAAGAATATATCTGACTAGTAATAATCTTGAAACCTATGTATTGATATCTCTCTGTTAGTGTGTCAAGTGGGAGTAAAGCGGCATAAACACAGCCGTGAAAAGCAGCTAAACCCCATTATGAAAATAAATTACTTTGAAACACCCATGAAACAACGACAGTGAAAGAGATAGAAATACTTACACAATGAGTTCAGGGGCTGTGATGCAACCTGGATCGACCATATCTAGACCCACAGCTGGGTGAGACATAAGGGTGGACACTCTTGCGGCTGAGAGGTTTGGTGAGGTTGCATGAGCAAACGCAGACCCTTTAAATTAATACTGCGTGACACCCATCCCATGGGTCCCAAATCTCCAGGTTCAAGGGCATCTTCCTACATCGAAAACATGCATGAGAAACCCAGAAGATGGTACAGCATGTGATCGGGAAAGGTTTCTAAAATGCACCTCATTTCTCATCTCCTTGTGCTCGGGTTCGCCATTCCAGCCACTTTCCTAGCAATCTCCCTACTTGGAGCATCAGCACCTTTAACCTCCTGTTCCGTACAAGTTGCAATTTGTACTGAGAATGAACGGGAAGAGGGGGAACCAATGAGAGACTAGATCTAGGTGTTGGGACAAGCACAGGTCACTCTATTTTCCCTTCAGAAAGAAGAATTAACCACAGGCTCAACCTGCCCCCCGGAAGTAGAACAGGGCCTGAAGCAATCCTGCGCTTTTGTGGCCAACTCCCAAAAAAGCGAGTTGAAAAATGGAGCTCAGGGGCACTGCAATTCACAAACCTGCAGAGTTATCAATGATAACTCTCGTCCACAAATATATTGAGGGAAGGCAACGAAGAGGATTTGAAAGCAAGGCAGAATTTCAGAAACAGACTTAAGGAGGTAGTTTCGAATCGCCTTTAAAGCAGATGAAAAGCGGCAAAACGTTGACAATGATACCCTTGGCCAAAAAGGGCGTATGCGTTTTTTCCTGAATATATTCAGGAAAAAACGCATACGCCCTTTTTGGCCAACCAAGCAACCTGGAAAGGCAAATCAGCGCTACAAACAAGTCTCGCTTCCCATCGGTCAAAAGGGCCATGCTGAAAAAAGTGTCAAAACCAGAAATGCAGGACAGGCCATGGAGAAATGGGAGCCTTCCTACACTGATGGGCGGGATGTAAATTGCCAACAGCCACTCTGGAGAAGTGTACGGTGTGTCCTGAAACATCTAAAAAACACAGCTTAGAGAGCATAGGTCACTTCCACTCATGGGCGTATAAATTGGCAAAACTAAAAATCAGCAAGACAGAGGCACACCAAAGTTTAGGGCTGCTCTGTTGACAAGAACCTCCTCTTCATTACACCTTAAATATCCCAGGAAATAGGAAAATGGATAACGATGTTGTGGTCATATGTACAATGGAATATCACTCAGCCATGAAATCAATGTCATAAGGCTATTAGCAGCATGATGAGTGGATTTATGTTCGACGATTCTAAGTGAAATAAGTCACACAGAAAAAGACACTTATCATAAGATATCACTTGTAGAGGGAATGTAAAAACCGTTACACTTGAACTGAATTACAAAACAGAACAGAGTCACACATGCAGAAAACACACTATGGCTGCTTAACGGGAAAGGTGAGGTGGGGTGATGCATAAAACAAGGGTTTCATATTAGCTCAAATACCGATCCATAAACCCAATATGTAATAGACAAGACTTACTCCTTGCTCAGTGAAGTGGATGCAACACCCCCTATTCAATGAACAAGAATATATCTGACTAGTAAAAATCTTAAAACCTCTGTATTGATTTCTCTCTGTAAGTGAATCAAGTGGGTGTAAAGGGGCATAAACACAGCAGTGAAAAGCAGCTAAACCCCATTATAAAAATAAATTACTTCGAAAAACCCATGAAAGAAAGACAGTGAAAGAGAGAGAAATTCTTACACAATGCGTTCAGGGGCTGTGATGCAACCTGGATTGACCATAACTAGAACCAGAGCTGGATGAGACATAAGGGTGGACACTTTTGGGGCTGAGACGTTTGGTGAGGTTGGGTGAGCAAACGCAGACCCTTTAAAGTAATACTGCGTGGTACCCATCGTATGGGTCCCAAATCTCCAGGTTCAAGGGCATCTTCCTACATCGAAAACATGCATGAGAAACCCAGAAGATGGTACACCATGTGATGGGGAAAGGTTTCTAAAACGCACCTCATTTCTCATCTCCTTGTGCCCGGGTTCGCCATTCCAGCCGCCTTACCAGCAATCTCCCTACTTGGAGCATCAGCACCTTTAACCTCCTGTTCCATACAGGCTTTCAATTTGTCCTGAGGATGAACGGGAAGACGGGGAACCAATGAGAGCCTAGCTCTTGGTGTTGGGACAGGCACAGGTCACTCTACTTTCCCATCAGGAAGAATTAACCACAGGCTCAGCCTGTCCCCCGGAACCAGAACAGAGCCTAAAGCCATCCTGCGCTTTTGTGGCCAGCTCCCAAATACACGAGTTGTAAAATGGAGGTTCAGGGCACTGCAATTCACAAACCTGCAGAGTTATAAATGATAAGTCTCGTCCACAAATATATTGAGGGAAGGCAAAGAAGAGGATTTGAAATCAAGGCAGAATTGCAGGAAACAGATTTCAGGAGATAGATTCGGATCACCTTTAAAGCACATGAAAAGCGGAAAAACGTTGACAATGATGCCCTAGGCCAAAAAAGGGCGTATGCGTTTTTTCCTGAATATATTCAGGAAAAAACGCATACGCCCTTTTTGGCCAACCAAGCAACCTGGAAAGGCAAATCAGCGCAACAAAGAAGACTCGCTTCCCTTCGGTCAAAAGGGCCATGCTGAAAAAAGTGTCAAAACCAGAAATGCAGGACAGGCCATGGAGAAATGGGAGCCTTGCTACACTGATGGGCGGAATGTAAATTGCCAACAGCCACTCTGCAGAAGTGTACGGTGTGTCATGAAACATTTAAAAAACACAGCTTAGAGAGCATAGGGCACTTCCACTCATGGGGGTATAAATTGGGAAAATGAAAAATCAGCAAGACACAAGCACCCCAAAGTTTAGGGCTGCTCTGTTGACAAGGACCTCCACTTCATTCCACCTTAAATATCCCAGGAAAGAGAAAAATGGATAAAGAAGTTGTGGTCCTTATGTACAATGGAATATCACTCAGCCATGAAATCAATGTCATAAGGCTAGAAGCAGCATGATGAGTGGATTTAGGTACGACGATTCTAAGTGAAATAAGTCACACAGAAAAGGACACTTCTCATAAGCTATCACTTATAGAGGGAATGTAAAAACCGCTACACTTGAACTGAATTACAAAGCAGAACAGAGTCACACGTTTAGAAAACACACTATGGCTGCTTAATGGGAAAGGTGACGTGGGGTGATGCATAAAACAAGGTTTTCAAATTATCTGAGATACCTTTCCATAAACCCAATACGTAATACACAAGACCTACTCCTTGCTCAGAGAACTGGACTCAACACACCCTATTCACCGCAAAAGAATATATTTGATTAGTAATAATCTTAAAACCTATGTATTGATATCTCTCTGTTAGTGTGTCAAGTGGGTGTAAAGCCGCATAAACACCGTAGTGAAAAGCAGCTAAACCCCATTATAAAAATAAATTACTTTTAAAAACCCATGATACAAAGACAGTGAAAGAGAGAGAAATTCTTACGCAATTCGTTCAGGGCCTGTGATGCAACCTGGATCGACCATATCTAGACCCACAGCTGGGTGAGACATAAGGGTGGACACTCTTGCGGCTGAGAGGTTTGGTGAGGTTGCATGAGCAAACGCAGACCCTTTAAAGTAATACTGCGTGACACCCATCCCATGGGTCCCAAATCTCCAGGTTCAAGGGCATCTTCCTACATCAAAAACATGCATGAGAAACCCAGAAGATGGTACAGCATGTGATCGGGAAAGGTTTCTAAAATGCACCTCATTTCTCATCTCCTTGTGCTCGGGTTCGCCATTCCAGCCACTTTCCTAGCAATCTCCCTACTTGGAGCATCAGCACCTTTAACCTCCTGTTCCGTACAGGTTGCAATTTGTACTGAGAATGAACGGGAAGAGGGGGAACCAATGAGAGACTAGATCTAGGTGTTGGGACAAGCACAGGTCACTCTATTTTCCCTTCAGAAAGAAGAATTAACCACAGGCTCAACCTGCCCCCCGGAAGTAGAACAGGGCCTGAAGCAATCCTGCGCTTTTGTGGCCAACTCCCAAAAAAGCGAGTTGAAAAATGGAGCTCAGGGGCACTGCAATTCACAAACCTGCAGAGTTATCAATGATAACTCTCGTCCACAAATATATTGAGGGAAGGCAACGAAGAGGATTTGAAAGCAAGGCAGAATTTCAGAAACAGACTTAAGGAGGTAGTTTCGAATCGCCTTTAAAGCAGATGAAAAGCGGCAAAACGTTGACAATGATACCCTTGGCCAAAAAGGGCGTATGCGTTTTTTCCTGAATATATTCAGGAAAAAACGCATACGCCCTTTTTGGCCAACCAAGCAACCTGGAAAGGCAAATCAGCGCTACAAACAAGTCTCGCTTCCCATCGGTCAAAAGGGCCATGCTGAAAAAAGTGTCAAAACCAGAAATGCAGGACAGGCCATGGAGAAATGGGAGCCTTGCTACACTGATGGGCGGGATGTAAATTGCCAACAGCCACTCTGGAGAAGTGTACGGTGTGTCCTGAAACATCTAAAAAACACAGCTTAGAGAGCATAGGGCACTTCCACTCATGGGGGTATAAATTGGGAAAATGAAAAATCAGCAAGACACAAGCACCCCAAAGTTTAGGGCTGCTCTGTTGACAAGGACCTCCACTTCATTCCACCTTAAATATCCCAGGAAAGAGAAAAATGGATAAAGAAGTTGTGGTCCTTATGTACAATGGAATATCACTCAGCCATGAAATCAATGTCATAAGGCTAGAAGCAGCATGATGAGTGGATTTAGGTACGACGATTCTAAGTGAAATAAGTCACACAGAAAAGGACACTTATCATAAGCTATCACTTATAGAGGGAATGTAAACACCGCTACACTTGAACTGAATCACAAAGCAGAACAGAGTCACACGTTTAGAAAACACACTATGGCTGCTTAATGGGAAAGGTGACGTGGGGTGATGCATAAAACAAGGTTTTCAAATTATCTGAGATACCTTTCCATAAACCCAATACGTAATACACAAGACCTACTCCTTGATCAGAGAACAGGACTCAACACACCCTATTCACCGCAAAAGAATATATTTGATTAGTAATAATCTTAAAACCTATGTATTGATATCACTCTGTTAGTGTGTCAAGTGGGTGTAAAGCCGCATAAACACCATAGTGAAAAGCAGCTAAACCCCATTATAAAAATAAATTACTTTTAAAAACCCATGATACAAAGACAGTGAAAGAGAGAGAAATTCTTACACAATTCGTTCAGGGGCTGTGATGCAACCTGGATCGACCATATCTAGACCCACAGCTGGGTGAGACATAAGGGTGGACACTCTTGCGGCTGAGAGGTTTGGTGAGGTTGCATGAGCAAACGCAGACCCTTTAAAGTAATACTGCGTGACACCCATCCCATGGGTCCCAAATCTCCAGGTTCAAGGGCATCTTCCTACATCAAAAACATGCATGAGAAACCCAGAAGATGGTACAGCATGTGATCGGGAAAGGTTTCTAAAATGCACCTCATTTCTCATCTCCTTGTGCTCGGGTTCGCCATTCCAGCCACTTTCCTAGCAATCTCCCTACTTGGAGCATCAGCACCTTTAACCTCCTGTTTCGTACAGGTTGCAATTTGTACTGAGAATGAACGGGAAGAGGGGGAACCAATGAGAGACTAGATCTAGGTGTTGGGACAAGCACAGGTCACTCTATTTTCCCTTCAGAAAGAAGAATTAACCACAGGCTCAACCTGCCCCCCGGAAGTAGAACAGGGCCTGAAGCAATCCTGCGCTTTTGTGGCCAACTCCCAAAAAAGCGAGTTGAACAATGGAGCTCAGGGGCACTGCAATTCACAAACCTGCAGAGTTATCAATGATAACTCTCGTCCACAAATATATTGAGGGAAGGCAACGAAGAGGATTTGAAAGCAAGGCAGAATTTCAGAAACAGACTTAAGGAGGTAGTTTCGAATCGCCTTTAAAGCAGATGAAAAGCGGCAAAACGTTGACAATGATACCCTTGGCCAAAAAGGGCGTATGCGTTTTTTCCTGAATATATTCAGGAAAAAACGCATACGCCCTTTTTGGCCAACCAAGCAACCTGGAAAGGCAAATCAGCGCTACAAACAAGTCTCGCTTCCCATCGGTCAAAAGGGCCATGCTGAAAAAAGTGTCAAAACCAGAAATGCAGGACAGGCCATGGAGAAATGGGAGCCTTGCTACACTGATGGGCGGGATGTAAATTGCCAACAGCCACTCTGGAGAAGTGTACGGTGTGTCCTGAAACATCTAAAAAACACAGCTTAGAGAGCATAGGTCACTTCCACTCATGGGCGTATAAATTGGGAAAACTAAAAATCAGCAAGACACAGGCACACCAAAGTTTAGGGCTGCTCTGTTGACAAGAACCTCCTCTTCATTACACCTTAAATATCCCAGGAAATAGGAAAATGGATAACGATGTTGTGGTCCTTATGTACAATGGAATATCACTCAGCCATGAAATCAATGTCATAAGGCTATTAGCAGCATGATGAGTGGATTTATGTTCGACGATTCTAAGTGAAATAAGTCACACAGAAAAAGACACTTATCATAAGATATCACTTGTAGAGGGAATGTAAAAACCGTTACACTTGAACTGAATTACAAAACAGAACAGAGTCACACATGCAGAAAACACACTATGGCTGCTTAACGGGAAAGGTGAGGTGGGGTGATGCATAAAACAAGGGTTTCATATTGGCTCAAATACCGATCCATAAACCCAATATGTAATAGACAAGACTTACTCCTTGCTCAGTGAAGTGGATGCAACACCCCCTATTCAACGAACAAGAATATATCTGACTAGTAAAAATCTTAAAACCTCTGTATTGATTTCTCTCTGTAAGTGAATCAAGTGGGTGTAAAGGGGCATAAACACAGCAGTGAAAAGCAGCTAAACCCCATTATAAAAATAAATTACTTCGAAAAACCCATGAAAGAAAGACAGTGAAAGAGAGAGAAATTCTTACACAATGCGTTCAGGGGCTGTGATGCAACCTGGATTGACCATAACTAGAACCAGAGCTGGATGAGACATAAGGGTGGACACTTTTGGGGCTGAGACGTTTGGTGAGGTTGGGTGAGCAAACGCAGACCCTTTAAAGTAATACTGCGTGGTACCCATCGTATGGGTCCCAAATCTCCAGGTTCAAGGGCATCTTCCTACATCGAAAACATGCATGAGAAACCCAGAAGATGGTACACCATGTGATGGGGAAAGGTTTCTAAAACGCACCTCATTTCTCATCTCCTTGTGCCCGGGTTCGCCATTCCAGCCGCCTTACCAGCAATCTCCCTACTTGGAGCATCAGCACCTTTAACCTCCTGTTCCGTACAGGCTTTCAATTTGTCCTGAGGATGAACGGGAAGACGGGGAACCAATGAGAGCCTAGCTCTTGGTGTTGGGACAGGCACAGGTCACTCTACTTTCCCATCAGGAAGAATTAACCACAGGCTCAGCCTGTCCCCCGGAACCAGAACAGAGCCTAAAGCCATCCTGCGCTTTTGTGGCCAGCTCCCAAATACACGAGTTGTAAAATGGAGGTTCAGGGCACTGCAATTCACAAACCTGCAGAGTTATAAATGATAAGTCTCGTCCACAAATATATTGAGGGAAGGCAAAGAAGAGGATTTGAAATCAAGGCAGAATTGCAGGAAACAGATTTCAGGAGATAGATTCGGATCACCTTTAAAGCACATGAAAAGCGGAAAAACGTTGACAATGATGCCCTAGGCCAAAAAAGGGCGTATGCGTTTTTTCCTGAATATATTCAGGAAAAAACGCATACGCCCTTTTTGGCCAACCAAGCAACCTGGAAAGGCAAATCAGCGCAACAAAGAAGACTCGCTTCCCTTCGGTCAAAAGGGCCATGCTGAAAAAAGTGTCAAAACCAGAAATGCAGGACAGGCCATGGAGAAATGGGAGCCTTGCTACACTGATGGGCGGAATGTAAATTGCCAACAGCCACTCTGCAGAAGTGTACGGTGTGTCCTGAAACATTTAAAAAACACAGCTTAGAGAGCATAGGGCACTTCCACTCATGGGGGTATAAATTGGGAAAATGAAAAATCAGCAAGACACAAGCACCCCAAAGTTTAGGGCTGCTCTGTTGACAAGGACCTCCACTTCATTCCACCTTAAATATCCCAGGAAAGAGAAAAATGGATAAAGAAGTTGTGGTCCTTATGTACAATGGAATATCACTCAGCCATGAAATCAATGTCATAAGGCTAGAAGCAGCATGATGAGTGGATTTAGGTACGACGATTCTAAGTGAAATAAGTCACACAGAAAAGGACACTTCTCATAAGCTATCACTTATAGAGGGAATGTAAAAACCGCTACACTTGAACTGAATTACAAAACAGAACAGAGTCACACATGCAGAAAACACACTATGGCTGCTTAACGGGAAAGGTGAGGTGGGGTGATACATCAAACAAGGGTATCAAATTAGCTCAGATACCGTTCCATAAACCCAATATGTAGTAGACAAGACCTACTCCTTGCTCAGAGAACTGGACTCAACACGCCCTATTCACCGCACAAGAATATATCTGACTAGTAATAATCTTGAAACCTATGTATTGATATCTCTCTGTTAGTGTGTCAAGTGGGAGTAAAGCGGCATAAACACAGCCGTGAAAAGCAGCTAAACCCCATTATGAAAATAAATTACTTTGAAAAACCCATGAAACAACGACAGTGAAAGAGATAGAAATACTTACACAATGAGTTCAGGGGCTGTGATGCAACCTGGATCGACCATATCTAGACCCACAGCTGGGTGAGACATAAGGGTGGACACTCTTGCGGCTGAGAGGTTTGGTGAGGTTGCATGAGCAAACGCAGACCCTTTAAATTAATACTGCGTGACACCCATCCCATGGGTCCCAAATCTCCAGGTTCAAGGGCATCTTCCTACATCGAAAACATGCATGAGAAACCCAGAAGATGGTACAGCATGTGATCGGGAAAGGTTTCTAAAATGCACCTCATTTCTCATCTCCTTGTGCTCGGGTTCGCCATTCCAGCCACTTTCCTAGCAATCTCCCTACTTGGAGCATCAGCACCTTTAACCTCCTGTTCCGTACAAGTTGCAATTTGTACTGAGAATGAACGGGAAGAGGGGGAACCAATGAGAGACTAGATCTAGGTGTTGGGACAAGCACAGGTCACTCTATTTTCCCTTCAGAAAGAAGAATTAACCACAGGCTCAACCTGCCCCCCGGAAGTAGAACAGGGCCTGAAGCAATCCTGCGCTTTTGTGGCCAACTCCCAAAAAAGCGAGTTGAAAAATGGAGCTCAGGGGCACTGCAATTCACAAACCTGCAGAGTTATCAATGATAACTCTCGTCCACAAATATATTGAGGGAAGGCAACGAAGAGGATTTGAAAGCAAGGCAGAATTTCAGAAACAGACTTAAGGAGGTAGTTTCGAATCGCCTTTAAAGCAGATGAAAAGCGGCAAAACGTTGACAATGATACCCTTGGCCAAAAAGGGCGTATGCGTTTTTTCCTGAATATATTCAGGAAAAAACGCATACGCCCTTTTTGGCCAACCAAGCAACCTGGAAAGGCAAATCAGCGCTACAAACAAGTCTCGCTTCCCATCGGTCAAAAGGGCCATGCTGAAAAAAGTGTCAAAACCAGAAATGCAGGACAGGCCATGGAGAAATGGGAGCCTTCCTACACTGATGGGCGGGATGTAAATTGCCAACAGCCACTCTGGAGAAGTGTACGGTGTGTCCTGAAACATCTAAAAAACACAGCTTAGAGAGCATAGGTCACTTCCACTCATGGGCGTATAAATTGGCAAAACTAAAAATCAGCAAGACAGAGGCACACCAAAGTTTAGGGCTGCTCTGTTGACAAGAACCTCCTCTTCATTACACCTTAAATATCCCAGGAAATAGGAAAATGGATAACGATGTTGTGGTCATATGTACAATGGAATATCACTCAGCCATGAAATCAATGTCATAAGGCTATTAGCAGCATGATGAGTGGATTTATGTTCGACGATTCTAAGTGAAATAAGTCACACAGAAAAAGACACTTATCATAAGATATCACTTGTAGAGGGAATGTAAAAACCGTTACACTTGAACTGAATTACAAAACAGAACAGAGTCACACATGCAGAAAACACACTATGGCTGCTTAACGGGAAAGGTGAGGTGGGGTGATGCATAAAACAAGGGTTTCATATTAGCTCAAATACCGATCCATAAACCCAATATGTAATAGACAAGACTTACTCCTTGCTCAGTGAAGTGGATGCAACACCCCCTATTCAACGAACAAGAATATATCTGACTAGTAAAAATCTTAAAACCTCTGTATTGATTTCTCTCTGTAAGTGAATCAAGTGGGTGTAAAGGGGCATAAACACAGCAGTGAAAAGCAGCTAAACCCCATTATAAAAATAAATTACTTCGAAAAACCCATGAAAGAAAGACAGTGAAAGAGAGAGAAATTCTTACACAATGCGTTCAGGGGCTGTGATGCAACCTGGATTGACCATAACTAGAACCAGAGCTGGATGAGACATAAGGGTGGACACTTTTGGGGCTGAGACGTTTGGTGAGGTTGGGTGAGCAAACGCAGACCCTTTAAAGTAATACTGCGTGGTACCCATCGTATGGGTCCCAAATCTCCAGGTTCAAGGGCATCTTCCTACATCGAAAACATGCATGAGAAACCCAGAAGATGGTACACCATGTGATGGGGAAAGGTTTCTAAAACGCACCTCATTTCTCATCTCCTTGTGCCCGGGTTCGCCATTCCAGCCGCCTTACCAGCAATCTCCCTACTTGGAGCATCAGCACCTTTAACCTCCTGTTCCATACAGGCTTTCAATTTGTCCTGAGGATGAACGGGAAGACGGGGAACCAATGAGAGCCTAGCTCTTGGTGTTGGGACAGGCACAGGTCACTCTACTTTCCCATCAGGAAGAATTAACCACAGGCTCAGCCTGTCCCCCGGAACCAGAACAGAGCCTAAAGCCATCCTGCGCTTTTGTGGCCAGCTCCCAAATACACGAGTTGTAAAATGGAGGTTCAGGGCACTGCAATTCACAAACCTGCAGAGTTATAAATGATAAGTCTCGTCCACAAATATATTGAGGGAAGGCAAAGAAGAGGATTTGAAATCAAGGCAGAATTGCAGGAAACAGATTTCAGGAGATAGATTCGGATCACCTTTAAAGCACATGAAAAGCGGAAAAACGTTGACAATGATGCCCTAGGCCAAAAAAGGGCGTATGCGTTTTTTCCTGAATATATTCAGGAAAAAACGCATACGCCCTTTTTGGCCAACCAAGCAACCTGGAAAGGCAAATCAGCGCAACAAAGAAGACTCGCTTCCCTTCGGTCAAAAGGGCCATGCTGAAAAAAGTGTCAAAACCAGAAATGCAGGACAGGCCATGGAGAAATGGGAGCCTTGCTACACTGATGGGCGGAATGTAAATTGCCAACAGCCACTCTGCAGAAGTGTACGGTGTGTCCTGAAACATTTAAAAAACACAGCTTAGAGAGCATAGGGCACTTCCACTCATGGGGGTATAAATTGGGAAAATGAAAAATCAGCAAGACACAAGCACCCCAAAGTTTAGGGCTGCTCTGTTGACAAGGACCTCCACTTCATTCCACCTTAAATATCCCAGGAAAGAGAAAAATGGATAAAGAAGTTGTGGTCCTTATGTACAATGGAATATCACTCAGCCATGAAATCAATGTCATAAGGCTAGAAGCAGCATGATGAGTGGATTTAGGTACGACGATTCTAAGTGAAATAAGTCACACAGAAAAGGACACTTATCATAAGCTATCACTTATAGAGGGAATGTAAAAACCGCTACACTTGAACTGAATTACAAAGCAGAACAGAGTCACACGTTTAGAAAACACACTATGGCTGCTTAATGGGAAAGGTGACGTGGGGTGATGCATAAAACAAGGTTTTCAAATTATCTGAGATACCTTTCCATAAACCCAATACGTAATACACAAGACCTACTCCTTGCTCAGAGAACTGGACTCAACACACCCTATTCACCGCAAAAGAATATATTTGATTAGTAATAATCTTAAAACCTATGTATTGATATCTCTCTGTTAGTGTGTCAAGTGGGTGTAAAGCCGCATAAACACCGTAGTGAAAAGCAGCTAAACCCCATTATAAAAATAAATTACTTTTAAAAACCCATGATACAAAGACAGTGAAAGAGAGAGAAATTCTTACACAATTCGTTCAGGGCCTGTGATGCAACCTGGATCGACCATATCTAGACCCACAGCTGGGTGAGACATAAGGGTGGACACTCTTGCGGCTGAGAGGTTTGGTGAGGTTGCATGAGCAAACGCAGACCCTTTAAAGTAATACTGCGTGACACCCATCCCATGGGTCCCAAATCTCCAGGTTCAAGGGCATCTTCCTACATCAAAAACATGCATGAGAAACCCAGAAGATGGTACACCATGTGATCGGGAAAGGTTTCTAAAATGCACCTCATTTCTCATCTCCTTGTGCTCGGGTTCGCCATTCCAGCCACTTTCCTAGCAATCTCCCTACTTGGAGCATCAGCACCTTTAACCTCCTGTTCCGTACAGGTTGCAATTTGTACTGAGAATGAACGGGAAGAGGGGGAACCAATGAGAGACTAGATCTAGGTGTTGGGACAAGCACAGGTCACTCTATTTTCCCTTCAGAAAGAAGAATTAACCACAGGCTCAACCTGCCCCCCGGAAGTAGAACAGGGCCTGAAGCAATCCTGCGCTTTTGTGGCCAACTCCCAAAAAAGCGAGTTGAAAAATGGAGCTCAGGGGCACTGCAATTCACAAACCTGCAGAGTTATCAATGATAACTCTCGTCCACAAATATATTGAGGGAAGGCAATGAAGAGGATTTGAAAGCAAGGCAGAATTTCAGAAACAGACTTAAGGAGGTAGTTTCGAATCGCCTTTAAAGCAGATGAAAAGCGGCAAAACGTTGACAATGATACCCTTGGCCAAAAAGGGCGTATGCGTTTTTTCCTGAATATATTCAGGAAAAAACGCATACGCCCTTTTTGGCCAACCAAGCAACCTGGAAAGGCAAATCAGCGCTACAAACAAGTCTCGCTTCCCATCGGTCAAAAGGGCCATGCTGAAAAAAGTGTCAAAACCAGAAATGCAGGACAGGCCATGGAGAAATGGGAGCCTTGCTACACTGATGGGCGGAATGTAAATTGCCAACAGCCACTCTGCAGAAGTGTACGGTGTGTCCTGAAACATTTAAAAAACACAGCTTAGAGAGCATAGGGCACTTCCACTCATGGGGGTATAAATTGGGAAAATGAAAAATCAGCAAGACACAAGCACCCCAAAGTTTAGGGCTGCTCTGTTGACAAGGACCTCCACTTCATTCCACCTTAAATATCCCAGGAAAGAGAAAAATGGATAAAGAAGTTGTGGTCCTTATGTACAATGGAATATCACTCAGCCATGAAATCAATGTCATAAGGCTAGAAGCAGCATGATGAGTGGATTTAGGTACGACGATTCTAAGTGAAATAAGTCACACAGAAAAGGACACTTATCATAAGCTATCACTTATAGAGGGAATGTAAACACCGCTACACTTGAACTGAATCACAAAGCAGAACAGAGTCACACGTTTAGAAAACACACTATGGCTGCTTAATGGGAAAGGTGACGTGGGGTGATGCATAAAACAAGGTTTTCAAATTATCTGAGATACCTTTCCATAAACCCAATACGTAATACACAAGACCTACTCCTTGATCAGAGAACAGGACTCAACACACCCTATTCACCGCAAAAGAATATATTTGATTAGTAATAATCTTAAAACCTATGTATTGATATCACTCTGTTAGTGTGTCAAGTGGGTGTAAAGCCGCATAAACACCATAGTGAAAAGCAGCTAAACCCCATTATAAAAATAAATTACTTTTAAAAACCCATGATACAAAGACAGTGAAAGAGAGAGAAATTCTTACACAATTCGTTCAGGGGCTGTGATGCAACCTGGATCGACCATATCTAGACCCACAGCTGGGTGAGACATAAGGGTGGACACTCTTGCGGCTGAGAGGTTTGGTGAGGTTGCATGAGCAAACGCAGACCCTTTAAAGTAATACTGCGTGACACCCATCCCATGGGTCCCAAATCTCCAGGTTCAAGGGCATCTTCCTACATCAAAAACATGCATGAGAAACCCAGAAGATGGTACACCATGTGATCGGGAAAGGTTTCTAAAATGCACCTCATTTCTCATCTCCTTGTGCTCGGGTTCGCCATTCCAGCCACTTTCCTAGCAATCTCCCTACTTGGAGCATCAGCACCTTTAACCTCCTGTTCCGTACAGGTTGCAATTTGTACTGAGAATGAACGGGAAGAGGGGGAACCAATGAGAGACTAGATCTAGGTGTTGGGACAAGCACAGGTCACTCTATTTTCCCTTCAGAAAGAAGAATTAACCACAGGCTCAACCTGCCCCCCGGAAGTAGAACAGGGCCTGAAGCAATCCTGCGCTTTTGTGGCCAACTCCCAAAAAAGCGAGTTGAACAATGGAGCTCAGGGGCACTGCAATTCACAAACCTGCAGAGTTATCAATGATAACTCTCGTCCACAAATATATTGAGGGAAGGCAACGAAGAGGATTTGAAAGCAAGGCAGAATTTCAGAAACAGACTTAAGGAGGTAGTTTCGAATCGCCTTTAAAGCAGATGAAAAGCGGCAAAACGTTGACAATGATACCCTTGGCCAAAAAGGGCGTATGCGTTTTTTCCTGAATATATTCAGGAAAAAACGCATACACCCTTTTTGGCCAACCAAGCAACCTGGAAAGGCAAATCAGCGCTACAAACAAGTCTCGCTTCCCATCGGTCAAAACGGCCATGCTGAAAAAAGTTTCAAAACCAGAAATGCAGGACAGGCCATGGAGAAATGGGAGCCTTCCTACACTGATGGGCGGGATGTAAATTGCCAACAGCCACTCTGGAGAAGTGTACGGTGTGTCCTGAAACATCTAAAAAACACAGCTTAGAGAGCATAGGTCACTTCCACTCATGGGCGTATAAATTGGGAAAACTAAAAATCAGCAAGACACAGGCACACCAAAGTTTAGGGCTGCTCTGTTGACAAGAACCTCCTCTTCATTACACCTTAAATATCCCAGGAAATAGGAAAATGGATAACGATGTTGTGGTCCTTATGTACAATGGAATATCACTCAGCCATGAAATCAATGTCATAAGGCTATTAGCAGCATGATGAGTGGATTTATGTTCGACGATTCTAAGTGAAATAAGTCACACAGAAAAAGACACTTATCATAAGATATCACTTGTAGAGGGAATGTAAAAACCGTTACACTTGAACTGAATTACAAAACAGAACAGAGTCACACATGCAGAAAACACACTATGGCTGCTTAACGGGAAAGGTGAGGTGGGGTGATGCATAAAACAAGGGTTTCATATTAGCTCAAATACCGATCCATAAACCCAATATGTAATAGACAAGACTTACTCCTTGCTCAGTGAAGTGGATGCAACACCCCCTATTCAACGAACAAGAATATATCTGACTAGTAAAAATCTTAAAACCTCTGTATTGATTTCTCTCTGTAAGTGAATCAAGTGGGTTTAAAGGGGCATAAACACAACAGTGAAAAGCAGCTAAACCCCATTATAAAAATAAATTACTTCAAAAAACCCATGAAAGAAAGACAGTGAAAGAGAGAGAAATTCTTACACAATGCGTTCAGGGGCTGTGATGCAACCTGGATTGACCATAACTAGAACCAGAGCTGGATGAGACATAAGGGTGGACACTTTTGGGGCTGAGACGTTTGGTGAGGTTGGGTGAGCAAACGCAGACCCTTTAAAGTAATACTGCGTGGTACCCATCGTATGGGTCCCAAATCTCCAGGTTCAAGGGCATCTTCCTACATCGAAAACATGCATGAGAAACCCAGAAGATGGTACACCATGTGATGGGGAAAGGTTTCTAAAACGCACCTCATTTCTCATCTCCTTGTGCCCGGGTTCGCCATTCCAGCCGCCTTACTAGCAATCTCCCTACTTGGAGCATCAGCACCTTTAACCTCCTGTTCCGTACAGGCTTTCAATTTGTCCTGAGGATGAACGGGAAGACGGGGAACCAATGAGAGCCTAGCTCTTGGTGTTGGGACAGGCACAGGTCACTCTAATTTCCCATCAGGAAGAAGAATTAACCACAGGCTCAGCCTGTCCCCCGGAACCAGAACAGAGCCTAAAGCCATCCTGCGCTTTTGTGGCCAGCTCCCAAATACACGAGTTGTAAAATGGAGGTTCAGGGCACTGCAATTCACAAACCTGCAGAGTTATAAATGATAAGTCTCGTCCACAAATATATTGAGGGAAGGCAAAGAAGAGGATTTGAAATCAAGGCAGAATTGCAGGAAACAGATTTCAGGAGATAGATTCGGATCACCTTTAAAGCACATGAAAAGCGGAAAAACGTTGACAATGATGCCCTAGGCCAAAAAAGGGCGTATGCGTTTTTTCCTGAATATATTCAGGAAAAAACGCATACGCCCTTTTTGGCCAACCAAGCAACCTGCAAAGGCAAATCAGCGCAACAAAGAAGACTCGCTTCCCTTCGGTCAAAAGGGCCATGCTGAAAAAAGTGTCAAAACCAGAAATGCAGGACAGGCCATGGAGAAATGGGAGCCTTGCTACACTGATGGGCGGAATGTAAATTGCCAACAGCCACTCTGCAGAAGTGTACGGTGTGTCCTGAAACATTTAAAAAACACAGCTTAGAGAGCATAGGGCACTTCCACTCATGGGGGTATAAATTGGGAAAATGAAAAATCAGCAAGACACAAGCACCCCAAAGTTTAGGGCTGCTCTGTTGACAAGGACCTCCACTTCATTCCACCTTAAATATCCCAGAAAAGAGAAAAATGGATAAAGAAGTTGTGGTCCTTATGTACAATGGAATATCACTCAGCCATGAAATCAATGTCATAAGGCTAGAAGCAGCATGATGAGTGGATTTAGGTACGACAATTCTAAGTGAAATAAGTCACACAGAAAAGGACACTTATCATAAGCTATCACTTATAGAGGGAATGTAAAAACCGCTACACTTGAACTGAATTACAAAGCAGAACAGAGTCACACGTTTAGAAAACACACTATGGCTGCTTAATGGGAAAGGTGACGTGGGGTGATGCATAAAACAAGGTTTTCAAATTATCTGAGATACCTTTCCATAAACCCAATACGTAATACACAAGACCTACTCCTTGCTCAGAGAACTGGACTCAACACACCCTATTCACCGCAAAAGAATATATTTGATTAGTAATAATCTTAAAACCTATGTATTGATATCTCTCTGTTAGTGTGTCAAGTGGGTGTAAAGCCGCATAAACACCGTAGTGAAAAGCAGCTAAACCCCATTATAAAAATAAATTACTTTTAAAAACCCATGATACAAAGACAGTGAAAGAGAGAGAAATTCTTACACAATTCGTTCAGGGCCTGTGATGCAACCTGGATCGACCATATCTAGACCCACAGCTGGGTGAGACATAAGGGTGGACACTCTTGCGGCTGAGAGGTTTGGTGAGGTTGCATGAGCAAACGCAGACCCTTTAAAGTAATACTGCGTGACACCCATCCCATGGTTCCCAAATCTCCAGGTTCAAGGGCATCTTCCTACATCAAAAACATGCATGAGAAACCCAGAAGATGGTACAGCATGTGATCGGGAAAGGTTTCTAAAATGCACCTCATTTCTCATCTCCTTGTGCTCGGGTTCGCCATTCCAGCCACTTTCCTAGCAATCTCCCTACTTGGAGCATCAGCACCTTTAACCTCCTGTTCCGTACAGGTTGCAATTTGTACTGAGAATGAACGGGAAGAGGGGGAACCAATGAGAGACTAGATCTAGGTGTTGGGACAAGCACAGGTCACTCTATTTTCCCTTCAGAAAGAAGAATTAACCACAGGCTCAACCTGCCCCCCGGAAGTAGAACAGGGCCTGAAGCAATCCTGCGCTTTTGTGGCCAACTCCCAAAAAAGCGAGTTGAAAAATGGAGCTCAGGGGCACTGCAATTCACAAACCTGCAGAGTTATCAATGATAACTCTCGTCCACAAATATATTGAGGGAAGGCAACGAAGAGGATTTGAAAGCAAGGCAGAATTTCAGAAACAGACTTAAGGAGGTAGTTTCGAATCGCCTTTAAAGCAGATGAAAAGCGGCAAAACGTTGACAATGATACCCTTGGCCAAAAAGGGCGTATGCGTTTTTTCCTGAATATATTCAGGAAAAAACGCATACGCCCTTTTTGGCCAACCAAGCAACCTGGAAAGGCAAATCAGCGCTACAAACAAGTCTCGCTTCCCATCGGTCAAAAGGGCCATGCTGAAAAAAGTGTCAAAACCAGAAATGCAGGGCAGGCCATGGAGAAATGGGAGCCTTGCTACACTGATGGGCGGGATGTAAATTGCCAACAGCCACTCTGGAGAAGTGTACGGTGTGTCCTGAAACATCTTAAAAACACAGCTTAGAGAGCATAGGTCACTTCCACTCATGGGCGTATAAATTGGCAAAACTAAAAATCAGCAAGACACAGGCACACCAAAGTTTAGGGCTCCTCTGTTGACAAGTACCTCCTCTTCATTACACCTTAAATATCCCAGGAAATAGGAAAATGGATAACGATGTTGTGGTCATATGTACAATGGAATATCACTCAGCCATGAAATCAATGTCATAAGGCTATTAGCAGCATGATGAGTGAATTTATGTTCGACGATTCTAAGTGAAATAAGTCACACAGAAAAAGACACTTATCATAAGATATCACTTATAGAGGGAATGTAAAAACCGTTACACTTGAACTGAATTACAAAACAGAACAGAGTCACACATTTAGAAAACACACTATGGCTGCTTAACGGGAAAGGTGAGGTGGGGTGATGCATAAAACAAGGGTTTCATATTAGCTCAAATACCGATCCATAAACCCAATATGTAATAGACAAGACCTACTCCTTGCTCAGTGAAGTGGATGCAACACCCCCTATTCAACGAACAAGAATATATCTGACTAGTAAAAATCTTAAAACCTATGTATTGATTTCTCTCTGTAAGTGAATCAAGTGGGTGTAAAGGGACATAAACACAGCAGTGAAAATCAGGTAAACCCCATTATAAAAATAAATTACTTTAAAATCCCAAAGAACAAAGACAGTGATAGAGGGAGAAATTTTTACATAATTCGTTCCGGGGCTGTGATGCAACCTGGTGTGACCATATCTAGACCCACAGCTGGATGAGAAATAAAGCTGGACACTCTTGGGGCTGAAGGTCTCTTTCCCTATTTACCAGATTGGGAACGTAGAAAGGCTGCCACCCTCTGGCCGTTACCTGCAAAAGCAGCTTTAAAACCTGTGCTAATGGTCACTTCATATGAACAAGTACTTCAGGGCTGTAAATGAAACGTGCCCTCAAAATGTCTTGAGGGAGGTAATGGCCAAAAATTTTCAAAATGTGACACTTACTTTAAGAAAACACTTTGAAGAACTAAGCTGTAATCACAGTTTGATAAATAAAAAGGGCATGCTTTAAAGCTCAATTTCAACAGATTATGGGACACATGCAAATTCAACCACAGATAGGTATCAGCTCGCACCTGTTAGAATAACCATCAGCAAGAAAACTACAAACAATAAATATTGAAGGTGTTTTGGAGAAATGCATACCCTCAATTTTAAGTGGGACGTAACCTGGAAAGAGCCACTAATGAGAACTGAATGGTGGTGCCTTTAAAACATACACACTGAGCTACCATATGATACAGCAAGCCCACTCCTTGGCCTATAACATAAGAAGATATAACTGGAAAGACACAGGCAAGCAAATGTGCATTGCAGCAGTATTACAATAGCCAAGACATGGAGGCAACCAGAAAGTCCATCAAGAGGTGCGTGGCCAAAGAAGAACTGGTACACGTACAGATGGAATATTAGCCAGGGAAAAAAATGAAACAATGCCATTTGCAGCACCATGTATGATTCTTGAGGTAATCAGGCAAATTGTACTAAGTCGGAAAACAAAAGACACATATCCTATAATATCACTTATAGGTCTTAGCTAAAAATTGATACCAATGAAGATATTTCCACAGAGAAATGCAATCACAGATTCATTAAACAAACTTATGGTTCACCAAATGGAAAGGTGTGAGGATTGGATACATTAGGATATTGGGGTTAAGATAGATATAGAAACACATGTGAAATATGTAATCACCAAAGACCTACGTAATACCAAGACAAGACTACTCAACATCGTGTCATAACCTACATGGGAAAATGATCCAAAGAAGAATAGATATATGTATATGTTTAAAAGAACCACATCTTTCACACCTAGAAGAAACAAAACATTTTAATTAAATTTGCTCTGACAAAAAATAAAAATTAAATTAAAAAAAGAACAAGAAGTAATGAGACATAAACTTAAGGGGCTATTTGCTGGCACATTGCATTCTAATTTACAACCAGAACATGACTTCCATTAAGGCTCTGTCATCACTAATAAAGCAGCTTTATAAGCAATGTTGAAGGTAGCTTAAAAGAAGTCTCACTAATTATTGATAGTAACAAGGAAACAAAGAAAAGTAAAAATCTCACTGCAAAAAGTATACATAGGGTAAGGATAGTAGATCAAACACTTATTAAACTTCTGTAAAGAATAAAAGACAACAGTAGTATGTTTTTTTAAAAAGAGAGGGCCCAAATAAATCTGAAATGAAAGAGATGATGTTGCAACGGACACCACAGAAATACAAAGTATCCTAAGATACACACAGGGTAACTCAGGGCTCAGACTGGACAGAGCCCACTCTCCAGTCCCCTGTACATGACTTACAGGAGCCTCAGGAACTGAGGAGGGGGTCCCTGAGGAGAGGCTCAAGATAGAATATGGTAGACATTAACATGACTGCATTCATCTTAAACATGCCTGAACTACATTCACACGAGATGATTTTGTCCTGTATGTACATCGGCACCTCTAGTTGGAACTGCAGATCTTTGGCTTCAACACCTCTACTGACAACATTAGCGTCACCTGCTGTGGACCGTCTCCTATAGGATTTCTAGAATCACAAAACATCGAAGCTTCACAGGACCCAGAGTCTGTGCAACTCCACACAGAGTCTCAGAGTCTCAACTCCACTCAGATACTCCACTCTTGGAGGGCACACACAAAGTAGTGTGCACATCAGGACCCAGGGGAAGGAGCAGTGACCCTGTAGGAGAATGACCAGATCTACCTGCTACTTTTAGAGGGTCTCCTGCAGAGGCAGGTGGTGGCTGTGGCTGTGGCTCACCGTGAGGACAACGACACTGACAGCAGAAGTTCTGGGAAATACTCCTTGGTGTGAGCCCTCCCAGAGTCCGCCATTAGCCCCACCAAGAGCAAGGTAGGCTCCAGGGCTGGGTCGCCTCAGGCCAAACAACCAACAGGGAGGGAACCCAGCCCCATGCATCAGCAGACAAGCAGATTAAACTTTTTATTAAAGTTTTATTTAATCCGTAGACAAGCGGATTAAAGCTCTGCCCACCAAAGCAACACCCAGCTCTACCCACCACCAGTCCTTCCCATCAGGAAGCTTGCACAAGCCTCTAAGATAGACTCATCCACCGGAGAGCAGACAGCAGAAGCAAGAAGAACTACAATTCTGCAGCCTGTGGAAGGAAAACCACATTCACAGAAAGATAGACAAAATGAAAAGGCAGAGGACTTTATACCAGATCAAGGAACAAGATAAAACCCCAGAAAAAAAAAACGAAATGAGGTGGAGATAGGGAACCTTCCAGAAAAAAAATTCAGAATAATGATAGTGAAGTTGAGCCAAGACCTTGGAAAAAGAAAGGAGGCAAAGATCGAGAAGATGCAAGAAATGTTTAACAAAGACCTAGAAGAATTAAGGAACAAACACCTAGAAGAATTAAAGAACAAACAAACGGAGGTGAACAATGGAATAACTGAAATGAAAAATACACTAGAAGGAATCAGTAGCAGAATAACTGTGGCAGAAGAACGGATAAGTGACCTGGAAGACAGAAAGGTGGAAATCACTGCCATGGAACAGAATAAAGAAAAAGAATGAAAATAAACGAAGACACCCCAAGAGTCCTCTGGGACAACATTAAACGCAACAACATTCGCATTATAGGGGTCCCAGAAGGAGAAGAGAGAGAGAAAGGACCCGAGAATATATTTAAAGAGATAATGGTCAAAAACTTCCCTAGCATGGGAAAAGAAATAGCCACCCAAGTCCAGAAGCACAGAGTGTCCCAGGCAGGATAAACCAAAGGAGAAAAATGACAAGACACATAGTAATCAAATTGACAAAAATTAACGACAAAGAAAAATGATTGAAAGCAGCAAGGGAAAAATGACAAATAACATACAAGGGAACTCCCATAAGGATAACAACTGATTTCTCAGCAGAAAATCTACAAGCCAGAAGGAAGTGGCATGATAAATTTAAAGTGATGAAAGGGAAGAACCTACAACCAAGAGTACTCCACCCTGCAAAGAGCTCATTCAGATTTGATGGAGAAATCAAAAGCCTTACAGACAAGCAAAAGCTAAGAGAATTCAGCACCATGAAACCAGCTCTACACCAAATGCTAAAGGAACTTCTCTAAGTGGGAAACACAAGAGAAGAAAAGGACCCACCAAGACAAACCCATAACAATTAAGAAAATAGTAGTAGGAACATACATATCGATAATTACCTTAAACGTGAATGCACTACATGTTCCAACCAAAAGACACAGGCTCGCTGAATGGATACAAAAACAAGACCCATATATATGCTGTCTACAAGAGATCCATTTCAGACCTAGGGACACATACAGACTCAAAGTGAGGCGATGGAAAAATATATTCTATGCAAATGAAAATCAAAAGAAAGCTGGAGTAGCAATACTCATATCAGATAAAATAGACTTTAAAATAAAGAATGTTACAAGAGACAAGGAAAGGCACTGCATAATGGTCAGGGGATCAATCCAAGAAGAAGATATAACAATTATAAATATATATGTACCCAAAATAGGAGCAGCTCAATGTATAAGGCAACTGCTAACAGCTATAAAAGAGGAAATCGACAGTAACACAATAATAGCGGGGGACTTTAACAGCTCACTTACACCAGTGGAGATCAGCCAGACAGAAAATTAATAAGGAAACACAAGCTTTAAATGACACAGATAGAGTTAATTGATATTTATAGGACATTCCATCCAAAAACAGCAGATTACACGTTCTTCTCAACTGCACACGGAACACTCTCCAGGATAGATCACATCTTGGGTCACAGATAAAGCCTCAGTAAATTTAAGAAAACTGAAATCATATCAAGCAGCTGTTCCCACCACAATGCTATGAGATTAGAAATCAATTACACGGAAAAAACCGTAAAAAACACAAACACATGGAGGCTAAACAATACGTTACTAAATAACCAAGAGATCACTGAAGAAATCAAAGAGGAAATCAAAAACTACCTAGAGACAAATGACAACAAAAACACGATGATCCAAAACCTATGGGATGCAGCAAAAGGAGTTCTAAGAGGGAAGTTTATAGCAATACAAGCCTACCTCAAGAAACAAGAAAAATCTCAAATAAACAATCTAACCTTACACCTAGAGGAACTAGAGAAAGAAGAACAAAACCCAAAGTTAGTAGAAGGAAAGAAATCATAAAGATCAGAGCAGAAATAAATGAAATAGAAACAAAGAAAACGAAAGCAAAGATCAATAAAACTAAAAGCTGGTTCTTTGAGAAGATAAGCAAAAATGATCAACCTTTAGCCGGACTCCAGAAAAAGAGGGAGAGGACGCAAATCAACAAAATTAGAAGTGAAAAAGCAGAAGTTATAACAGACACCACAGGAATACAAAGCATCCTAAGAGACTACTACAAGCAACTCTAGGCCAATAAAATGGACAATCTGGAAGAAATGGACAAATTCTTAGAAAGGGATAACCTTCTAAGACTGAACCAGGAAGAAATAGAAAATATGAACAAACCTATCACAAGCAATGAAATTGAAACTGTGATTAAAAATCTTCCAACAAACAAAAGTCCAGAACCAGATGGCATCACAGGTGAATTCTATCAAACATTTAGAGCAGAGCTAACACCCAACCTTCTCAAATTCTTCAAAACAATTGCAGGGGAAGGAACACTCCCAAACTCATTCTATGAGACCACCATCACCCTGATACCAAAATCAGACAGAGATACTACAAGGAAAGAAAATTATAGACCAATATCACTGATGAATATAGATGTAAAAATCCTCAACAAAATACTAGCAAACAGAATCGAACAACACATGAAAAGGATCATACACCATGATCAAGTGGGGTTTATCCCAGGGATGCGAGGATTCTTCAATATACACAAATCAATGTGATACACCATATTAACAAATTGTAGAATAAAAGCATATGATCATCTCAATAGATGAAGGAAAAGATTTTGAGAAAATTCAACACTCATTTACGATAAAAACTCTGCAGAGTGTGGGCATAGAGGGAAACTACCTCAACATAATAAAGGCCATATATGACAAACCCACAGCAAACAACATTCTCAATGGTGAAAAACTGAAAGCGTTTCCTCTAAGATCAGGAACAAGACGAGGATGTCCACTCTCACCACTGCTATTCAACATAGTTTTGGAAGTCCTAGCCATGGCAATCAGAGAAGAAAAAGAAATAAAAGGAATACAAAAAGGAAAAGAAGAAGTAAAATTGTCACTGTTTGCAGATGACATGATATCATAGATAGAGAATCCTAAAGATGCCACCAGAAAACCACTGGAGCTAATCAATGAATTTGGTAAAGTTGCAGGATACAAAATTAATGCACAGAAATTGCTTGCATTCCTATACACTAACAATGAAAGATCAGAAAGAGAAATTAAGGAAACAATCCCATTACCACTGCAACAAAAAGAATAAAATACCTAGGAATAAACCTACCTAAGGAAGTAAAAGACCTGTACTCAGAAAACTATAAGACACTGATGAAAGAAATCAAAGATGATATAAACAGATGGAGACATATACCATGTTCTCGGATTAGAAGAATCAATATTGTGAAAATGACTATACTACCCAAAGCAATCTACAGATTCAATGCAATCCCGATCAAAATACCTTTGGCATTTTCTACAGAACAAGAAAAAAAAATCTTAAAATTTGTAGGGAGACACAAAAGACCCTGGATAGCCAAAGCAGTCTTGAGGGGGGAAAAAAAAGAGCTGGAGGAATCAGACTTCCAGACTTCAGACTATATTGCAAAGCTACAGTAATCAAGATAATATGGTACTGACACAAGAACAGAAATATAGGTCAATAGAGCAGGATAGAAAGCACAGAGATAAACCCACGTACCTATGGTTCACTAATCTATGACAAAGGAGGCAAGGGTATACAATGGAGAAAAGACAGTGTCTTCAGCAAGTGGTGCTGGGAAAACTGGACAGTTACATGTAAAAGAATGAAATTAGTACACACCCTAACACCATACACAAAAATAAACTCAAAATGGATTAGAGACCTAAATATAAGACCAGCCACTATAAAACTCTTAGAGGAAAACATAAGCAGAACAGTCTATGACATAAATCACAGCAAGATCCTTTTTGACCCACCTCCTAGAGAAATGGAAACAAAAACAAAAATAAAAAAATGGGACCGAATGAAACATAAATTCTTTTGCACAGCAAAGGAAAACATAAGCAAGATGAAAAGACAACCATCAGAATGGGAGAAAATATTTTCAAATGAAGCAAATGGCAAAGGATTAATCTCCAAAAAGCAGCTCATGTAGCTCAATATCACAAAACCAAACAATCCAATCCAAAAATGGGCAGAAGACCTAAATAGACATTTCTCCAAAGAAGATATACAGGTTGCCAACAAACACATGAAAGGATGCTGAACATCACTAATCATTAGAGAAATGCAAATCAAAACTACAGTGAGGTATCACCTCACACCAGTCAGAATGGCCATCATCAAAAAATCTACCAACAATAAATGCTGGAGAGGCATTTATTGGAGCAAAGGGAACCCTCTTGCACTGTTGGTGGGAATGTAAATTGATATAGCCACTAGGGAGAACGGTATGGGGGTTCCTTAAAAACTAAAAATAGAACTACCATACAACCCAGCAAACCCACTCCTGGACATTTACCCTGAGAAAACCATAATTCAAAAAGAGTCATGTACCACAATGTTCACTGTAGCTCTATTTACAATAGCCAGGACATGGAAGCAACCTAAGTGTCCATCAACAGATAAATGGATAAGGAAGATGTGGCACAAATATACAATGGAACATTATTCAGCCATAAAAAGAAACGAAATTGAGTTACCTTTAGTGAGGTGGATGGATCTAGAGTCTGTCCTACAGAGTGAAGTAAGTCAGAAAGAGAAAAACAAATACCGTATGCTAACACATATATATGGAATCTTAAAAAAAAAAGTTTTTGAAGAACCTAGGGGCAGGAAAGGATTAAGGACACAGACGTAGAGAAAGGACTTGAGGACATGGGGAGAGGGAAGGGTAAGCTGGGACAAAGTGAGAGAGTGGTATGGACATATATACACTACCAAATGTAAAATTGATAGCTACTGGGAAGCAGCCACATAGCACAGGGAGATCAGCGCTGTACTTTGTGACCACCTAAAAGGGTGGGATAAGGGAGTGAGAGGGAGTTGCAAGAGGGAGGGGATATGGTGTTATATGTATATGCACAGCTGATTCACTTTTTTATACAGCAGAAACTAACACACAATTGTAAAGCAATTATACTCCAATAAAGATGTAAAAGAAAAAAAAAAGCCCAGAGATAAACCTACACACCTATGGCCCACTAATCTATGACAAAGGAGGCAAGGGTATACAAAGGAGAAAAGACAGTCTCTTCAATAAGTGGTGCTGGGAAAAATGGACAGCTACATGTAAAAGAATGAAATTAGAACACTCCCTAACACCATACACAAAAAATAAACTCAAAATGGATTAGAGACCAAAATGTAAGACCGGACACTATAAAACTCTTAGAGGAAAACATAGGAAGAATACTCTTTGACATAAATCACAGCAAGATCTTTTTTGATCCACCTCCTAGAGTAATGGAATAAAAAAAATAATAAACATATGGGAGCAAATGAAACCTAAAAGCTTTTGCAAAGCAAAGGAAACTACAAACAAGACGAAAAGACAACCCTCACAATGGGAGAAAATATTTGCAAACGAATCAATGGACAAAGGATTAATCTCCAATGTATATAAACAGCTCATGCAGCTCAACAGTAAAAAAACAAACAACCCAATCCAAAAATGGGCAGATGACGTAAATAGACATTTGTCCCAAGAAGACATACAGATGACCAAGAAGCACATGAAAAGCTGCTCAACATCACTAATTATTAGAGAAATATAAACCAAAACTACAATGAGGTATCGCCTCACACGAGTTAGAATGGGCATCATCAGAAAATCTACAAGCAACAAATGCTGGAGAGGGTGTGGAGAAAAGGGAACCCTCTTACACTATTTGTGGGAATGTAAATTGATACAGTCACGATGGAGAACAGTATGGAGGTTCCTTAAGAAACTAAAAATAGAATTACCATATGACCCAGCAATCCCACTACTGGCCATATACCCAGAGAAAACCATAATTCAAAAAGACATATTCACCACAATATTCATTGCAGCACTATTTACAATAGCCAGGTCATGGAAGCAACCTAAATGCCCATAGACAGACGAACAGAAAAGATGTGCTACATATATAAAATGGAATATTACTCAGCCATAAAAAGGAATGAAATTGGGTCATTTGTAGAGACGTGGATAGATCTAGAGACTGTCATACAGAGTGAAGTAAGTCAGAAAGAGAAAAACAAATATCGTATATTAACGCATACATGTGGAACCTAGAAAAATGGTAAAGATGAACCGGTTTGCAAGGCAGAAATAGAGACACAGATGTAGAGAACAAATGTATGGACACCAAGGGGGGAAAGTGGCAGGGTGGTGGTGGTGGGATGAATTGCGAGCCTGGGATTGACATATATACACTTATATGTATAAAATAGGTTACCAATAAGAGCCTGCTGTATAAAAAAATGAATAAAATAAATTCAAAAATTAAAAAATAAGTAATACTTAAAAAAATAAAACAGAAAAAAAGTTCTGTCCTTCCCATAGACGTATTTATATGAATGAATTATTTCCATGCTTATATCCATAAATACAAAAAGAGGAATAAAACTTACCTTGAACCAAAAAAGAAAAAAAAAAAAAAACAGAACCCACTGGTCATACAGAGGAAAACCCTATCAGGGCACTTGCTCCAGGGGTAAACAATTCTGAAGTTGGTCACAGGTGGGGAATCATCTCCCATGCAGCCAGCAGCCCCCACACGAGGAGCGTCCTCATTGCAAAGCTGGGGGACCGTGAGGAGGCGTCTCTGAGTAAACGTGAGCTGAGCCCCAGGCCAGCTGCTGCTGAACTTTTCCCACCCTTCCCAGGTAAAACACCTGAATGTGTGCAAAGACTTTAAAAACTAGAGGAAGGGGCTTGGAGTCACACCAGCGACAGCACGCAGGCCGACTTGGTGCCTGCAGGCCAGCCAGGATGGTCCTGGCCCCGGGCGCTCGTCTGGAAGCTTTCCATTTCCCTGCCTGAGGTACCCCTCCTGTCCCGGCCCCCACTGCTTTTTTCCTTCCTCACCTCTGCCCGGGGAGAAATTCCAGCAGCAAGTATGGGTGACACATCCTCTTCTTTAGCAGGTGGCAGCCCGGCAACTCCTGCAGAAAGTCCAGCAGAGCCCCAGTCACACTGGGCCACTCATAGAGCCGTGGGCCCTACTCCCTCCCACCAGCCCAACCCCGAGACTGCTGACGGGGCAGAGAATATGGCGTCAGGCACAGCTGCAGAGGCTTTTGCTGCCTGGAGGGGTGTTTATATTGACCTCAACCCAGGCACACCTGGGAAGGGCTGGCCGGCCGGGTCAGGCTGCCCAGGTCAGCCAATCCTCGCCCCTCAGGGGCTCAGAGTTGCAGAAAATGGGCCTTGCTGCACCGGCCAGATCCAAGGAACAGGTGTAGGGTCCCGAGAGTCAGGATAGATAAGGGGCGGCAGCCCTGGCTTGTTTTCGAATCATTTTATCTGGTCCATGAGTGGGAGACAACTTCAAGAAGACCCTCTGCTAATGAGAGGAACCCAGGAGTCAGGGAGAGGAGGGGTGGTGGGTGGAGACAGAGGCCTGGTGCCCCGGCTGCAGTGGAAGCCCCTGGAAGACCAGGCAGAGGGAGGCCGCACAGAGTGAAGCCTAGGGTCACAGACCTGTTGGAGCTGCTGTTTGTTAGTTCAAGCTCTGCTCTGAGGTGCTCTGTGTCAGCTCTGAGTGACAGGGGTGCTGGGGGTGCTCTGCAATGAGGGCTATGTGCACGGTTCCTGTGTGCCCAGCCCTGCCGGGGTACCTGTCCACGGGAGCTCCATATCCAGGGAGGGGCCTGCCCACGAGAGCCCCGTGGGCTGCTGCGTACCTGCCCAGGTGAGCTCCATATCCTGGGAGGGGCCTGACCACAAGAGCCCCGTGGGCTGCTGGGGACCTGCTAGAGGACGCCAGGACAGTCAGTGAAGCCACAGAGGATATACATCTAGTAGTTCCTAATTCCTACACCCTGCTGGTCATTCTACCATCCACCAGGACATGGCATTCTGTATTAGACTTCAATGATGCCTTCTTCTGTATTCCATTAGTCCCAGAGTCACAAGAAATTTTGCCTGTGAGTGGCAGGACTCAACCTACAACAAAAACAATACTGCTGGGCCGTCCTGCCCCAGGGGTTCAAAAATGCCCACACCATCTTTGGGGAAACGTTAGCTAAAGACCTAAAAGATCTACCTCTGGAGAAGGGAACCCTCCTTCAATATGCAGATGACATTCTGATCACCAGCCCGACTAAGGAGGCCTCTGAACTACCTAGCCAATAAAAGATAGAAGGTGTCCAAGGAAAAGGCTCAAATATCACAAACTAAGGTGGCCTTCCTGGGCTTCATTCGCACAGAAGGTCGGAGAAGCCCACCCCAGGAAAGGGAAGAAGCCATTTGCAGCCTCACCTTTCCTGAAACTAGAAGACAGCTTAGGGGTTCCTGGGGAGACCGGGGTTTGCTGCATCTGGATCCCTAACTACAGTCTAATAGCTGGGCCTCTATATGAAACACTGAAAGGAAAAGATGATGATCCTTTTGAATAGAATCCAGAAGCGGCCTTTCAAGAATGGAAAGAGCAGTCAATTCAGACCCTGGCCCTGGACCTCCCTAAGTTAGCTAAACCCTTTGACCTTTACATTCCTGGTCCAAGGCGAATCGCCCTTGGAGTATTAGTGCAAAAACTGGGACCACTTGAAATGGAACAATGCAAGAATGCCCTCCAGGCATTGGCCAGCCACCCCATCCGACCAGGATACTGGGGGTATCTAAAAACCTGGAAATCAGCAGCCCGCAAGGCCAGCTCCCTCCTAAGGGAAAAGGACGCCACTTGGTGATCCTAACCACCCACCATGCCCTGAAGTTGCAGGGATTGCTCCGTGGGCACAATGACCTCGAGTGAGGAGGCCCTCCAACACCAACCTCCAGAGAGACAACCTGGGGCAATGGGCCCCCATGACGACTCGTGTGACCATCACTTGACCTGGAGCTTCTCTCAGAAAACAACAAGAGTGTGCCCCAAAAGAGCAGACTATTGCTTACAGGACTTACTGCACCCAGAGCGGAGCTAATAAACTTGGCAGGGGAACCGTAAATAACGCTGCCACCATAGAAAAGCCTACAGACACCGCAGTGACGGCGGCCAATGAGACCGGCTGTACTCCTGGCTACTTCAAAAGGCCGTTGACTGAGTGGCCGTCATGGTCCTGGATCACCACCGGCCCTGGACTGTCTGGGAGTTGAGCAAGCAGGGCTCTGACACCTGGTGCTGTTTGTACGTTAATTCAGTGGCCTAACTGAAGAAAGCACAGACTACTGGTCAGAGCATCTAGGCTGGCAGAAACCATCAGCCTAAGGGGGCCGAACCAATGTGGAGCAGGGTAAAACCGCCCACCCCCCCAGCGTCTCTGCACATCTCTTTCCTGGACCCTTAAAGGTCATTAGAATCTATAAAACTTCCAATGCTGGTGCTCAGGCAGACGAGCAGTGAGGGAGGAGGCCTGCGGACAATCAACCTCACCTGGAGGCTGCTGGGGAGAAGTCCTGCCCCTCCCCCCGGGTATGAGGACACCCAACTCAGCATGAAGCATTTACAGAAGACGTGTCTGCACCCTCAGCGCCCCAAGAATGAGGAATGGGACAAAAGGCAGAGGAGGGCTTTGTCACTGGCAAAGCCCATTAAAAATTCCTGGGAGATAAAAATAGAATCTGGGCAATAAAATAAAGTCTAACCATTTTTTCCTTTGTGCTTTGTCTAATTTCACTTGCTCCTAGGTTTCCACATGCAGAGGTCCCACACCCGACACTTCAGACCCGATTTCCTAGTGCAAAATGGCTGGGCCGACACCTCAGCTCGTGGGGCCCCGTGCAGACTCTGCGACATAGGAGCCTGAGCTCCAGCCAACCTGGCCCTCGAGAGCTCCGCCCCCTCCCTCCCGCTGATGCTGACAGGATCCCTACACAGCAGCCCGGCCCACAACCCGCAGGGGAGCACACACTCTCACCTCTCCATTCTCTGATCAAAATATAAAGTTTTCCTTTGCTTCTGAACCAAAGTCAGTCTCGATCTGCTGGCTCCAATGACACTGGGCAGGGAGACCCTTGTTGGGGCCCACTCTGCAGGATCAGTAACAGAATTTGAGAACATTGTAACTTCAATGAACAGATGTGTGAGCCAAACTGTAATTAACATAGAGCAGTGTATAAGGCTCGTGTAAAATAAGATGTTTCTAACACTTCCATTTGATATTTCCATCACTTTATTATAAGCAAGTTCAGTGGAGGGGTTTGTCTTATTTGTCAGGTCAAGAGTAGAGAAATGCAGTGATTTCTTTCCAAGGATGTACATCTAATAATCTTGGTTGAAGTTTCAACCTTGTTTGGAATGATTTTCCATTGAAAATGATACCTCTCTTTCAGCTCCTAGATTTCTGAGAAGTATAAAATCTTATATTTTTTATTACCAAAGGGGAAAGGTGGGAGGAGGGATAAATTAACAGTTTCAGATTAACATATACACACTGCTATGTATAAAATATATCATCAACAAGGAACTACTGTATAGCACAGGGAACTATACTCAATATTTTGTAATGACCCCTGAGGGGAAATAACCTGAAAAACAATAGATATCTATATCGACATCATCTATCAACTACAGATAAAATGGAAACTAAAGGAGGCCGATGGTGAGCGTTTCTGAACCTAAAGACTTCAATCATCTAAAGTTCGGACTCTGCCTACGGCCCAAGTCCCTTAATGAACACACATGTACCAGTAGCTTAAAAATTCCCCAGATTGGAGTTCGGGGAGACACTGATTTGGAAAAATCCCTTGTGTTCTCCTTACATACACGGGACCTTTCCTACAGCTAAAACATGCCTGTGACACCCAGAAGATGGAACACGGTTGGATCAGGAAGATTTTGGAAAAGGCACCAAAACGCCTAATTTCCTGGTTGTTGGGTTCACCCCTCCAGCCTTTTTCCTTAAAATCTCCCCACTTGAGGATGTCAGCACCTTCAACATCCAGTTGCACAGAAATCGGAATTTGTCCAAAGGAAGAAGGGGAAGGGGGAGAAACAAGGAGAGCCAAGCCCTAGATGTTCGGAGAGGCACATGTCACTCTACTTTCCAGTCAGGAAGAAGAATTAAGCAAAGGCTTAGCCTGCCACCGGGAACCAGAGTAGGGCCAGAAGCAAACGAGCAGTTCTGCGGAAAGCTCCCAAAAAAGCGAGTTGAAAAATGGAGCTCAGGGGCACTGCAATTCACAAATATGCAGAGTTATAAATGATAACTCTCGTCCACAAATATATTGAGGGAACGCAACGAAGAGGATTTGAAATCAAGGCAGAATTGCAGGAAACAGATTTCAGGAGTTAGATTCGAATCACCCCTAAAGCACATGAAAAACATCAAAACGTCGACAATGATGCACTTGGCCAAAAAGAGCATATGCGTTTTTTTCTGAATGAATTCAGGAAAAAACCCATAGGCCCTTTGTGGCCAACCAAGCAAGCCGGAAATGCAATTCAGCTCTACAAAGAAGTCTGACTTCCCATCGGTCAAAATGGCCTTCCTACAAAAGTGTAAAAACAAGAAAAGCAGGAGAGGCCAGGGAGTAAAGGGAGCCTTGTTACACTGATGTGTGGGGTGTAAATTGCCAATGATGAATCTGGAGAAGGGTATGGTGTTTCCTAAAACATCTAAAAAACACAGCTAGAGAGAAAGGGGCACATCGACTCATGGGCGTATAAATAGGGAAAACTAAAAATCAGCAAGACACAGGCACCCAAAACTTTAGGGGTGCTCTGTTGACAAGAACCTCCACTTAATTCCACCTTAAATATCCAAGGAAAGAGAAAAATGGATAAAGGAGTTGTGGTCCTTATGTACAATGGAATATCACTCAGCAATGAAATCAATGTCATAAGGGTAGTAGCAGCATGATGAGTGGATATAAGTACAACGATTCTAAGTGAAATAAGTCACACAGAAAAAGACACTTCTCATAAGGTATCACTTATAGAGGGAATGTAAAAACCGTTACACTTGAACTGAATTACAAAACAGAACAAAGTCACACATGCAGAAAACACACTATGGCTGCTTAACGGGAAAGGTGAGGTGGGATGATACATAAAACAAGGGTTTCAAACTAGCTCAGATACCGTTCCATAAACCCAATATGTAATAGACAAGACCTACTCCTTGCTCAGAGAACTGGACTCAACACGCCCTATTCACCGCACAAGAATATATCTGACTAGTAATAATCTTAAAACCTATGTATTGATATCACTCTGTTAGTGTGTCAAGTCGCTGTAAAGCGGCATAAACACAGCAGTGAAAAGCAGCTAAACCGCATTATAAAAATAAATTACTTTTAAAAACCCATGAAACAAAGACAGTGAAAGAGAGAGAAATGCTTACACAATTCGTTCAGGGGCTGTGATGCAAACTGGATTGACCATATCTAGACCCACAGTTGGATGAGACATAAGGGTGGACACTCTTGGGGCTGAGAGATTTGGTGAGGTTGGGTGAGCAAATGCAGACCCTTTAAAGTAATACTGCGTGGTACCCATCGCATGGGTCCCAAATCTCCAGGTTCAAGGGCATCTTCCTACATCGAAATCATGCATGAGAAACCCAGAAGATGGTACACTGTGTGATGGGGAGAGGTTTCTAAAACGCACCTCATTTCTCCTGTCCTTGTGCTCGGATTCGCCATTCCAGCCACTTTAGTAGCAATCGCCCTCAATGGAAAATCAGCACCTTTAACCTCCTGTTCTGTACAGGTTGCAATTTGTCCTGAGGATGAACGGGAAGACGGGGAACCAACGAGAGACTAGCTCTTGGTGTCGGGACAGGCACAGGTCACTCTATTTTCCCATCAGGAAGAAGAATTAACCACAGGCTCAGCCTGCCCCCCGGAACCAGAACAGGGCCTGAAGCCATCCTGCGCTTTTGCGGCCAGCTCCCAAAAAAGCGAGTTGTAAAATGGAGGTTCAGGGCACTGCAATTCACAAACCTGCAGAGTTATAAATGATAACTCTCGTCCACAAATATATTGAGGGAAGGCAAAGAAGAGGATTTGAAATCAAGGCAGAATTGCACGAAACAGATTTCAGGAGGTAGATACGAATCGCCTTTAAAGCACATGAAAAGCGGCAAAACGTTGACAATGATGCCCTTGGCCAAAAAGGGCGTATGCGTTTTCTCCTGAATATATTCAGGAAAAAACGCATACGCCCTTTTAGGCCAACCAAGCAACCTGGAAAGGCAAATCAGCGCTACAGAGAAGTCTCGCTTCCTATCGGTCAAAAGGGCCATGCTGAAAAAAGTGTCAAAACCAGAAATGCAGGACAGGCCATGGAGAAATGGGAGCCTTGCTACACTGATGGGCGGGATGTAAATTGCCAATAGCCACTCTGGAGAAGTGTACGGTGTGTCCTGAAACATCTGAAAAACACAGCTTAGAGAGCATAGGGCACTTCCACTCATGGGGGTATAAATTGGGAAAATGAAAAATCAGCAAGACACAAGCACCCCAAAGTTGAGGGCTGCTCTGTTGACAAGGACCTTCACTTCATTCCACCTTAAATATCCCAGGAAAGAGAAAAATGGATAAAGAAGTTGTGGTCCTTATGTACAATGGAATATCACTCAGCCATGAAATCAATGTCATAAGGTTAGTAGCAGCATGATGAGTGGATTTAGGTACGACGATTCTAAGTGAAATAAGTCACACAGAAAAGGACACTTCTCATAAGGTATCACTGATAGAGGGAATGTAAAAACCGTTACACTTGAACTGAATTACAAAACAGAACAGAGTCACACATGCAGAAAACAGACTATGGCTGCTTAACGGGAAAGGGGAGGTGGGGTGATACATAAAACAAGGGTATCAAATTAGCTCAGATACCGTTTCATAAACCCAATATGTAATAGACAAGACCTACTCCTTGCTCAGAGAACTGGACTCAACACGCCCTATTCACCGCACAAGAATATATCTGACTAGTAATAATCTTAAATCCTATGTATTAATATCTCTCTGTTAGTGTGTCAAGTGGGTGTAAAGCGGCATAAACACAGCAGTGAAAAGCAGCTAAACCCCATTATGAAAATAAATTACTTTGAAAAACCCATGAAACAACAAAAGTGAAAGAGTTAGAAATTCTTACACAATGCGTTCAGGGGCTGTGATGCAACCTGGATTGACCATATCTAGACCCACAGCTGGATGAGACATAAGGGTGGACACTCTTGGGGCTGAGAGGTTTGGTGAGGTTGGGTGAGCAAACGCAGACCCTTTAAAGTAATACTGCGTGGTACCCATCGCATGGGTCCCAAATCTCCAGGTTCAAGGGCATCTTCCTACATCGAAAACATGCATGAGAAACCCAGAAGATGGTACACCGTGTGATGGGGAAAGGTTTCTAAAATGCACCTCATTTCTCATCTCCTTGTGCCCGGGTTCGCCATTCCAGCCGCTTTACTAGCAATCTCCCTACTTGGAGCATCAGCACCTTTAACCTCCTGTTCCGTACAGGTTGCAATTTGTCCTGAGGATGAACGGGAAGACGGGGAACCAACGAGAGACTAGCTCTTGGTGTCGGGACAGGCACAGGTCACTCTATTTTCCCATCAGGAAGAAGAATTAACCAAAGGCTCAGCCTGCCCCCCGGAACCAGAACAGGGCCTGAAGCCATCCTGCGCTTTTGCGGCCAGCTCCCAAGAAAGCGAGTTGTAAAATGGAGGTTCAGTGCACTGCAATTCACAAACCTTTAGAGTTATAAATGATAACTGTCGTCCACAAATATATTGAGGGAAGGCAAAGAAGAGGATTTGAAATCAAGGCAGAATTGCACGAAACAGATTTCAGAAGGTAGATACGAATCGCCTTTAAAGCACATGAAAAGCGGCAAAACGTTGACAATGATGCCCTTGGCCAAAAAGGGCGTATGCGTTTTTTCCTGAATATATTCAGGAAAAAACGCATACGCCCTTTTTGGCCAACCAAGCAACCTGGAAAGGCAAATCAGCGCTACAGAGAAGTCTCGCTTCCCATCGGTCAAAAGGGCCATGCTGAAAAAAGTGTCAAAACCACAAATGCAGGACAGGCCATGGAGAAATGGGAGCCTTGCTACACTGATGGGCGGGATGTAAATTGTCAACAGCCACTCTGGAGAAGTGTACGGTGTGTCCTGAAACATCTGAAAAACACAGCTTAGAGAGCATAGGGCACTTCCACTCATGGGGGTATAAATTGGGAAAATGAAAAATCAGCAAGACACAAGCACCCCAAAGTTGAGGGCTGCTCTGTTGACAAGGACCTCCACTTCATTCCACCTTCAATATCCCAGGAAAGAGAAAAATGGATAAAGAAGTTGTGGTCCTTATGTACAATGGAATATCACTCAGCCATGAAATCAATGTCATAAGGTTAGTAGCAGCATGATGAGTGGATTTAGGTACGACGATTCTAAGTGAAATAAGTCACACAGAAAAGGACACTTCTCATAAGGTATCACTGATAGAGGGAATGTAAAAACCGTTACACTTGAACTGAATTACAAAACAGAACAGAGTCACACATGCAGAAAACACACTATGGCTGCTTAACGGGAAAGGTGAGGTGGGGTGATACATAAAACAAGGGTATCAAATTAGCTCAGATACCGTTCCATAAACCCAATATGTAGTAGACAAGACCTACTCCTTGCTCAGAGAACTGGACTCAACACGCCCTATTCACCGCACAAGAATATATCTGACTAGTAATAATCTTAAAACCTATGTATTGATATCTCTCTGTTAGTGTGTCCAGTGGGTGTAAAGCGGCATAAACACAGCCGTGAAAAGCAGCTAAACCCCATTATGAAAATAAATTACTTTGAAAAACCCATGAAACAACGACAGTGAAAGAGATAGAAATTCTTACACAATGAGTTCAGGGGCTGTGATGCAACCTGGATTGACCATATCTAGACCCACAGCTGGATGAGACATAAGGGTGGACACTCTTGGGGCTGAGAGGTTTGGTGAGGTTGGGTGAGCAAACGCAGACCCTTTAAAGTAATACTGCGTGGTACCCATCGCATGGGTCCCAAATCTCCAGGTTCAAGCGCATCTTCCTACATCGAAAACATGCATGAGAAACCCAGAAGATGGTACACCGTGTGATGGGGAAAGGTTTCTAAAACGCACCTCATTTCTCATCTCTTTGTGCCCGGGTTCGCCTTTCCAGCCGCTTTACTAGCAATCTCCCTACTTGGAGCATCAGCACCTTTAACCTCCTGTTCCGTACAGGTTGCAATTTGTCCTGAGGATGAACGGGAAGACGGGGAACCAACGAGAGACTAGCTCTTGGTGTCGGGACAGGCACAGGTCACTCTATTTTCCCATCAGGAAGAAGAATTAACCACAGGCTCAGCCTGCCCCCCGGAACCAGAACAGGGCCTGAAGCCATCCTGCGCTTTTGCGGCCAGCTCCCAAAAAAGCGAGTTGTAAAATGGAGGTTCAGGGCACTGCAATTCACAAACCTGCAGAGTTATAAATGATAACTCTCGTCCACAAATATATTGAGGGAAGGCAAAGAAGAGGATTTGAAATCAAGGCAGAATTGCACGAAACAGATTTCAGGAGGTAGATACGAATCGCCTTTAAAGCACATGAAAAGCGGCAAAACGTTGACAATGATGCCCTTGGCCAAAAAGGGCGTATGCGTTTTTTCCTGAATATATTCAGGAAAAAACGCATACGCCCTTTTTGGCCAACCAAGCAACCTGGAAAGGCAAATCAGCGCTACAGAGAAGTCTCGCTTCCCATCGGTCAAAAGGGCCATGCTGAAAAAAGTGTCAAAACCAGAAATGCAGGACAGGCCATGGAGAAATGAGAGCCTTGCTACACTGATGGGCGGGATGTAAATTGCCAACAGCCACTCTGGAGAAGTGTACGGTGTGTCCTGAAACATCTGAAAAACACAGCTTAGAGAGCATAGGGCACTTCCACTCATGGGGGTATAAATTGGGAAAATGAAAAATCAGCAAGACACAAGCACCCCAAAGTTGAGGGCTGCTCTGTTGACAAGGACCTCCACTTCATTCCACCTTCAATATCCCAGGAAAGAGAAAAATGGATAAAGAAGTTGTGGTCCTTATGTACAATGGAATATCACTCAGCCATGAAATCAATGTCATAAGGTTAGGAGCAGCATGATGAGTGGATTTAGGTACGACGATTCTAAGTGAAATAAGTCACACAGAAAAGGACACTTCTCATAAGGTATCACTGATAGAGGGAATGTAAAAACCGTTACACTTGAACTGAATTACAAAACAGAACAGAGTCACACATGCAGAAAACACACTATGGCTGCTTAACGGGAAAGGTGAGGTGGGGTGATACATAAAACAAGGGTATCTAATTAGCTCAGATACCGTTCCATAAACCCAATATGTAATAGACAAGACCTACTCCTTGCTCAGAGAACTGGACTCAACACGCCCTATTCACCGCACAAGAATATATCTGACTAGTAATAATCTTAAAACCTATGTATTGATATCTCTCTGTTAGTGTGTCAAGTGGGTGTAAAGTGGCATAAACACAGCCGTGAAAAGCAGCTAAACCCCATTATGAAAATAAATTACTTTGAAAAACCCATGAAACAACGACAGTGAAAGAGAGAGAAATTCTTACACAATGCGTTCAGGGGCTGTGATGCAACCTGGATTGACCATATCTAGACCCACAGCTGGATGAGACATAAGGGTGGACACTCTTGGGGCTGAGAGGTTTGGTGAGGTTGGGTGAGCAAACGCGGACCCTTTAAAGTAATACTGCGTGGTACCCATCGCATGGGTCCCAAATCTCCAGGTTCAAGGGCATCTTCCTACATCGAAAACATGCATGAGAAACCCAGAAGATGGTACACCGTATGATGGGGAAAGGTTTCTAAAACGCACCTCATTTCTCATCTCCTTGTGCCCGGGTTCGCCATTCCAGCCGTTTTACTAGCAATCTCCCCACTTGGAGCATCAGCACCTTTAACCTCCTGTTCCGTACAGGTTGCAATTTGTCCTGAGGATGAACGGGAAGACGGGGAACCAACGAGAGACTAGCTCTTGGTGTCGGGACAGGCACAGGTCACTCTATTTTCCCCTCAGGAAGAAGAATTAACCACAGGCTCAGCCTGCCCCCCGGAACCAGAACAGGGCCTGAAGCCATCCTGCGCTTTTGCGGCCAGCTCCCAAAAAAGCGAGTTGTAAAATGGAGGTTCAGGGCACTGCAATTCACAAACCTGCAGAGTTATAAATGATAACTCTCGTCCACAAATATATTGAGGGAAGGCAAAGAAGAGGATTTGAATTCAAGGCAGAATTGCACGAAACAGATTTCAGGAGGTAGATACGAATCGCCTTTAAAGCACATGAAAAGCGGCAAAACGTTGACAATGATGCCCTTGGCCAAAAAGGGCGTATGCGTTTTTTCCTGAATATATTCAGGAAAAAACGCATACGCCCTTTTTGGCCAACCAAGCAACCTGGAAAGGCAAATCAGCGCTACAAAGAAGTCTCACTTCCCATCGGTCAAAAGGGCCATGCTGAAAAATGAGTCAAAACCAGAAATGCAGGACAGGCCATGGAGAAATGAGAGCCTTGCTACACTGATGGGCGGGATGTAAATTGCCAACAGCCACTCTGGAGAAGTGTACGGTGTGTCCTGAAACATCTGAAAAACACAGCTTAGAGAGCATAGGGCACTTCCACTCATGGGGGTATAAATTGGGAAAATGAAAAATCAGCAAGACACAAGCACCCCAAAGTTGAGGGCTGCTCTGTTGACAAGGACCTCCACTTCATTCCACCTTAAATATCCAAGGAAAGAGAAAAATGGATAAAGAAGTTGTGGTCCTTATGTACAATGGAATATCACTCAGTCATGAAATCAATGTCATAAGGTTAGTAGCAGCATGATGAGTGGATTTAGGTACGACGATTCTAAGTGAAATAAGTCACACAGAAAAGGACACTTCTCATAAGGTATCACTTTTAGAGGGAATGTAAAAACCGTTACGCTTGAACTGAATTACAAAACAGAACAGAGTCACACATGCAGAAAACAGACTATGGCTGCTTAACGGGAAAGGTGAGGTGGGGTGATACATAAAACAAGGGTATCAAATTAGCTCAGATACCGTTCCATAAACCCAATATGTAGTAGACAAGACCTACTCCTTGCTCAGAGAACTGGACTCAACACGCCCTATTCACCGCACAAGAATATATCTGACTAGTAATAATCTTAAAACCTATGTATTGATATCTCTCTGTTAGTGTGTCAAGTGGGTGTAAAGCGGCATAAACACAGCCGTGAAAAGCAGCTAAACCCCATTATGAAAATAAATTACTTTGAAAAACCCATGAAACAACGACAGTGAAAGAGATAGAAATTCTTACACAATGAGTTCAGGGGCTGTGATGCAACCTGGATTGACCATATCTAGACCCACAGCTGGATGAGACATAAGGGTGGACACTCTTGGGGCTGAGAGGTTTGGTGAGGTTGGGTGAGCAAACGCAGACCCTTTAAAGTAATACTGCGTGGTACCCATCGCATGGGTCCCAAATCTCCAGGTTCAAGCGCATCTTCCTACATCGAAAACATGCATGAGAAACCCAGAAGATGGTACACCGTGTGATGGGGAAAGGTTTCTAAAACGCACCTCATTTCTCATCTCCTTGTGCCCGGGTTCGCCTTTCCAGCCGCTTTACTAGCAATCTCCCTACTTGGAGCATCAGCACCTTTAACCTCCTGTTCCGTACAGGTTGCAATTTGTCCTGAGGATGAACGGGAAGACGGGGAACCAACGAGAGACTAGCTCTTGGTGTCGGGACAGGCACAGGTCACTCTATTTTCCCATCAGGAAGAAGAATTAACCACAGGCTCAGCCTGCCCCCCGGAACCAGAACAGGGCCTGAAGCCATCCTGCGCTTTTGCGGCCAGCTCCCAAAAAAGCGAGTTGTAAAATGGAGGTTCAGGGCACTGCAATTCACAAACCTGCAGAGTTATAAATGATAACTCTAGTCCACAAATATATTGAGGGAAGGCAAAGAAGAGGATTTGAAATCAAGGCAGAATTGCACGAAACAGATTTCAGGAGGTAGATACGAATCGCCTTTAAAGCACATGAAAAGCGGCAAAACGTTGACAATGATGCCCTTGGCCAAAAAGGGCGTATGCGTTTTTTCCTGAATATATTCAGGAAAAAACGCATACGCCCTTTTTGGCCAACCAAGCAACCTGGAAAGGCAAATCAGCGCTACAGAGAAGTCTCGCTTCCCATCGGTCAAAAGGGCCATGCTGAAAAAAGTGTCAAAACCAGAAATGCAGGACAGGCCATGGAGAAATGGGAGCCTTGCTACACTGATGGGCGGGATGTAAATTGCCAACAGCCACTCTGGAGAAGTGTACGGTGTGTCCTGAAACATCTGAAAAACACAGCTTAGAGAGCATAGGGCACTTCCACTCATGGGGGTATAAATTGGGAAAATGAAAAATCAGCAAGACACAAGCACCCCAAAGTTGAGGGCTGCTCTGTTGACAAGGACCTCCACTTCATTCCACCTTCAATATCCCAGGAAAGAGAAAAATGGATAAAGAAGTTGTGGTCCTTATGTACAATGGAATATCACTCAGCCATGAAATCAATGTCATAAGGTTAGGAGCAGCATGATGAGTGGATTTAGGTACGACGATTCTAAGTGAAATAAGTCACACAGAAAAGGACACTTCTCATAAGGTATCACTAATAGAGGGAATGTAAAAACCGTTACACTTGAACTGAATTACAAAACAGAACAGAGTCACACATGCAGAAAACACACTATGGCTGCTTAACGGGAAAGGTGAGGTGGGGTGATACATAAAACAAGGGTATCAAATTAGCTCAGATACCGTTCCATAAACCCAATATGTAATAGACAAGACCTACTCCTTGCTCAGAGAACTGGACTCAACACGCCCTATTCACCGCACAAGAATATATCTGACTAGTAATAATCTTAAAACCTATGTATTGATATCTCTCTGTTAGTGTGTCAAGTGGGTGTAAAGCGGCATAAACACAGCCGTGAAAAGCAGCTAAACCCCATTATGAAAATAAATTACTTTGAAAAACCCATGAAACAACGACAGTGAAAGAGATAGAAATTCTTACACAATGAGTTCAGGGGCTGTGATGCAACCTGGATTGACCATATCTAGACCCACAGCTGGATGAGACATAAGGGTGGACACTCTTGGGGCTGAGAGGTTTGGTGAGGTTGGGTGAGCAAACGCAGACCCTTTAAAGTAATACTGCGTGGTACCCATCGCATGGGTCCCAAATCTCCAGGTTCAAGCGCATCTTCCTACATCGAAAACATGCATGAGAAACCCAGAAGATGGTACACCGTGTGATGGGGAAAGGTTTCTAAAACGCACCTCATTTCTCATCTCCTTGTGCCCGGGTTCGCCTTTCCAGCCGCTTTACTAGCAATCTCCCTACTTGGAGCATCAGCACCTTTAACCTCCTGTTCCGTACAGGTTGCAATTTGTCCTGAGGATGAACGGGAAGACGGGGAACCAACGAGAGACTAGCTCTTGGTGTCGGGACAGGCACAGGTCACTCTATTTTCCCATCAGGAAGAAGAATTAACCACAGGCTCAGCCTGCCCCCCGGAACCAGAACAGGGCCTGAAGCCATCCTGCGCTTTTGCGGCCAGCTCCCAAAAAAGCGAGTTGTAAAATGGAGGTTCAGGGCACTGCAATTCACAAACCTGCAGAGTTATAAATGATAACTCTAGTCCACAAATATATTGAGGGAAGGCAAAGAAGAGGATTTGAAATCAAGGCAGAATTGCACGAAACAGATTTCAGGAGGTAGATACGAATCGCCTTTAAAGCACATGAAAAGCGGCAAAACGTTGACAATGATGCCCTTGGCCAAAAAGGGCGTATGCGTTTTTTCCTGAATATATTCAGGAAAAAACGCATACGCCCTTTTTGGCCAACCAAGCAACCTGGAAAGGCAAATCAGCGCTACAGAGAAGTCTCGCTTCCCATCGGTCAAAAGGGCCATGCTGAAAAAAGTGTCAAAACCAGAAATGCAGGACAGGCCATGGAGAAATGGGAGCCTTGCTACACTGATGGGCGGGATGTAAATTGCCAACAGCCACTCTGGAGAAGTGTACGGTGTGTCCTGAAACATCTGAAAAACACAGCTTAGAGAGCATAGGGCACTTCCACTCATGGGGGTATAAATTGGGAAAATGAAAAATCAGCAAGACACAAGCACCCCAAAGTTGAGGGCTGCTCTGTTGACAAGGACCTCCACTTCATTCCACCTTCAATATCCCAGGAAAGAGAAAAATGGATAAAGAAGTTGTGGTCCTTATGTACAATGGAATATCACTCAGCCATGAAATCAATGTCATAAGGTTAGTAGCAGCATGATGAGTGGATTTAGGTACGACGATTCTAAGTGAAATAAGTCACACAGAAAAGGACACTTCTCATAAGGTATCACTGATAGAGGGAATGTAAAAACCGTTACACTTGAACTGAATTACAAAACAGAACAGAGTCACACATGCAGAAAACACACTATGGCTGCTTAACGGGAAAGGTGAGGTGGGGTGATACATAAAACAAGGGTATCAAATTAGCTCAGATACCGTTCCATAAACCCAATATGTAATAGACAAGACCTACTCCTTGCTCAGAGAACTGGACTCAACACGCCCTATTCACCGCACAAGAATATATCTGACTAGTAATAATCTTATAACCTATGTATTGATATCTCTCTGTTAGTGTGTCAAGTGGGTGTAAAGCGGCATAAACACAGCCGTGAAAAGCAGCTAAACCCCATTATGAAAATAAATTACTTTGAAAAACCCATGAAACAACGACAGTGAAAGAGAGAGAAATTCTTACACAATGCGTTCAGGGGCTGTGATGCAACCTGGATTAACCATATCTAGACGCACAGCTGGATGAGACATAAGGGTGGACACTCTTGGGGCTGAGAGGTTTGGTGAGGTTGGGTGAGCAAACGCAGACCCTTTAAAGTAATACTGCGTGGTACCCATCGCATGGGTCCCAAATCTCCAGGTTCAAGGGCATCTTCCTACATCGAAAACATGCATGAGAAACCCAGAAGATGGTACACCGTATGATGGGGAAAGGTTTCTAAAACGCACCTCATTTCTCATCTCCTTGTGCCCGGGTTCGCCATTCCAGCCGTTTTACTAGCAATCTCCCTACTTGGAGCATCAGCACCTTTAACCTCCTGTTCCGTACAGGTTGCAATTTGTCCTGAGGATGAACGGGAAGACGGGGAACCAACGAGAGACTAGCTCTTGGTGTCGGGACAGGCACAGGTCACTCTATTTTCCCATCAGGAAGAAGAATTAACCACAGGCTCAGCCTGCCCCCCGGAACCAGAACAGGGCCTGAAGCCATCCTGCGCTTTTGCGGCCAGCTCCCAAAAAAGCGAGTTGTAAAATGGAGGTTCAGGGCACTGCAATTCACAAACCTGCAGAGTTATAAATGATAACTCTCGTCCACAAATATATTGAGGGAAGGCAAAGAAGAGGATTTGAAATCAAGGCAGAATTGCACGAAACAGATTTCAGGAGGTAGATACGAATCGCCTTTAAAGCACATGAAAAGCGGCAAAACGTTGACAATGATGCCCTTGGCCAAAAAGGGCGTATGCGTTTTTTCCTGAATATATTCAGGAAAAAACGCATACGCCCTTTTTGGCCAACCAAGCAACCTGGAAAGGCAAATCAGCGCTACAAAGAAGTCTCACTTCCCATCGGTCAAAAGGGCCATGCTGAAAAATGAGTCAAAACCAGAAATGCAGGACAGGCCATGGAGAAATGAGAGCCTTGCTACACTGATGGGCGGGATGTAAATTGCCAACAGCCACTCTGGAGAAGTGTACGGTGTGTCCTGAAACATCTGAAAAACACAGCTTAGAGAGCATAGGGCACTTCCACTCATGGGGGTATAAATTGGGAAAATGAAAAATCAGCAAGACACAAGCACCCCAAAGTTGAGGGCTGCTCTGTTGACAAGGACCTCCACTTCATTCCACCTTAAATATCCAAGGAAAGAGAAAAATGGATAAAGAAGTTGTGGTCCTTATGTACAATGGAATATCACTCAGCCATGAAATCAATGTCATAAGGTTAGGAGCAGCATGATGAGTGGATTTAGGTACGACGATTCTAAGTGAAATAAGTCACACAGAAAAGGACACTTCTCATAAGGTATCACTGATAGAGGGAATGTAAAAACCGTTACGCTTGAACTGAATTACAAAACAGAACAGAGTCACACATGCAGAAAACAGACTATGGCTGCTTAACGGGAAAGGTGAGGTGGGGTGATACATAAAACAAGGGTATCAAATTAGCTCAGATACCGTTCCATAAACCCAATATGTAGTAGACAAGACCTACTCCTTGCTCAGAGAACTGGACTCAACACGCCCTATTCACCGCACAAGAATATATCTGACTAGTAATAATCTTAAAACCTATGTATTGATATCTCTCTGTTAGTGTGTCAAGTGGGTGTAAAGCGGCATAAACACAGCCGTGAAAAGCAGCTAAACCCCATTATGAAAATAAATTACTTTGAAAAACCCATGAAACAACGACAGTGAAAGAGATAGAAATTCTTACACAATGAGTTCAGGGGCTGTGATGCAACCTGGATTGACCATATCTAGACCCACAGCTGGATGAGACATAAGGGTGGACACTCTTGGGGCTGAGAGGTTTGGTGAGGTTGGGTGAGCAAACGCAGACCCTTTAAAGTAATACTGCGTGGTACCCATCGCATGGGTCCCAAATCTCCAGGTTCAAGCGCATCTTCCTACATCGAAAACATGCATGAGAAACCCAGAAGATGGTACACCGTGTGATGGGGAAAGGTTTCTAAAACGCACCTCATTTCTCATCTCCTTGTGCCCGGGTTCGCCTTTCCAGCCGCTTTACTAGCAATCTCCCTACTTGGAGCATCAGCACCTTTAACCTCCTGTTCCGTACAGGTTGCAATTTGTCCTGAGGATGAACGGGAAGACGGGGAACCAACGAGAGACTAGCTCTTGGTGTCGGGACAGGCACAGGTCACTCTATTTTCCCATCAGGAAGAAGAATTAACCACAGGCTCAGCCTGCCCCCCGGAACCAGAACAGGGCCTGAAGCCATCCTGCGCTTTTGCGGCCAGCCCCCAAAAAAGCGAGTTGTAAAATGGAGGTTCAGGGCACTGCAATTCACAAACCTGCAGAGTTATAAATGATAACTCTAGTCCACAAATATATTGAGGGAAGGCAAAGAAGAGGATTTGAAATCAAGGCAGAATTGCACGAAACAGATTTCAGGAGGTAGATACGAATCGCCTTTAAAGCACATGAAAAGCGGCAAAACGTTGACAATGATGCCCTTGGCCAAAAAGGGCGTATGCGTTTTTTCCTGAATATATTCAGGAAAAAACGCATACGCCCTTTTTGGCCAACCAAGCAACCTGGAAAGGCAAATCAGCGCTACAGAGAAGTCTCGCTTCCCATCGGTCAAAAGGGCCATGCTGAAAAAAGTGTCAAAACCAGAAATGCAGGACAGGCCATGGAGAAATGGGAGCCTTGCTACACTGATGGGCGGGATGTAAATTGCCAACAGCCACTCTGGAGAAGTGTACGGTGTGTCCTGAAACATCTGAAAAACACAGCTTAGAGAGCATAGGGCACTTCCACTCATGGGGGTATAAATTGGGAAAATGAAAAATCAGCAAGACACAAGCACCCCAAAGTTGAGGGCTGCTCTGTTGACAAGGACCTCCACTTCATTCCACCTTCAATATCCCAGGAAAGAGAAAAATGGATAAAGAAGTTGTGGTCCTTATGTACAATGGAATATCACTCAGCCATGAAATCAATGTCATAAGGTTAGGAGCAGCATGATGAGTGGATTTAGGTACGACGATTCTAAGTGAAATAAGTCACACAGAAAAGGACACTTCTCATAAGGTATCACTGATAGAAGGAATGTAAAAACCGTTACACTTGAACTGAATTACAAAACAGAACAGAGTCACACATGCAGAAAACACACTATGGCTGCTTAACGGGAAAGGTGAGGTGGGGTGATACATAAAACAAGCGTATCAAATTAGCTCAGATACCGTTCCATAAACCCAATATGTAATAGACAAGACCTACTCCTTGCTCAGAGAACTGGACTCAACACGCCCTATTCACCGCACAAGAATATATCTGACTAGTAATAATCTTATAACCTATGTATTGATATCTCTCTGTTAGTGTGTCAAGTGGGTGTAAAGCGGCATAAACACAGCCGTGAAAAGCAGCTAAACCCCATTATGAAAATAAATTACTTTGAAAAACCCATGAAACAACGACAGTGAAAGAGAGAGAAATTCTTACACAATGCGTTCAGGGGCTGTGATGCAACCTGGATTAACCATATCTAGACGCACAGCTGGATGAGACATAAGGGTGGACACTCTTGGGGCTGAGAGGTTTGGTGAGGTTGGGTGAGCAAACGCAGACCCTTTAAAGTAATACTGCGTGGTACCCATCGCATGGGTCCCAAATCTCCAGGTTCAAGGGCATCTTCCTACATCGAAAACATGCATGAGAAACCCAGAAGATGGTACACCGTATGATGGGGAAAGGTTTCTAAAACGCACCTCATTTCTCATCTCCTTGTGCCCGGGTTCGCCATTCCAGCCGTTTTACTAGCAATCTCCCTACTTGGAGCATCAGCACCTTTAACCTCCTGTTCCGTACAGGTTGCAATTTGTCCTGAGGATGAACGGGAAGACGGGGAACCAACGAGAGACTAGCTCTTGGTGTCGGGACAGGCACAGGTCACTCTATTTTCCCATCAGGAAGAAGAATTAACCACAGGCTCAGCCTGCCCCCCGGAACCAGAACAGGGCCTGAAGCCATCCTGCGCTTTTGCGGCCAGCTCCCAAAAAAGCGAGTTGTAAAATGGAGGTTCAGGGCACTGCAATTCACAAACCTGCAGAGTTATAAATGATAACTCTCGTCCACAAATATATTGAGGGAAGGCAAAGAAGAGGATTTGAATTCAAGGCAGAATTGCACGAAACAGATTTCAGGAGGTAGATACGAATCGCCTTTAAAGCACATGAAAAGCGGCAAAACGTTGACAATGATGCCCTTGGCCAAAAAGGGCGTATGCGTTTTTTCCTGAATATATTCAGGAAAAAACGCATACGCCCTTTTTGGCCAACCAAGCAACCTGGAAAGGCAAATCAGCGCTACAAAGAAGTCTCACTTCCCATCGGTCAAAAGGGCCATGCTGAAAAATGAGTCAAAACCAGAAATGCAGGACAGGCCATGGAGAAATGAGAGCCTTGCTACACTGATGGGCGGGATGTAAATTGCCAACAGCCACTCTGGAGAAGTGTACGGTGTGTCCTGAAACATCTGAAAAACACAGCTTAGAGAGCATAGGGCACTTCCACTCATGGGGGTATAAATTGGGAAAATGAAAAATCAGCAAGACACAAGCACCCCAAAGTTGAGGGCTGCTCTGTTGACAAGGACCTCCACTTCATTCCACCTTAAATATCCAAGGAAAGAGAAAAATGGATAAAGAAGTTGTGGTCCTTATGTACAATGGAATATCACTCAGTCATGAAATCAATGTCATAAGGTTAGTAGCAGCATGATGAGTGGATTTAGGTACGACGATTCTAAGTGAAATAAGTCACACAGAAAAGGACACTTCTCATAAGGTATCACTTTTAGAGGGAATGTAAAAACCGTTACGCTTGAACTGAATTACAAAACAGAACAGAGTCACACATGCAGAAAACAGACTATGGCTGCTTAACGGGAAAGGTGAGGTGGGGTGATACATAAAACAAGGGTATCAAATTAGCTCAGATACCGTTCCATAAACCCAATATGTAGTAGACAAGACCTACTCCTTGCTCAGAGAACTGGACTCAACACGCCCTATTCACCGCACAAGAATATATCTGACTAGTAATAATCTTAAAACCTATGTATTGATATCTCTCTGTTAGTGTGTCAAGTGGGTGTAAAGCGGCATAAACACAGCCGTGAAAAGCAGCTAAACCCCATTATGAAAATAAATTACTTTGAAAAACCCATGAAACAACGACAGTGAAAGAGATAGAAATTCTTACACAATGAGTTCAGGGGCTGTGATGCAACCTGGATTGACCATATCTAGACCCACAGCTGGATGAGACATAAGGGTGGACACTCTTGGGGCTGAGAGGTTTGGTGAGGTTGGGTGAGCAAACGCAGACCCTTTAAAGTAATACTGCGTGGTACCCATCGCATGGGTCCCAAATCTCCAGGTTCAAGCACATCTTCCTACATCGAAAACATGCATGAGAAACCCAGAAGATGGTACACCGTGTGATGGGGAAAGGTTTCTAAAACGCACCTCATTTCTCATCTCCTTGTGCCCGGGTTCGCCTTTCCAGCCGCTTTACTAGCAATCTCCCTACTTGGAGCATCAGCACCTTTAACCTCCTGTTCCGTACAGGTTGCAATTTGTCCTGAGGATGAACGGGAAGACGGGGAACCAACGAGAGACTAGCTCTTGGTGTCGGGACAGGCACAGGTCACTCTATTTTCCCATCAGGAAGAAGAATTAACCACAGGCTCAGCCTGCCCCCCGGAACCAGAACAGGGCCTGAAGCCATCCTGCGCTTTTGCGGCCAGCTCCCAAAAAAGCGAGTTGTAAAATGGAGGTTCAGGGCACTGCAATTCACAAACCTGCAGAGTTATAAATGATAACTCTAGTCCACAAATATATTGAGGGAAGGCAAAGAAGAGGATTTGAAATCAAGGCAGAATTGCACGAAACAGATTTCAGGAGGTAGATACGAATCGCCTTTAAAGCACATGAAAAGCGGCAAAACGTTGACAATGATGCCCTTGGCCAAAAAGGGCGTATGCGTTTTTTCCTGAATATATTCAGGAAAAAACGCATACGCCCTTTTTGGCCAACCAAGCAACCTGGAAAGGCAAATCAGCGCTACAGAGAAGTCTCGCTTCCCATCGGTCAAAAGGGCCATGCTGAAAAAAGTGTCAAAACCAGAAATGCAGGACAGGCCATGGAGAAATGGGAGCCTTGCTACACTGATGGGCGGGATGTAAATTGCCAACAGCCACTCTGGAGAAGTGTACGGTGTGTCCTGAAACATCTGAAAAACACAGCTTAGAGAGCATAGGGCACTTCCACTCATGGGGGTATAAATTGGGAAAATGAAAAATCAGCAAGACACAAGCACCCCAAAGTTGAGGGCTGCTCTGTTGACAAGGACCTCCACTTCATTCCACCTTCAATATCCCAGGAAAGAGAAAAATGGATAAAGAAGTTGTGGTCCTTATGTACAATGGAATATCACTCAGCCATGAAATCAATGTCATAAGGTTAGGAGCAGCATGATGAGTGGATTTAGGTACGACGATTCTAAGTGAAATAAGTCACACAGAAAAGGACACTTCTCATAAGGTATCACTGATAGAGGGAATGTAAAAACCGTTACACTTGAACTGAATTACAAAACAGAACAGAGTCACACATGCAGAAAACACACTATGGCTGCTTAACGGGAAAGGTGAGGTGGGGTGATACATAAAACAAGGGTATCAAATTAGCTCAGATACCGTTCCATAAACCCAATATGTAATAGACAAGACCTACTCCTTGCTCAGAGAACTGGACTCAACACGCCCTATTCACCGCACAAGAATATATCTGACTAGTAATAATCTTATAACCTATGTATTGATATCTCTCTGTTAGTGTGTCAAGTGGGTGTAAAGCGGCATAAACACAGCCGTGAAAAGCAGCTAAACCCCATTATGAAAATAAATTACTTTGAAAAACCCATGAAACAACGACAGTGAAAGAGAGAGAAATTCTTACACAATGCGTTCAGGGGCTGTGATGCAACCTGGATTAACCATATCTAGACGCACAGCTGGATGAGACATAAGGGTGGACACTCTTGGGGCTGAGAGGTTTGGTGAGGTTGGGTGAGCAAACGCAGACCCTTTAAAGTAATACTGCGTGGTACCCATCGCATGGGTCCCAAATCTCCAGGTTCAAGGGCATCTTCCTACATCGAAAACATGCATGAGAAACCCAGAAGATGGTACACCGTATGATGGGGAAAGGTTTCTAAAACGCACCTCATTTCTCATCTCCTTGTGCCCGGGTTCGCCATTCCAGCCGTTTTACTAGCAATCTCCCTACTTGGAGCATCAGCACCTTTAACCTCCTGTTCCGTACAGGTTGCAATTTGTCCTGAGGATGAACGGGAAGACGGGGAACCAACGAGAGACTAGCTCTTGGTGTCGGGACAGGCACAGGTCACTCTATTTTCCCATCAGGAAGAAGAATTAACCACAGGCTCAGCCTGCCCCCCGGAACCAGAACAGGGCCTGAAGCCATCCTGCGCTTTTGCGGCCAGCTCCCAAAAAAGCGAGTTGTAAAATGGAGGTTCAGGGCACTGCAATTCACAAACCTGCAGAGTTATAAATGATAACTCTCGTCCACAAATATATTGAGGGAAGGCAAAGAAGAGGATTTGAATTCAAGGCAGAATTGCACGAAACAGATTTCAGGAGGTAGATACGAATCGCCTTTAAAGCACATGAAAAGCGGCAAAACGTTGACAATGATGCCCTTGGCCAAAAAGGGCGTATGCGTTTTTTCCTGAATATATTCAGGAAAAAACGCATACGCCCTTTTTGGCCAACCAAGCAACCTGGAAAGGCAAATCAGCGCTACAAAGAAGTCTCACTTCCCATCGGTCAAAAGGGCCATGCTGAAAAATGAGTCAAAACCAGAAATGCAGGACAGGCCATGGAGAAATGAGAGCCTTGCTACACTGATGGGCGGGATGTAAATTGCCAACAGCCACTCTGGAGAAGTGTATGGTGTGTCCTGAAACATCTGAAAAACACAGCTTAGAGAGCATAGGGCACTTCCACTCATGGGGGTATAAATTGGGAAAATGAAAAATCAGCAAGACACAAGCACCCCAAAGTTGAGGGCTGCTCTGTTGACAAGGACCTCCACTTCATTCCACCTTCAATATCCCAGGAAAGAGAAAAATGGATAAAGAAGTTGTGGTCCTTATGTACAATGGAATATCACTCAGCCATGAAATCAATGTCATAAGGTTAGGAGCAGCATGATGAGTGGATTTAGGTACGACGATTCTAAGTGAAATAAGTCACACAGAAAAGGACACTTCTCATAAGGTATCACTGATAGAGGGAATGTAAAAACCGTTACACTTGAACTGAATTACAAAACAGAACAGAGTCACACATGCAGAAAACACACTATGGCTGCTTAACGGGAAAGGTGAGGTGGGTGATACATAAAACAAGGGTATCTAATTAGCTCAGATACCGTTCCATAAACCCAATATGTAATAGACAAGACCTACTCCTTGCTCAGAGAACTGGACTCAACACGCCCTATTCACCGCACAAGAATATATCTGACTAGTAATAATCTTAAAACCTATGTATTGATATCTCTCTGTTAGTGTGTCAAGTGGGTGTAAAGTGGCATAAACACAGCAGTGAAAAGCAGCTAAACCCCATTATGAAAATAAATTACTTTGAAAAACCCATGAAACAACGACAGTGAAAGAGAGAGAAATTCTTACACAATGCGTTCAGGGGCTGTGATGCAACCTGGATTGACCATATCTAGACCCACAGCTGGATGAGACATAAGGGTGGACACTCTTGGGGCTGAGAGGTTTGGTGAGGTTGCGTGAGCAAACGCGGACCCTTTAAAGTAATACTGCATGGTACCCATCGCATGGGTCCCAAATCTCCAGGTTCAAGGGCATCTTCCTACATCGAAAACATGCATGAGAAACCCAGAAGATGGTACACCGTATGATGGGGAAAGGTTTCTAAAACGCACCTCATTTCTCATCTCCTTGTGCCCGGGTTCGCCATTCCAGCCGTTTTACTAGCAATCTCCCTACTTGGAGCATCAGCACCTTTAACCTCCTGTTCCGTACAGGTTGCAATTTGTCCTGAGGATGAACGGGAAGACGGGGAACCAACGAGAGACTAGCTCTTGGTGTCGGGACAGGCACAGGTCACTCTATTTTCCCATCAGGAAGAAGAATTAACCACAGGCTCAGCCTGCCCCCCGGAACCAGAACAGGGCCTGAAGCCATCCTGCGCTTTTGCGGCCAGCTCCCAAAAAAGCGAGTTGTAAAATGGAGGTTCAGGGCACTGCAATTCACAAACCTGCAGAGTTATAAATGATAACTCTCGTCCACAAATATATTGAGGGAAGGCAAAGAAGAGGATTTGAATTCAAGGCAGAATTGCACGAAACAGATTTCAGGAGGTAGATACGAATCGCCTTTAAAGCACATGAAAAGCGGCAAAACGTTGACAATGATGCCCTTGGCCAAAAAGGGCGTATGCGTTTTTTCCTGAATATATTCAGGAAAAAACGCATACGCCCTTTTTGGCCAACCAAGCAACCTGGAAAGGCAAATCAGCGCTACAAAGAAGTCTCACTTCCCATCGGTCAAAAGGGCCATGCTGAAAAATGAGTCAAAACCAGAAATGCAGGACAGGCCATGGAGAAATGAGAGCCTTGCTACACTGATGGGCGGGATGTAAATTGCCAACAGCCACTCTGGAGAAGTGTACGGTGTGTCCTGAAACATCTGAAAAACACAGCTTAGAGAGCATAGGGCACTTCCACTCATGGGGGTATAAATTGGGAAAATGAAAAATCAGCAAGACACAAGCACCCCAAAGTTGAGGGCTGCTCTGTTGACAAGGACCTCCACTTCATTCCACCTTAAATATCCAAGGAAAGAGAAAAATGGATAAAGAAGTTGTGGTCCTTATGTACAATGGAATATCACTCAGTCATGAAATCAATGTCATAAGGTTAGTAGCAGCATGATGAGTGGATTTAGGTACGACGATTCTAAGTGAAATAAGTCACACAGAAAAGGACACTTCTCATAAGGTATCACTTTTAGAGGGAATGTAAAAACCGTTACGCTTGAACTGAATTACAAAACAGAACAGAGTCACACATGCAGAAAACAGACTATGGCTGCTTAACGGGAAAGGTGAGGTGGGGTGATACATAAAACAAGGGTATCAAATTAGCTCAGATACCATTCCATAAACCCAATATGTAGTAGACAAGACCTACTCCTTGCTCAGAGAACTGGACTCAACACGCCCTATTCACCGCACAAGAATATATCTGACTAGTAATAATCTTAAAACCTATTTATTGATATCTCTCTGTTAGTGTGTCAAGTGGGTGTAAAGCGGCATAAACACAGCCGTGAAAAGCAGCTAAACCCCATTATGAAAATAAATTACTTTGAAAAACCCATGAAACAATGACAGTGAAAGAGATAGAAATTCTTACACAATGAGTTCAGGGGCTGTGATGCAACCTGGATTGACCATATCTAGACCCACAGCTGGATGAGACATAAGGGTGGACACTCTTGGGGCTGAGAGGTTTGGTGAGGTTGGGTGAGCAAACGCAGACCCTTTAAAGTAATACTGCGTGGTACCCATCGCATGGGTCCCAAATCTCCAGGTTCAAGCGCATCTTCCTACATCGAAAACATGCATGAGAAACCCAGAAGATGGTACACCGTGTGATGGGGAAAGGTTTCTAAAACGCACCTCATTTCTCATCTCCTTGTGCCCGGGTTCGCCTTTCCAGCCGCTTTACTAGCAATCTCCCTACTTGGAGCATCAGCACCTTTAACCTCCTGTTCCGTACAGGTTGCAATTTGTCCTGAGGATGAACGGGAAGACGGGGAACCAACGAGAGACTAGCTCTTGGTGTCGGGACAGGCACAGGTCACTCTATTTTCCCATCAGGAAGAAGAATTAACCACAGGCTCAGCCTGCCCCCCGGAACCAGAACAGGGCCTGAAGCCATCCTGCGCTTTTGCGGCCAGCCCCCAAAAAAGCGAGTTGTAAAATGGAGGTTCAGGGCACTGCAATTCACAAACCTGCAGAGTTATAAATGATAACTCTCGTCCACAAATATATTGAGGGAAGGCAAAGAAGAGGATTTGAAATCAAGGCAGAATTGCACGAAACAGATTTCAGGAGGTAGATACGAATCGCCTTTAAAGCACATGAAAAGCGGCAAAACGTTGACAATGATGCCCTTGGCCAAAAAGGGCGTATGCGTTTTTTCCTGAATATATTCAGGAAAAAACGCATACGCCCTTTTTGGCCAACCAAGCAACCTGGAAAGGCAAATCAGCGCTACAGAGAAGTCTCGCTTCCCATCGGTCAAAAGGGCCATGCTGAAAAAAGTGTCAAAACCAGAAATGCAGGACAGGCCATGGAGAAATGGGAGCCTTGCTACACTGATGGGCGGGATGTAAATTGCCAACAGCCACTCTGGAGAAGTGTACGGTGTGTCCTGAAACATCTGAAAAACACAGCTTAGAGAGCATAGGGCACTTCCACTCATGGGGGTATAAATTGGGAAAATGAAAAATCAGCAAGACACAAGCACCCCAAAGTTGAGGGCTGCTCTGTTGACAAGGACCTCCACTTCATTCCACCTTCAATATCCCAGGAAAGAGAAAAATGGATAAAGAAGTTGTGGTCCTTATGTACAATGGAATATCACTCAGCCATGAAATCAATGTCATAAGGTTAGGAGCAGCATGATGAGTGGATTTAGGTACGACAATTCTAAGTGAAATAAGTCACACAGAAAAGGACACTTCTCATAAGGTATCACTGATAGAGGGAATGTAAAAACCGTTACACTTGAACTGAATTACAAAACAGAACAGAGTCACACATGCAGAAAACACACTATGGCTGCTTAACGGGAAAGGTGAGGTGGGGTGATACATAAAACAAGGGTATCAAATTAGCTCAGATACCGTTCCATAAACCCAATATGTAATAGACAAGACCTACTCCTTGCTCAGAGAACTGGACTCAACACGCCCTATTCACCGCACAAGAATATATCTGACTAGTAATAATCTTAAAACCTATGTATTGATATCTCTCTGTTAGTGTGTCAAGTGGGTGTAAAGCGGCATAAACACAGCCGTGAAAAGCAGCTAAACCCCATTATGAAAATAAATTACTTTGAAAAACCCATGAAACAACGACAGTGAAAGAGATAGAAATTCTTACACAATGAGTTCAGGGGCTGTGATGCAACCTGGATTGACCATATCTAGACCCACAGCTGGATGAGACATAAGGGTGGACACTCTTGGGGCTGAGAGGTTTGGTGAGGTTGGGTGAGCAAACGCAGACCCTTTAAAGTAATACTGCGTGGTACCCATCGCATGGGTCCCAAATCTCCAGGTTCAAGGGCATCTTCCTACATCGAAAACATGCATGAGAAACCCAGAGGATGGTACACCGTATGATGGGGAAAGGTTTCTAAAACGCACCTCATTTCTCATCTCCTTGTGCCCGGGTTCGCCATTCCAGCCGTTTTACTAGCAATCTCCCTACTTGGAGCATCAGCACCTTTAACCTCCTGTTCCGTACAGGTTGCAATTTGTCCTGAGGATGAACGGGAAGACGGGGAACCAACGAGAGACTAGCTCTTGGTGTCGGGACAGGCACAGGTCACTCTATTTTCCCATCAGGAAGAAGAATTAACCACAGGCTCAGCCTGCCCCCCGGAACCAGAACAGGGCCTGAAGCCATCCTGCGCTTTTGCGGCCAGCTCCCAAAAAAGCGAGTTGTAAAATGGAGGTTCAGGGCACTGCAATTCACAAACCTGCAGAGTTATAAATGATAACTCTCGTCCACAAATATATTGAGGGAAGGCAAAGAAGAGGATTTGAATTCAAGGCAGAATTGCACGAAACAGATTTCAGGAGGTAGATACGAATCGCCTTTAAAGCACATGAAAAGCGGCAAAACGTTGACAATGATGCCCTTGGCCAAAAAGGGCGTATGCGTTTTTTCCTGAATATATTCAGGAAAAAACGCATACGCCCTTTTTGGCCAACCAAGCAACCTGGAAAGGCAAATCAGCGCTACAAAGAAGTCTCACTTCCCATCGGTCAAAAGGGCCATGCTGAAAAAAGTGTCAAAACCAGAAATGCAGGACAGGCCATGGAGAAATGAGAGCCTTGCTACACTGATGGGCGGGATGTAAATTGCCAACAGCCACTCTGGAGAAGTGTACGGTGTGTCCTGAAACATCTGAAAAACACAGCTTAGAGAGCATAGGGCACTTCCACTCATGGGGGTATAAATTGGGAAAATGAAAAATCAGCAAGACACAAGCACCCCAAAGTTGAGGGCTGCTCTGTTGACAAGGACCTCCACTTCATTCCACCTTCAATATCCCAGGAAAGAGAAAAATGGATAAAGAAGTTGTGGTCCTTATGTACAATGGAATATCACTCAGCCATGAAATCAATGTCATAAGGTTAGGAGCAGCATGATGAGTGGATTTAGGTACGACAATTCTAAGTGAAATAAGTCACACAGAAAAGGACACTTCTCATAAGGTATCACTGATAGAGGGAATGTAAAAACCGTTACACTTGAACTGAATTACAAAACAGAACAGAGTCACACATGCAGAAAACACACTATGGCTGCTTAACGGGAAAGGTGAGGTGGGGTGATACATAAAACAAGGGTATCAAATTAGCTCAGATACCGTTCCATAAACCCAATATGTAATAGACAAGACCTACTCCTTGCTCAGAGAACTGGACTCAACACGCCCTATTCACCGCACAAGAATATATCTGACTAGTAATAATCTTAAAACCTATGTATTGATATCTCTCTGTTAGTGTGTCAAGTGGGTGTAAAGTGGCATAAACACAGCAGTGAAAAGCAGCTAAACCCCATTATGAAAATAAATTACTTTGAAAAACCCATGAAACAACGACAGTGAAAGAGAGAGAAATTCTTACACAATGCGTTCAGGGGCTGTGATGCAACCTGGATTGACCATATCTAGACCCACAGCTGGATGAGACATAAGGGTGGACACTCTTGGGGCTGAGAGGTTTGGTGAGGTTGGGTGAGCAAACGCGGACCCTTTAAAGTAATACTGCGTGGTACCCATCGCATGGGTCCCAAATCTCCAGGTTCAAGGGCATCTTCCTACATCGAAAACATGCATGAGAAACCCAGAAGATGGTACACCGTATGATGGGGAAAGGTTTCTAAAACGCACCTCATTTCTCATCTCCTTGTGCCCGGGTTCGCCATTCCAGCCGTTTTACTAGCAATCTCCCTACTTGGAGCATCAGCACCTTTAACCTCCTGTTCCGTACAGGTTGCAATTTGTCCTGAGGATGAACGGGAAGACGGGGAACCAACGAGAGACTAGCTCTTGGTGTCGGGACAGGCACAGGTCACTCTATTTTCCCATCAGGAAGAAGAATTAACCACAGGCTCAGCCTGCCCCCCGGAACCAGAACAGGGCCTGAAGCCATCCTGCGCTTTTGCGGCCAGCTCCCAAAAAAGCGAGTTGTAAAATGGAGGTTCAGGGCACTGCAATTCACAAACCTGCAGAGTTATAAATGATAACTCTCGTCCACAAATATATTGAGGGAAGGCAAAGAAGAGGATTTGAATTCAAGGCAGAATTGCACGAAACAGATTTCAGGAGGTAGATACGAATCGCCTTTAAAGCACATGAAAAGCGGCAAAACGTTGACAATGATGCCCTTGGCCAAAAAGGGCGTATGCGTTTTTTCCTGAATATATTCAGGAAAAAACGCATACGCCCTTTTTGGCCAACCAAGCAACCTGGAAAGGCAAATCAGCGCTACAAAGAAGTCTCACTTCCCATCGGTCAAAAGGGCCATGCTGAAAAATGAGTCAAAACCAGAAATGCAGGACAGGCCATGGAGAAATGAGAGCCTTGCTACACTGATGGGCGGGATGTAAATTGCCAACAGCCACTCTGGAGAAGTGTACGGTGTGTCCTGAAACATCTGAAAAACACAGCTTAGAGAGCATAGGGCACTTCCACTCATGGGGGTATAAATTGGGAAAATGAAAAATCAGCAAGACACAAGCACCCCAAAGTTGAGGGCTGCTCTGTTGACAAGGACCTCCACTTCATTCCACCTTAAATATCCAAGGAAAGAGAAAAATGGATAAAGAAGTTGTGGTCCTTATGTACAATGGAATATCACTCAGTCATGAAATCAATGTCATAAGGTTAGTAGCAGCATGATGAGTGGATTTAGGTACGACGATTCTAAGTGAAATAAGTCACACAGAAAAGGACACTTCTCATAAGGTATCACTTTTAGAGGGAATGTAAAAACCGTTACGCTTGAACTGAATTACAAAACAGAACAGAGTCACACATGCAGAAAACAGACTATGGCTGCTTAACGGGAAAGGTGAGGTGGGGTGATACATAAAACAAGGGTATCAAATTAGCTCAGATACCGTTCCATAAACCCAATATGTAGTAGACAAGACCTACTCCTTGCTCAGAGAACTGGACTCAACACGCCCTATTCACCGCACAAGAATATATCTGACTAGTAATAATCTTAAAACCTATGTATTGATATCTCTCTGTTAGTGTGTCAAGTGGGTGTAAAGCGGCATAAACACAGCCGTGAAAAGCAGCTAAACCCCATTATGAAAATAAATTACTTTGAAAAACCCATGAAACAACGACAGTGAAAGAGATAGAAATTCTTACACAATGAGTTCAGGGGCTGTGATGCAACCTGGATTGACCATATCTAGACCCACAGCTGGATGAGACATAAGGGTGGACACTCTTGGGGCTGAGAGGTTTGGTGAGGTTGGGTGAGCAAACGCAGACCCTTTAAAGTAATACTGCGTGGTACCCATCGCATGGGTCCCAAATCTCCAGGTTCAAGGGCATCTTCCTACATCGAAAACATGCATGAGAAACCCAGAAGATGGTACACCGTGTGATGGGGAAAGGTTTCTAAAACGCACCTCATTTCTCATCTCCTTGTGCCCGGGTTCGCCTTTCCAGCCGCTTTACTAGCAATCTCCCTACTTGGAGCATCAGCACCTTTAACCTCCTGTTCCGTACAGGTTGCAATTTGTCCTGAGGATGAACGGGAAGACGGGGAACCAACGAGAGACTAGCTCTTGGTGTCGGGACAGGCACAGGTCACTCTATTTTCCCATCAGGAAGAAGAATTAACCACAGGCTCAGCCTGCCCCCCGGAACCAGAACAGGGCCTGAAGCCATCCTGCGCTTTTGCGGCCAGCCCCCAAAAAAGCGAGTTGTAAAATGGAGGTTCAGGGCACTGCAATTCACAAACCTGCAGAGTTATAAATGATAACTCTAGTCCACAAATATATTGAGGGAAGGCAAAGAAGAGGATTTGAAATCAAGGCAGAATTGCACGAAACAGATTTCAGGAGGTAGATACGAATCGCCTTTAAAGCACATGAAAAGCGGCAAAACGTTGACAATGATGCCCTTGGCCAAAAAGGGCGTATGCGTTTTTTCCTGAATATATTCAGGAAAAAACGCATACGCCCTTTTTGGCCAACCAAGCAACCTGGAAAGGCAAATCAGCGCTACAGAGAAGTCTCGCTTCCCATCGGTCAAAAGGGCCATGCTGAAAAAAGTGTCAAAACCAGAAATGCAGGACAGGCCATGGAGAAATGGGAGCCTTGCTACACTGATGGGCGGGATGTAAATTGCCAACAGCCACTCTGGAGAAGTGTACGGTGTGTCCTGAAACATCTGAAAAACACAGCTTAGAGAGCATAGGGCACTTCCACTCATGGGGGTATAAATTGGGAAAATGAAAAATCAGCAAGACACAAGCACCCCAAAGTTGAGGGCTGCTCTGTTGACAAGGACCTCCACTTCATTCCACCTTCAATATCCCAGGAAAGAGAAAAATGGATAAAGAAGTTGTGGTCCTTATGTACAATGGAATATCACTCAGCCATGAAATCAATGTCATAAGGTTAGGAGCAGCATGATGAGTGGATTTAGGTACGACGATTCTAAGTGAAATAAGTCACACAGAAAAGGACACTTCTCATAAGGTATCACTGATAGAGGGAATGTAAAAACCGTTACACTTGAACTGAATTACAAAACAGAACAGAGTCACACATGCAGAAAACACACTATGGCTGCTTAACGGGAAAGGTGAGGTGGGGTGATACATAAAACAAGGGTATCAAATTAGCTCAGATACCGTTCCATAAACCCAATATGTAATAGACAAGACCTACTCCTTGCTCAGAGAACTGGACTCAACACGCCCTATTCACCGCACAAGAATATATCTGACTAGTAATAATCTTAAAACCTATGTATTGATATCTCTCTGTTAGTGTGTCAAGTGGGTGTAAAGTGGCATAAACACAGCAGTGAAAAGCAGCTAAACCCCATTATGAAAATAAATTACTTTGAAAAACCCATGAAACAACGACAGTGAAAGAGAGAGAAATTCTTACACAATGCGTTCAGGGGCTGTGATGCAACCTGGATTGACCATATCTAGACCCACAGCTGGATGAGACATAAGGGTGGACACTCTTGGGGCTGAGAGGTTTGGTGAGGTTGGGTGAGCAAACGCGGACCCTTTAAAGTAATACTGCGTGGTACCCATCGCATGGGTCCCAAATCTCCAGGTTCAAGGGCATCTTCCTACATCGAAAACATGCATGAGAAACCCAGAAGATGGTACACCGTATGATGGGGAAAGGTTTCTAAAACGCACCTCATTTCTCATCTCCTTGTGCCCGGGTTCGCCATTCCAGCCGTTTTACTAGCAATCTCCCTACTTGGAGCATCAGCACCTTTAACCTCCTGTTCCGTACAGGTTGCAATTTGTCCTGAGGATGAACGGGAAGACGGGGAACCAACGAGAGACTAGCTCTTGGTGTCGGGACAGGCACAGGTCACTCTATTTTCCCATCAGGAAGAAGAATTAACCACAGGCTCAGCCTGCCCCCCGGAACCAGAACAGGGCCTGAAGCCATCCTGCGCTTTTGCGGCCAGCCCCCAAAAAAGCGAGTTGTAAAATGGAGGTTCAGGGCACTGCAATTCACAAACCTGCAGAGTTATAAATGATAACTCTAGTCCACAAATATATTGAGGGAAGGCAAAGAAGAGGATTTGAAATCAAGGCAGAATTGCACGAAACAGATTTCAGGAGGTAGATACGAATCGCCTTTAAAGCACATGAAAAGCGGCAAAACGTTGACAATGATGCCCTTGGCCAAAAAGGGCGTATGCGTTTTTTCCTGAATATATTCAGGAAAAAACGCATACGCCCTTTTTGGCCAACCAAGCAACCTGGAAAGGCAAATCAGCGCTACAGAGAAGTCTCGCTTCCCATCGGTCAAAAGGGCCATGCTGAAAAAAGTGTCAAAACCAGAAATGCAGGACAGGCCATGGAGAAATGGGAGCCTTGCTACACTGATGGGCGGGATGTAAATTGCCAACAGCCACTCTGGAGAAGTGTACGGTGTGTCCTGAAACATCTGAAAAACACAGCTTAGAGAGCATAGGGCACTTCCACTCATGGGGGTATAAATTGGGAAAATGAAAAATCAGCAAGACACAAGCACCCCAAAGTTGAGGGCTGCTCTGTTGACAAGGACCTCCACTTCATTCCACCTTCAATATCCCAGGAAAGAGAAAAATGGATAAAGAAGTTGTGGTCCTTATGTACAATGGAATATCACTCAGCCATGAAATCAATGTCATAAGGTTAGGAGCAGCATGATGAGTGGATTTAGGTACGACGATTCTAAGTGAAATAAGTCACACAGAAAAGGACACTTCTCATAAGGTATCACTGATAGAGGGAATGTAAAAACCGTTACACTTGAACTGAATTACAAAACAGAACAGAGTCACACATGCAGAAAACACACTATGGCTGCTTAACGGGAAAGGTGAGGTGGGGTGATACATAAAACAAGGGTATCAAATTAGCTCAGATACCGTTCCATAAACCCAATATGTAATAGACAAGACCTACTCCTTGCTCAGAGAACTGGACTCAACACGCCCTATTCACCGCACAAGAATATATCTGACTAGTAATAATCTTAAAACCTATGTATTGATATCTCTCTGTTAGTGTGTCAAGTGGGTGTAAAGTGGCATAAACACAGCAGTGAAAAGCAGCTAAACCCCATTATGAAAATAAATTACTTTGAAAAACCCATGAAACAACGACAGTGAAAGAGAGAGAAATTCTTACACAATGCGTTCAGGGGCTGTGATGCAACCTGGATTGACCATATCTAGACCCACAGCTGGATGAGACATAAGGGTGGACACTCTTGGGGCTGAGAGGTTTGGTGAGGTTGGGTGAGCAAACGCGGACCCTTTAAAGTAATACTGCGTGGTACCCATCGCATGGGTCCCAAATCTCCAGGTTCAAGGGCATCTTCCTACATCGAAAACATGCATGAGAAACCCAGAAGATGGTACACCGTATGATGGGGAAAGGTTTCTAAAACGCACCTCATTTCTCATCTCCTTGTGCCCGGGTTCGCCATTCCAGCCGTTTTACTAGCAATCTCCCTACTTGGAGCATCAGCACCTTTAACCTCCTGTTCCGTACAGGTTGCAATTTGTCCTGAGGATGAACGGGAAGACGGGGAACCAACGAGAGACTAGCTCTTGGTGTCGGGACAGGCACAGGTCACTCTATTTTCCCATCAGGAAGAAGAATTAACCACAGGCTCAGCCTGCCCCCCGGAACCAGAACAGGGCCTGAAGCCATCCTGCGCTTTTGCGGCCAGCTCCCAAAAAAGCGAGTTGTAAAATGGAGGTTCAGGGCACTGCAATTCACAAACCTGCAGAGTTATAAATGATAACTCTCGTCCACAAATATATTGAGGGAAGGCAAAGAAGAGGATTTGAATTCAAGGCAGAATTGCACGAAACAGATTTCAGGAGGTAGATACGAATCGCCTTTAAAGCACATGAAAAGCGGCAAAACGTTGACAATGATGCCCTTGGCCAAAAAGGGCGTATGCGTTTTTTCCTGAATATATTCAGGAAAAAACGCATACGCCCTTTTTGGCCAACCAAGCAACCTGGAAAGGCAAATCAGCGCTACAAAGAAGTCTCACTTCCCATCGGTCAAAAGGGCCATGCTGAAAAATGAGTCAAAACCAGAAATGCAGGACAGGCCATGGAGAAATGAGAGCCTTGCTACACTGATGGGCGGGATGTAAATTGCCAACAGCCACTCTGGAGAAGTGTACGGTGTGTCCTGAAACATCTGAAAAACACAGCTTAGAGAGCATAGGGCACTTCCACTCATGGGGGTATAAATTGGGAAAATGAAAAATCAGCAAGACACAAGCACCCCAAAGTTGAGGGCTGCTCTGTTGACAAGGACCTCCACTTCATTCCACCTTAAATATCCAAGGAAAGAGAAAAATGGATAAAGAAGTTGTGGTCCTTATGTACAATGGAATATCACTCAGTCATGAAATCAATGTCATAAGGTTAGTAGCAGCATGATGAGTGGATTTAGGTACGACGATTCTAAGTGAAATAAGTCACACAGAAAAGGACACTTCTCATAAGGTATCACTTTTAGAGGGAATGTAAAAACCGTTACGCTTGAACTGAATTACAAAACAGAACAGAGTCACACATGCAGAAAACAGACTATGGCTGCTTAACGGGAAAGGTGAGGTGGGGTGATACATAAAACAAGGGTATCAAATTAGCTCAGATACCGTTCCATAAACCCAATATGTAGTAGACAAGACCTACTCCTTGCTCAGAGAACTGGACTCAACACGCCCTATTCACCGCACAAGAATATATCTGACTAGTAATAATCTTAAAACCTATGTATTGATATCTCTCTGTTAGTGTGTCAAGTGGGTGTAAAGCGGCATAAACACAGCCGTGAAAAGCAGCTAAACCCCATTATGAAAATAAATTACTTTGAAAAACCCATGAAACAACGACAGTGAAAGAGATAGAAATTCTTACACAATGAGTTCAGGGGCTGTGATGCAACCTGGATTGACCATATCTAGACCCACAGCTGGATGAGACATAAGGGTGGACACTCTTGGGGCTGAGAGGTTTGGTGAGGTTGGGTGAGCAAACGCAGACCCTTTAAAGTAATACTGCGTGGTACCCATCGCATGGGTCCCAAATCTCCAGGTTCAAGCGCATCTTCCTACATCGAAAACATGCATGAGAAACCCAGAAGATGGTACACCGTGTGATGGGGAAAGGTTTCTAAAACGCACCTCATTTCTCATCTCCTTGTGCCCGGGTTCGCCTTTCCAGCCGCTTTACTAGCAATCTCCCTACTTGGAGCATCAGCACCTTTAACCTCCTGTTCCGTACAGGTTGCAATTTGTCCTGAGGATGAACGGGAAGACGGGGAACCAACGAGAGACTAGCTCTTGGTGTCGGGACAGGCACAGGTCACTCTATTTTCCCATCAGGAAGAAGAATTAACCACAGGCTCAGCCTGCCCCCCGGAACCAGAACAGGGCCTGAAGCCATCCTGCGCTTTTGCGGCCAGCCCCCAAAAAAGCGAGTTGTAAAATGGAGGTTCAGGGCACTGCAATTCACAAACCTGCAGAGTTATAAATGATAACTCTCGTCCACAAATATATTGAGGGAAGGCAAAGAAGAGGATTTGAAATCAAGGCAGAATTGCACGAAACAGATTTCAGGAGGTAGATACGAATCGCCTTTAAAGTACATGAAAAGCGGCAAAACGTTGACAATGATGCCCTTGTCCAAAAAGGGCGTATGCGTTTTTTCCTGAATATATTCAGGAAAAAACGCATACGCCCTTTTTGGCCAACCAAGCAACCTGGAAAGGCAAATCAGCGCTACAGAGAAGTCTCGCTTCCCATCGGTCAAAAGGGCCATGCTGAAAAAAGTGTCAAAACCAGAAATGCAGGACAGGCCATGGAGAAATGGGAGCCTTGCTACACTGATGGGCGGGATGTAAATTGCCAACAGCCACTCTGGAGAAGTGTACGGTGTGTCCTGAAACATCTGAAAAACACAGCTTAGAGAGCATAGGGCACTTCCACTCATGGGGGTATAAATTGGGAAAATGAAAAATCAGCAAGACACAAGCACCCCAAAGTTGAGGGCTGCTCTGTTGACAAGGACCTCCACTTCATTCCACCTTCAATATCCCAGGAAAGAGAAAAATGGATAAAGAAGTTGTGGTCCTTATGTACAATGGAATATCACTCAGCCATGAAATCAATGTCATAAGGTTAGGAGCAGCATGATGAGTGGATTTAGGTACGACAATTCTAAGTGAAATAAGTCACACAGAAAAGGACACTTCTCATAAGGTATCACTGATAGAGGGAATGTAAAAACCGTTACACTTGAACTGAATTACAAAACAGAACAGAGTCACACATGCAGAAAACACACTATGGCTGCTTAACGGGAAAGGTGAGGTGGGGTGATACATAAAACAAGGGTATCAAATTAGCTCAGATACCGTTCCATAAACCCAATATGTAATAGACAAGACCTACTCCTTGCTCAGAGAACTGGACTCAACACGCCCTATTCACCGCACAAGAATATATCTGACTAGTAATAATCTTAAAACCTATGTATTGATATCTCTCTGTTAGTGTGTCAAGTGGGTGTAAAGCGGCATAAACACAGCCGTGAAAAGCAGCTAAACCCCATTATGAAAATAAATTACTTTGAAAAACCCATGAAACAACGACAGTGAAAGAGATAGAAATTCTTACACAATGAGTTCAGGGGCTGTGATGCAACCTGGATTGACCATATCTAGACCCACAGCTGGATGAGACATAAGGGTGGACACTCTTGGGGCTGAGAGGTTTGGTGAGGTTGGGTGAGCAAACGCAGACCCTTTAAAGTAATACTGCGTGGTACCCATCGCATGGGTCCCAAATCTCCAGGTTCAAGGGCATCTTCCTACATCGAAAACATGCATGAGAAACCCAGAGGATGGTACACCGTATGATGGGGAAAGGTTTCTAAAACGCACCTCATTTCTCATCTCCTTGTGCCCGGGTTCGCCATTCCAGCCGTTTTACTAGCAATCTCCCTACTTGGAGCATCAGCACCTTTAACCTCCTGTTCCGTACAGGTTGCAATTTGTCCTGAGGATGAACGGGAAGACGGGGAACCAACGAGAGACTAGCTCTTGGTGTCGGGACAGGCACAGGTCACTCTATTTTCCCATCAGGAAGAAGAATTAACCACAGGCTCAGCCTGCCCCCCGGAACCAGAACAGGGCCTGAAGCCATCCTGCGCTTTTGCGGCCAGCTCCCAAAAAAGCGAGTTGTAAAATGGAGGTTCAGGGCACTGCAATTCACAAACCTGCAGAGTTATAAATGATAACTCTCGTCCACAAATATATTGAGGGAAGGCAAAGAAGAGGATTTGAATTCAAGGCAGAATTGCACGAAACAGATTTCAGGAGGTAGATACGAATCGCCTTTAAAGCACATGAAAAGCGGCAAAACGTTGACAATGATGCCCTTGGCCAAAAAGGGCGTATGCGTTTTTTCCTGAATATATTCAGGAAAAAACGCATACGCCCTTTTTGGCCAACCAAGCAACCTGGAAAGGCAAATCAGCGCTACAAAGAAGTCTCACTTCCCATCGGTCAAAAGGGCCATGCTGAAAAAAGTGTCAAAACCAGAAATGCAGGACAGGCCATGGAGAAATGAGAGCCTTGCTACACTGATGGGCGGGATGTAAATTGCCAACAGCCACTCTGGAGAAGTGTACGGTGTGTCCTGAAACATCTGAAAAACACAGCTTAGAGAGCATAGGGCACTTCCACTCATGGGGGTATAAATTGGGAAAATGAAAAATCAGCAAGACACAAGCACCCCAAAGTTGAGGGCTGCTCTGTTGACAAGGACCTCCACTTCATTCCACCTTCAATATCCCAGGAAAGAGAAAAATGGATAAAGAAGTTGTGGTCCTTATGTACAATGGAATATCACTCAGCCATGAAATCAATGTCATAAGGTTAGGAGCAGCATGATGAGTGGATTTAGGTACGACGATTCTAAGTGAAATAAGTCACACAGAAAAGGACACTTCTCATAAGGTATCACTGATAGAGGGAATGTAAAAACCGTTACACTTGAACTGAATTACAAAACAGAACAGAGTCACACATGCAGAAAACACACTATGGCTGCTTAACGGGAAAGGTGAGGTGGGGTGATACATAAAACAAGGGTATCAAATTAGCTCAGATACCGTTCCATAAACCCAATATGTAATAGACAAGACCTACTCCTTGCTCAGAGAACTGGACTCAACACGCCCTATTCACCGCACAAGAATATATCTGACTAGTAATAATCTTAAAACCTATGTATTGATATCTCTCTGTTAGTGTGTCAAGTGGGTGTAAAGTGGCATAAACACAGCAGTGAAAAGCAGCTAAACCCCATTATGAAAATAAATTACTTTGAAAAACCCATGAAACAACGACAGTGAAAGAGAGAGAAATTCTTACACAATGCGTTCAGGGGCTGTGATGCAACCTGGATTGACCATATCTAGACCCACAGCTGGATGAGACATAAGGGTGGACACTCTTGGGGCTGAGAGGTTTGGTGAGGTTGGGTGAGCAAACGCGGACCCTTTAAAGTAATACTGCGTGGTACCCATCGCATGGGTCCCAAATCTCCAGGTTCAAGGGCATCTTCCTACATCGAAAACATGCATGAGAAACCCAGAAGATGGTACACCGTATGATGGGGAAAGGTTTCTAAAACGCACCTCATTTCTCATCTCCTTGTGCCCGGGTTCGCCATTCCAGCCGTTTTACTAGCAATCTCCCTACTTGGAGCATCAGCACCTTTAACCTCCTGTTCCGTACAGGTTGCAATTTGTCCTGAGGATGAACGGGAAGACGGGGAACCAATGAGAGACTAGCTCTTGGTGTCGGGACAGGCACAGGTCACTCTATTTTCCCATCAGGAAGAAGAATTAACCACAGGCTCAGCCTGCCCCCCGGAACCAGAACAGGGCCTGAAGCCATCCTGCGCTTTTGCGGCCAGCTCCCAAAAAAGCGAGTTGTAAAATGGAGGTTCAGGGCACTGCAATTCACAAACCTGCAGAGTTATAAATGATAACTCTCGTCCACAAATATATTGAGGGAAGGCAAAGAAGAGGATTTGAATTCAAGGCAGAATTGCACGAAACAGATTTCAGGAGGTAGATACGAATCGCCTTTAAAGCACATGAAAAGCGGCAAAACGTTGACAATGATGCCCTTGGCCAAAAAGGGCGTATGCGTTTTTTCCTGAATATATTCAGGAAAAAACGCATACGCCCTTTTTGGCCAACCAAGCAACCTGGAAAGGCAAATCAGCGCTACAAAGAAGTCTCACTTCCCATCGGTCAAAAGGGCCATGCTGAAAAATGAGTCAAAACCAGAAATGCAGGACAGGCCATGGAGAAATGAGAGCCTTGCTACACTGATGGGCGGGATGTAAATTGCCAACAGCCACTCTGGAGAAGTGTACGGTGTGTCCTGAAACATCTGAAAAACACAGCTTAGAGAGCATAGGGCACTTCCACTCATGGGGGTATAAATTGGGAAAATGAAAAATCAGCAAGACACAAGCACCCCAAAGTTGAGGGCTGCTCTGTTGACAAGGACCTCCACTTCATTCCACCTTAAATATCCCAGGAAAGAGAAAAATGGATAAAGAAGTTGTGGTCCTTATGTACAATGGAATATCACTCAGTCATGAAATCAATGTCATAAGGTTAGTAGCAGCATGATGAGTGGATTTAGGTACGACGATTCTAAGTGAAATAAGTCACACAGAAAAGGACACTTCTCATAAGGTATCACTTTTAGAGGGAATGTAAAAACCGTTACGCTTGAACTGAATTACAAAACAGAACAGAGTCACACATGCAGAAAACAGACTATGGCTGCTTAACGGGAAAGGTGAGGTGGGGTGATACATAAAACAAGGGTATCAAATTAGCTCAGATACCGTTCCATAAACCCAATATGTAGTAGACAAGACCTACTCCTTGCTCAGAGAACTGGACTCAACACGCCCTATTCACCGCACAAGAATATATCTGACTAGTAATAATCTTAAAACCTATGTATTGATATCTCTCTGTTAGTGTGTCAAGTGGGTGTAAAGCGGCATAAACACAGCCGTGAAAAGCAGCTAAACCCCATTATGAAAATAAATTACTTTGAAAAACCCATGAAACAACGACAGTGAAAGAGATAGAAATTCTTACACAATGAGTTCAGGGGCTGTGATGCAACCTGGATTGACCATATCTAGACCCACAGCTGGATGAGACATAAGGGTGGACACTCTTGGGGCTGAGAGGTTTGGTGAGGTTGGGTGAGCAAACGCAGACCCTTTAAAGTAATACTGCGTGGTACCCATCGCATGGGTCCCAAATCTCCAGGTTCAAGGGCATCTTCCTACATCGAAAACATGCATGAGAAACCCAGAAGATGGTACACCGTGTGATGGGGAAAGGTTTCTAAAACGCACCTCATTTCTCATCTCCTTGTGGCCGGGTTCGCCTTTCCAGCCGCTTTACTAGCAATCTCCCTACTTGGAGCATCAGCACCTTTAACCTCCTGTTCCGTACAGGTTGCAATTTGTCCTGAGGATGAACGGGAAGACGGGGAACCAACGAGAGACTAGCTCTTGGTGTCGGGACAGGCACAGGTCACTCTATTTTCCCATCAGGAAGAAGAATTAACCACAGGCTCAGCCTGCCCCCCGGAACCAGAACAGGGCCTGAAGCCATCCTGCGCTTTTGCGGCCAGCCCCCAAAAAAGCGAGTTGTAAAATGGAGGTTCAGGGCACTGCAATTCACAAACCTGCAGAGTTATAAATGATAACTCTAGTCCACAAATATATTGAGGGAAGGCAAAGAAGAGCATTTGAAATCAAGGCAGAATTGCACGAAACAGATTTCAGGAGGTAGATACGAATCGCCTTTAAAGCACATGAAAAGCGGCAAAACGTTGACAATGATGCCCTTGGCCAAAAAGGGCGTATGCGTTTTTTCCTGAATATATTCAGGAAAAAACGCATACGCCCTTTTTGGCCAACCAAGCAACCTGGAAAGGCAAATCAGCGCTACAGAGAAGTCTCGCTTCCCATCGGTCAAAAGGGCCATGCTGAAAAAAGTGTCAAAACCAGAAATGCAGGACAGGCCATGGAGAAATGGGAGCCTTGCTACACTGATGGGCGGGATGTAAATTGCCAACAGCCACTCTGGAGAAGTGTACGGTGTGTCCTGAAACATCTGAAAAACACAGCTTAGAGAGCATAGGGCACTTCCACTCATGGGGGTATAAATTGGGAAAATGAAAAATCAGCAAGACACAAGCACCCCAAAGTTGAGGGCTGCTCTGTTGACAAGGACCTCCACTTCATTCCACCTTAAATATCCAAGGAAAGAGAAAAATGGATAAAGAAGTTGTGGTCCTTATGTACAATGGAATATCACTCAGTCATGAAATCAATGTCATAAGGTTAGTAGCAGCATGATGAGTGGATTTAGGTACGACGATTCTAAGTGAAATAAGTCACACAGAAAAGGACACTTCTCATAAGGTATCACTTTTAGAGGGAATGTAAAAACCGTTACGCTTGAACTGAATTACAAAACAGAACAGAGTCACACATGCAGAAAACAGACTATGGCTGCTTAACGGGAAAGGTGAGGTGGGGTGATACATAAAACAAGGGTATCAAATTAGCTCAGATACCGTTCCATAAACCCAATATGTAGTAGACAAGACCTACTCCTTGCTCAGAGAACTGGACTCAACACGCCCTATTCACCGCACAAGAATATATCTGACTAGTAATAATCTTAAAACCTATGTATTGATATCTCTCTGTTAGTGTGTCAAGTGGGTGTAAAGCGGCATAAACACAGCCGTGAAAAGCAGCTAAACCCCATTATGAAAATAAATTACTTTGAAAAACCCATGAAACAACGACAGTGAAAGAGATAGAAATTCTTACACAATGAGTTCAGGGGCTGTGATGCAACCTGGATTGACCATATCTAGACCCACAGCTGGATGAGACATAAGGGTGGACACTCTTGGGGCTGAGAGGTTTGGTGAGGTTGGGTGAGCAAACGCAGACCCTTTAAAGTAATACTGCGTGGTACCCATCGCATGGGTCCCAAATCTCCAGGTTCAAGGGCATCTTCCTACATCGAAAACATGCATGAGAAACCCAGAAGATGGTACACCGTGTGATGGGGAAAGGTTTCTAAAACGCACCTCATTTCTCATCTCCTTGTGCCCGGGTTCGCCTTTCCAGCCGCTTTACTAGCAATCTCCCTACTTGGAGCATCAGCACCTTTAACCTCCTGTTCCGTACAGGTTGCAATTTGTCCTGAGGATGAACGGGAAGACGGGGAACCAACGAGAGACTAGCTCTTGGTGTCGGGACAGGCACAGGTCACTCTATTTTCCCATCAGGAAGAAGAATTAACCACAGGCTCAGCCTGCCCCCCGGAACCAGAACAGGGCCTGAAGCCATCCTGCGCTTTTGCGGCCAGCCCCCAAAAAAGCGAGTTGTAAAATGGAGGTTCAGGGCACTGCAATTCACAAACCTGCAGAGTTATAAATGATAACTCTAGTCCACAAATATATTGAGGGAAGGCAAAGAAGAGGATTTGAAATCAAGGCAGAATTGCACGAAACAGATTTCAGGAGGTAGATACGAATCGCCTTTAAAGCACATGAAAAGCGGCAAAACGTTGACAATGATGCCCTTGGCCAAAAAGGGCGTATGCGTTTTTTCCTGAATATATTCAGGAAAAAACGCATACGCCCTTTTTGGCCAACCAAGCAACCTGGAAAGGCAAATCAGCGCTACAGAGAAGTCTCGCTTCCCATCGGTCAAAAGGGCCATGCTGAAAAAAGTGTCAAAACCAGAAATGCAGGACAGGCCATGGAGAAATGGGAGCCTTGCTACACTGATGGGCGGGATGTAAATTGCCAACAGCCACTCTGGAGAAGTGTACGGTGTGTCCTGAAACATCTGAAAAACACAGCTTAGAGAGCATAGGGCACTTCCACTCATGGGGGTATAAATTGGGAAAATGAAAAATCAGCAAGACACAAGCACCCCAAAGTTGAGGGCTGCTCTGTTGACAAGGACCTCCACTTCATTCCACCTTCAATATCCCAGGAAAGAGAAAAATGGATAAAGAAGTTGTGGTCCTTATGTACAATGGAATATCACTCAGCCATGAAATCAATGTCATAAGGTTAGGAGCAGCATGATGAGTGGATTTAGGTACGACGATTCTAAGTGAAATAAGTCACACAGAAAAGGACACTTCTCATAAGGTATCACTGATAGAGGGAATGTAAAAACCGTTACACTTGAACTGAATTACAAAACAGAACAGAGTCACACATGCAGAAAACACACTATGGCTGCTTAACGGGAAAGGTGAGGTGGGGTGATACATAAAACAAGGGTATCAAATTAGCTCAGATACCGTTCCATAAACCCAATATGTAATAGACAAGACCTACTCCTTGCTCAGAGAACTGGACTCAACACGCCCTATTCACCGCACAAGAATATATCTGACTAGTAATAATCTTAAAACCTATGTATTGATATCTCTCTGTTAGTGTGTCAAGTGGGTGTAAAGTGGCATAAACACAGCAGTGAAAAGCAGCTAAACCCCATTATGAAAATAAATTACTTTGAAAAACCCATGAAACAACGACAGTGAAAGAGAGAGAAATTCTTACACAATGCGTTCAGGGGCTGTGATGCAACCTGGATTGACCATATCTAGACCCACAGCTGGATGAGACATAAGGGTGGACACTCTTGGGGCTGAGAGGTTTGGTGAGGTTGGGTGAGCAAACGCGGACCCTTTAAAGTAATACTGCGTGGTACCCATCGCATGGGTCCCAAATCTCCAGGTTCAAGGGCATCTTCCTACATCGAAAACATGCATGAGAAACCCAGAAGATGGTACACCGTATGATGGGGAAAGGTTTCTAAAACGCACCTCATTTCTCATCTCCTTGTGCCCGGGTTCGCCATTCCAGCCGTTTTACTAGCAATCTCCCTACTTGGAGCATCAGCACCTTTAACCTCCTGTTCCGTACAGGTTGCAATTTGTCCTGAGGATGAACGGGAAGACGGGGAACCAACGAGAGACTAGCTCTTGGTGTCGGGACAGGCACAGGTCACTCTATTTTCCCATCAGGAAGAAGAATTAACCACAGGCTCAGCCTGCCCCCCGGAACCAGAACAGGGCCTGAAGCCATCCTGCGCTTTTGCGGCCAGCTCCCAAAAAAGCGAGTTGTAAAATGGAGGTTCAGGGCACTGCAATTCACAAACCTGCAGAGTTATAAATGATAACTCTCGTCCACAAATATATTGAGGGAAGGCAAAGAAGAGGATTTGAATTCAAGGCAGAATTGCACGAAACAGATTTCAGGAGGTAGATACGAATCGCCTTTAAAGCACATGAAAAGCGGCAAAACGTTGACAATGATGCCCTTGGCCAAAAAGGGCGTATGCGTTTTTTCCTGAATATATTCAGGAAAAAACGCATACGCCCTTTTTGGCCAACCAAGCAACCTGGAAAGGCAAATCAGCGCTACAAAGAAGTCTCACTTCCCATCGGTCAAAAGGGCCATGCTGAAAAATGAGTCAAAACCAGAAATGCAGGACAGGCCATGGAGAAATGAGAGCCTTGCTACACTGATGGGCGGGATGTAAATTGCCAACAGCCACTCTGGAGAAGTGTACGGTGTGTCCTGAAACATCTGAAAAACACAGCTTAGAGAGCATAGGGCACTTCCACTCATGGGGGTATAAATTGGGAAAATGAAAAATCAGCAAGACACAAGCACCCCAAAGTTGAGGGCTGCTCTGTTGACAAGGACCTCCACTTCATTCCACCTTAAATATCCAAGGAAAGAGAAAAATGGATAAAGAAGTTGTGGTCCTTATGTACAATGGAATATCACTCAGTCATGAAATCAATGTCATAAGGTTAGTAGCAGCATGATGAGTGGATTTAGGTACGACGATTCTAAGTGAAATAAGTCACACAGAAAAGGACACTTCTCATAAGGTATCACTTTTAGAGGGAATGTAAAAACCGTTACGCTTGAACTGAATTACAAAACAGAACAGAGTCACACATGCAGAAAACAGACTATGGCTGCTTAACGGGAAAGGTGAGGTGGGGTGATACATAAAACAAGGGTATCAAATTAGCTCAGATACCGTTCCATAAACCCAATATGTAGTAGACAAGACCTACTCCTTGCTCAGAGAACTGGACTCAACACGCCCTATTCACCGCACAAGAATATATCTGACTAGTAATAATCTTAAAACCTATGTATTGATATCTCTCTGTTAGTGTGTCAAGTGGGTGTAAAGCGGCATAAACACAGCCGTGAAAAGCAGCTAAACCCCATTATGAAAATAAATTACTTTGAAAAACCCATGAAACAACGACAGTGAAAGAGATAGAAATTCTTACACAATGAGTTCAGGGGCTGTGATGCAACCTGGATTGACCATATCTAGACCCACAGCTGGATGAGACATAAGGGTGGACACTCTTGGGGCTGAGAGGTTTGGTGAGGTTGGGTGAGCAAACGCAGACCCTTTAAAGTAATACTGCGTGGTACCCATCGCATGGGTCCCAAATCTCCAGGTTCAAGGGCATCTTCCTACATCAAAAACATGCATGAGAAACCCAGAAGATGGTACACCGTGTGATGGGGAAAGGTTTCTAAAACGCACCTCATTTCTCATCTCCTTGTGCCCGGGTTCGCCTTTCCAGCCGCTTTACTAGCAATCTCCCTACTTGGAGCATCAGCACCTTTAACCTCCTGTTCCGTACAGGTTGCAATTTGTCCTGAGGATGAACGGGAAGACGGGGAACCAACGAGAGACTAGCTCTTGGTGTCGGGACAGGCACAGGTCACTCTATTTTCCCATCAGGAAGAAGAATTAACCACAGGCTCAGCCTGCCCCCCGGAACCAGAACAGGGCCTGAAGCCATCCTGCGCTTTTGCGGCCAGCCCCCAAAAAAGCGAGTTGTAAAATGGAGGTTCAGGGCACTGCAATTCACAAACCTGCAGAGTTATAAATGATAACTCTAGTCCACAAATATATTGAGGGAAGGCAAAGAAGAGGATTTGAAATCAAGGCAGAATTGCACGAAACAGATTTCAGGAGGTAGATACGAATCGCCTTTAAAGCACATGAAAAGCGGCAAAACGTTGACAATGATGCCCTTGGCCAAAAAGGGCGTATGCGTTTTTTCCTGAATATATTCAGGAAAAAACGCATACGCCCTTTTTGGCCAACCAAGCAACCTGGAAAGGCAAATCAGCGCTACAGAGAAGTCTCGCTTCCCATCGGTCAAAAGGGCCATGCTGAAAAAAGTGTCAAAACCAGAAATGCAGGACAGGCCATGGAGAAATGGGAGCCTTGCTACACTGATGGGCGGGATGTAAATTGCCAACAGCCACTCTGGAGAAGTGTACGGTGTGTCCTGAAACATCTGAAAAACACAGCTTAGAGAGCATAGGGCACTTCCACTCATGGGGGTATAAATTGGGAAAATGAAAAATCAGCAAGACACAAGCACCCCAAAGTTGAGGGCTGCTCTGTTGACAAGGACCTCCACTTCATTCCACCTTCAATATCCCAGGAAAGAGAAAAATGGATAAAGAAGTTGTGGTCCTTATGTACAATGGAATATCACTCAGCCATGAAATCAATGTCATAAGGTTAGGAGCAGCATGATGAGTGGATTTAGGTACGACGATTCTAAGTGAAATAAGTCACACAGAAAAGGACACTTCTCATAAGGTATCACTGATAGAGGGAATGTAAAAACCGTTACACTTGAACTGAATTACAAAACAGAACAGAGTCACACATGCAGAAAACACACTATGGCTGCTTAACGGGAAAGGTGAGGTGGGGTGATACATAAAACAAGGGTATCAAATTAGCTCAGATACCGTTCCATAAACCCAATATGTAATAGACAAGACCTACTCCTTGCTCAGAGAACTGGACTCAACACGCCCTATTCACCGCACAAGAATATATCTGACTAGTAATAATCTTATAACCTATGTATTGATATCTCTCTGTTAGTGTGTCAAGTGGGTGTAAAGCGGCATAAACACAGCCGTGAAAAGCAGCTAAACCCCATTATGAAAATAAATTACTTTGAAAAACCCATGAAACAACGACAGTGAAAGAGAGAGAAATTCTTACACAATGCGTTCAGGGGCTGTGATGCAACCTGGATTAACCATATCTAGACGCACAGCTGGATGAGACATAAGGGTGGACACTCTTGGGGCTGAGAGGTTTGGTGAGGTTGGGTGAGCAAACGCAGACCCTTTAAAGTAATACTGCGTGGTACCCATCGCATGGGTCCCAAATCTCCAGGTTCAAGGGCATCTTCCTACATCGAAAACATGCATGAGAAACCCAGAAGATGGTACACCGTATGATGGGGAAAGGTTTCTAAAACGCACCTCATTTCTCATCTCCTTGTGCCCGGGTTCGCCATTCCAGCCGTTTTACTAGCAATCTCCCTACTTGGAGCATCAGCACCTTTAACCTCCTGTTCCGTACAGGTTGCAATTTGTCCTGAGGATGAACGGGAAGACGGGGAACCAACGAGAGACTAGCTCTTGGTGTCGGGACAGGCACAGGTCACTCTATTTTCCCATCAGGAAGAAGAATTAACCACAGGCTCAGCCTGCCCCCCGGAACCAGAACAGGGCCTGAAGCCATCCTGCGCTTTTGCGGCCAGCTCCCAAAAAAGCGAGTTGTAAAATGGAGGTTCAGGGCACTGCAATTCACAAACCTGCAGAGTTATAAATGATAACTCTCGTCCACAAATATATTGAGGGAAGGCAAAGAAGAGGATTTGAATTCAAGGCAGAATTGCACGAAACAGATTTCAGGAGGTAGATACGAATCGCCTTTAAAGCACATGAAAAGCGGCAAAACGTTGACAATGATGCCCTTGGCCAAAAAGGGCGTATGCGTTTTTTCCTGAATATATTCAGGAAAAAACGCATACGCCCTTTTTGGCCAACCAAGCAACCTGGAAAGGCAAATCAGCGCTACAAAGAAGTCTCACTTCCCATCGGTCAAAAGGGCCATGCTGAAAAATGAGTCAAAACCAGAAATGCAGGACAGGCCATGGAGAAATGAGAGCCTTGCTACACTGATGGGCGGGATGTAAATTGCCAACAGCCACTCTGGAGAAGTGTACGGTGTGTCCTGAAACATCTGAAAAACACAGCTTAGAGAGCATAGGGCACTTCCACTCATGGGGGTATAAATTGGGAAAATGAAAAATCAGCAAGACACAAGCACCCCAAAGTTGAGGGCTGCTCTGTTGACAAGGACCTCCACTTCATTCCACCTTCAATATCCCAGGAAAGAGAAAAATGGATAAAGAAGTTGTGGTCCTTATGTACAATGGAATATCACTCAGCCATGAAATCAATGTCATAAGGTTAGGAGCAGCATGATGAGTGGATTTAGGTACGACGATTCTAAGTGAAATAAGTCACACAGAAAAGGACACTTCTCATAAGGTATCACTGATAGAGGGAATGTAAAAACCGTTACACTTGAACTGAATTACAAAACAGAACAGAGTCACACATGCAGAAAACACACTATGGCTGCTTAACGGGAAAGGTGAGGTGGGGTGATACATAAAACAAGGGTATCTAATTAGCTCAGATACCGTTCCATAAACCCAATATGTAATAGACAAGACCTACTCCTTGCTCAGAGAACTGGACTCAACACGCCCTATTCACCGCACAAGAATATATCTGACTAGTAATAATCTTAAAACCTATGTATTGATATCTCTCTGTTAGTGTGTCAAGTGGGTGTAAAGTGGCATAAACACAGCCGTGAAAAGCAGCTAAACCCCATTATGAAAATAAATTACTTTGAAAAACCCATGAAACAACGACAGTGAAAGAGAGAGAAATTCTTACACAATGCGTTCAGGGGCTGTGATGCAACCTGGATTGACCATATCTAGACCCACAGCTGGATGAGACATAAGGGTGGACACTCTTGGGGCTGAGAGGTTTGGTGAGGTTGGGTGAGCAAACGCGGACCCTTTAAAGTAATACTGCGTGGTACCCATCGCATGGGTCCCAAATCTCCAGGTTCAAGGGCATCTTCCTACATCGAAAACATGCATGAGAAACCCAGAAGATGGTACACCGTATGATGGGGAAAGGTTTCTAAAACGCACCTCATTTCTCATCTCCTTGTGCCCGGGTTCGCCATTCCAGCCGTTTTACTAGCAATCTCCCTACTTGGAGCATCAGCACCTTTAACCTCCTGTTCCGTACAGGTTGCAATTTGTCCTGAGGATGAACGGGAAGACGGGGAACCAACGAGAGACTAGCTCTTGGTGTCGGGACAGGCACAGGTCACTCTATTTTCCCATCAGGAAGAAGAATTAACCACAGGCTCAGCCTGCCCCCCGGAACCAGAACAGGGCCTGAAGCCATCCTGCGCTTTTGCGGCCAGCTCCCAAAAAAGCGAGTTGTAAAATGGAGGTTCAGGGCACTGCAATTCACAAACCTGCAGAGTTATAAATGATAACTCTCGTCCACAAATATATTGAGGGAAGGCAAAGAAGAGGATTTGAATTCAAGGCAGAATTGCACGAAACAGATTTCAGGAGGTAGATACGAATCGCCTTTAAAGCACATGAAAAGCGGCAAAACGTTGACAATGATGCCCTTGGCCAAAAAGGGCGTATGCGTTTTTTCCTGAATATATTCAGGAAAAAACGCATACGCCCTTTTTGGCCAACCAAGCAACCTGGAAAGGCAAATCAGCGCTACAAAGAAGTCTCACTTCCCATCGGTCAAAAGGGCCATGCTGAAAAATGAGTCAAAACCAGAAATGCAGGACAGGCCATGGAGAAATGAGAGCCTTGCTACACTGATGGGCGGGATGTAAATTGCCAACAGCCACTCTGGAGAAGTGTACGGTGTGTCCTGAAACATCTGAAAAACACAGCTTAGAGAGCATAGGGCACTTCCACTCATGGGGGTATAAATTGGGAAAATGAAAAATCAGCAAGACACAAGCACCCCAAAGTTGAGGGCTGCTCTGTTGACAAGGACCTCCACTTCATTCCACCTTAAATATCCAAGGAAAGAGAAAAATGGATAAAGAAGTTGTGGTCCTTATGTACAATGGAATATCACTCAGTCATGAAATCAATGTCATAAGGTTAGTAGCAGCATGATGAGTGGATTTAGGTACGACGATTCTAAGTGAAATAAGTCACACAGAAAAGGACACTTCTCATAAGGTATCACTTTTAGAGGGAATGTAAAAACCGTTACGCTTGAACTGAATTACAAAACAGAACAGAGTCACACATGCAGAAAACAGACTATGGCTGCTTAACGGGAAAGGTGAGGTGGGGTGATACATAAAACAAGGGTATCTAATTAGCTCAGATACCATTCCATAAACCCAATATGTAGTAGACAAGACCTACTCCTTGCTCAGAGAACTGGACTCAACACGCCCTATTCACCGCACAAGAATATATCTGACTAGTAATAATCTTATAACCTATGTATTGATATCTCTCTGTTAGTGTGTCAAGTGGGTGTAAAGCGGCATAAACACAGCCGTGAAAAGCAGCTAAACCCCATTATGAAAATAAATTACTTTGAAAAACCCATGAAACAACGACAGTGAAAGAGAGAGAAATTCTTACACAATGCGTTCAGGGGCTGTGATGCAACCTGGATTGACCATATCTAGACCCACAGCTGGATGAGACATAAGGGTGGACACTCTTGGGGCTGAGAGGTTTGGTGAGGTTGGGTGAGCAAACGCGGACCCTTTAAAGTAATACTGCGTGGTACCCATCGCATGGGTCCCAAATCTCCAGGTTCAAGGGCATCTTCCTACATCGAAAACATGCATGAGAAACCCAGAAGATGGTACACCGTATGATGGGGAAAGGTTTCTAAAACGCACCTCATTTCTCATCTCCTTGTGCCCGGGTTTGCCATTCCAGCCGTTTTACTAGCAATCTCCCTACTTGGAGCATCAGCACCTTTAACCTCCTGTTCCGTACAGGTTGCAATTTGTCCTGAGGATGAACGGGAAGACGGGGAACCAACGAGAGACTAGCTCTTGGTGTCGGGACAGGCACAGGTCACTCTATTTTCCCATCAGGAAGAAGAATTAACCACAGGCTCAGCCTGCCCCCCGGAACCAGAACAGGGCCTGAAGCCATCCTGCGCTTTTGCGGCCAGCTCCCAAAAAAGCGAGTTGTAAAATGGAGGTTCAGGGCACTGCAATTCACAAACCTGCAGAGTTATAAATGATAACTCTCGTCCACAAATATATTGAGGGAAGGCAAAGAAGAGGATTTGAATTCAAGGCAGAATTGCACGAAACAGATTTCAGGAGGTAGATACGAATCGCCTTTAAAGCACATGAAAAGCGGCAAAACGTTGACAATGATGCCCTTGGCCAAAAAGGGCGTATGCGTTTTTTCCTGAATATATTCAGGAAAAAACGCATACGCCCTTTTTGGCCAACCAAGCAACCTGGAAAGGCAAATCAGCGCTACAAAGAAGTCTCACTTCCCATCGGTCAAAAGGGCCATGCTGAAAAATGAGTCAAAACCAGAAATGCAGGACAGGCCATGGAGAAATGAGAGCCTTGCTACACTGATGGGCGGGATGTAAATTGCCAACAGCCACTCTGGAGAAGTGTACGGTGTGTCCTGAAACATCTGAAAAACACAGCTTAGAGAGCATAGGGCACTTCCACTCATGGGGGTATAAATTGGGAAAATGAAAAATCAGCAAGACACAAGCACCCCAAAGTTGAGGGCTGCTCTGTTGACAAGGACCTCCACTTCATTCCACCTTAAATATCCAAGGAAAGAGAAAAATGGATAAAGAAGTTGTGGTCCTTATGTACAATGGAATATCACTCAGTCATGAAATCAATGTCATAAGGTTAGTAGCAGCATGATGAGTGGATTTAGGTACGACGATTCTAAGTGAAATAAGTCACACAGAAAAGGACACTTCTCATAAGGTATCACTTTTAGAGGGAATGTAAAAACCGTTACGCTTGAACTGAATTACAAAACAGAACAGAGTCACACATGCAGAAAACAGACTATGGCTGCTTAACGGGAAAGGTGAGGTGGGGTGATACATAAAACAAGGGTATCAAATTAGCTCAGATACCATTCCATAAACCCAATATGTAGTAGACAAGACCTACTCCTTGCTCAGAGAACTGGACTCAACACGCCCTATTCACCGCACAAGAATATATCTGACTAGTAATAATCTTAAAACCTATGTATTGATATCTCTCTGTTAGTGTGTCAAGTGGGTGTAAAGCGGCATAAACACAGCCGTGAAAAGCAGCTAAACCCCATTATGAAAATAAATTACTTTGAAAAACCCATGAAACAACGACAGTGAAAGAGATAGAAATTCTTACACAATGAGTTCAGGGGCTGTGATGCAACCTGGATTGACCATATCTAGACCCACAGCTGGATGAGACATAAGGGTGGACACTCTTGGGGCTGAGAGGTTTGGTGAGGTTGGGTGAGCAAACGCAGACCCTTTAAAGTAATACTGCGTGGTACCCATCGCATGGGTCCCAAATCTCCAGGTTCAAGCGCATCTTCCTACATCGAAAACATGCATGAGAAACCCAGAAGATGGTACACCGTGTGATGGGGAAAGGTTTCTAAAACGCACCTCATTTCTCATCTCCTTGTGCCCGGGTTCGCCTTTCCAGCCGCTTTACTAGCAATCTCCCTACTTGGAGCATCAGCACCTTTAACCTCCTGTTCCGTACAGGTTGCAATTTGTCCTGAGGATGAACGGGAAGACGGGGAACCAACGAGAGACTAGCTCTTGGTGTCGGGACAGGCACAGGTCACTCTATTTTCCCATCAGGAAGAAGAATTAACCACAGGCTCAGCCTGCCCCCCGGAACCAGAACAGGGCCTGAAGCCATCCTGCGCTTTTGCGGCCAGCCCCCAAAAAAGCGAGTTGTAAAATGGAGGTTCAGGGCACTGCAATTCACAAACCTGCAGAGTTATAAATGATAACTCTCGTCCACAAATATATTGAGGGAAGGCAAAGAAGAGGATTTGAAATCAAGGCAGAATTGCACGAAACAGATTTCAGGAGGTAGATACGAATCGCCTTTAAAGCACATGAAAAGCGGCAAAACGTTGACAATGATGCCCTTGGCCAAAAAGGGCGTATGCGTTTTTTCCTGAATATATTCAGGAAAAAACGCATACGCCCTTTTTGGCCAACCAAGCAACCTGGAAAGGCAAATCAGCGCTACAGAGAAGTCTCGCTTCCCATCGGTCAAAAGGGCCATGCTGAAAAAAGTGTCAAAACCAGAAATGCAGGACAGGCCATGGAGAAATGGGAGCCTTGCTACACTGATGGGCGGGATGTAAATTGCCAACAGCCACTCTGGAGAAGTGTACGGTGTGTCCTGAAACATCTGAAAAACACAGCTTAGAGAGCATAGGGCACTTCCACTCATGGGGGTATAAATTGGGAAAATGAAAAATCAGCAAGACACAAGCACCCCAAAGTTGAGGGCTGCTCTGTTGACAAGGACCTCCACTTCATTCCACCTTCAATATCCCAGGAAAGAGAAAAATGGATAAAGAAGTTGTGGTCCTTATGTACAATGGAATATCACTCAGCCATGAAATCAATGTCATAAGGTTAGGAGCAGCATGATGAGTGGATTTAGGTACGACGATTCTAAGTGAAATAAGTCACACAGAAAAGGACACTTCTCATAAGGTATCACTGATAGAGGGAATGTAAAAACCGTTACACTTGAACTGAATTACAAAACAGAACAGAGTCACACATGCAGAAAACACACTATGGCTGCTTAACGGGAAAGGTGAGGTGGGGTGATACATAAAACAAGGGTATCAAATTAGCTCAGATACCGTTCCATAAACCCAATATGTAATAGACAAGACCTACTCCTTGCTCAGAGAACTGGACTCAACACGCCCTATTCACCGCACAAGAATATATCTGACTAGTAATAATCTTATAACCTATGTATTGATATCTCTCTGTTAGTGTGTCAAGTGGGTGTAAAGCGGCATAAACACAGCCGTGAAAAGCAGCTAAACCCCATTATGAAAATAAATTACTTTGAAAAACCCATGAAACAACGACAGTGAAAGAGAGAGAAATTCTTACACAATGCGTTCAGGGGCTGTGATGCAACCTGGATTGACCATATCTAGACCCACAGCTGGATGAGACATAAGGGTGGACACTCTTGGGGCTGAGAGGTTTGGTGAGGTTGGGTGAGCAAACGCGGACCCTTTAAAGTAATACTGCGTGGTACCCATCGCATGGGTCCCAAATCTCCAGGTTCAAGGGCATCTTCCTACATCGAAAACATGCATGAGAAACCCAGAAGATGGTACACCGTATGATGGGGAAAGGTTTCTAAAACGCACCTCATTTCTCATCTCCTTGTGCCCGGGTTCGCCATTCCAGCCGTTTTACTAGCAATCTCCCTACTTGGAGCATCAGCACCTTTAACCTCCTGTTCCGTACAGGTTGCAATTTGTCCTGAGGATGAACGGGAAGACGGGGAACCAACGAGAGACTAGCTCTTGGTGTCGGGACAGGCACAGGTCACTCTATTTTCCCATCAGGAAGAAGAATTAACCACAGGCTCAGCCTGCCCCCCGGAACCAGAACAGGGCCTGAAGCCATCCTGCGCTTTTGCGGCCAGCTCCCAAAAAAGCGAGTTGTAAAATGGAGGTTCAGGGCACTGCAATTCACAAACCTGCAGAGTTATAAATGATAACTCTCGTCCACAAATATATTGAGGGAAGGCAAAGAAGAGATTTTGAATTCAAGGCAGAATTGCACGAAACAGATTTCAGGAGGTAGATACGAATCGCCTTTAAAGCACATGAAAAGCGGCAAAACGTTGACAATGATGCCCTTGGCCAAAAAGGGCGTATGCGTTTTTTCCTGAATATATTCAGGAAAAAACGCATACGCCCTTTTTGGCCAACCAAGCAACCTGGAAAGGCAAATCAGCGCTACAAAGAAGTCTCACTTCCCATCGGTCAAAAGGGCCATGCTGAAAAATGAGTCAAAACCAGAAATGCAGGACAGGCCATGGAGAAATGAGAGCCTTGCTACACTGATGGGCGGGATGTAAATTGCCAACAGCCACTCTGGAGAAGTGTACGGTGTGTCCTGAAACATCTGAAAAACACAGCTTAGAGAGCATAGGGCACTTCCACTCATGGGGGTATAAATTGGGAAAATGAAAAATCAGCAAGACACAAGCACCCCAAAGTTGAGGGCTGCTCTGTTGACAAGGACCTCCACTTCATTCCACCTTAAATATCCAAGGAAAGAGAAAAATGGATAAAGAAGTTGTGGTCCTTATGTACAATGGAATATCACTCAGTCATGAAATCAATGTCATAAGGTTAGTAGCAGCATGATGAGTGGATTTAGGTACGACGATTCTAAGTGAAATAAGTCACACAGAAAAGGACACTTCTCATAAGGTATCACTTTTAGAGGGAATGTAAAAACCGTTACGCTTGAACTGAATTACAAAACAGAACAGAGTCACACATGCAGAAAACAGACTATGGCTGCTTAACGGGAAAGGTGAGGTGGGGTGATACATAAAACAAGGGTATCAAATTAGCTCAGATACCATTCCATAAACCCAATATGTAGTAGACAAGACCTACTCCTTGCTCAGAGAACTGGACTCAACACGCCCTATTCACCGCACAAGAATATATCTGACTAGTAATAATCTTAAAACCTATGTATTGATATCTCTCTGTTAGTGTGTCAAGTGGGTGTAAAGCGGCATAAACACAGCCGTGAAAAGCAGCTAAACCCCATTATGAAAATAAATTACTTTGAAAAACCCATGAAACAACGACAGTGAAAGAGATAGAAATTCTTACACAATGAGTTCAGGGGCTGTGATGCAACCTGGATTGACCATATCTAGACCCACAGCTGGATGAGACATAAGGGTGGACACTCTTGGGGCTGAGAGGTTTGGTGAGGTTGGGTGAGCAAACGCAGACCCTTTAAAGTAATACTGCGTGGTACCCATCGCATGGGTCCCAAATCTCCAGGTTCAAGCGCATCTTCCTACATCGAAAACATGCATGAGAAACCCAGAAGATGGTACACCGTGTGATGGGGAAAGGTTTCTAAAACGCACCTCATTTCTCATCTCCTTGTGCCCGGGTTCGCCTTTCCAGCCGCTTTACTAGCAATCTCCCTACTTGGAGCATCAGCACCTTTAACCTCCTGTTCCGTACAGGTTGCAATTTGTCCTGAGGATGAACGGGAAGACGGGGAACCAACGAGAGACTAGCTCTTGGTGTCGGGACAGGCACAGGTCACTCTATTTTCCCATCAGGAAGAAGAATTAACCACAGGCTCAGCCTGCCCCCCGGAACCAGAACAGGGCCTGAAGCCATCCTGCGCTTTTGCGGCCAGCCCCCAAAAAAGCGAGTTGTAAAATGGAGGTTCAGGGCACTGCAATTCACAAACCTGCAGAGTTATAAATGATAACTCTCGTCCACAAATATATTGAGGGAAGGCAAAGAAGAGGATTTGAAATCAAGGCAGAATTGCACGAAACAGATTTCAGGAGGTAGATACGAATCGCCTTTAAAGCACATGAAAAGCGGCAAAACGTTGACAATGATGCCCTTGGCCAAAAAGGGCGTATGCGTTTTTTCCTGAATATATTCAGGAAAAAACGCATACGCCCTTTTTGGCCAACCAAGCAACCTGGAAAGGCAAATCAGCACTACAGAGAAGTCTCGCTTCCCATCGGTCAAAAGGGCCATGCTGAAAAAAGTGTCAAAACCAGAAATGCAGGACAGGCCATGGAGAAATGGGAGCCTTGCTACACTGATGGGCGGGATGTAAATTGCCAACAGCCACTCTGGAGAAGTGTACGGTGTGTCCTGAAACATCTGAAAAACACAGCTTAGAGAGCATAGGGCACTTCCACTCATGGGGGTATAAATTGGGAAAATGAAAAATCAGCAAGACACAAGCACCCCAAAGTTGAGGGCTGCTCTGTTGACAAGGACCTCCACTTCATTCCACCTTCAATATCCCAGGAAAGAGAAAAATGGATAAAGAAGTTGTGGTCCTTATGTACAATGGAATATCACTCAGCCATGAAATCAATGTCATAAGGTTAGGAGCAGCATGATGAGTGGATTTAGGTACGACGATTCTAAGTGAAATAAGTCACACAGAAAAGGACACTTCTCATAAGGTATCACTGATAGAGGGAATGTAAAAACCGTTACACTTGAACTGAATTACAAAACAGAACAGAGTCACACATGCAGAAAACACACTATGGCTGCTTAACGGGAAAGGTGAGGTGGGGTGATACATAAAACAAGGGTATCAAATTAGCTCAGATACCGTTCCATAAACCCAATATGTAATAGACAAGACCTACTCCTTGCTCAGAGAACTGGACTCAACACGCCCTATTCACCGCACAAGAATATATCTGACTAGTAATAATCTTATAACCTATGTATTGATATCTCTCTGTTAGTGTGTCAAGTGGGTGTAAAGCGGCATAAACACAGCCGTGAAAAGCAGCTAAACCCCATTATGAAAATAAATTACTTTGAAAAACCCATGAAACAACGACAGTGAAAGAGAGAGAAATTCTTACACAATGCGTTCAGGGGCTGTGATGCAACCTGGATTAACCATATCTAGACGCACAGCTGGATGAGACATAAGGGTGGACACTCTTGGGGCTGAGAGGTTTGGTGAGGTTGGGTGAGCAAACGCAGACCCTTTAAAGTAATACTGCGTGGTACCCATCGCATGGGTCCCAAATCTCCAGGTTCAAGGGCATCTTCCTACATCGAAAACATGCATGAGAAACCCAGAAGATGGTACACCGTATGATGGGGAAAGGTTTCTAAAACGCACCTCATTTCTCATCTCCTTGTGCCCGGGTTCGCCATTCCAGCCGTTTTACTAGCAATCTCCCTACTTGGAGCATCAGCACCTTTAACCTCCTGTTCCGTACAGGTTGCAATTTGTCCTGAGGATGAACGGGAAGACGGGGAACCAACGAGAGACTAGCTCTTGGTGTCGGGACAGGCACAGGTCACTCTATTTTCCCATCAGGAAGAAGAATTAACCACAGGCTCAGCCTGCCCCCCGGAACCAGAACAGGGCCTGAAGCCATCCTGCGCTTTTGCGGCCAGCTCCCAAAAAAGCGAGTTGTAAAATGGAGGTTCAGGGCACTGCAATTCACAAACCTGCAGAGTTATAAATGATAACTCTCGTCCACAAATATATTGAGGGAAGGCAAAGAAGAGGATTTGAATTCAAGGCAGAATTGCACGAAACAGATTTCAGGAGGTAGATACGAATCGCCTTTAAAGCACATGAAAAGCGGCAAAACGTTGACAATGATGCCCTTGGCCAAAAAGGGCGTATGCGTTTTTTCCTGAATATATTCAGGAAAAAACGCATACGCCCTTTTTGGCCAACCAAGCAACCTGGAAAGGCAAATCAGCGCTACAAAGAAGTCTCACTTCCCATCGGTCAAAAGGGCCATGCTGAAAAATGAGTCAAAACCAGAAATGCAGGACAGGCCATGGAGAAATGAGAGCCTTGCTACACTGATGGGCGGGATGTAAATTGCCAACAGCCACTCTGGAGAAGTGTACGGTGTGTCCTGAAACATCTGAAAAACACAGCTTAGAGAGCATAGGGCACTTCCACTCATGGGGGTATAAATTGGGAAAATGAAAAATCAGCAAGACACAAGCACCCCAAAGTTGAGGGCTGCTCTGTTGACAAGGACCTCCACTTCATTCCACCTTCAATATCCCAGGAAAGAGAAAAATGGATAAAGAAGTTGTGGTCCTTATGTACAATGGAATATCACTCAGCCATGAAATCAATGTCATAAGGTTAGGAGCAGCATGATGAGTGGATTTAGGTACGACGATTCTAAGTGAAATAAGTCACACAGAAAAGGACACTTCTCATAAGGTATCACTGATAGAGGGAATGTAAAAACCGTTACACTTGAACTGAATTACAAAACAGAACAGAGTCACACATGCAGAAAACACACTATGGCTGCTTAACGGGAAAGGTGAGGTGGGGTGATACATAAAACAAGGGTATCTAATTAGCTCAGATACCGTTCCATAAACCCAATATGTAATAGACAAGACCTACTCCTTGCTCAGAGAACTGGACTCAACACGCCCTATTCACCGCACAAGAATATATCTGACTAGTAATAATCTTAAAACCTATGTATTGATATCTCTCTGTTAGTGTGTCAAGTGGGTGTAAAGTGGCATAAACACAGCCGTGAAAAGCAGCTAAACCCCATTATGAAAATAAATTACTTTGAAAAACCCATGAAACAACGACAGTGAAAGAGAGAGAAATTCTTACACAATGCGTTCAGGGGCTGTGATGCAACCTGGATTGACCATATCTAGACCCACAGCTGGATGAGACATAAGGGTGGACACTCTTGGGGCTGAGAGGTTTGGTGAGGTTGGGTGAGCAAACGCGGACCCTTTAAAGTAATACTGCGTGGTACCCATCGCATGGGTCCCAAATCTCCAGGTTCAAGGGCATCTTCCTACATCGAAAACATGCATGAGAAACCCAGAAGATGGTACACCGTATGATGGGGAAAGGTTTCTAAAACGCACCTCATTTCTCATCTCCTTGTGCCCGGGTTCGCCATTCCAGCCGTTTTACTAGCAATCTCCCTACTTGGAGCATCAGCACCTTTAACCTCCTGTTCCGTACAGGTTGCAATTTGTCCTGAGGATGAACGGGAAGACGGGGAACCAACGAGAGACTAGCTCTTGGTGTCGGGACAGGCACAGGTCACTCTATTTTCCCATCAGGAAGAAGAATTAACCACAGGCTCAGCCTGCCCCCCGGAACCAGAACAGGGCCTGAAGCCATCCTGCGCTTTTGCGGCCAGCTCCCAAAAAAGCGAGTTGTAAAATGGAGGTTCAGGGCACTGCAATTCACAAACCTGCAGAGTTATAAATGATAACTCTCGTCCACAAATATATTGAGGGAAGGCAAAGAAGAGGATTTGAATTCAAGGCAGAATTGCACGAAACAGATTTCAGGAGGTAGATACGAATCGCCTTTAAAGCACATGAAAAGCGGCAAAACGTTGACAATGATGCCCTTGGCCAAAAAGGGCGTATGCGTTTTTTCCTGAATATATTCAGGAAAAAACGCATACGCCCTTTTTGGCCAACCAAGCAACCTGGAAAGGCAAATCAGCGCTACAAAGAAGTCTCACTTCCCATCGGTCAAAAGGGCCATGCTGAAAAATGAGTCAAAACCAGAAATGCAGGACAGGCCATGGAGAAATGAGAGCCTTGCTACACTGATGGGCGGGATGTAAATTGCCAACAGCCACTCTGGAGAAGTGTACGGTGTGTCCTGAAACATCTGAAAAACACAGCTTAGAGAGCATAGGGCACTTCCACTCATGGGGGTATAAATTGGGAAAATGAAAAATCAGCAAGACACAAGCACCCCAAAGTTGAGGGCTGCTCTGTTGACAAGGACCTCCACTTCATTCCACCTTAAATATCCAAGGAAAGAGAAAAATGGATAAAGAAGTTGTGGTCCTTATGTACAATGGAATATCACTCAGTCATGAAATCAATGTCATAAGGTTAGTAGCAGCATGATGAGTGGATTTAGGTACGACGATTCTAAGTGAAATAAGTCACACAGAAAAGGACACTTCTCATAAGGTATCACTTTTAGAGGGAATGTAAAAACCGTTACGCTTGAACTGAATTACAAAACAGAACAGAGTCACACATGCAGAAAACAGACTATGGCTGCTTAACGGGAAAGGTGAGGTGGGGTGATACATAAAACAAGGGTATCAAATTAGCTCAGATACCATTCCATAAACCCAATATGTAGTAGACAAGACCTACTCCTTGCTCAGAGAACTGGACTCAACACGCCCTATTCACCGCACAAGAATATATCTGACTAGTAATAATCTTAAAACCTATGTATTGATATCTCTCTGTTAGTGTGTCAAGTGGGTGTAAAGCGGCATAAACACAGCCGTGAAAAGCAGCTAAACCCCATTATGAAAATAAATTACTTTGAAAAACCCATGAAACAACGACAGTGAAAGAGATAGAAATTCTTACACAATGAGTTCAGGGGCTGTGATGCAACCTGGATTGACCATATCTAGACCCACAGCTGGATGAGACATAAGGGTGGACACTCTTGGGGCTGAGAGGTTTGGTGAGGTTGGGTGAGCAAACGCAGACCCTTTAAAGTAATACTGCGTGGTACCCATCGCATGGGTCCCAAATCTCCAGGTTCAAGCGCATCTTCCTACATCGAAAACATGCATGAGAAACCCAGAAGATGGTACACCGTGTGATGGGGAAAGGTTTCTAAAACGCACCTCATTTCTCATCTCCTTGTGCCCGGGTTCGCCTTTCCAGCCGCTTTACTAGCAATCTCCCTACTTGGAGCATCAGCACCTTTAACCTCCTGTTCCGTACAGGTTGCAATTTGTCCTGAGGATGAACGGGAAGACGGGGAACCAACGAGAGACTAGCTCTTGGTGTCGGGACAGGCACAGGTCACTCTATTTTCCCATCAGGAAGAAGAATTAACCACAGGCTCAGCCTGCCCCCCGGAACCAGAACAGGGCCTGAAGCCATCCTGCGCTTTTGCGGCCAGCCCCCAAAAAAGCGAGTTGTAAAATGGAGGTTCAGGGCACTGCAATTCACAAACCTGCAGAGTTATAAATGATAACTCTCGTCCACAAATATATTGAGGGAAGGCAAAGAAGAGGATTTGAAATCAAGGCAGAATTGCACGAAACAGATTTCAGGAGGTAGATACGAATCGCCTTTAAAGCACATGAAAAGCGGCAAAACCTTGACAATGATGCCCTTGGCCAAAAAGGGCGTATGCGTTTTTTCCTGAATATATTCAGGAAAAAACGCATACGCCCTTTTTGGCCAACCAAGCAACCTGGAAAGGCAAATCAGCGCTACAGAGAAGTCTCGCTTCCCATCGGTCAAAAGGGCCATGCTGAAAAAAGTGTCAAAACCAGAAATGCAGGACAGGCCATGGAGAAATGGGAGCCTTGCTACACTGATGGGCGGGATGTAAATTGCCAACAGCCACTCTGGAGAAGTGTACGGTGTGTCCTGAAACATCTGAAAAACACAGCTTAGAGAGCATAGGGCACTTCCACTCATGGGGGTATAAATTGGGAAAATGAAAAATCAGCAAGACACAAGCACCCCAAAGTTGAGGGCTGCTCTGTTGACAAGGACCTCCACTTCATTCCACCTTCAATATCCCAGGAAAGAGAAAAATGGATAAAGAAGTTGTGGTCCTTATGTACAATGGAATATCACTCAGCCATGAAATCAATGTCATAAGGTTAGAAGCAGCATGATGAGTGGATTTAGGTACGACGATTCTAAGTGAAATAAGTCACACAGAAAAGGACACTTCTCATAAGGTATCACTGATAGAGGGAATGTAAAAACCGTTACACTTGAACTGAATTACAAAACAGAACAGAGTCACACATGCAGAAAACACACTATGGCTGCTTAACGGGAAAGGTGAGGTGGGGTGATACATAAAACAAGGGTATCAAATTAGCTCAGATACCGTTCCATAAACCCAATATGTAATAGACAAGACCTACTCCTTGCTCAGAGAACTGGACTCAACACGCCCTATTCACCGCACAAGAATATATCTGACTAGTAATAATCTTAAAACCTATGTATTGATATCTCTCTGTTAGTGTGTCAAGTGGGTGTAAAGCGGCATAAACACAGCCGTGAAAAGCAGCTAAACCCCATTATGAAAATAAATTACTTTGAAAAACCCATGAAACAACGACAGTGAAAGAGATAGAAATTCTTACACAATGAGTTCAGGGGCTGTGATGCAACCTGGATTGACCATATCTAGACCCACAGCTGGATGAGACATAAGGGTGGACACTCTTGGGGCTGAGAGGTTTGGTGAGGTTGGGTGAGCAAACGCAGACCCTTTAAAGTAATACTGCGTGGTACCCATCGCATGGGTCCCAAATCTCCAGGTTCAAGGGCATCTTCCTACATCGAAAACATGCATGAGAAACCCAGAAGATGGTACACCGTATGATGGGGAAAGGTTTCTAAAACGCACCTCATTTCTCATCTCCTTGTGCCCGGGTTCGCCATTCCAGCCGTTTTACTAGCAATCTCCCTACTTGGAGCATCAGCACCTTTAACCTCCTGTTCCGTACAGGTTGCAATTTGTCCTGAGGATGAACGGGAAGACGGGGAACCAACGAGAGACTAGCTCTTGGTGTCGGGACAGGCACAGGTCACTCTATTTTCCCATCAGGAAGAAGAATTAACCACAGGCTCAGCCTGCCCCCCGGAACCAGAACAGGGCCTGAAGCCATCCTGCGCTTTTGCGGCCAGCTCCCAAAAAAGCGAGTTGTAAAATGGAGGTTCAGGGCACTGCAATTCACAAACCTGCAGAGTTATAAATGATAACTCTCGTCCACAAATATATTGAGGGAAGGCAAAGAAGAGGATTTGAATTCAAGGCAGAATTGCACGAAACAGATTTCAGGAGGTAGATACGAATCGCCTTTAAAGCACATGAAAAGCGGCAAAACGTTGACAATGATGCCCTTGGCCAAAAAGGGCGTATGCGTTTTTTCCTGAATATATTCAGGAAAAAACGCATACGCCCTTTTTGGCCAACCAAGCAACCTGGAAAGGCAAATCAGCGCTACAAAGAAGTCTCACTTCCCATCGGTCAAAAGGGCCATGCTGAAAAATGAGTCAAAACCAGAAATGCAGGACAGGCCATGGAGAAATGAGAGCCTTGCTACACTGATGGGCGGGATGTAAATTGCCAACAGCCACTCTGGAGAAGTGTACGGTGTGTCCTGAAACATCTGAAAAACACAGCTTAGAGAGCATAGGGCACTTCCACTCATGGGGGTATAAATTGGGAAAATGAAAAATCAGCAAGACACAAGCACCCCAAAGTTGAGGGCTGCTCTGTTGACAAGGACCTCCACTTCATTCCACCTTCAATATCCCAGGAAAGAGAAAAATGGATAAAGAAGTTGTGGTCCTTATGTACAATGGAATATCACTCAGCCATGAAATCAATGTCATAAGGTTAGGAGCAGCATGATGAGTGGATTTAGGTACGACGATTCTAAGTGAAATAAGTCACACAGAAAAGGACACTTCTCATAAGGTATCACTGATAGAGGGAATGTAAAAACCGTTACACTTGAACTGAATTACAAAACAGAACAGAGTCACACATGCAGAAAACACACTATGGCTGCTTAACGGGAAAGGTGAGGTGGGGTGATACATAAAACAAGGGTATCAAATTAGCTCAGATACCGTTCCATAAACCCAATATGTAATAGACAAGACCTACTCCTTGCTCAGAGAACTGGACTCAACACGCCCTATTCACCGCACAAGAATATATCTGACTAGTAATAATCTTAAAACCTATGTATTGATATCTCTCTGTTAGTGTGTCAAGTGGGTGTAAAGTGGCATAAACACAGCAGTGAAAAGCAGCTAAACCCCATTATGAAAATAAATTACTTTGAAAAACCCATGAAACAACGACAGTGAAAGAGAGAGAAATTCTTACACAATGCGTTCAGGGGCTGTGATGCAACCTGGATTGACCATATCTAGACCCACAGCTGGATGAGACATAAGGGTGGACACTCTTGGGGCTGAGAGGTTTGGTGAGGTTGGGTGAGCAAACGCGGACCCTTTAAAGTAATACTGCGTGGTACCCATCGCATGGGTCCCAAATCTCCAGGTTCAAGGGCATCTTCCTACATCGAAAACATGCATGAGAAACCCAGAAGATGGTACACCGTATGATGGGGAAAGGTTTCTAAAACGCACCTCATTTCTCATCTCCTTGTGCCCGGGTTCGCCATTCCAGCCGTTTTACTAGCAATCTCCCTACTTGGAGCATCAGCACCTTTAACCTCCTGTTCCGTACAGGTTGCAATTTGTCCTGAGGATGAACGGGAAGACGGGGAACCAACGAGAGACTAGCTCTTGGTGTCGGGACAGGCACAGGTCACTCTATTTTCCCATCAGGAAGAAGAATTAACCACAGGCTCAGCCTGCCCCCCGGAACCAGAACAGGGCCTGAAGCCATCCTGCGCTTTTGCGGCCAGCTCCCAAAAAAGCGAGTTGTAAAATGGAGGTTCAGGGCACTGCAATTCACAAACCTGCAGAGTTATAAATGATAACTCTCGTCCACAAATATATTGAGGGAAGGCAAAGAAGAGGATTTGAATTCAAGGCAGAATTGCACGAAACAGATTTCAGGAGGTAGATACGAATCGCCTTTAAAGCACATGAAAAGCGGCAAAACGTTGACAATGATGCCCTTGGCCAAAAAGGGCGTATGCGTTTTTTCCTGAATATATTCAGGAAAAAACGCATACGCCCTTTTTGGCCAACCAAGCAACCTGGAAAGGCAAATCAGCGCTACAAAGAAGTCTCACTTCCCATCGGTCAAAAGGGCCATGCTGAAAAATGAGTCAAAACCAGAAATGCAGGACAGGCCATGGAGAAATGAGAGCCTTGCTACACTGATGGGCGGGATGTAAATTGCCAACAGCCACTCTGGAGAAGTGTACGGTGTGTCCTGAAACATCTGAAAAACACAGCTTAGAGAGCATAGGGCACTTCCACTCATGGGGGTATAAATTGGGAAAATGAAAAATCAGCAAGACACAAGCACCCCAAAGTTGAGGGCTGCTCTGTTGACAAGGACCTCCACTTCATTCCACCTTAAATATCCCAGGAAAGAGAAAAATGGATAAAGAAGTTGTGGTCCTTATGTACAATGGAATATCACTCAGTCATGAAATCAATGTCATAAGGTTAGTAGCAGCATGATGAGTGGATTTAGGTACGACGATTCTAAGTGAAATAAGTCACACAGAAAAGGACACTTCTCATAAGGTATCACTTTTAGAGGGAATGTAAAAACCGTTACGCTTGAACTGAATTACAAAACAGAACAGAGTCACACATGCAGAAAACAGACTATGGCTGCTTAACGGGAAAGGTGAGGTGGGGTGATACATAAAACAAGGGTATCAAATTAGCTCAGATACCGTTCCATAAACCCAATATGTAGTAGACAAGACCTACTCCTTGCTCAGAGAACTGGACTCAACACGCCCTATTCACCGCACAAGAATATATCTGACTAGTAATAATCTTAAAACCTATGTATTGATATCTCTCTGTTAGTGTGTCAAGTGGGTGTAAAGCGGCATAAACACAGCCGTGAAAAGCAGCTAAACCCCATTATGAAAATAAATTACTTTGAAAAACCCATGAAACAACGACAGTGAAAGAGATAGAAATTCTTACACAATGAGTTCAGGGGCTGTGATGCAACCTGGATTGACCATATCTAGACCCACAGCTGGATGAGACATAAGGGTGGACACTCTTGGGGCTGAGAGGTTTGGTGAGGTTGGGTGAGCAAACGCAGACCCTTTAAAGTAATACTGCGTGGTACCCATCGCATGGGTCCCAAATCTCCAGGTTCAAGGGCATCTTCCTACATCGAAAACATGCATGAGAAACCCAGAAGATGGTACACCGTGTGATGGGGAAAGGTTTCTAAAACGCACCTCATTTCTCATCTCCTTGTGCCCGGGTTCGCCTTTCCAGCCGCTTTACTAGCAATCTCCCTACTTGGAGCATCAGCACCTTTAACCTCCTGTTCCGTACAGGTTGCAATTTGTCCTGAGGATGAACGGGAAGACGGGGAACCAACGAGAGACTAGCTCTTGGTGTCGGGACAGGCACAGGTCACTCTATTTTCCCATCAGGAAGAAGAATTAACCACAGGCTCAGCCTGCCCCCCGGAACCAGAACAGGGCCTGAAGCCATCCTGCGCTTTTGCGGCCAGCCCCCAAAAAAGCGAGTTGTAAAATGGAGGTTCAGGGCACTGCAATTCACAAACCTGCAGAGTTATAAATGATAACTCTAGTCCACAAATATATTGAGGGAAGGCAAAGAAGAGGATTTGAATTCAAGGCAGAATTGCACGAAACAGATTTCAGGAGGTAGATACGAATCGCCTTTAAAGCACATGAAAAGCGGCAAAACGTTGACAATGATGCCCTTGGCCAAAAAGGGCGTATGCGTTTTTTCCTGAATATATTCAGGAAAAAACGCATACGCCCTTTTTGGCCAACCAAGCAACCTGGAAAGGCAAATCAGCGCTACAGAGAAGTCTCGCTTCCCATCGGTCAAAAGGGCCATGCTGAAAAAAGTGTCAAAACCAGAAATGCAGGACAGGCCATGGAGAAATGGGAGCCTTGCTACACTGATGGGCGGGATGTAAATTGCCAACAGCCACTCTGGAGAAGTGTACGGTGTGTCCTGAAACATCTGAAAAACACAGCTTAGAGAGCATAGGGCACTTCCACTCATGGGGGTATAAATTGGGAAAATGAAAAATCAGCAAGACACAAGCACCCCAAAGTTGAGGGCTGCTCTGTTGACAAGGACCTCCACTTCATTCCACCTTCAATATCCCAGGAAAGAGAAAAATGGATAAAGAAGTTGTGGTCCTTATGTACAATGGAATATCACTCAGCCATGAAATCAATGTCATAAGGTTAGGAGCAGCATGATGAGTGGATTTAGGTACGACGATTCTAAGTGAAATAAGTCACACAGAAAAGGACACTTCTCATAAGGTATCACTGATAGAGGGAATGTAAAAACCGTTACACTTGAACTGAATTACAAAACAGAACAGAGTCACACATGCAGAAAACACACTATGGCTGCTTAACGGGAAAGGTGAGGTGGGGTGATACATAAAACAAGGGTATCTAATTAGCTCAGATACCGTTCCATAAACCCAATATGTAATAGACAAGACCTACTCCTTGCTCAGAGAACTGGACTCAACACGCCCTATTCACCGCACAAGAATATATCTGACTAGTAATAATCTTAAAACCTATGTATTGATATCTCTCTGTTAGTGTGTCAAGTGGGTGTAAAGTGGCATAAACACAGCCGTGAAAAGCAGCTAAACCCCATTATGAAAATAAATTACTTTGAAAAACCCATGAAACAACGACAGTGAAAGAGAGAGAAATTCTTACACAATGCGTTCAGGGGCTGTGATGCAACCTGGATTGACCATATCTAGACCCACAGCTGGATGAGACATAAGGGTGGACACTCTTGGGGCTGAGAGGTTTGGTGAGGTTGGGTGAGCAAACGCGGACCCTTTAAAGTAATACTGCGTGGTACCCATCGCATGGGTCCCAAATCTCCAGGTTCAAGGGCATCTTCCTACATCGAAAACATGCATGAGAAACCCAGAAGATGGTACACCGTATGATGGGGAAAGGTTTCTAAAACGCACCTCATTTCTCATCTCCTTGTGCCCGGGTTCGCCATTCCAGCCGTTTTACTAGCAATCTCCCTACTTGGAGCATCAGCACCTTTAACCTCCTGTTCCGTACAGGTTGCAATTTGTCCTGAGGATGAACGGGAAGACGGGGAACCAACGAGAGACTAGCTCTTGGTGTCGGGACAGGCACAGGTCACTCTATTTTCCCATCAGGAAGAAGAATTAACCACAGGCTCAGCCTGCCCCCCGGAACCAGAACAGGGCCTGAAGCCATCCTGCGCTTTTGCGGCCAGCTCCCAAAAAAGCGAGTTGTAAAATGGAGGTTCAGGGCACTGCAATTCACAAACCTGCAGAGTTATAAATGATAACTCTCGTCCACAAATATATTGAGGGAAGGCAAAGAAGAGGATTTGAATTCAAGGCAGAATTGCACGAAACAGATTTCAGGAGGTAGATACGAATCGCCTTTAAAGCACATGAAAAGCGGCAAAACGTTGACAATGATGCCCTTGGCCAAAAAGGGCGTATGCGTTTTTTCCTGAATATATTCAGGAAAAAACGCATACGCCCTTTTTGGCCAACCAAGCAACCTGGAAAGGCAAATCAGCGCTACAAAGAAGTCTCACTTCCCATCGGTCAAAAGGGCCATGCTGAAAAATGAGTCAAAACCAGAAATGCAGGACAGGCCATGGAGAAATGAGAGCCTTGCTACACTGATGGGCGGGATGTAAATTGCCAACAGCCACTCTGGAGAAGTGTACGGTGTGTCCTGAAACATCTGAAAAACACAGCTTAGAGAGCATAGGGCACTTCCACTCATGGGGGTATAAATTGGGAAAATGAAAAATCAGCAAGACACAAGCACCCCAAAGTTGAGGGCTGCTCTGTTGACAAGGACCTCCACTTCATTCCACCTTAAATATCCCAGGAAAGAGAAAAATGGATAAAGAAGTTGTGGTCCTTATGTACAATGGAATATCACTCAGTCATGAAATCAATGTCATAAGGTTAGTAGCAGCATGATGAGTGGATTTAGGTACGACGATTCTAAGTGAAATAAGTCACACAGAAAAGGACACTTCTCATAAGGTATCACTTTTAGAGGGAATGTAAAAACCGTTACGCTTGAACTGAATTACAAAACAGAACAGAGTCACACATGCAGAAAACAGACTATGGCTGCTTAACGGGAAAGGTGAGGTGGGGTGATACATAAAACAAGGGTATCAAATTAGCTCAGATACCGTTCCATAAACCCAATATGTAGTAGACAAGACCTACTCCTTGCTCAGAGAACTGGACTCAACACGCCCTATTCACCGCACAAGAATATATCTGACTAGTAATAATCTTAAAACCTATGTATTGATATCTCTCTGTTAGTGTGTCAAGTGGGTGTAAAGTGGCATAAACACAGCCGTGAAAAGCAGCTAAACCCCATTATGAAAATAAATTACTTTGAAAAACCCATGAAACAACGACAGTGAAAGAGAGAGAAATTCTTACACAATGCGTTCAGGGGCTGTGATGCAACCTGGATTGACCATATCTAGACCCACAGCTGGATGAGACATAAGGGTGGACACTCTTGGGGCTGAGAGGTTTGGTGAGGTTGGGTGAGCAAACGCGGACCCTTTAAAGTAATACTGCGTGGTACCCATCGCATGGGTCCCAAATCTCCAGGTTCAAGGGCATCTTCCTACATCGAAAACATGCATGAGAAACCCAGAAGATGGTACACCGTATGATGGGGAAAGGTTTCTAAAACGCACCTCATTTCTCATCTCCTTGTGCCCGGGTTCGCCATTCCAGCCGTTTTACTAGCAATCTCCCTACTTGGAGCATCAGCACCTTTAACCTCCTGTTCCGTACAGGTTGCAATTTGTCCTGAGGATGAACGGGAAGACGGGGAACCAACGAGAGACTAGCTCTTGGTGTCGGGACAGGCACAGGTCACTCTATTTTCCCATCAGGAAGAAGAATTAACCACAGGCTCAGCCTGCCCCCCGGAACCAGAACAGGGCCTGAAGCCATCCTGCGCTTTTGCGGCCAGCTCCCAAAAAAGCGAGTTGTAAAATGGAGGTTCAGGGCACTGCAATTCACAAACCTGCAGAGTTATAAATGATAACTCTCGTCCACAAATATATTGAGGGAAGGCAAAGAAGAGGATTTGAATTCAAGGCAGAATTGCACGAAACAGATTTCAGGAGGTAGATACGAATCGCCTTTAAAGCACATGAAAAGCGGCAAAACGTTGACAATGATGCCCTTGGCCAAAAAGGGCGTATGCGTTTTTTCCTGAATATATTCAGGAAAAAACGCATACGCCCTTTTTGGCCAACCAAGCAACCTGGAAAGGCAAATCAGCGCTACAAAGAAGTCTCACTTCCCATCGGTCAAAAGGGCCATGCTGAAAAATGAGTCAAAACCAGAAATGCAGGACAGGCCATGGAGAAATGAGAGCCTTGCTACACTGATGGGCGGGATGTAAATTGCCAACAGCCACTCTGGAGAAGTGTACGGTGTGTCCTGAAACATCTGAAAAACACAGCTTAGAGAGCATAGGGCACTTCCACTCATGGGGGTATAAATTGGGAAAATGAAAAATCAGCAAGACACAAGCACCCCAAAGTTGAGGGCTGCTCTGTTGACAAGGACCTCCACTTCATTCCACCTTAAATATCCCAGGAAAGAGAAAAATGGATAAAGAAGTTGTGGTCCTTATGTACAATGGAATATCACTCAGTCATGAAATCAATGTCATAAGGTTAGTAGCAGCATGATGAGTGGATTTAGGTACGACGATTCTAAGTGAAATAAGTCACACAGAAAAGGACACTTCTCATAAGGTATCACTTTTAGAGGGAATGTAAAAACCGTTACGCTTGAACTGAATTACAAAACAGAACAGAGTCACACATGCAGAAAACAGACTATGGCTGCTTAACGGGAAAGGTGAGGTGGGGTGATACATAAAACAAGGGTATCAAATTAGCTCAGATACCGTTCCATAAACCCAATATGTAGTAGACAAGACCTACTCCTTGCTCAGAGAACTGGACTCAACACGCCCTATTCACCGCACAAGAATATATCTGACTAGTAATAATCTTAAAACCTATGTATTGATATCTCTCTGTTAGTGTGTCAAGTGGGTGTAAAGCGGCATAAACACAGCCGTGAAAAGCAGCTAAACCCCATTATGAAAATAAATTACTTTGAAAAACCCATGAAACAACGACAGTGAAAGAGATAGAAATTCTTACACAATGAGTTCAGGGGCTGTGATGCAACCTGGATTGACCATATCTAGACCCACAGCTGGATGAGACATAAGGGTGGACACTCTTGGGGCTGAGAGGTTTGGTGAGGTTGGGTGAGCAAACGCAGACCCTTTAAAGTAATACTGCGTGGTACCCATCGCATGGGTCCCAAATCTCCAGGTTCAAGGGCATCTTCCTACATCGAAAACATGCATGAGAAACCCAGAAGATGGTACACCGTGTGATGGGGAAAGGTTTCTAAAACGCACCTCATTTCTCATCTCCTTGTGCCCGGGTTCGCCTTTCCAGCCGCTTTACTAGCAATCTCCCTACTTGGAGCATCAGCACCTTTAACCTCCTGTTCCGTACAGGTTGCAATTTGTCCTGAGGATGAACGGGAAGACGGGGAACCAACGAGAGACTAGCTCTTGGTGTCGGGACAGGCACAGGTCACTCTATTTTCCCATCAGGAAGAAGAATTAACCACAGGCTCAGCCTGCCCCCCGGAACCAGAACAGGGCCTGAAGCCATCCTGCGCTTTTGCGGCCAGCTCCCAAAAAAGCGAGTTGTAAAATGGAGGTTCAGGGCACTGCAATTCACAAACCTGCAGAGTTATAAATGATAACTCTCGTCCACAAATATATTGAGGGAAGGCAAAGAAGAGGATTTGAATTCAAGGCAGAATTGCACGAAACAGATTTCAGGAGGTAGATACGAATCGCCTTTAAAGCACATGAAAAGCGGCAAAACGTTGACAATGATGCCCTTGGCCAAAAAGGGCGTATGCGTTTTTTCCTGAATATATTCAGGAAAAAACGCATACGCCCTTTTTGGCCAACCAAGCAACCTGGAAAGGCAAATCAGCGCTACAAAGAAGTCTCACTTCCCATCGGTCAAAAGGGCCATGCTGAAAAATGAGTCAAAACCAGAAATGCAGGACAGGCCATGGAGAAATGAGAGCCTTGCTACACTGATGGGCGGGATGTAAATTGCCAACAGCCACTCTGGAGAAGTGTACGGTGTGTCCTGAAACATCTGAAAAACACAGCTTAGAGAGCATAGGGCACTTCCACTCATGGGGGTATAAATTGGGAAAATGAAAAATCAGCAAGACACAAGCACCCCAAAGTTGAGGGCTGCTCTGTTGACAAGGACCTCCACTTCATTCCACCTTAAATATCCCAGGAAAGAGAAAAATGGATAAAGAAGTTGTGGTCCTTATGTACAATGGAATATCACTCAGTCATGAAATCAATGTCATAAGGTTAGTAGCAGCATGATGAGTGGATTTAGGTACGACGATTCTAAGTGAAATAAGTCACACAGAAAAGGACACTTCTCATAAGGTATCACTTTTAGAGGGAATGTAAAAACCGTTACGCTTGAACTGAATTACAAAACAGAACAGAGTCACACATGCAGAAAACAGACTATGGCTGCTTAACGGGAAAGGTGAGGTGGGGTGATACATAAAACAAGGGTATCAAATTAGCTCAGATACCGTTCCATAAACCCAATATGTAGTAGACAAGACCTACTCCTTGCTCAGAGAACTGGACTCAACACGCCCTATTCACCGCACAAGAATATATCTGACTAGTAATAATCTTAAAACCTATGTATTGATATCTCTCTGTTAGTGTGTCAAGTGGGTGTAAAGCGGCATAAACACAGCCGTGAAAAGCAGCTAAACCCCATTATGAAAATAAATTACTTTGAAAAACCCATGAAACAACGACAGTGAAAGAGATAGAAATTCTTACACAATGAGTTCAGGGGCTGTGATGCAACCTGGATTGACCATATCTAGACCCACAGCTGGATGAGACATAAGGGTGGACACTCTTGGGGCTGAGAGGTTTGGTGAGGTTGGGTGAGCAAACGCAGACCCTTTAAAGTAATACTGCGTGGTACCCATCGCATGGGTCCCAAATCTCCAGGTTCAAGGGCATCTTCCTACATCGAAAACATGCATGAGAAACCCAGAAGATGGTACACCGTGTGATGGGGAAAGGTTTCTAAAACGCACCTCATTTCTCATCTCCTTGTGCCCGGGTTCGCCTTTCCAGCCGCTTTACTAGCAATCTCCCTACTTGGAGCATCAGCACCTTTAACCTCCTGTTCCGTACAGGTTGCAATTTGTCCTGAGGATGAACGGGAAGACGGGGAACCAACGAGAGACTAGCTCTTGGTGTCGGGACAGGCACAGGTCACTCTATTTTCCCATCAGGAAGAAGAATTAACCACAGGCTCAGCCTGCCCCCCGGAACCAGAACAGGGCCTGAAGCCATCCTGCGCTTTTGCGGCCAGCCCCCAAAAAAGCGAGTTGTAAAATGGAGGTTCAGGGCACTGCAATTCACAAACCTGCAGAGTTATAAATGATAACTCTAGTCCACAAATATATTGAGGGAAGGCAAAGAAGAGGATTTGAATTCAAGGCAGAATTGCACGAAACAGATTTCAGGAGGTAGATACGAATCGCCTTTAAAGCACATGAAAAGCGGCAAAACGTTGACAATGATGCCCTTGGCCAAAAAGGGCGTATGCGTTTTTTCCTGAATATATTCAGGAAAAAACGCATACGCCCTTTTTGGCCAACCAAGCAACCTGGAAAGGCAAATCAGCGCTACAGAGAAGTCTCGCTTCCCATCGGTCAAAAGGGCCATGCTGAAAAAAGTGTCAAAACCAGAAATGCAGGACAGGCCATGGAGAAATGGGAGCCTTGCTACACTGATGGGCGGGATGTAAATTGCCAACAGCCACTCTGGAGAAGTGTACGGTGTGTCCTGAAACATCTGAAAAACACAGCTTAGAGAGCATAGGGCACTTCCACTCATGGGGGTATAAATTGGGAAAATGAAAAATCAGCAAGACACAAGCACCCCAAAGTTGAGGGCTGCTCTGTTGACAAGGACCTCCACTTCATTCCACCTTCAATATCCCAGGAAAGAGAAAAATGGATAAAGAAGTTGTGGTCCTTATGTACAATGGAATATCACTCAGCCATGAAATCAATGTCATAAGGTTAGGAGCAGCATGATGAGTGGATTTAGGTACGACGATTCTAAGTGAAATAAGTCACACAGAAAAGGACACTTCTCATAAGGTATCACTGATAGAGGGAATGTAAAAACCGTTACACTTGAACTGAATTACAAAACAGAACAGAGTCACACATGCAGAAAACACACTATGGCTGCTTAACGGGAAAGGTGAGGTGGGGTGATACATAAAACAAGGGTATCTAATTAGCTCAGATACCGTTCCATAAACCCAATATGTAATAGACAAGACCTACTCCTTGCTCAGAGAACTGGACTCAACACGCCCTATTCACCGCACAAGAATATATCTGACTAGTAATAATCTTAAAACCTATGTATTGATATCTCTCTGTTAGTGTGTCAAGTGGGTGTAAAGTGGCATAAACACAGCCGTGAAAAGCAGCTAAACCCCATTATGAAAATAAATTACTTTGAAAAACCCATGAAACAACGACAGTGAAAGAGAGAGAAATTCTTACACAATGCGTTCAGGGGCTGTGATGCAACCTGGATTGACCATATCTAGACCCACAGCTGGATGAGACATAAGGGTGGACACTCTTGGGGCTGAGAGGTTTGGTGAGGTTGGGTGAGCAAACGCGGACCCTTTAAAGTAATACTGCGTGGTACCCATCGCATGGGTCCCAAATCTCCAGGTTCAAGGGCATCTTCCTACATCGAAAACATGCATGAGAAACCCAGAAGATGGTACACCGTATGATGGGGAAAGGTTTCTAAAACGCACCTCATTTCTCATCTCCTTGTGCCCGGGTTCGCCATTCCAGCCGTTTTACTAGCAATCTCCCTACTTGGAGCATCAGCACCTTTAACCTCCTGTTCCGTACAGGTTGCAATTTGTCCTGAGGATGAACGGGAAGACGGGGAACCAACGAGAGACTAGCTCTTGGTGTCGGGACAGGCACAGGTCACTCTATTTTCCCATCAGGAAGAAGAATTAACCACAGGCTCAGCCTGCCCCCCGGAACCAGAACAGGGCCTGAAGCCATCCTGCGCTTTTGCGGCCAGCTCCCAAAAAAGCGAGTTGTAAAATGGAGGTTCAGGGCACTGCAATTCACAAACCTGCAGAGTTATAAATGATAACTCTCGTCCACAAATATATTGAGGGAAGGCAAAGAAGAGGATTTGAATTCAAGGCAGAATTGCACGAAACAGATTTCAGGAGGTAGATACGAATCGCCTTTAAAGCACATGAAAAGCGGCAAAACGTTGACAATGATGCCCTTGGCCAAAAAGGGCGTATGCGTTTTTTCCTGAATATATTCAGGAAAAAACGCATACGCCCTTTTTGGCCAACCAAGCAACCTGGAAAGGCAAATCAGCGCTACAAAGAAGTCTCACTTCCCATCGGTCAAAAGGGCCATGCTGAAAAATGAGTCAAAACCAGAAATGCAGGACAGGCCATGGAGAAATGAGAGCCTTGCTACACTGATGGGCGGGATGTAAATTGCCAACAGCCACTCTGGAGAAGTGTACGGTGTGTCCTGAAACATCTGAAAAACACAGCTTAGAGAGCATAGGGCACTTCCACTCATGGGGGTATAAATTGGGAAAATGAAAAATCAGCAAGACACAAGCACCCCAAAGTTGAGGGCTGCTCTGTTGACAAGGACCTCCACTTCATTCCACCTTAAATATCCCAGGAAAGAGAAAAATGGATAAAGAAGTTGTGGTCCTTATGTACAATGGAATATCACTCAGTCATGAAATCAATGTCATAAGGTTAGTAGCAGCATGATGAGTGGATTTAGGTACGACGATTCTAAGTGAAATAAGTCACACAGAAAAGGACACTTCTCATAAGGTATCACTTTTAGAGGGAATGTAAAAACCGTTACGCTTGAACTGAATTACAAAACAGAACAGAGTCACACATGCAGAAAACAGACTATGGCTGCTTAACGGGAAAGGTGAGGTGGGGTGATACATAAAACAAGGGTATCAAATTAGCTCAGATACCGTTCCATAAACCCAATATGTAGTAGACAAGACCTACTCCTTGCTCAGAGAACTGGACTCAACACGCCCTATTCACCGCACAAGAATATATCTGACTAGTAATAATCTTAAAACCTATGTATTGATATCTCTCTGTTAGTGTGTCAAGTGGGTGTAAAGCGGCATAAACACAGCCGTGAAAAGCAGCTAAACCCCATTATGAAAATAAATTACTTTGAAAAACCCATGAAACAACGACAGTGAAAGAGATAGAAATTCTTACACAATGAGTTCAGGGGCTGTGATGCAACCTGGATTGACCATATCTAGACCCACAGCTGGATGAGACATAAGGGTGGACACTCTTGGGGCTGAGAGGTTTGGTGAGGTTGGGTGAGCAAACGCAGACCCTTTAAAGTAATACTGCGTGGTACCCATCGCATGGGTCCCAAATCTCCAGGTTCAAGGGCATCTTCCTACATCGAAAACATGCATGAGAAACCCAGAAGATGGTACACCGTGTGATGGGGAAAGGTTTCTAAAACGCACCTCATTTCTCATCTCCTTGTGCCCGGGTTCGCCTTTCCAGCCGCTTTACTAGCAATCTCCCTACTTGGAGCATCAGCACCTTTAACCTCCTGTTCCGTACAGGTTGCAATTTGTCCTGAGGATGAACGGGAAGACGGGGAACCAACGAGAGACTAGCTCTTGGTGTCGGGACAGGCACAGGTCACTCTATTTTCCCATCAGGAAGAAGAATTAACCACAGGCTCAGCCTGCCCCCCGGAACCAGAACAGGGCCTGAAGCCATCCTGCGCTTTTGCGGCCAGCCCCCAAAAAAGCGAGTTGTAAAATGGAGGTTCAGGGCACTGCAATTCACAAACCTGCAGAGTTATAAATGATAACTCTAGTCCACAAATATATTGAGGGAAGGCAAAGAAGAGGATTTGAATTCAAGGCAGAATTGCACGAAACAGATTTCAGGAGGTAGATACGAATCGCCTTTAAAGCACATGAAAAGCGGCAAAACGTTGACAATGATGCCCTTGGCCAAAAAGGGCGTATGCGTTTTTTCCTGAATATATTCAGGAAAAAACGCATACGCCCTTTTTGGCCAACCAAGCAACCTGGAAAGGCAAATCAGCGCTACAGAGAAGTCTCGCTTCCCATCGGTCAAAAGGGCCATGCTGAAAAAAGTGTCAAAACCAGAAATGCAGGACAGGCCATGGAGAAATGGGAGCCTTGCTACACTGATGGGCGGGATGTAAATTGCCAACAGCCACTCTGGAGAAGTGTACGGTGTGTCCTGAAACATCTGAAAAACACAGCTTAGAGAGCATAGGGCACTTCCACTCATGGGGGTATAAATTGGGAAAATGAAAAATCAGCAAGACACAAGCACCCCAAAGTTGAGGGCTGCTCTGTTGACAAGGACCTCCACTTCATTCCACCTTCAATATCCCAGGAAAGAGAAAAATGGATAAAGAAGTTGTGGTCCTTATGTACAATGGAATATCACTCAGCCATGAAATCAATGTCATAAGGTTAGGAGCAGCATGATGAGTGGATTTAGGTACGACGATTCTAAGTGAAATAAGTCACACAGAAAAGGACACTTCTCATAAGGTATCACTGATAGAGGGAATGTAAAAACCGTTACACTTGAACTGAATTACAAAACAGAACAGAGTCACACATGCAGAAAACACACTATGGCTGCTTAACGGGAAAGGTGAGGTGGGGTGATACATAAAACAAGGGTATCTAATTAGCTCAGATACCGTTCCATAAACCCAATATGTAATAGACAAGACCTACTCCTTGCTCAGAGAACTGGACTCAACACGCCCTATTCACCGCACAAGAATATATCTGACTAGTAATAATCTTAAAACCTATGTATTGATATCTCTCTGTTAGTGTGTCAAGTGGGTGTAAAGTGGCATAAACACAGCCGTGAAAAGCAGCTAAACCCCATTATGAAAATAAATTACTTTGAAAAACCCATGAAACAACGACAGTGAAAGAGAGAGAAATTCTTACACAATGCGTTCAGGGGCTGTGATGCAACCTGGATTGACCATATCTAGACCCACAGCTGGATGAGACATAAGGGTGGACACTCTTGGGGCTGAGAGGTTTGGTGAGGTTGGGTGAGCAAACGCGGACCCTTTAAAGTAATACTGCGTGGTACCCATCGCATGGGTCCCAAATCTCCAGGTTCAAGGGCATCTTCCTACATCGAAAACATGCATGAGAAACCCAGAAGATGGTACACCGTATGATGGGGAAAGGTTTCTAAAACGCACCTCATTTCTCATCTCCTTGTGCCCGGGTTCGCCATTCCAGCCGTTTTACTAGCAATCTCCCTACTTGGAGCATCAGCACCTTTAACCTCCTGTTCCGTACAGGTTGCAATTTGTCCTGAGGATGAACGGGAAGACGGGGAACCAACGAGAGACTAGCTCTTGGTGTCGGGACAGGCACAGGTCACTCTATTTTCCCATCAGGAAGAAGAATTAACCACAGGCTCAGCCTGCCCCCCGGAACCAGAACAGGGCCTGAAGCCATCCTGCGCTTTTGCGGCCAGCTCCCAAAAAAGCGAGTTGTAAAATGGAGGTTCAGGGCACTGCAATTCACAAACCTGCAGAGTTATAAATGATAACTCTCGTCCACAAATATATTGAGGGAAGGCAAAGAAGAGGATTTGAATTCAAGGCAGAATTGCACGAAACAGATTTCAGGAGGTAGATACGAATCGCCTTTAAAGCACATGAAAAGCGGCAAAACGTTGACAATGATGCCCTTGGCCAAAAAGGGCGTATGCGTTTTTTCCTGAATATATTCAGGAAAAAACGCATACGCCCTTTTTGGCCAACCAAGCAACCTGGAAAGGCAAATCAGCGCTACAAAGAAGTCTCACTTCCCATCGGTCAAAAGGGCCATGCTGAAAAATGAGTCAAAACCAGAAATGCAGGACAGGCCATGGAGAAATGAGAGCCTTGCTACACTGATGGGCGGGATGTAAATTGCCAACAGCCACTCTGGAGAAGTGTACGGTGTGTCCTGAAACATCTGAAAAACACAGCTTAGAGAGCATAGGGCACTTCCACTCATGGGGGTATAAATTGGGAAAATGAAAAATCAGCAAGACACAAGCACCCCAAAGTTGAGGGCTGCTCTGTTGACAAGGACCTCCACTTCATTCCACCTTAAATATCCAAGGAAAGAGAAAAATGGATAAAGAAGTTGTGGTCCTTATGTACAATGGAATATCACTCAGTCATGAAATCAATGTCATAAGGTTAGTAGCAGCATGATGAGTGGATTTAGGTACGACGATTCTAAGTGAAATAAGTCACACAGAAAAGGACACTTCTCATAAGGTATCACTTTTAGAGGGAATGTAAAAACCGTTACGCTTGAACTGAATTACAAAACAGAACAGAGTCACACATGCAGAAAACAGACTATGGCTGCTTAACGGGAAAGGTGAGGTGGGGTGATACATAAAACAAGGGTATCAAATTAGCTCAGATACCATTCCATAAACCCAATATGTAGTAGACAAGACCTACTCCTTGCTCAGAGAACTGGACTCAACACGCCCTATTCACCGCACAAGAATATATCTGACTAGTAATAATCTTAAAACCTATGTATTGATATCTCTCTGTTAGTGTGTCAAGTGGGTGTAAAGCGGCATAAACACAGCCGTGAAAAGCAGCTAAACCCCATTATGAAAATAAATTACTTTGAAAAACCCATGAAACAACGACAGTGAAAGAGATAGAAATTCTTACACAATGAGTTCAGGGGCTGTGATGCAACCTGGATTGACCATATCTAGACCCACAGCTGGATGAGACATAAGGGTGGACACTCTTGGGGCTGAGAGGTTTGGTGAGGTTGGGTGAGCAAACGCAGACCCTTTAAAGTAATACTGCGTGGTACCCATCGCATGGGTCCCAAATCTCCAGGTTCAAGCGCATCTTCCTACATCGAAAACATGCATGAGAAACCCAGAAGATGGTACACCGTGTGATGGGGAAAGGTTTCTAAAACGCACCTCATTTCTCATCTCCTTGTGCCCGGGTTCGCCTTTCCAGCCGCTTTACTAGCAATCTCCCTACTTGGAGCATCAGCACCTTTAACCTCCTGTTCCGTACAGGTTGCAATTTGTCCTGAGGATGAACGGGAAGACGGGGAACCAACGAGAGACTAGCTCTTGGTGTCGGGACAGGCACAGGTCACTCTATTTTCCCATCAGGAAGAAGAATTAACCACAGGCTCAGCCTGCCCCCCGGAACCAGAACAGGGCCTGAAGCCATCCTGCGCTTTTGCGGCCAGCCCCCAAAAAAGCGAGTTGTAAAATGGAGGTTCAGGGCACTGCAATTCACAAACCTGCAGAGTTATAAATGATAACTCTCGTCCACAAATATATTGAGGGAAGGCAAAGAAGAGGATTTGAAATCAAGGCAGAATTGCACGAAACAGATTTCAGGAGGTAGATACGAATCGCCTTTAAAGCACATGAAAAGCGGCAAAACGTTGACAATGATGCCCTTGGCCAAAAAGGGCGTATGCGTTTTTTCCTGAATATATTCAGGAAAAAACGCATACGCCCTTTTTGGCCAACCAAGCAACCTGGAAAGGCAAATCAGCGCTACAGAGAAGTCTCGCTTCCCATCGGTCAAAAGGGCCATGCTGAAAAAAGTGTCAAAACCAGAAATGCAGGACAGGCCATGGAGAAATGGGAGCCTTGCTACACTGATGGGCGGGATGTAAATTGCCAACAGCCACTCTGGAGAAGTGTACGGTGTGTCCTGAAACATCTGAAAAACACAGCTTAGAGAGCATAGGGCACTTCCACTCATGGGGGTATAAATTGGGAAAATGAAAAATCAGCAAGACACAAGCACCCCAAAGTTGAGGGCTGCTCTGTTGACAAGGACCTCCACTTCATTCCACCTTCAATATCCCAGGAAAGAGAAAAATGGATAAAGAAGTTGTGGTCCTTATGTACAATGGAATATCACTCAGCCATGAAATCAATGTCATAAGGTTAGGAGCAGCATGATGAGTGGATTTAGGTACGACGATTCTAAGTGAAATAAGTCACACAGAAAAGGACACTTCTCATAAGGTATCACTGATAGAGGGAATGTAAAAACCGTTACACTTGAACTGAATTACAAAACAGAACAGAGTCACACATGCAGAAAACACACTATGGCTGCTTAACGGGAAAGGTGAGGTGGGGTGATACATAAAACAAGGGTATCAAATTAGCTCAGATACCGTTCCATAAACCCAATATGTAATAGACAAGACCTACTCCTTGCTCAGAGAACTGGACTCAACACGCCCTATTCACCGCACAAGAATATATCTGACTAGTAATAATCTTAAAACCTATGTATTGATATCTCTCTGTTAGTGTGTCAAGTGGGTGTAAAGCGGCATAAACACAGCCGTGAAAAGCAGCTAAACCCCATTATGAAAATAAATTACTTTGAAAAACCCATGAAACAACGACAGTGAAAGAGATAGAAATTCTTACACAATGAGTTCAGGGGCTGTGATGCAACCTGGATTGACCATATCTAGACCCACAGCTGGATGAGACATAAGGGTGGACACTCTTGGGGCTGAGAGGTTTGGTGAGGTTGGGTGAGCAAACGCAGACCCTTTAAAGTAATACTGCGTGGTACCCATCGCATGGGTCCCAAATCTCCAGGTTCAAGGGCATCTTCCTACATCGAAAACATGCATGAGAAACCCAGAAGATGGTACACCGTATGATGGGGAAAGGTTTCTAAAACGCACCTCATTTCTCATCTCCTTGTGCCCGGGTTCGCCATTCCAGCCGTTTTACTAGCAATCTCCCTACTTGGAGCATCAGCACCTTTAACCTCCTGTTCCGTACAGGTTGCAATTTGTCCTGAGGATGAACGGGAAGACGGGGAACCAACGAGAGACTAGCTCTTGGTGTCGGGACAGGCACAGGTCACTCTATTTTCCCATCAGGAAGAAGAATTAACCACAGGCTCAGCCTGCCCCCCGGAACCAGAACAGGGCCTGAAGCCATCCTGCGCTTTTGCGGCCAGCTCCCAAAAAAGCGAGTTGTAAAATGGAGGTTCAGGGCACTGCAATTCACAAACCTGCAGAGTTATAAATGATAACTCTCGTCCACAAATATATTGAGGGAAGGCAAAGAAGAGGATTTGAATTCAAGGCAGAATTGCACGAAACAGATTTCAGGAGGTAGATACGAATCGCCTTTAAAGCACATGAAAAGCGGCAAAACGTTGACAATGATGCCCTTGGCCAAAAAGGGCGTATGCGTTTTTTCCTGAATATATTCAGGAAAAAACGCATACGCCCTTTTTGGCCAACCAAGCAACCTGGAAAGGCAAATCAGCGCTACAAAGAAGTCTCACTTCCCATCGGTCAAAAGGGCCATGCTGAAAAATGAGTCAAAACCAGAAATGCAGGACAGGCCATGGAGAAATGAGAGCCTTGCTACACTGATGGGCGGGATGTAAATTGCCAACAGCCACTCTGGAGAAGTGTACGGTGTGTCCTGAAACATCTGAAAAACACAGCTTAGAGAGCATAGGGCACTTCCACTCATGGGGGTATAAATTGGGAAAATGAAAAATCAGCAAGACACAAGCACCCCAAAGTTGAGGGCTGCTCTGTTGACAAGGACCTCCACTTCATTCCACCTTCAATATCCCAGGAAAGAGAAAAATGGATAAAGAAGTTGTGGTCCTTATGTACAATGGAATATCACTCAGCCATGAAATCAATGTCATAAGGTTAGGAGCAGCATGATGAGTGGATTTAGGTACGACGATTCTAAGTGAAATAAGTCACACAGAAAAGGACACTTCTCATAAGGTATCACTGATAGAGGGAATGTAAAAACCGTTACACTTGAACTGAATTACAAAACAGAACAGAGTCACACATGCAGAAAACACACTATGGCTGCTTAACGGGAAAGGTGAGGTGGGGTGATACATAAAACAAGGGTATCAAATTAGCTCAGATACCGTTCCATAAACCCAATATGTAATAGACAAGACCTACTCCTTGCTCAGAGAACTGGACTCAACACGCCCTATTCACCGCACAAGAATATATCTGACTAGTAATAATCTTAAAACCTATGTATTGATATCTCTCTGTTAGTGTGTCAAGTGGGTGTAAAGCGGCATAAACACAGCCGTGAAAAGCAGCTAAACCCCATTATGAAAATAAATTACTTTGAAAAACCCATGAAACAACGACAGTGAAAGAGAGAGAAATTCTTACACAATGCGTTCAGGGGCTGTGATGCAACCTGGATTGACCATATCTAGACCCACAGCTGGATGAGACATAAGGGTGGACACTCTTGGGGCTGAGAGGTTTGGTGAGGTTGGGTGAGCAAACGCGGACCCTTTAAAGTAATACTGCGTGGTACCCATCGCATGGGTCCCAAATCTCCAGGTTCAAGGGCATCTTCCTACATCGAAAACATGCATGAGAAACCCAGAAGATGGTACACCGTATGATGGGGAAAGGTTTCTAAAACGCACCTCATTTCTCATCTCCTTGTGCCCGGGTTCGCCATTCCAGCCGTTTTACTAGCAATCTCCCTACTTGGAGCATCAGCACCTTTAACCTCCTGTTCCGTACAGGTTGCAATTTGTCCTGAGGATGAACGGGAAGACGGGGAACCAACGAGAGACTAGCTCTTGGTGTCGGGACAGGCACAGGTCACTCTATTTTCCCATCAGGAAGAAGAATTAACCACAGGCTCAGCCTGCCCCCCGGAACCAGAACAGGGCCTGAAGCCATCCTGCGCTTTTGCGGCCAGCTCCCAAAAAAGCGAGTTGTAAAATGGAGGTTCAGGGCACTGCAATTCACAAACCTGCAGAGTTATAAATGATAACTCTCGTCCACAAATATATTGAGGGAAGGCAAAGAAGAGGATTTGAATTCAAGGCAGAATTGCACGAAACAGATTTCAGGAGGTAGATACGAATCGCCTTTAAAGCACATGAAAAGCGGCAAAACGTTGACAATGATGCCCTTGGCCAAAAAGGGCGTATGCGTTTTTTCCTGAATATATTCAGGAAAAAACGCATACGCCCTTTTTGGCCAACCAAGCAACCTGGAAAGGCAAATCAGCGCTACAAAGAAGTCTCACTTCCCATCGGTCAAAAGGGCCATGCTGAAAAATGAGTCAAAACCAGAAATGCAGGACAGGCCATGGAGAAATGAGAGCCTTGCTACACTGATGGGCGGGATGTAAATTGCCAACAGCCACTCTGGAGAAGTGTACGGTGTGTCCTGAAACATCTGAAAAACACAGCTTAGAGAGCATAGGGCACTTCCACTCATGGGGGTATAAATTGGGAAAATGAAAAATCAGCAAGACACAAGCACCCCAAAGTTGAGGGCTGCTCTGTTGACAAGGACCTCCACTTCATTCCACCTTAAATATCCCAGGAAAGAGAAAAATGGATAAAGAAGTTGTGGTCCTTATGTACAATGGAATATCACTCAGTCATGAAATCAATGTCATAAGGTTAGTAGCAGCATGATGAGTGGATTTAGGTACGACGATTCTAAGTGAAATAAGTCACACAGAAAAGGACACTTCTCATAAGGTATCACTTTTAGAGGGAATGTAAAAACCGTTACGCTTGAACTGAATTACAAAACAGAACAGAGTCACACATGCAGAAAACAGACTATGGCTGCTTAACGGGAAAGGTGAGGTGGGGTGATACATAAAACAAGGGTATCAAATTAGCTCAGATACCGTTCCATAAACCCAATATGTAGTAGACAAGACCTACTCCTTGCTCAGAGAACTGGACTCAACACGCCCTATTCACCGCACAAGAATATATCTGACTAGTAATAATCTTAAAACCTATGTATTGATATCTCTCTGTTAGTGTGTCAAGTGGGTGTAAAGCGGCATAAACACAGCCGTGAAAAGCAGCTAAACCCCATTATGAAAATAAATTACTTTGAAAAACCCATGAAACAACGACAGTGAAAGAGATAGAAATTCTTACACAATGAGTTCAGGGGCTGTGATGCAACCTGGATTGACCATATCTAGACCCACAGCTGGATGAGACATAAGGGTGGACACTCTTGGGGCTGAGAGGTTTGGTGAGGTTGGGTGAGCAAACGCAGACCCTTTAAAGTAATACTGCGTGGTACCCATCGCATGGGTCCCAAATCTCCAGGTTCAAGGGCATCTTCCTACATCGAAAACATGCATGAGAAACCCAGAAGATGGTACACCGTGTGATGGGGAAAGGTTTCTAAAACGCACCTCATTTCTCATCTCCTTGTGCCCGGGTTCGCCTTTCCAGCCGCTTTACTAGCAATCTCCCTACTTGGAGCATCAGCACCTTTAACCTCCTGTTCCGTACAGGTTGCAATTTGTCCTGAGGATGAACGGGAAGACGGGGAACCAACGAGAGACTAGCTCTTGGTGTCGGGACAGGCACAGGTCACTCTATTTTCCCATCAGGAAGAAGAATTAACCACAGGCTCAGCCTGCCCCCCGGAACCAGAACAGGGCCTGAAGCCATCCTGCGCTTTTGCGGCCAGCCCCCAAAAAAGCGAGTTGTAAAATGGAGGTTCAGGGCACTGCAATTCACAAACCTGCAGAGTTATAAATGATAACTCTAGTCCACAAATATATTGAGGGAAGGCAAAGAAGAGGATTTGAATTCAAGGCAGAATTGCACGAAACAGATTTCAGGAGGTAGATACGAATCGCCTTTAAAGCACATGAAAAGCGGCAAAACGTTGACAATGATGCCCTTGGCCAAAAAGGGCGTATGCGTTTTTTCCTGAATATATTCAGGAAAAAACGCATACGCCCTTTTTGGCCAACCAAGCAACCTGGAAAGGCAAATCAGCGCTACAGAGAAGTCTCGCTTCCCATCGGTCAAAAGGGCCATGCTGAAAAAAGTGTCAAAACCAGAAATGCAGGACAGGCCATGGAGAAATGGGAGCCTTGCTACACTGATGGGCGGGATGTAAATTGCCAACAGCCACTCTGGAGAAGTGTACGGTGTGTCCTGAAACATCTGAAAAACACAGCTTAGAGAGCATAGGGCACTTCCACTCATGGGGGTATAAATTGGGAAAATGAAAAATCAGCAAGACACAAGCACCCCAAAGTTGAGGGCTGCTCTGTTGACAAGGACCTCCACTTCATTCCACCTTCAATATCCCAGGAAAGAGAAAAATGGATAAAGAAGTTGTGGTCCTTATGTACAATGGAATATCACTCAGTCATGAAATCAATGTCATAAGGTTAGGAGCAGCATGATGAGTGGATTTAGGTACGACGATTCTAAGTGAAATAAGTCACACAGAAAAGGACACTTCTCATAAGGTATCACTGATAGAGGGAATGTAAAAACCGTTACACTTGAACTGAATTACAAAACAGAACAGAGTCACACATGCAGAAAACACACTATGGCTGCTTAACGGGAAAGGTGAGGTGGGGTGATACATAAAACAAGGGTATCAAATTAGCTCAGATACCGTTCCATAAACCCAATATGTAATAGACAAGACCTACTCCTTGCTCAGAGAACTGGACTCAACACGCCCTATTCACCGCACAAGAATATATCTGACTAGTAATAATCTTAAAACCTATGTATTGATATCTCTCTGTTAGTGTGTCAAGTGGGTGTAAAGTGGCATAAACACAGCAGTGAAAAGCAGCTAAACCCCATTATGAAAATAAATTACTTTGAAAAACCCATGAAACAACGACAGTGAAAGAGAGAGAAATTCTTACACAATGCGTTCAGGGGCTGTGATGCAACCTGGATTGACCATATCTAGACCCACAGCTGGATGAGACATAAGGGTGGACACTCTTGGGGCTGAGAGGTTTGGTGAGGTTGGGTGAGCAAACGCGGACCCTTTAAAGTAATACTGCGTGGTACCCATCGCATGGGTCCCAAATCTCCAGGTTCAAGGGCATCTTCCTACATCGAAAACATGCATGAGAAACCCAGAAGATGGTACACCGTATGATGGGGAAAGGTTTCTAAAACGCACCTCATTTCTCATCTCCTTGTGCCCGGGTTCGCCATTCCAGCCGTTTTACTAGCAATCTCCCTACTTGGAGCATCAGCACCTTTAACCTCCTGTTCCGTACAGGTTGCAATTTGTCCTGAGGATGAACGGGAAGACGGGGAACCAACGAGAGACTAGCTCTTGGTGTCGGGACAGGCACAGGTCACTCTATTTTCCCATCAGGAAGAAGAATTAACCACAGGCTCAGCCTGCCCCCCGGAACCAGAACAGGGCCTGAAGCCATCCTGCGCTTTTGCGGCCAGCTCCCAAAAAAGCGAGTTGTAAAATGGAGGTTCAGGGCACTGCAATTCACAAACCTGCAGAGTTATAAATGATAACTCTCGTCCACAAATATATTGAGGGAAGGCAAAGAAGAGGATTTGAATTCAAGGCAGAATTGCACGAAACAGATTTCAGGAGGTAGATACGAATCGCCTTTAAAGCACATGAAAAGCGGCAAAACGTTGACAATGATGCCCTTGGCCAAAAAGGGCGTATGCGTTTTTTCCTGAATATATTCAGGAAAAAACGCATACGCCCTTTTTGGCCAACCAAGCAACCTGGAAAGGCAAATCAGCGCTACAAAGAAGTCTCACTTCCCATCGGTCAAAAGGGCCATGCTGAAAAATGAGTCAAAACCAGAAATGCAGGACAGGCCATGGAGAAATGAGAGCCTTGTTACACTGATGGGCGGGATGTAAATTGCCAACAGCCACTCTGGAGAAGTGTACGGTGTGTCCTGAAACATCTGAAAAACACAGCTTAGAGAGCATAGGGCACTTCCACTCATGGGGGTATAAATTGGGAAAATGAAAAATCAGCAAGACACAAGCACCCCAAAGTTGAGGGCTGCTCTGTTGACAAGGACCTCCACTTCATTCCACCTTAAATATCCCAGGAAAGAGAAAAATGGATAAAGAAGTTGTGGTCCTTATGTACAATGGAATATCACTCAGTCATGAAATCAATGTCATAAGGTTAGTAGCAGCATGATGAGTGGATTTAGGTACGACGATTCTAAGTGAAATAAGTCACACAGAAAAGGACACTTCTCATAAGGTATCACTTTTAGAGGGAATGTAAAAACCGTTACGCTTGAACTGAATTACAAAACAGAACAGAGTCACACATGCAGAAAACAGACTATGGCTGCTTAACGGGAAAGGTGAGGTGGGGTGATACATAAAACAAGGGTATCAAATTAGCTCAGATACCGTTCCATAAACCCAATATGTAGTAGACAAGACCTACTCCTTGCTCAGAGAACTGGACTCAACACGCCCTATTCACCGCACAAGAATATATCTGACTAGTAATAATCTTAAAACCTATGTATTGATATCTCTCTGTTAGTGTGTCAAGTGGGTGTAAAGCGGCATAAACACAGCCGTGAAAAGCAGCTAAACCCCATTATGAAAATAAATTACTTTGAAAAACCCATGAAACAACGACAGTGAAAGAGATAGAAATTCTTACACAATGAGTTCAGGGGCTGTGATGCAACCTGGATTGACCATATCTAGACGCACAGCTGGATGAGACATAAGGGTGGACACTCTTGGGGCTGAGAGGTTTGGTGAGGTTGGGTGAGCAAACGCAGACCCTTTAAAGTAATACTGCGTGGTACCCATCGCATGGGTCCCAAATCTCCAGGTTCAAGGGCATCTTCCTACATCGAAAACATGCATGAGAAACCCAGAAGATGGTACACCGTGTGATGGGGAAAGGTTTCTAAAACGCACCTCATTTCTCATCTCCTTGTGCCCGGGTTCGCCTTTCCAGCCGCTTTACTAGCAATCTCCCTACTTGGAGCATCAGCACCTTTAACCTCCTGTTCCGTACAGGTTGCAATTTGTCCTGAGGATGAACGGGAAGACGGGGAACCAACGAGAGACTAGCTCTTGGTGTCGGGACAGGCACAGGTCACTCTATTTTCCCATCAGGAAGAAGAATTAACCACAGGCTCAGCCTGCCCCCCGGAACCAGAACAGGGCCTGAAGCCATCCTGCGCTTTTGCGGCCAGCCCCCAAAAAAGCGAGTTGTAAAATGGAGGTTCAGGGCACTGCAATTCACAAACCTGCAGAGTTATAAATGATAACTCTAGTCCACAAATATATTGAGGGAAGGCAAAGAAGAGGATTTGAAATCAAGGCAGAATTGCACGAAACAGATTTCAGGAGGTAGATACGAATCGCCTTTAAAGCACATGAAAAGCGGCAAAACGTTGACAATGATGCCCTTGGCCAAAAAGGGCGTATGCGTTTTTTCCTGAATATATTCAGGAAAAAACGCATACGCCCTTTTTGGCCAACCAAGCAACCTGGAAAGGCAAATCAGCGCTACAGAGAAGTCTCGCTTCCCATCGGTCAAAAGGGCCATGCTGAAAAAAGTGTCAAAACCAGAAATGCAGGACAGGCCATGGAGAAATGGGAGCCTTGCTACACTGATGGGCGGGATGTAAATTGCCAACAGCCACTCTGGAGAAGTGTACGGTGTGTCCTGAAACATCTGAAAAACACAGCTTAGAGAGCATAGGGCACTTCCACTCATGGGGGTATAAATTGGGAAAATGAAAAATCAGCAAGACACAAGCACCCCAAAGTTGAGGGCTGCTCTGTTGACAAGGACCTCCACTTCATTCCACCTTCAATATCCCAGGAAAGAGAAAAATGGATAAAGAAGTTGTGGTCCTTATGTACAATGGAATATCACTCAGCCATGAAATCAATGTCATAAGGTTAGGAGCAGCATGATGAGTGGATTTAGGTACGACGATTCTAAGTGAAATAAGTCACACAGAAAAGGACACTTCTCATAAGGTATCACTGATAGAGGGAATGTAAAAACCGTTACACTTGAACTGAATTACAAAACAGAACAGAGTCACACATGCAGAAAACACACTATGGCTGCTTAACGGGAAAGGTGAGGTGGGGTGATACATAAAACAAGGGTATCAAATTAGCTCAGATACCGTTCCATAAACCCAATATGTAATAGACAAGACCTACTCCTTGCTCAGAGAACTGGACTCAACACGCCCTATTCACCGCACAAGAATATATCTGACTAGTAATAATCTTATAACCTATGTATTGATATCTCTCTGTTAGTGTGTCAAGTGGGTGTAAAGCGGCATAAACACAGCCGTGAAAAGCAGCTAAACCCCATTATGAAAATAAATTACTTTGAAAAACCCATGAAACAACGACAGTGAAAGAGAGAGAAATTCTTACACAATGCGTTCAGGGGCTGTGATGCAACCTGGATTAACCATATCTAGACGCACAGCTGGATGAGACATAAGGGTGGACACTCTTGGGGCTGAGAGGTTTGGTGAGGTTGGGTGAGCAAACGCAGACCCTTTAAAGTAATACTGCGTGGTACCCATCGCATGGGTCCCAAATCTCCAGGTTCAAGGGCATCTTCCTACATCGAAAACATGCATGAGAAACCCAGAAGATGGTACACCGTATGATGGGGAAAGGTTTCTAAAACGCACCTCATTTCTCATCTCCTTGTGCCCGGGTTCGCCATTCCAGCCGTTTTACTAGCAATCTCCCTACTTGGAGCATCAGCACCTTTAACCTCCTGTTCCGTACAGGTTGCAATTTGTCCTGAGGATGAACGGGAAGACGGGGAACCAACGAGAGACTAGCTCTTGGTGTCGGGACAGGCACAGGTCACTCTATTTTCCCATCAGGAAGAAGAATTAACCACAGGCTCAGCCTGCCCCCCGGAACCAGAACAGGGCCTGAAGCCATCCTGCGCTTTTGCGGCCAGCTCCCAAAAAAGCGAGTTGTAAAATGGAGGTTCAGGGCACTGCAATTCACAAACCTGCAGAGTTATAAATGATAACTCTCGTCCACAAATATATTGAGGGAAGGCAAAGAAGAGGATTTGAATTCAAGGCAGAATTGCACGAAACAGATTTCAGGAGGTAGATAAGAATCGCCTTTAAAGCACATGAAAAGCGGCAAAACGTTGACAATGATGCCCTTGGCCAAAAAGGGCGTATGCGTTTTTTCCTGAATATATTCAGGAAAAAACGCATACGCCCTTTTTGGCCAACCAAGCAACCTGGAAAGGCAAATCAGCGCTACAAAGAAGTCTCACTTCCCATCGGTCAAAAGGGCCATGCTGAAAAATGAGTCAAAACCAGAAATGCAGGACAGGCCATGGAGAAATGAGAGCCTTGCTACACTGATGGGCGGGATGTAAATTGCCAACAGCCACTCTGGAGAAGTGTACGGTGTGTCCTGAAACATCTGAAAAACACAGCTTAGAGAGCATAGGGCACTTCCACTCATGGGGGTATAAATTGGGAAAATGAAAAATCAGCAAGACACAAGCACCCCAAAGTTGAGGGCTGCTCTGTTGACAAGGACCTCCACTTCATTCCACCTTAAATATCCAAGGAAAGAGAAAAATGGATAAAGAAGTTGTGGTCCTTATGTACAATGGAATATCACTCAGTCATGAAATCAATGTCATAAGGTTAGTAGCAGCATGATGAGTGGATTTAGGTACGACGATTCTAAGTGAAATAAGTCACACAGAAAAGGACACTTCTCATAAGGTATCACTGATAGAGGGAATGTAAAAACCATTACACTTGAACTGAATTACAAAACAGAACAGAGTCACACATGCAGAAAACAGACTATGGCTGCTTAACGGGAAAGGTGAGGTGGGGTGATACATAAAACAAGGGTATCAAATTAGCTCAGATACCGTTCCATAAACCCAATATGTAGTAGACAAGACCTACTCCTTGCTCAGAGAACTGGACTCAACACGCCCTATTCACCGCACAAGAATATATCTGACTAGTAATAATCTTAAAACCTATGTATTGATATCTCTCTGTTAGTGTGTCAAGTGGGTGTAAAGCGGCATAAACACAGCCGTGAAAAGCAGCTAAACCCCATTATGAAAATAAATTACTTTGAAAAACCCATGAAACAACGACAGTGAAAGAGATAGAAATTCTTACACAATGAGTTCAGGGGCTGTGATGCAACCTGGATTGACCATATCTAGACCCACAGCTGGATGAGACATAAGGGTGGACACTCTTGGGGCTGAGAGGTTTGGTGAGGTTGGGTGAGCAAACGCAGACCCTTTAAAGTAATACTGCGTGGTACCCATCGCATGGGTCCCAAATCTCCAGGTTCAAGCGCATCTTCCTACATCGAAAACATGCATGAGAAACCCAGAAGATGGTACACCGTGTGATGGGGAAAGGTTTCTAAAACGCACCTCATTTCTCATCTCCTTGTGCCCGGGTTCGCCTTTCCAGCCGCTTTACTAGCAATCTCCCTACTTGGAGCATCAGCACCTTTAACCTCCTGTTCCGTACAGGTTGCAATTTGTCCTGAGGATGAACGGGAAGACGGGGAACCAACGAGAGACTAGCTCTTGGTGTCGGGACAGGCACAGGTCACTCTATTTTCCCATCAGGAAGAAGAATTAACCACAGGCTCAGCCTGCCCCCCGGAACCAGAACAGGGCCTGAAGCCATCCTGCGCTTTTGCGGCCAGCTCCCAAAAAAGCGAGTTGTAAAATGGAGGTTCAGGGCACTGCAATTCACAAACCTGCAGAGTTATAAATGATAACTCTAGTCCACAAATATATTGAGGGAAGGCAAAGAAGAGGATTTGAAATCAAGGCAGAATTGCACGAAACAGATTTCAGGAGGTAGATACGAATCGCCTTTAAAGCACATGAAAAGCGGCAAAACGTTGACAATGATGCCCTTGGCCAAAAAGGGCGTATGCGTTTTTTCCTGAATATATTCAGGGAAAAAACGCATACGCCCTTTTTGGCCAACCAAGCAACCTGGAAAGGCAAATCAGCGCTACAGAGAAGTCTCGCTTCCCATCGGTCAAAAGGGCCATGCTGAAAAAAGTGTCAAAACCAGAAATGCAGGACAGGCCATGGAGAAATGGGAGCCTTGCTACACTGATGGGCGGGATGTAAATTGCCAACAGCCACTCTGGAGAAGTGTACGGTGTGTCCTGAAACATCTGAAAAACACAGCTTAGAGAGCATAGGGCACTTCCACTCATGGGGGTATAAATTGGGAAAATGAAAAATCAGCAAGACACAAGCACCCCAAAGTTGAGGGCTGCTCTGTTGACAAGGACCTCCACTTCATTCCACCTTCAATATCCCAGGAAAGAGAAAAATGGATAAAGAAGTTGTGGTCCTTATGTACAATGGAATATCACTCAGCCATGAAATCAATGTCATAAGGTTAGGAGCAGCATGATGAGTGGATTTAGGTACGACGATTCTAAGTGAAATAAGTCACACAGAAAAGGACACTTCTCATAAGGTATCACTGATAGAGGGAATGTAAAAACCGTTACACTTGAACTGAATTACAAAACAGAACAGAGTCACACATGCAGAAAACACACTATGGCTGCTTAACGGGAAAGGTGAGGTGGGGTGATACATAAAACAAGGGTATCAAATTAGCTCAGATACCGTTCCATAAACCCAATATGTAATAGACAAGACCTACTCCTTGCTCAGAGAACTGGACTCAACACGCCCTATTCACCGCACAAGAATATATCTGACTAGTAATAATCTTATAACCTATGTATTGATATCTCTCTGTTAGTGTGTCAAGTGGGTGTAAAGCGGCATAAACACAGCCGTGAAAAGCAGCTAAACCCCATTATGAAAATAAATTACTTTGAAAAACCCATGAAACAACGACAGTGAAAGAGAGAGAAATTCTTACACAATGCGTTCAGGGGCTGTGATGCAACCTGGATTAACCATATCTAGACGCACAGCTGGATGAGACATAAGGGTGGACACTCTTGGGGCTGAGAGGTTTGGTGAGGTTGGGTGAGCAAACGCAGACCCTTTAAAGTAATACTGCGTGGTACCCATCGCATGGGTCCCAAATCTCCAGGTTCAAGGGCATCTTCCTACATCGAAAACATGCATGAGAAACCCAGAAGATGGTACACCGTATGATGGGGAAAGGTTTCTAAAACGCACCTCATTTCTCATCTCCTTGTGCCCGGGTTCGCCATTCCAGCCGTTTTACTAGCAATCTCCCTACTTGGAGCATCAGCACCTTTAACCTCCTGTTCCGTACAGGTTGCAATTTGTCCTGAGGATGAACGGGAAGACGGGGAACCAACGAGAGACTAGCTCTTGGTGTCGGGACAGGCACAGGTCACTCTATTTTCCCATCAGGAAGAAGAATTAACCACAGGCTCAGCCTGCCCCCCGGAACCAGAACAGGGCCTGAAGCCATCCTGCGCTTTTGCGGCCAGCTCCCAAAAAAGCGAGTTGTAAAATGGAGGTTCAGGGCACTGCAATTCACAAACCTGCAGAGTTATAAATGATAACTCTCGTCCACAAATATATTGAGGGAAGGCAAAGAAGAGGATTTGAATTCAAGGCAGAATTGCACGAAACAGATTTCAGGAGGTAGATAAGAATCGCCTTTAAAGCACATGAAAAGCGGCAAAACGTTGACAATGATGCCCTTGGCCAAAAAGGGCGTATGCGTTTTTTCCTGAATATATTCAGGAAAAAACGCATACGCCCTTTTTGGCCAACCAAGCAACCTGGAAAGGCAAATCAGCGCTACAAAGAAGTCTCACTTCCCATCGGTCAAAAGGGCCATGCTGAAAAATGAGTCAAAACCAGAAATGCAGGACAGGCCATGGAGAAATGAGAGCCTTGCTACACTGATGGGCGGGATGTAAATTGCCAACAGCCACTCTGGAGAAGTGTACGGTGTGTCCTGAAACATCTGAAAAACACAGCTTAGAGAGCATAGGGCACTTCCACTCATGGGGGTATAAATTGGGAAAATGAAAAATCAGCAAGACACAAGCACCCCAAAGTTGAGGGCTGCTCTGTTGACAAGGACCTCCACTTCATTCCACCTTAAATATCCAAGGAAAGAGAAAAATGGATAAAGAAGTTGTGGTCCTTATGTACAATGGAATATCACTCAGTCATGAAATCAATGTCATAAGGTTAGTAGCAGCATGATGAGTGGATTTAGGTACGACGATTCTAAGTGAAATAAGTCACACAGAAAAGGACACTTCTCATAAGGTATCACTTTTAGAGGGAATGTAAAAACCGTTACGCTTGAACTGAATTACAAAACAGAACAGAGTCACACATGCAGAAAACAGACTATGGCTGCTTAACGGGAAAGGTGAGGTGGGGTGATACATAAAACAAGGGTATCAAATTAGCTCAGATACCGTTCCATAAACCCAATATGTAGTAGACAAGACCTACTCCTTGCTCAGAGAACTGGACTCAACACGCCCTATTCACCGCACAAGAATATATCTGACTAGTAATAATCTTAAAACCTATGTATTGATATCTCTCTGTTAGTGTGTCAAGTGGGTGTAAAGCGGCATAAACACAGCCGTGAAAAGCAGCTAAACCCCATTATGAAAATAAATTACTTTGAAAAACCCATGAAACAACGACAGTGAAAGAGATAGAAATTCTTACACAATGAGTTCAGGGGCTGTGATGCAACCTGGATTGACCATATCTAGACCCACAGCTGGATGAGACATAAGGGTGGACACTCTTGGGGCTGAGAGGTTTGGTGAGGTTGGGTGAGCAAACGCAGACCCTTTAAAGTAATACTGCGTGGTACCCATCGCATGGGTCCCAAATCTCCAGGTTCAAGCGCATCTTCCTACATCGAAAACATGCATGAGAAACCCAGAAGATGGTACACCGTGTGATGGGGAAAGGTTTCTAAAACGCACCTCATTTCTCATCTCCTTGTGCCCGGGTTCGCCTTTCCAGCCGCTTTACTAGCAATCTCCCTACTTGGAGCATCAGCACCTTTAACCTCCTGTTCCGTACAGGTTGCAATTTGTCCTGAGGATGAACGGGAAGACGGGGAACCAACGAGAGACTAGCTCTTGGTGTCGGGACAGGCACAGGTCACTCTATTTTCCCATCAGGAAGAAGAATTAACCACAGGCTCAGCCTGCCCCCCGGAACCAGAACAGGGCCTGAAGCCATCCTGCGCTTTTGCGGCCAGCTCCCAAAAAAGCGAGTTGTAAAATGGAGGTTCAGGGCACTGCAATTCACAAACCTGCAGAGTTATAAATGATAACTCTAGTCCACAAATATATTGAGGGAAGGCAAAGAAGAGGATTTGAAATCAAGGCAGAATTGCACGAAACAGATTTCAGGAGGTAGATACGAATCGCCTTTAAAGCACATGAAAAGCGGCAAAACGTTGACAATGATGCCCTTGGCCAAAAAGGGCGTATGCGTTTTTTCCTGAATATATTCAGGAAAAAACGCATACGCCCTTTTTGGCCAACCAAGCAACCTGGAAAGGCAAATCAGTGCTACAGAGAAGTCTCGCTTCCCATCGGTCAAAAGGGCCATGCTGAAAAAAGTGTCAAAACCAGAAATGCAGGACAGGCCATGGAGAAATGGGAGCCTTGCTACACTGATGGGCGGGATGTAAATTGCCAACAGCCACTCTGGAGAAGTGTACGGTGTGTCCTGAAACATCTGAAAAACACAGCTTAGAGAGCATAGGGCACTTCCACTCATGGGGGTATAAATTGGGAAAATGAAAAATCAGCAAGACACAAGCACCCCAAAGTTGAGGGCTGCTCTGTTGACAAGGACCTCCACTTCATTCCACCTTCAATATCCCAGGAAAGAGAAAAATGGATAAAGAAGTTGTGGTCCTTATGTACAATGGAATATCACTCAGCCATGAAATCAATGTCATAAGGTTAGGAGCAGCATGATGAGTGGATTTAGGTACGACGATTCTAAGTGAAATAAGTCACACAGAAAAGGACACTTCTCATAAGGTATCACTGATAGAGGGAATGTAAAAACCGTTACACTTGAACTGAATTACAAAACAGAACAGAGTCACACATGCAGAAAACACACTATGGCTGCTTAACGGGAAAGGTGAGGTGGGGTGATACATAAAACAAGGGTATCAAATTAGCTCAGATACCGTTCCATAAACCCAATATGTAGTAGACAAGACCTACTCCTTGCTCAGAGAACTGGACTCAACACGCCCTATTCACCGCACAAGAATATATCTGACTAGTAATAATCTTAAAACCTATGTATTGATATCTCTCTGTTAGTGTGTCAAGTGGGTGTAAAGCGGCATAAACACAGCCGTGAAAAGCAGCTAAACCCCATTATGAAAATAAATTACTTTGAAAAACCCATGAAACAACGACAGTGAAAGAGATAGAAATTCTTACACAATGAGTTCAGGGGCTGTGATGCAACCTGGATTGACCATATCTAGACGCACAGCTGGATGAGACATAAGGGTGGACACTCTTGGGGCTGAGAGGTTTGGTGAGGTTGGGTGAGCAAACGCAGACCCTTTAAAGTAATACTGCGTGGTACCCATCGCATGGGTCCCAAATCTCCAGGTTCAAGGGCATCTTCCTACATCGAAAACATGCATGAGAAACCCAGAAGATGGTACACCGTGTGATGGGGAAAGGTTTCTAAAACGCACCTCATTTCTCATCTCCTTGTGCCCGGGTTCGCCTTTCCAGCCGCTTTACTAGCAATCTCCCTACTTGGAGCATCAGCACCTTTAACCTCCTGTTCCGTACAGGTTGCAATTTGTCCTGAGGATGAACGGGAAGACGGGGAACCAACGAGAGACTAGCTCTTGGTGTCGGGACAGGCACAGGTCACTCTATTTTCCCATCAGGAAGAAGAATTAACCACAGGCTCAGCCTGCCCCCCGGAACCAGAACAGGGCCTGAAGCCATCCTGCGCTTTTGCGGCCAGCCCCCAAAAAAGCGAGTTGTAAAATGGAGGTTCAGGGCACTGCAATTCACAAACCTGCAGAGTTATAAATGATAACTCTAGTCCACAAATATATTGAGGGAAGGCAAAGAAGAGGATTTGAAATCAAGGCAGAATTGCACGAAACAGATTTCAGGAGGTAGATACGAATCGCCTTTAAAGCACATGAAAAGCGGCAAAACGTTGACAATGATGCCCTTGGCCAAAAAGGGCGTATGCGTTTTTTCCTGAATATATTCAGGAAAAAACGCATACGCCCTTTTTGGCCAACCAAGCAACCTGGAAAGGCAAATCAGCGCTACAGAGAAGTCTCGCTTCCCATCGGTCAAAAGGGCCATGCTGAAAAAAGTGTCAAAACCAGAAATGCAGGACAGGCCATGGAGAAATGGGAGCCTTGCTACACTGATGGGCGGGATGTAAATTGCCAACAGCCACTCTGGAGAAGTGTACGGTGTGTCCTGAAACATCTGAAAAACACAGCTTAGAGAGCATAGGGCACTTCCACTCATGGGGGTATAAATTGGGAAAATGAAAAATCAGCAAGACACAAGCACCCCAAAGTTGAGGGCTGCTCTGTTGACAAGGACCTCCACTTCATTCCACCTTCAATATCCCAGGAAAGAGAAAAATGGATAAAGAAGTTGTGGTCCTTATGTACAATGGAATATCACTCAGCCATGAAATCAATGTCATAAGGTTAGGAGCAGCATGATGAGTGGATTTAGGTACAACGATTCTAAGTGAAATAAGTCACACAGAAAAGGACACTTCTCATAAGGTATCACTGATAGAGGGAATGTAAAAACCGTTACACTTGAACTGAATTACAAAACAGAACAGAGTCACACATGCAGAAAACACACTATGGCTGCTTAACGGGAAAGGTGAGGTGGGGTGATACATAAAACAAGGGTATCAAATTAGCTCAGATACCGTTCCATAAACCCAATATGTAATAGACAAGACCTACTCCTTGCTCAGAGAACTGGACTCAACACGCCCTATTCACCGCACAAGAATATATCTGACTAGTAATAATCTTATAACCTATGTATTGATATCTCTCTGTTAGTGTGTCAAGTGGGTGTAAAGCGGCATAAACACAGCCGTGAAAAGCAGCTAAACCCCATTATGAAAATAAATTACTTTGAAAAACCCATGAAACAACGACAGTGAAAGAGAGAGAAATTCTTACACAATGCGTTCAGGGGCTGTGATGCAACCTGGATTAACCATATCTAGACGCACAGCTGGATGAGACATAAGGGTGGACACTCTTGGGGCTGAGAGGTTTGGTGAGGTTGGGTGAGCAAACGCAGACCCTTTAAAGTAATACTGCGTGGTACCCATCGCATGGGTCCCAAATCTCCAGGTTCAAGGGCATCTTCCTACATCGAAAACATGCATGAGAAACCCAGAAGATGGTACACCGTATGATGGGGAAAGGTTTCTAAAACGCACCTCATTTCTCATCTCCTTGTGCCCGGGTTCGCCATTCCAGCCGTTTTACTAGCAATCTCCCTACTTGGAGCATCAGCACCTTTAACCTCCTGTTCCGTACAGGTTGCAATTTGTCCTGAGGATGAACGGGAAGACGGGGAACCAACGAGAGACTAGCTCTTGGTGTCGGGACAGGCACAGGTCACTCTATTTTCCCATCAGGAAGAAGAATTAACCACAGGCTCAGCCTGCCCCCCGGAACCAGAACAGGGCCTGAAGCCATCCTGCGCTTTTGCGGCCAGCTCCCAAAAAAGCGAGTTGTAAAATGGAGGTTCAGGGCACTGCAATTCACAAACCTGCAGAGTTATAAATGATAACTCTCGTCCACAAATATATTGAGGGAAGGCAAAGAAGAGGATTTGAATTCAAGGCAGAATTGCACGAAACAGATTTCAGGAGGTAGATACGAATCGCCTTTAAAGCACATGAAAAGCGGCAAAACGTTGACAATGATGCCCTTGGCCAAAAAGGGCGTATGCGTTTTTTCCTGAATATATTCAGGAAAAAACGCATACGCCCTTTTTGGCCAACCAAGCAACCTGGAAAGGCAAATCAGCGCTACAAAGAAGTCTCACTTCCCATCGGTCAAAAGGGCCATGCTGAAAAATGAGTCAAAACCAGAAATGCAGGACAGGCCATGGAGAAATGAGAGCCTTGCTACACTGATGGGCGGGATGTAAATTGCCAACAGCCACTCTGGAGAAGTGTACGGTGTGTCCTGAAACATCTGAAAAACACAGCTTAGAGAGCATAGGGCACTTCCACTCATGGGGGTATAAATTGGGAAAATGAAAAATCAGCAAGACACAAGCACCCCAAAGTTGAGGGCTGCTCTGTTGACAAGGACCTCCACTTCATTCCACCTTAAATATCCAAGGAAAGAGAAAAATGGATAAAGAAGTTGTGGTCCTTATGTACAATGGAATATCACTCAGTCATGAAATCAATGTCATAAGGTTAGTAGCAGCATGATGAGTGGATTTAGGTACGACGATTCTAAGTGAAATAAGTCACACAGAAAAGGACACTTCTCATAAGGTATCACTTTTAGAGGGAATGTAAAAACCGTTACGCTTGAACTGAATTACAAAACAGAACAAAGTCACACATGCAGAAAACAGACTATGGCTGCTTAACGGGAAAGGTGAGGTGGGGTGATACATAAAACAAGGGTATCAAATTAGCTCAGATACCGTTCCATAAACCCAATATGTAGTAGACAAGACCTACTCCTTGCTCAGAGAACTGGACTCAACACGCCCTATTCACCGCACAAGAATATATCTGACTAGTAATAATCTTAAAACCTATGTATTGATATCTCTCTGTTAGTGTGTCAAGTGGGTGTAAAGCGGCATAAACACAGCCGTGAAAAGCAGCTAAACCCCATTATGAAAATAAATTACTTTGAAAAACCCATGAAACAACGACAGTGAAAGAGATAGAAATTCTTACACAATGAGTTCAGGGGCTGTGATGCAACCTGGATTGACCATATCTAGACCCACAGCTGGATGAGACATAAGGGTGGACACTCTTGGGGCTGAGAGGTTTGGTGAGGTTGGGTGAGCAAACGCAGACCCTTTAAAGTAATACTGCGTGGTACCCATCGCATGGGTCCCAAATCTCCAGGTTCAAGCGCATCTTCCTACATCGAAAACATGCATGAGAAACCCAGAAGATGGTACACCGTGTGATGGGGAAAGGTTTCTAAAACGCACCTCATTTCTCATCTCCTTGTGCCCGGGTTCGCCTTTCCAGCCGTTTTACTAGCAATCTCCCTACTTGGAGCATCAGCACCTTTAACCTCCTGTTCCGTACAGGTTGCAATTTGTCCTGAGGATGAACGGGAAGACGGGGAACCAACGAGAGACTAGCTCTTGGTGTCGGGACAGGCACAGGTCACTCTATTTTCCCATCAGGAAGAAGAATTAACCACAGGCTCAGCCTGCCCCCCGGAACCAGAACAGGGCCTGAAGCCATCCTGCGCTTTTGCGGCCAGCCCCCAAAAAAGCGAGTTGTAAAATGGAGGTTCAGGGCACTGCAATTCACAAACCTGCAGAGTTATAAATGATAACTCTAGTCCACAAATATATTGAGGGAAGGCAAAGAAGAGGATTTGAAATCAAGGCAGAATTGCACGAAACAGATTTCAGGAGGTAGATACGAATCGCCTTTAAAGCACATGAAAAGCGGCAAAACGTTGACAATGATGCCCTTGGCCAAAAAGGGCGTATGCGTTTTTTCCTGAATATATTCAGGAAAAAACGCATACGCCCTTTTTGGCCAACCAAGCAACCTGGAAAGGCAAATCAGCGCTACAGAGAAGTCTCGCTTCCCATCGGTCAAAAGGGCCATGCTGAAAAAAGTGTCAAAACCAGAAATGCAGGACAGGCCATGGAGAAATGGGAGCCTTGCTACACTGATGGGCGGGATGTAAATTGCCAACAGCCACTCTGGAGAAGTGTACGGTGTGTCCTGAAACATCTGAAAAACACAGCTTAGAGAGCATAGGGCACTTCCACTCATGGGGGTATAAATTGGGAAAATGAAAAATCAGCAAGACACAAGCACCCCAAAGTTGAGGGCTGCTCTGTTGACAAGGACCTCCACTTCATTCCACCTTCAATATCCCAGGAAAGAGAAAAATGGATAAAGAAGTTGTGGTCCTTATGTACAATGGAATATCACTCAGCCATGAAATCAATGTCATAAGGTTAGGAGCAGCATGATGAGTGGATTTAGGTACGACGATTCTAAGTGAAATAAGTCACACAGAAAAGGACACTTCTCATAAGGTATCACTGATAGAGGGAATGTAAAAACCGTTACACTTGAACTGAATTACAAAACAGAACAGAGTCACACATGCAGAAAACACACTATGGCTGCTTAACGGGAAAGGTGAGGTGGGGTGATACATAAAACAAGGGTATCAAATTAGCTCAGATACCGTTCCATAAACCCAATATGTAATAGACAAGACCTACTCCTTGCTCAGAGAACTGGACTCAACACGCCCTATTCACCGCACAAGAATATATCTGACTAGTAATAATCTTATAACCTATGTATTGATATCTCTCTGTTAGTGTGTCAAGTGGGTGTAAAGCGGCATAAACACAGCCGTGAAAAGCAGCTAAACCCCATTATGAAAATAAATTACTTTGAAAAACCCATGAAACAACGACAGTGAAAGAGAGAGAAATTCTTACACAATGCGTTCAGGGGCTGTGATGCAACCTGGATTAACCATATCTAGACGCACAGCTGGATGAGACATAAGGGTGGACACTCTTGGGGCTGAGAGGTTTGGTGAGGTTGGGTGAGCAAACGCAGACCCTTTAAAGTAATACTGCGTGGTACCCATCGCATGGGTCCCAAATCTCCAGGTTCAAGGGCATCTTCCTACATCGAAAACATGCATGAGAAACCCAGAAGATGGTACACCGTATGATGGGGAAAGGTTTCTAAAACGCACCTCATTTCTCATCTCCTTGTGCCCGGGTTCGCCATTCCAGCCGTTTTACTAGCAATCTCCCTACTTGGAGCATCAGCACCTTTAACCTCCTGTTCCGTACAGGTTGCAATTTGTCCTGAGGATGAACGGGAAGACGGGGAACCAACGAGAGACTAGCTCTTGGTGTCGGGACAGGCACAGGTCACTCTATTTTCCCATCAGGAAGAAGAATTAACCACAGGCTCAGCCTGCCCCCCGGAACCAGAACAGGGCCTGAAGCCATCCTGCGCTTTTGCGGCCAGCTCCCAAAAAAGCGAGTTGTAAAATGGAGGTTCAGGGCACTGCAATTCACAAACCTGCAGAGTTATAAATGATAACTCTCGTCCACAAATATATTGAGGGAAGGCAAAGAAGAGGATTTGAATTCAAGGCAGAATTGCACGAAACAGATTTCAGGAGGTAGATAAGAATCGCCTTTAAAGCACATGAAAAGCGGCAAAACGTTGACAATGATGCCCTTGGCCAAAAAGGGCGTATGCGTTTTTTCCTGAATATATTCAGGAAAAAACGCATACGCCCTTTTTGGCCAACCAAGCAACCTGGAAAGGCAAATCAGCGCTACAAAGAAGTCTCACTTCCCATCGGTCAAAAGGGCCATGCTGAAAAATGAGTCAAAACCAGAAATGCAGGACAGGCCATGGAGAAATGAGAGCCTTGCTACACTGATGGGCGGGATGTAAATTGCCAACAGCCACTCTGGAGAAGTGTACGGTGTGTCCTGAAACATCTGAAAAACACAGCTTAGAGAGCATAGGGCACTTCCACTCATGGGGGTATAAATTGGGAAAATGAAAAATCAGCAAGACACAAGCACCCCAAAGTTTAGGGCTGCTCTGTTGACAAGGACCTCCACTTCATTCCACCTTAAATATCCAAGGAAAGAGAAAAATGGATAAAGAAGTTGTGGTCCTTATGTACAATGGAATATCACTCAGTCATGAAATCAATGTCATAAGGTTAGTAGCAGCATGATGAGTGGATTTAGGTACGACGATTCTAAGTGAAATAAGTCACACAGAAAAGGACACTTCTCATAAGGTATCACTTTTAGAGGGAATGTAAAAACCGTTACGCTTGAACTGAATTACAAAACAGAACAGAGTCACACATGCAGAAAACAGACTATGGCTGCTTAACGGGAAAGGTGAGGTGGGGTGATACATAAAACAAGGGTATCAAATTAGCTCAGATACCGTTCCATAAACCCAATATGTAGTAGACAAGACCTACTCCTTGCTCAGAGAACTGGACTCAACACGCCCTATTCACCGCACAAGAATATATCTGACTAGTAATAATCTTAAAACCTATGTATTGATATCTCTCTGTTAGTGTGTCAAGTGGGTGTAAAGCGGCATAAACACAGCCGTGAAAAGCAGCTAAACCCCATTATGAAAATAAATTACTTTGAAAAACCCATGAAACAACGACAGTGAAAGAGATAGAAATTCTTACACAATGAGTTCAGGGGCTGTGATGCAACCTGGATTGACCATATCTAGACCCACAGCTGGATGAGACATAAGGGTGGACACTCTTGGGGCTGAGAGGTTTGGTGAGGTTGGGTGAGCAAACGCAGACCCTTTAAAGTAATACTGCGTGGTACCCATCGCATGGGTCCCAAATCTCCAGGTTCAAGCGCATCTTCCTACATCGAAAACATGCATGAGAAACCCAGAAGATGGTACACCGTGTGATGGGGAAAGGTTTCTAAAACGCACCTCATTTCTCATCTCCTTGTGCCCGGGTTCGCCTTTCCAGCCGCTTTACTAGCAATCTCCCTACTTGGAGCATCAGCACCTTTAACCTCCTGTTCCGTACAGGTTGCAATTTGTCCTGAGGATGAACGGGAAGACGGGGAACCAACGAGAGACTAGCTCTTGGTGTCGGGACAGGCACAGGTCACTCTATTTTCCCATCAGGAAGAAGAATTAACCACAGGCTCAGCCTGCCCCCCGGAACCAGAACAGGGCCTGAAGCCATCCTGCGCTTTTGCGGCCAGCTCCCAAAAAAGCGAGTTGTAAAATGGAGGTTCAGGGCACTGCAATTCACAAACCTGCAGAGTTATAAATGATAACTCTAGTCCACAAATATATTGAGGGAAGGCAAAGAAGAGGATTTGAAATCAAGGCAGAATTGCACGAAACAGATTTCAGGAGGTAGATACGAATCGCCTTTAAAGCACATGAAAAGCGGCAAAACGTTGACAATGATGCCCTTGGCCAAAAAGGGCGTATGCGTTTTTTCCTGAATATATTCAGGAAAAAACGCATACGCCCTTTTTGGCCAACCAAGCAACCTGGAAAGGCAAATCAGCGCTACAGAGAAGTCTCGCTTCCCATCGGTCAAAAGGGCCATGCTGAAAAAAGTGTCAAAACCAGAAATGCAGGACAGGCCATGGAGAAATGGGAGCCTTGCTACACTGATGGGCGGGATGTAAATTGCCAACAGCCACTCTGGAGAAGTGTACGGTGTGTCCTGAAACATCTGAAAAACACAGCTTAGAGAGCATAGGGCACTTCCACTCATGGGGGTATAAATTGGGAAAATGAAAAATCAGCAAGACACAAGCACCCCAAAGTTGAGGGCTGCTCTGTTGACAAGGACCTCCACTTCATTCCACCTTCAATATCCCAGGAAAGAGAAAAATGGATAAAGAAGTTGTGGTCCTTATGTACAATGGAATATCACTCAGCCATGAAATCAATGTCATAAGGTTAGGAGCAGCATGATGAGTGGATTTAGGTACGACGATTCTAAGTGAAATAAGTCACACAGAAAAGGACACTTCTCATAAGGTATCACTGATAGAGGGAATGTAAAAACCGTTACACTTGAACTGAATTACAAAACAGAACAGAGTCACACATGCAGAAAACACACTATGGCTGCTTAACGGGAAAGGTGAGGTGGGGTGATACATAAAACAAGGGTATCAAATTAGCTCAGATACCGTTCCATAAACCCAATATGTAATAGACAAGACCTACTCCTTGCTCAGAGAACTGGACTCAACACGCCCTATTCACCGCACAAGAATATATCTGACTAGTAATAATCTTATAACCTATGTATTGATATCTCTCTGTTAGTGTGTCAAGTGGGTGTAAAGCGGCATAAACACAGCCGTGAAAAGCAGCTAAACCCCATTATGAAAATAAATTACTTTGAAAAACCCATGAAACAACGACAGTGAAAGAGAGAGAAATTCTTACACAATGCTTTCAGGGGCTGTGATGCAACCTGGATTAACCATATCTAGACGCACAGCTGGATGAGACATAAGGGTGGACACTCTTGGGGCTGAGAGGTTTGGTGAGGTTGGGTGAGCAAACGCAGACCCTTTAAAGTAATACTGCGTGGTACCCATCGCATGGGTCCCAAATCTCCAGGTTCAAGGGCATCTTCCTACATCGAAAACATGCATGAGAAACCCAGAAGATGGTACACCGTATGATGGGGAAAGGTTTCTAAAACGCACCTCATTTCTCATCTCCTTGTGCCCGGGTTCGCCATTCCAGCCGTTTTACTAGCAATCTCCCTACTTGGAGCATCAGCACCTTTAACCTCCTGTTCCGTACAGGTTGCAATTTGTCCTGAGGATGAACGGGAAGACGGGGAACCAACGAGAGACTAGCTCTTGGTGTCGGGACAGGCACAGGTCACTCTATTTTCCCATCAGGAAGAAGAATTAACCACAGGCTCAGCCTGCCCCCCGGAACCAGAACAGGGCCTGAAGCCATCCTGCGCTTTTGCGGCCAGCTCCCAAAAAAGCGAGTTGTAAAATGGAGGTTCAGGGCACTGCAATTCACAAACCTGCAGAGTTATAAATGATAACTCTCGTCCACAAATATATTGAGGGAAGGCAAAGAAGAGGATTTGAATTCAAGGCAGAATTGCACGAAACAGATTTCAGGAGGTAGATAAGAATCGCCTTTAAAGCACATGAAAAGCGGCAAAACGTTGACAATGATGCCCTTGGCCAAAAAGGGCGTATGCGTTTTTTCCTGAATATATTCAGGAAAAAACGCATACGCCCTTTTTGGCCAACCAAGCAACCTGGAAAGGCAAATCAGCGCTACAAAGAAGTCTCACTTCCCATCGGTCAAAAGGGCCATGCTGAAAAATGAGTCAAAACCAGAAATGCAGGACAGGCCATGGAGAAATGAGAGCCTTGCTACACTGATGGGCGGGATGTAAATTGCCAACAGCCACTCTGGAGAAGTGTACGGTGTGTCCTGAAACATCTGAAAAACACAGCTTAGAGAGCATAGGGCACTTCCACTCATGGGGGTATAAATTGGGAAAATGAAAAATCAGCAAGACACAAGCACCCCAAAGTTTAGGGCTGCTCTGTTGACAAGGACCTCCACTTCATTCCACCTTAAATATCCAAGGAAAGAGAAAAATGGATAAAGAAGTTGTGGTCCTTATGTACAATGGAATATCACTCAGTCATGAAATCAATGTCATAAGGTTAGTAGCAGCATGATGAGTGGATTTAGGTACGACGATTCTAAGTGAAATAAGTCACACAGAAAAGGACACTTCTCATAAGGTATCACTTTTAGAGGGAATGTAAAAACCGTTACGCTTGAACTGAATTACAAAACAGAACAGAGTCACACATGCAGAAAACAGACTATGGCTGCTTAACGGGAAAGGTGAGGTGGGGTGATACATAAAACAAGGGTATCAAATTAGCTCAGATACCGTTCCATAAACCCAATATGTAGTAGACAAGACCTACTCCTTGCTCAGAGAACTGGACTCAACACGCCCTATTCACCGCACAAGAATATATCTGACTAGTAATAATCTTAAAACCTATGTATTGATATCTCTCTGTTAGTGTGTCAAGTGGGTGTAAAGCGGCATAAACACAGCCGTGAAAAGCAGCTAAACCCCATTATGAAAATAAATTACTTTGAAAAACCCATGAAACAACGACAGTGAAAGAGATAGAAATTCTTACACAATGAGTTCAGGGGCTGTGATGCAACCTGGATTGACCATATCTAGACCCACAGCTGGATGAGACATAAGGGTGGACACTCTTGGGGCTGAGAGGTTTGGTGAGGTTGGGTGAGCAAACGCAGACCCTTTAAAGTAATACTGCGTGGTACCCATCGCATGGGTCCCAAATCTCCAGGTTCAAGGGCATCTTCCTACATCAAAAACATGCATGAGAAACCCAGAAGATGGTACACCGTGTGATGGGGAAAGGTTTCTAAAACGCACCTCATTTCTCATCTCCTTGTGCCCGGGTTCGCCTTTCCAGCCGCTTTACTAGCAATCTCCCTACTTGGAGCATCAGCACCTTTAACCTCCTGTTCCGTACAGGTTGCAATTTGTCCTGAGGATGAACGGGAAGACGGGGAACCAACGAGAGACTAGCTCTTGGTGTCGGGACAGGCACAGGTCACTCTATTTTCCCATCAGGAAGAAGAATTAACCACAGGCTCAGCCTGCCCCCCGGAACCAGAACAGGGCCTGAAGCCATCCTGCGCTTTTGCGGCCAGCTCCCAAAAAAGCGAGTTGTAAAATGGAGGTTCAGGGCACTGCAATTCACAAACCTGCAGAGTTATAAATGATAACTCTCGTCCACAAATATATTGAGGGAAGGCAAAGAAGAGGATTTGAAATCAAGGCAGAATTGCACGAAACAGATTTCAGGAGGTAGATACGAATCGCCTTTAAAGCACATGAAAAGCGGCAAAACGTTGACAATGATGCCCTTGGCCAAAAAGGGCGTATGCGTTTTTTCCTGAATATATTCAGGAAAAAACGCATACGCCCTTTTTGGCCAACCAAGCAACCTGGAAAGGCAAATCAGTGCTACAGAGAAGTCTCGCTTCCCATCGGTCAAAAGGGCCATGCTGAAAAAAGTGTCAAAACCAGAAATGCAGGACAGGCCATGGAGAAATGGGAGCCTTGCTACACTGATGGGCGGGATGTAAATTGCCAACAGCCACTCTGGAGAAGTGTACGGTGTGTCCTGAAACATCTGAAAAACACAGCTTAGAGAGCATAGGGCACTTCCACTCATGGGGTATAAATTGGGAAAATGAAAAATCAGCAAGACACAAGCACCCCAAAGTTGAGGGCTGCTCTGTTGACAAGGACCTCCACTTCATTCCACCTTCAATATCCCAGGAAAGAGAAAAATGGATAAAGAAGTTGTGGTCCTTATGTACAATGGAATATCACTCAGCCATGAAATCAATGTCATAAGGTTAGGAGCAGCATGATGAGTGGATTTAGGTACGACGATTCTAAGTGAAATAAGTCACACAGAAAAGGACACTTCTCATAAGGTATCACTGATAGAGGGAATGTAAAAACCGTTACACTTGAACTGAATTACAAAACAGAACAGAGTCACACATGCAGAAAACACACTATGGCTGCTTAACGGGAAAGGTGAGGTGGGGTGATACATAAAACAAGGGTATCAAATTAGCTCAGATACCGTTCCATAAACCCAATATGTAATAGACAAGACCTACTCCTTGCTCAGAGAACTGGACTCAACACGCCCTATTCACCGCACAAGAATATATCTGACTAGTAATAATCTTATAACCTATGTATTGATATCTCTCTGTTAGTGTGTCAAGTGGGTGTAAAGCGGCATAAACACAGCCGTGAAAAGCAGCTAAACCCCATTATGAAAATAAATTACTTTGAAAAACCCATGAAACAACGACAGTGAAAGAGAGAGAAATTCTTACACAATGCGTTCAGGGGCTGTGATGCAACCTGGATTAACCATATCTAGACGCACAGCTGGATGAGACATAAGGGTGGACACTCTTGGGGCTGAGAGGTTTGGTGAGGTTGGGTGAGCAAACGCAGACCCTTTAAAGTAATACTGCGTGGTACCCATCGCATGGGTCCCAAATCTCCAGGTTCAAGGGCATCTTCCTACATCGAAAACATGCATGAGAAACCCAGAAGATGGTACACCGTATGATGGGGAAAGGTTTCTAAAACGCACCTCATTTCTCATCTCCTTGTGCCCGGGTTCGCCATTCCAGCCGTTTTACTAGCAATCTCCCTACTTGGAGCATCAGCACCTTTAACCTCCTGTTCCGTACAGGTTGCAATTTGTCCTGAGGATGAACGGGAAGACGGGGAACCAACGAGAGACTAGCTCTTGGTGTCGGGACAGGCACAGGTCACTCTATTTTCCCATCAGGAAGAAGAATTAACCACAGGCTCAGCCTGCCCCCCGGAACCAGAACAGGGCCTGAAGCCATCCTGCGCTTTTGCGGCCAGCTCCCAAAAAAGCGAGTTGTAAAATGGAGGTTCAGGGCACTGCAATTCACAAACCTGCAGAGTTATAAATGATAACTCTCGTCCACAAATATATTGAGGGAAGGCAAAGAAGAGGATTTGAATTCAAGGCAGAATTGCACGAAACAGATTTCAGGAGGTAGATAAGAATCGCCTTTAAAGCACATGAAAAGCGGCAAAACGTTGACAATGATGCCCTTGGCCAAAAAGGGCGTATGCGTTTTTTCCTGAATATATTCAGGAAAAAACGCATACGCCCTTTTTGGCCAACCAAGCAACCTGGAAAGGCAAATCAGCGCTACAAAGAAGTCTCACTTCCCATCGGTCAAAAGGGCCATGCTGAAAAATGAGTCAAAACCAGAAATGCAGGACAGGCCATGGAGAAATGAGAGCCTTGCTACACTGATGGGCGGGATGTAAATTGCCAACAGCCACTCTGGAGAAGTGTACGGTGTGTCCTGAAACATCTGAAAAACACAGCTTAGAGAGCATAGGGCACTTCCACTCATGGGGGTATAAATTGGGAAAATGAAAAATCAGCAAGACACAAGCACCCCAAAGTTTAGGGCTGCTCTGTTGACAAGGACCTCCACTTCATTCCACCTTAAATATCCAAGGAAAGAGAAAAATGGATAAAGAAGTTGTGGTCCTTATGTACAATGGAATATCACTCAGTCATGAAATCAATGTCATAAGGTTAGTAGCAGCATGATGAGTGGATTTAGGTACGACGATTCTAAGTGAAATAAGTCACACAGAAAAGGACACTTCTCATAAGGTATCACTTTTAGAGGGAATGTAAAAACCGTTACGCTTGAACTGAATTACAAAACAGAACAGAGTCACACATGCAGAAAACAGACTATGGCTGCTTAACGGGAAAGGTGAGGTGGGGTGATACATAAAACAAGGGTATCAAATTAGCTCAGATACCGTTCCATAAACCCAATATGTAGTAGACAAGACCTACTCCTTGCTCAGAGAACTGGACTCAACACGCCCTATTCACCGCACAAGAATATATCTGACTAGTAATAATCTTAAAACCTATGTATTGATATCTCTCTGTTAGTGTGTCAAGTGGGTGTAAAGCGGCATAAACACAGCCGTGAAAAGCAGCTAAACCCCATTATGAAAATAAATTACTTTGAAAAACCCATGAAACAACGACAGTGAAAGAGATAGAAATTCTTACACAATGAGTTCAGGGGCTGTGATGCAACCTGGATTGACCATATCTAGACCCACAGCTGGATGAGACATAAGGGTGGACACTCTTGGGGCTGAGAGGTTTGGTGAGGTTGGGTGAGCAAACGCAGACCCTTTAAAGTAATACTGCGTGGTACCCATCGCATGGGTCCCAAATCTCCAGGTTCAAGCGCATCTTCCTACATCGAAAACATGCATGAGAAACCCAGAAGATGGTACACCGTGTGATGGGGAAAGGTTTCTAAAACGCACCTCATTTCTCATCTCCTTGTGCCCGGGTTCGCCTTTCCAGCCGCTTTACTAGCAATCTCCCTACTTGGAGCATCAGCACCTTTAACCTCCTGTTCCGTACAGGTTGCAATTTGTCCTGAGGATGAACGGGAAGACGGGGAACCAACGAGCGACTAGCTCTTGGTGTCGGGACAGGCACAGGTCACTCTATTTTCCCATCAGGAAGAAGAATTAACCACAGGCTCAGCCTGCCCCCCGGAACCAGAACAGGGCCTGAAGCCATCCTGCGCTTTTGCGGCCAGCTCCCAAAAAAGCGAGTTGTAAAATGGAGGTTCAGGGCACTGCAATTCACAAACCTGCAGAGTTATAAATGATAACTCTCGTCCACAAATATATTGAGGGAAGGCAAAGAAGAGGATTTGAAATCAAGGCAGAATTGCACGAAACAGATTTCAGGAGGTAGATACGAATCGCCTTTAAAGCACATGAAAAGCGGCAAAACGTTGACAATGATGCCCTTGGCCAAAAAGGGCGTATGCGTTTTTTCCTGAATATATTCAGGAAAAAACGCATACGCCCTTTTTGGCCAACCAAGCAACCTGGAAAGGCAAATCAGCGCTACAGAGAAGTCTCGCTTCCCATCGGTCAAAAGGGCCATGCTGAAAAAAGTGTCAAAACCAGAAATGCAGGACAGGCCATGGAGAAATGGGAGCCTTGCTACACTGATGGGCGGGATGTAAATTGCCAACAGCCACTCTGGAGAAGTGTACGGTGTGTCCTGAAACATCTGAAAAACACAGCTTAGAGAGCATAGGGCACTTCCACTCATGGGGGTATAAATTGGGAAAATGAAAAATCAGCAAGACACAAGCACCCCAAAGTTGAGGGCTGCTCTGTTGACAAGGACCTCCACTTCATTCCACCTTAAATATCCCAGGAAAGAGAAAAATGGATAAAGAAGTTGTGGTCCTTATGTACAATGGAATATCACTCAGCCATGAAATCAATGTCATAAGGTTAGGAGCAGCATGATGAGTGGATTTAGGTACGACGATTCTAAGTGAAATAAGTCACACAGAAAAGGACACTTCTCATAAGGTATCACTGATAGAGGGAATGTAAAAACCGTTACACTTGAACTGAATTACAAAACAGAACAGAGTCACACATGCAGAAAACACACTATGGCTGCTTAACGGGAAAGGTGAGGTGGGGTGATACATAAAACAAGGGTATCAAATTAGCTCAGATACCGTTCCATAAACCCAATATGTAATAGACAAGACCTACTCCTTGCTCAGAGAACTGGACTCAACACGCCCTATTCACCGCACAAGAATATATCTGACTAGTAATAATCTTATAACCTATGTATTGATATCTCTCTGTTAGTGTGTCAAGTGGGTGTAAAGCGGCATAAACACAGCCGTGAAAAGCAGCTAAACCCCATTATGAAAATAAATTACTTTGAAAAACCCATGAAACAACGACAGTGAAAGAGAGAGAAATTCTTACACAATGCGTTCAGGGGCTGTGATGCAACCTGGATTAACCATATCTAGACGCACAGCTGGATGAGACATAAGGGTGGACACTCTTGGGGCTGAGAGGTTTGGTGAGGTTGGGTGAGCAAACGCAGACCCTTTAAAGTAATACTGCGTGGTACCCATCGCATGGGTCCCAAATCTCCAGGTTCAAGGGCATCTTCCTACATCGAAAACATGCATGAGAAACCCAGAAGATGGTACACCGTATGATGGGGAAAGGTTTCTAAAACGCACCTCATTTCTCATCTCCTTGTGCCCGGGTTCGCCATTCCAGCCGTTTTACTAGCAATCTCCCTACTTGGAGCATCAGCACCTTTAACCTCCTGTTCCGTACAGGTTGCAATTTGTCCTGAGGATGAACGGGAAGACGGGGAACCAACGAGAGACTAGCTCTTGGTGTCGGGACAGGCACAGGTCACTCTATTTTCCCATCAGGAAGAAGAATTAACCACAGGCTCAGCCTGCCCCCCGGAACCAGAACAGGGCCTGAAGCCATCCTGCGCTTTTGCGGCCAGCTCCCAAAAAAGCGAGTTGTAAAATGGAGGTTCAGGGCACTGCAATTCACAAACCTGCAGAGTTATAAATGATAACTCTCGTCCACAAATATATTGAGGGAAGGCAAAGAAGAGGATTTGAATTCAAGGCAGAATTGCACGAAACAGATTTCAGGAGGTAGATAAGAATCGCCTTTAAAGCACATGAAAAGCGGCAAAACGTTGACAATGATGCCCTTGGCCAAAAAGGGCGTATGCGTTTTTTCCTGAATATATTCAGGAAAAAACGCATACGCCCTTTTTGGCCAACCAAGCAACCTGGAAAGGCAAATCAGCGCTACAAAGAAGTCTCACTTCCCATCGGTCAAAAGGGCCATGCTGAAAAATGAGTCAAAACCAGAAATGCAGGACAGGCCATGGAGAAATGAGAGCCTTGCTACACTGATGGGCGGGATGTAAATTGCCAACAGCCACTCTGGAGAAGTGTACGGTGTGTCCTGAAACATCTGAAAAACACAGCTTAGAGAGCATAGGGCACTTCCACTCATGGGGGTATAAATTGGGAAAATGAAAAATCAGCAAGACACAAGCACCCCAAAGTTGAGGGCTGCTCTGTTGACAAGGACCTCCACTTCATTCCACCTTAAATATCCAAGGAAAGAGAAAAATGGATAAAGAAGTTGTGGTCCTTATGTACAATGGAATATCACTCAGTCATGAAATCAATGTCATAAGGTTAGTAGCAGCATGATGAGTGGATTTAGGTACGACGATTCTAAGTGAAATAAGTCACACAGAAAAGGACACTTCTCATAAGGTATCACTGATAGAGGGAATGTAAAAACCATTACACTTGAACTGAATTACAAAACAGAACAGAGTCACACATGCAGAAAACAGACTATGGCTGCTTAACGGGAAAGGTGAGGTGGGGTGATACATAAAACAAGGGTATCAAATTAGCTCAGATACCGTTCCATAAACCCAATATGTAGTAGACAAGACCTACTCCTTGCTCAGAGAACTGGACTCAACACGCCCTATTCACCGCACAAGAATATATCTGACTAGTAATAATCTTAAAACCTATGTATTGATATCTCTCTGTTAGTGTGTCAAGTGGGTGTAAAGCGGCATAAACACAGCCGTGAAAAGCAGCTAAACCCCATTATGAAAATAAATTACTTTGAAAAACCCATGAAACAACGACAGTGAAAGAGATAGAAATTCTTACACAATGAGTTCAGGGGCTGTGATGCAACCTGGATTGACCATATCTAGACCCACAGCTGGATGAGACATAAGGGTGGACACTCTTGGGGCTGAGAGGTTTGGTGAGGTTGGGTGAGCAAACGCAGACCCTTTAAAGTAATACTGCGTGGTACCCATCGCATGGGTCCCAAATCTCCAGGTTCAAGCGCATCTTCCTACATCGAAAACATGCATGAGAAACCCAGAAGATGGTACACCGTGTGATGGGGAAAGGTTTCTAAAACGCACCTCATTTCTCATCTCCTTGTGCCCGGGTTCGCCTTTCCAGCCGCTTTACTAGCAATCTCCCTACTTGGAGCATCAGCACCTTTAACCTCCTGTTCCGTACAGGTTGCAATTTGTCCTGAGGATGAACGGGAAGACGGGGAACCAACGAGAGACTAGCTCTTGGTGTCGGGACAGGCACAGGTCACTCTATTTTCCCATCAGGAAGAAGAATTAACCACAGGCTCAGCCTGCCCCCCGGAACCAGAACAGGGCCTGAAGCCATCCTGCACTTTTGCGGCCAGCTCCCAAAAAAGCGAGTTGTAAAATGGAGGTTCAGGGCACTGCAATTCACAAACCTGCAGAGTTATAAATGATAACTCTAGTCCACAAATATATTGAGGGAAGGCAAAGAAGAGGATTTGAAATCAAGGCAGAATTGCACGAAACAGATTTCAGGAGGTAGATACGAATCGCCTTTAAAGCACATGAAAAGCGGCAAAACGTTGACAATGATGCCCTTGGCCAAAAAGGGCGTATGCGTTTTTTCCTGAATATATTCAGGAAAAAACGCATACGCCCTTTTTGGCCAACCAAGCAACCTGGAAAGGCAAATCAGCGCTACAGAGAAGTCTCGCTTCCCATCGGTCAAAAGGGCCATGCTGAAAAAAGTGTCAAAACCAGAAATGCAGGACAGGCCATGGAGAAATGGGAGCCTTGCTACACTGATGGGCGGGATGTAAATTGCCAACAGCCACTCTGGAGAAGTGTACGGTGTGTCCTGAAACATCTGAAAAACACAGCTTAGAGAGCATAGGGCACTTCCACTCATGGGGGTATAAATTGGGAAAATGAAAAATCAGCAAGACACAAGCACCCCAAAGTTGAGGGCTGCTCTGTTGACAAGGACCTCCACTTCATTCCACCTTCAATATCCCAGGAAAGAGAAAAATGGATAAAGAAGTTGTGGTCCTTATGTACAATGGAATATCACTCAGCCATGAAATCAATGTCATAAGGTTAGGAGCAGCATGATGAGTGGATTTAGGTACGACGATTCTAAGTGAAATAAGTCACACAGAAAAGGACACTTCTCATAAGGTATCACTGATAGAGGGAATGTAAAAACCGTTACACTTGAACTGAATTACAAAACAGAACAGAGTCACACATGCAGAAAACACACTATGGCTGCTTAACGGGAAAGGTGAGGTGGGGTGATACATAAAACAAGGGTATCAAATTAGCTCAGATACCGTTCCATAAACCCAATATGTAATAGACAAGACCTACTCCTTGCTCAGAGAACTGGACTCAACACGCCCTATTCACCGCACAAGAATATATCTGACTAGTAATAATCTTATAACCTATGTATTGATATCTCTCTGTTAGTGTGTCAAGTGGGTGTAAAGCGGCATAAACACAGCCGTGAAAAGCAGCTAAACCCCATTATGAAAATAAATTACTTTGAAAAACCCATGAAACAACGACAGTGAAAGAGAGAGAAATTCTTACACAATGCGTTCAGGGGCTGTGATGCAACCTGGATTAACCATATCTAGACGCACAGCTGGATGAGACATAAGGGTGGACACTCTTGGGGCTGAGAGGTTTGGTGAGGTTGGGTGAGCAAACGCAGACCCTTTAAAGTAATACTGCGTGGTACCCATCGCATGGGTCCCAAATCTCCAGGTTCAAGGGCATCTTCCTACATCGAAAACATGCATGAGAAACCCAGAAGATGGTACACCGTATGATGGGGAAAGGTTTCTAAAACGCACCTCATTTCTCATCTCCTTGTGCCCGGGTTCGCCATTCCAGCCGTTTTACTAGCAATCTCCCTACTTGGAGCATCAGCACCTTTAACCTCCTGTTCCGTACAGGTTGCAATTTGTCCTGAGGATGAACGGGAAGACGGGGAACCAACGAGAGACTAGCTCTTGGTGTCGGGACAGGCACAGGTCACTCTATTTTCCCATCAGGAAGAAGAATTAACCACAGGCTCAGCCTGCCCCCCGGAACCAGAACAGGGCCTGAAGCCATCCTGCGCTTTTGCGGCCAGCTCCCAAAAAAGCGAGTTGTAAAATGGAGGTTCAGGGCACTGCAATTCACAAACCTGCAGAGTTATAAATGATAACTCTCGTCCACAAATATATTGAGGGAAGGCAAAGAAGAGGATTTGAATTCAAGGCAGAATTGCACGAAACAGATTTCAGGAGGTAGATAAGAATCGCCTTTAAAGCACATGAAAAGCGGCAAAACGTTGACAATGATGCCCTTGGCCAAAAAGGGCGTATGCGTTTTTTCCTGAATATATTCAGGAAAAAACGCATACGCCCTTTTTGGCCAACCAAGCAACCTGGAAAGGCAAATCAGCGCTACAAAGAAGTCTCACTTCCCATCGGTCAAAAGGGCCATGCTGAAAAATGAGTCAAAACCAGAAATGCAGGACAGGCCATGGAGAAATGAGAGCCTTGCTACACTGATGGGCGGGATGTAAATTGCCAACAGCCACTCTGGAGAAGTGTACGGTGTGTCCTGAAACATCTGAAAAACACAGCTTAGAGAGCATAGGGCACTTCCACTCATGGGGGTATAAATTGGGAAAATGAAAAATCAGCAAGACACAAGCACCCCAAAGTTTAGGGCTGCTCTGTTGACAAGGACCTCCACTTCATTCCACCTTAAATATCCAAGGAAAGAGAAAAATGGATAAAGAAGTTGTGGTCCTTATGTACAATGGAATATCACTCAGTCATGAAATCAATGTCATAAGGTTAGTAGCAGCATGATGAGTGGATTTAGGTACGACGATTCTAAGTGAAATAAGTCACACAGAAAAGGACACTTCTCATAAGGTATCACTTTTAGAGGGAATGTAAAAACCGTTACGCTTGAACTGAATTACAAAACAGAACAGAGTCACACATGCAGAAAACAGACTATGGCTGCTTAACGGGAAAGGTGAGGTGGGGTGATACATAAAACAAGGGTATCAAATTAGCTCAGATACCGTTCCATAAACCCAATATGTAGTAGACAAGACCTACTCCTTGCTCAGAGAACTGGACTCAACACGCCCTATTCACCGCACAAGAATATATCTGACTAGTAATAATCTTAAAACCTATGTATTGATATCTCTCTGTTAGTGTGTCAAGTGGGTGTAAAGCGGCATAAACACAGCCGTGAAAAGCAGCTAAACCCCATTATGAAAATAAATTACTTTGAAAAACCCATGAAACAACGACAGTGAAAGAGATAGAAATTCTTACACAATGAGTTCAGGGGCTGTGATGCAACCTGGATTGACCATATCTAGACCCACAGCTGGATGAGACATAAGGGTGGACACTCTTGGGGCTGAGAGGTTTGGTGAGGTTGGGTGAGCAAACGCAGACCCTTTAAAGTAATACTGCGTGGTACCCATCGCATGGGTCCCAAATCTCCAGGTTCAAGCGCATCTTCCTACATCGAAAACATGCATGAGAAACCCAGAAGATGGTACACCGTGTGATGGGGAAAGGTTTCTAAAACGCACCTCATTTCTCATCTCCTTGTGCCCGGGTTCGCCTTTCCAGCCGCTTTACTAGCAATCTCCCTACTTGGAGCATCAGCACCTTTAACCTCCTGTTCCGTACAGGTTGCAATTTGTCCTGAGGATGAACGGGAAGACGGGGAACCAACGAGAGACTAGCTCTTGGTGTCGGGACAGGCACAGGTCACTCTATTTTCCCATCAGGAAGAAGAATTAACCACAGGCTCAGCCTGCCCCCCGGAACCAGAACAGGGCCTGAAGCCATCCTGCGCTTTTGCGGCCAGCTCCCAAAAAAGCGAGTTGTAAAATGGAGGTTCAGGGCACTGCAATTCACAAACCTGCAGAGTTATAAATGATAACTCTAGTCCACAAATATATTGAGGGAAGGCAAAGAAGAGGATTTGAAATCAAGGCAGAATTGCACGAAACAGATTTCAGGAGGTAGATACGAATCGCCTTTAAAGCACATGAAAAGCGGCAAAACGTTGACAATGATGCCCTTGGCCAAAAAGGGCGTATGCGTTTTTTCCTGAATATATTCAGGAAAAAACGCATACGCCCTTTTTGGCCAACCAAGCAACCTGGAAAGGCAAATCAGCGCTACAGAGAAGTCTCGCTTCCCATCGGTCAAAAGGGCCATGCTGAAAAAAGTGTCAAAACCAGAAATGCAGGACAGGCCATGGAGAAATGGGAGCCTTGCTACACTGATGGGCGGGATGTAAATTGCCAACAGCCACTCTGGAGAAGTGTACGGTGTGTCCTGAAACATCTGAAAAACACAGCTTAGAGAGCATAGGGCACTTCCACTCATGGGGGTATAAATTGGGAAAATGAAAAATCAGCAAGACACAAGCACCCCAAAGTTGAGGGCTGCTCTGTTGACAAGGACCTCCACTTCATTCCACCTTCAATATCCCAGGAAAGAGAAAAATGGATAAAGAAGTTGTGGTCCTTATGTACAATGGAATATCACTCAGCCATGAAATCAATGTCATAAGGTTAGGAGCAGCATGATGAGTGGATTTAGGTACGACGATTCTAAGTGAAATAAGTCACACAGAAAAGGACACTTCTCATAAGGTATCACTGATAGAGGGAATGTAAAAACCGTTACGCTTGAACTGAATTACAAAACAGAACAGAGTCACACATGCAGAAAACAGACTATGGCTGCTTAACGGGAAAGGTGAGGTGGGGTGATACATAAAACAAGGGTATCAAATTAGCTCAGATACCGTTCCATAAACCCAATATGTAGTAGACAAGACCTACTCCTTGCTCAGAGAACTGGACTCAACACGCCCTATTCACCGCACAAGAATATATCTGACTAGTAATAATCTTAAAACCTATGTATTGATATCTCTCTGTTAGTGTGTCAAGTGGGTGTAAAGCGGCATAAACACAGCCGTGAAAAGCAGCTAAACCCCATTATGAAAATAAATTACTTTGAAAAACCCATGAAACAACGACAGTGAAAGAGATAGAAATTCTTACACAATGAGTTCAGGGGCTGTGATGCAACCTGGATTGACCATATCTAGACCCACAGCTGGATGAGACATAAGGGTGGACACTCTTGGGGCTGAGAGGTTTGGTGAGGTTGGGTGAGCAAACGCAGACCCTTTAAAGTAATACTGCGTGGTACCCATCGCATGGGTCCCAAATCTCCAGGTTCAAGCGCATCTTCCTACATCGAAAACATGCATGAGAAACCCAGAAGATGGTACACCGTATGATGGGGAAAGGTTTCTAAAACGCACCTCATTTCTCATCTCCTTGTGCCCGGGTTCGCCATTCCAGCCGTTTTACTAGCAATCTCCCTACTTGGAGCATCAGCACCTTTAACCTCCTGTTCCGTACAGGTTGCAATTTGTCCTGAGGATGAACGGGAAGACGGGGAACCAACGAGAGACTAGCTCTTGGTGTCGGGACAGGCACAGGTCACTCTATTTTCCCATCAGGAAGAAGAATTAACCACAGGCTCAGCCTGCCCCCCGGAACCAGAACAGGGCCTGAAGCCATCCTGCGCTTTTGCGGCCAGCTCCCAAAAAAGCGAGTTGTAAAATGGAGGTTCAGGGCACTGCAATTCACAAACCTGCAGAGTTATAAATGATAACTCTCGTCCACAAATATATTGAGGGAAGGCAAAGAAGAGGATTTGAATTCAAGGCAGAATTGCACGAAACAGATTTCAGGAGGTAGATAAGAATCGCCTTTAAAGCACATGAAAAGCGGCAAAACGTTGACAATGATGCCCTTGGCCAAAAAGGGCGTATGCGTTTTTTCCTGAATATATTCAGGAAAAAACGCATACGCCCTTTTTGGCCAACCAAGCAACCTGGAAAGGCAAATCAGCGCTACAGAGAAGTCTCGCTTCCCATCGGTCAAAAGGGCCATGCTGAAAAAAGTGTCAAAACCAGAAATGCAGGACAGGCCATGGAGAAATGGGAGCCTTGCTACACTGATGGGCGGGATGTAAATTGCCAACAGCCACTCTGGAGAAGTGTACGGTGTGTCCTGAAACATCTGAAAAACACAGCTTAGAGAGCATAGGGCACTTCCACTCATGGGGGTATAAATTGGGAAAATGAAAAATCAGCAAGACACAAGCACCCCAAAGTTGAGGGCTGCTCTGTTGACAAGGACCTCCACTTCATTCCACCTTCAATATCCCAGGAAAGAGAAAAATGGATAAAGAAGTTGTGGTCCTTATGTACAATGGAATATCACTCAGCCATGAAATCAATGTCATAAGGTTAGGAGCAGCATGATGAGTGGATTTAGGTACGACGATTCTAAGTGAAATAAGTCACACAGAAAAGGACACTTCTCATAAGGTATCACTGATAGAGGGAATGTAAAAACCGTTACACTTGAACTGAATTACAAAACAGAACAGAGTCACACATGCAGAAAACACACTATGGCTGCTTAACGGGAAAGGTGAGGTGGGGTGATACATAAAACAAGGGTATCAAATTAGCTCAGATACCGTTCCATAAACCCAATATGTAATAGACAAGACCTACTCCTTGCTCAGAGAACTGGACTCAACACGCCCTATTCACCGCACAAGAATATATCTGACTAGTAATAATCTTATAACCTATGTATTGATATCTCTCTGTTAGTGTGTCAAGTGGGTGTAAAGCGGCATAAACACAGCCGTGAAAAGCAGCTAAACCCCATTATGAAAATAAATTACTTTGAAAAACCCATGAAACAACGACAGTGAAAGAGAGAGAAATTCTTACACAATGCTTTCAGGGGCTGTGATGCAACCTGGATTAACCATATCTAGACGCACAGCTGGATGAGACATAAGGGTGGACACTCTTGGGGCTGAGAGGTTTGGTGAGGTTGGGTGAGCAAACGCAGACCCTTTAAAGTAATACTGCGTGGTACCCATCGCATGGGTCCCAAATCTCCAGGTTCAAGGGCATCTTCCTACATCGAAAACATGCATGAGAAACCCAGAAGATGGTACACCGTATGATGGGGAAAGGTTTCTAAAACGCACCTCATTTCTCATCTCCTTGTGCCCGGGTTCGCCATTCCAGCCGTTTTACTAGCAATCTCCCTACTTGGAGCATCAGCACCTTTAACCTCCTGTTCCGTACAGGTTGCAATTTGTCCTGAGGATGAACGGGAAGACGGGGAACCAACGAGAGACTAGCTCTTGGTGTCGGGACAGGCACAGGTCACTCTATTTTCCCATCAGGAAGAAGAATTAACCACAGGCTCAGCCTGCCCCCCGGAACCAGAACAGGGCCTGAAGCCATCCTGCGCTTTTGCGGCCAGCTCCCAAAAAAGCGAGTTGTAAAATGGAGGTTCAGGGCACTGCAATTCACAAACCTGCAGAGTTATAAATGATAACTCTCGTCCACAAATATATTGAGGGAAGGCAAAGAAGAGGATTTGAATTCAAGGCAGAATTGCACGAAACAGATTTCAGGAGGTAGATAAGAATCGCCTTTAAAGCACATGAAAAGCGGCAAAACGTTGACAATGATGCCCTTGGCCAAAAAGGGCGTATGCGTTTTTTCCTGAATATATTCAGGAAAAAACGCATACGCCCTTTTTGGCCAACCAAGCAACCTGGAAAGGCAAATCAGCGCTACAAAGAAGTCTCACTTCCCATCGGTCAAAAGGGCCATGCTGAAAAATGAGTCAAAACCAGAAATGCAGGACAGGCCATGGAGAAATGAGAGCCTTGCTACACTGATGGGCGGGATGTAAATTGCCAACAGCCACTCTGGAGAAGTGTACGGTGTGTCCTGAAACATCTGAAAAACACAGCTTAGAGAGCATAGGGCACTTCCACTCATGGGGGTATAAATTGGGAAAATGAAAAATCAGCAAGACACAAGCACCCCAAAGTTTAGGGCTGCTCTGTTGACAAGGACCTCCACTTCATTCCACCTTAAATATCCAAGGAAAGAGAAAAATGGATAAAGAAGTTGTGGTCCTTATGTACAATGGAATATCACTCAGTCATGAAATCAATGTCATAAGGTTAGTAGCAGCATGATGAGTGGATTTAGGTACGACGATTCTAAGTGAAATAAGTCACACAGAAAAGGACACTTCTCATAAGGTATCACTTTTAGAGGGAATGTAAAAACCGTTACGCTTGAACTGAATTACAAAACAGAACAGAGTCACACATGCAGAAAACAGACTATGGCTGCTTAACGGGAAAGGTGAGGTGGGGTGATACATAAAACAAGGGTATCAAATTAGCTCAGATACTGTTCCATAAACCCAATATGTAGTAGACAAGACCTACTCCTTGCTCAGAGAACTGGACTCAACACGCCCTATTCACCGCACAAGAATATATCTGACTAGTAATAATCTTAAAACCTATGTATTGATATCTCTCTGTTAGTGTGTCAAGTGGGTGTAAAGCGGCATAAACACAGCCGTGAAAAGCAGCTAAACCCCATTATGAAAATAAATTACTTTGAAAAACCCATGAAACAACGACAGTGAAAGAGATAGAAATTCTTACACAATGAGTTCAGGGGCTGTGATGCAACCTGGATTGACCATATCTAGACCCACAGCTGGATGAGACATAAGGGTGGACACTCTTGGGGCTGAGAGGTTTGGTGAGGTTGGGTGAGCAAACGCAGACCCTTTAAAGTAATACTGCGTGGTACCCATCGCATGGGTCCCAAATCTCCAGGTTCAAGCGCATCTTCCTACATCGAAAACATGCATGAGAAACCCAGAAGATGGTACACCGTGTGATGGGGAAAGGTTTCTAAAACGCACCTCATTTCTCATCTCCTTGTGCCCGGGTTCGCCTTTCCAGCCGCTTTACTAGCAATCTCCCTACTTGGAGCATCAGCACCTTTAACCTCCTGTTCCGTACAGGTTGCAATTTGTCCTGAGGATGAACGGGAAGACGGGGAACCAACGAGCGACTAGCTCTTGGTGTCGGGACAGGCACAGGTCACTCTATTTTCCCATCAGGAAGAAGAATTAACCACAGGCTCAGCCTGCCCCCCGGAACCAGAACAGGGCCTGAAGCCATCCTGCGCTTTTGCGGCCAGCTCCCAAAAAAGCGAGTTGTAAAATGGAGGTTCAGGGCACTGCAATTCACAAACCTGCAGAGTTATAAATGATAACTCTAGTCCACAAATATATTGAGGGAAGGCAAAGAAGAGGATTTGAAATCAAGGCAGAATTGCACGAAACAGATTTCAGGAGGTAGATACGAATCGCCTTTAAAGCACATGAAAAGCGGCAAAACGTTGACAATGATGCCCTTGGCCAAAAAGGGCGTATGCGTTTTTTCCTGAATATATTCAGGAAAAAACGCATACGCCCTTTTTGGCCAACCAAGCAACCTGGAAAGGCAAATCAGCGCTACAGAGAAGTCTCGCTTCCCATCGGTCAAAAGGGCCATGCTGAAAAAAGTGTCAAAACCAGAAATGCAGGACAGGCCATGGAGAAATGGGAGCCTTGCTACACTGATGGGCGGGATGTAAATTGCCAACAGCCACTCTGGAGAAGTGTACGGTGTGTCCTGAAACATCTGAAAAACACAGCTTAGAGAGCATAGGGCACTTCCACTCATGGGGGTATAAATTGGGAAAATGAAAAATCAGCAAGACACAAGCACCCCAAAGTTGAGGGCTGCTCTGTTGACAAGGACCTCCACTTCATTCCACCTTAAATATCCCAGGAAAGAGAAAAATGGATAAAGAAGTTGTGGTCCTTATGTACAATGGAATATCACTCAGCCATGAAATCAATGTCATAAGGTTAGGAGCAGCATGATGAGTGGATTTAGGTACGACGATTCTAAGTGAAATAAGTCACACAGAAAAGGACACTTCTCATAAGGTATCACTGATAGAGGGAATGTAAAAACCGTTACACTTGAACTGAATTACAAAACAGAACAGAGTCACACATGCAGAAAACACACTATGGCTGCTTAACGGGAAAGGTGAGGTGGGGTGATACATAAAACAAGGGTATCAAATTAGCTCAGATACCGTTCCATAAACCCAATATGTAATAGACAAGACCTACTCCTTGCTCAGAGAACTGGACTCAACACGCCCTATTCACCGCACAAGAATATATCTGACTAGTAATAATCTTATAACCTATGTATTGATATCTCTCTGTTAGTGTGTCAAGTGGGTGTAAAGCGGCATAAACACAGCCGTGAAAAGCAGCTAAACCCCATTATGAAAATAAATTACTTTGAAAAACCCATGAAACAACGACAGTGAAAGAGAGAGAAATTCTTACACAATGCGTTCAGGGGCTGTGATGCAACCTGGATTAACCATATCTAGACGCACAGCTGGATGAGACATAAGGGTGGACACTCTTGGGGCTGAGAGGTTTGGTGAGGTTGGGTGAGCAAACGCAGACCCTTTAAAGTAATACTGCGTGGTACCCATCGCATGGGTCCCAAATCTCCAGGTTCAAGGGCATCTTCCTACATCGAAAACATGCATGAGAAACCCAGAAGATGGTACACCGTATGATGGGGAAAGGTTTCTAAAACGCACCTCATTTCTCATCTCCTTGTGCCCGGGTTCGCCATTCCAGCCGTTTTACTAGCAATCTCCCTACTTGGAGCATCAGCACCTTTAACCTCCTGTTCCGTACAGGTTGCAATTTGTCCTGAGGATGAACGGGAAGACGGGGAACCAACGAGAGACTAGCTCTTGGTGTCGGGACAGGCACAGGTCACTCTATTTTCCCATCAGGAAGAAGAATTAACCACAGGCTCAGCCTGCCCCCCGGAACCAGAACAGGGCCTGAAGCCATCCTGCGCTTTTGCGGCCAGCTCCCAAAAAAGCGAGTTGTAAAATGGAGGTTCAGGGCACTGCAATTCACAAACCTGCAGAGTTATAAATGATAACTCTCGTCCACAAATATATTGAGGGAAGGCAAAGAAGAGGATTTGAATTCAAGGCAGAATTGCACGAAACAGATTTCAGGAGGTAGATACGAATCGCCTTTAAAGCACATGAAAAGCGGCAAAACGTTGACAATGATGCCCTTGGCCAAAAAGGGCGTATGCGTTTTTTCCTGAATATATTCAGGAAAAAACGCATACGCCCTTTTTGGCCAACCAAGCAACCTGGAAAGGCAAATCAGCGCTACAAAGAAGTCTCACTTCCCATCGGTCAAAAGGGCCATGCTGAAAAATGAGTCAAAACCAGAAATGCAGGACAGGCCATGGAGAAATGAGAGCCTTGCTACACTGATGGGCGGGATGTAAATTGCCAACAGCCACTCTGGAGAAGTGTACGGTGTGTCCTGAAACATCTGAAAAACACAGCTTAGAGAGCATAGGGCACTTCCACTCATGGGGGTATAAATTGGGAAAATGAAAAATCAGCAAGACACAAGCACCCCAAAGTTTAGGGCTGCTCTGTTGACAAGGACCTCCACTTCATTCCACCTTAAATATCCAAGGAAAGAGAAAAATGGATAAAGAAGTTGTGGTCCTTATGTACAATGGAATATCACTCAGTCATGAAATCAATGTCATAAGGTTAGTAGCAGCATGATGAGTGGATTTAGGTACGACGATTCTAAGTGAAATAAGTCACACAGAAAAGGACACTTCTCATAAGGTATCACTTTTAGAGGGAATGTAAAAACCGTTACGCTTGAACTGAATTACAAAACAGAACAGAGTCACACATGCAGAAAACAGACTATGGCTGCTTAACGGGAAAGGTGAGGTGGGGTGATACATAAAACAAGGGTATCAAATTAGCTCAGATACCGTTCCATAAACCCAATATGTAGTAGACAAGACCTACTCCTTGCTCAGAGAACTGGACTCAACACGCCCTATTCACCGCACAAGAATATATCTGACTAGTAATAATCTTAAAACCTATGTATTGATATCTCTCTGTTAGTGTGTCAAGTGGGTGTAAAGCGGCATAAACACAGCCGTGAAAAGCAGCTAAACCCCATTATGAAAATAAATTACTTTGAAAAACCCATGAAACAACGACAGTGAAAGAGATAGAAATTCTTACACAATGAGTTCAGGGGCTGTGATGCAACCTGGATTGACCATATCTAGACCCACAGCTGGATGAGACATAAGGGTGGACACTCTTGGGGCTGAGAGGTTTGGTGAGGTTGGGTGAGCAAACGCAGACCCTTTAAAGTAATACTGCATGGTACCCATCGCATGGGTCCCAAATCTCCAGGTTCAAGCGCATCTTCCTACATCGAAAACATGCATGAGAAACCCAGAAGATGGTACACCGTGTGATGGGGAAAGGTTTCTAAAACGCACCTCATTTCTCATCTCCTTGTGCCCGGGTTCGCCTTTCCAGCCGCTTTACTAGCAATCTCCCTACTTGGAGCATCAGCACCTTTAACCTCCTGTTCCGTACAGGTTGCAATTTGTCCTGAGGATGAACGGGAAGACGGGGAACCAACGAGCGACTAGCTCTTGGTGTCGGGACAGGCACAGGTCACTCTATTTTCCCATCAGGAAGAAGAATTAACCACAGGCTCAGCCTGCCCCCCGGAACCAGAACAGGGCCTGAAGCCATCCTGCGCTTTTGCGGCCAGCTCCCAAAAAAGCGAGTTGTAAAATGGAGGTTCAGGGCACTGCAATTCACAAACCTGCAGAGTTATAAATGATAACTCTAGTCCACAAATATATTGAGGGAAGGCAAAGAAGAGGATTTGAAATCAAGGCAGAATTGCACGAAACAGATTTCAGGAGGTAGATACGAATCGCCTTTAAAGCACATGAAAAGCGGCAAAACGTTGACAATGATGCCCTTGGCCAAAAAGGGCGTATGCGTTTTTTCCTGAATATATTCAGGAAAAAACGCATACGCCCTTTTTGGCCAACCAAGCAACCTGGAAAGGCAAATCAGCGCTACAGAGAAGTCTCGCTTCCCATCGGTCAAAAGGGCCATGCTGAAAAAAGTGTCAAAACCAGAAATGCAGGACAGGCCATGGAGAAATGGGAGCCTTGCTACACTGATGGGCGGGATGTAAATTGCCAACAGCCACTCTGGAGAAGTGTACGGTGTGTCCTGAAACATCTGAAAAACACAGCTTAGAGAGCATAGGGCACTTCCACTCATGGGGGTATAAATTGGGAAAATGAAAAATCAGCAAGACACAAGCACCCCAAAGTTGAGGGCTGCTCTGTTGACAAGGACCTCCACTTCATTCCACCTTAAATATCCCAGGAAAGAGAAAAATGGATAAAGAAGTTGTGGTCCTTATGTACAATGGAATATCACTCAGCCATGAAATCAATGTCATAAGGTTAGGAGCAGCATGATGAGTGGATTTAGGTACGACGATTCTAAGTGAAATAAGTCACACAGAAAAGGACACTTCTCATAAGGTATCACTGATAGAGGGAATGTAAAAACCGTTACACTTGAACTGAATTACAAAACAGAACAGAGTCACACATGCAGAAAACACACTATGGCTGCTTAACGGGAAAGGTGAGGTGGGGTGATACATAAAACAAGGGTATCAAATTAGCTCAGATACCGTTCCATAAACCCAATATGTAATAGACAAGACCTACTCCTTGCTCAGAGAACTGGACTCAACACGCCCTATTCACCGCACAAGAATATATCTGACTAGTAATAATCTTATAACCTATGTATTGATATCTCTCTGTTAGTGTGTCAAGTGGGTGTAAAGCGGCATAAACACAGCCGTGAAAAGCAGCTAAACCCCATTATGAAAATAAATTACTTTGAAAAACCCATGAAACAACGACAGTGAAAGAGAGAGAAATTCTTACACAATGCGTTCAGGGGCTGTGATGCAACCTGGATTAACCATATCTAGACGCACAGCTGGATGAGACATAAGGGTGGACACTCTTGGGGCTGAGAGGTTTGGTGAGGTTGGGTGAGCAAACGCAGACCCTTTAAAGTAATACTGAGTGGTACCCATCGCATGGGTCCCAAATCTCCAGGTTCAAGGGCATCTTCCTACATCGAAAACATGCATGAGAAACCCAGAAGATGGTACACCGTATGATGGGGAAAGGTTTCTAAAACGCACCTCATTTCTCATCTCCTTGTGCCCGGGTTCGCCATTCCAGCCGTTTTACTAGCAATCTCCCTACTTGGAGCATCAGCACCTTTAACCTCCTGTTCCGTACAGGTTGCAATTTGTCCTGAGGATGAACGGGAAGACGGGGAACCAACGAGAGACTAGCTCTTGGTGTCGGGACAGGCACAGGTCACTCTATTTTCCCATCAGGAAGAAGAATTAACCACAGGCTCAGCCTGCCCCCCGGAACCAGAACAGGGCCTGAAGCCATCCTGCGCTTTTGCGGCCAGCTCCCAAAAAAGCGAGTTGTAAAATGGAGGTTCAGGGCACTGCAATTCACAAACCTGCAGAGTTATAAATGATAACTCTCGTCCACAAATATATTGAGGGAAGGCAAAGAAGAGGATTTGAATTCAAGGCAGAATTGCACGAAACAGATTTCAGGAGGTAGATACGAATCGCCTTTAAAGCACATGAAAAGCGGCAAAACGTTGACAATGATGCCCTTGGCCAAAAAGGGCGTATGCGTTTTTTCCTGAATATATTCAGGAAAAAACGCATACGCCCTTTTTGGCCAACCAAGCAACCTGGAAAGGCAAATCAGCGCTACAAAGAAGTCTCACTTCCCATCGGTCAAAAGGGCCATGCTGAAAAATGAGTCAAAACCAGAAATGCAGGACAGGCCATGGAGAAATGAGAGCCTTGCTACACTGATGGGCGGGATGTAAATTGCCAACAGCCACTCTGGAGAAGTGTACGGTGTGTCCTGAAACATCTGAAAAACACAGCTTAGAGAGCATAGGGCACTTCCACTCATGGGGGTATAAATTGGGAAAATGAAAAATCAACAAGACACAAGCACCCCAAAGTTGAGGGCTGCTCTGTTGACAAGGACCTCCACTTCATTCCACCTTAAATATCCAAGGAAAGAGAAAAATGGATAAAGAAGTTGTGGTCCTTATGTACAATGGAATATCACTCAGTCATGAAATCAATGTCATAAGGTTAGTAGCAGCATGATGAGTGGATTTAGGTACGACGATTCTAAGTGAAATAAGTCACACAGAAAAGGACACTTCTCATAAGGTATCACTTTTAGAGGGAATGTAAAAACCGTTACGCTTGAACTGAATTACAAAACAGAACAGAGTCACACATGCAGAAAACACACTATGGCTGCTTAACGGGAAAGGTGAGGTGGGGTGATACATAAAACAAGGGTATCAAATTAGCTCAGATACCGTTCCATAAACCCAATATGTAATAGACAAGACCTACTCCTTGCTCAGAGAACTGGACTCAACACGCCCTATTCACCGCACAAGAATATATCTGACTAGTAATAATCTTATAACCTATGTATTGATATCTCTCTGTTAGTGTGTCAAGTGGGTGTAAAGCGGCATAAACACAGCCGTGAAAAGCAGCTAAACCCCATTATGAAAATAAATTACTTTGAAAAACCCATGAAACAACGACAGTGAAAGAGAGAGAAATTCTTACACAATGCTTTCAGGGGCTGTGATGCAACCTGGATTAACCATATCTAGACGCACAGCTGGATGAGACATAAGGGTGGACACTCTTGGGGCTGAGAGGTTTGGTGAGGTTGGGTGAGCAAACGCAGACCCTTTAAAGTAATACTGCGTGGTACCCATCGCATGGGTCCCAAATCTCCAGGTTCAAGGGCATCTTCCTACATCGAAAACATGCATGAGAAACCCAGAAGATGGTACACCGTATGATGGGGAAAGGTTTCTAAAACGCACCTCATTTCTCATCTCCTTGTGCCCGGGTTCGCCATTCCAGCCGTTTTACTAGCAATCTCCCTACTTGGAGCATCAGCACCTTTAACCTCCTGTTCCGTACAGGTTGCAATTTGTCCTGAGGATGAACGGGAAGACGGGGAACCAACGAGAGACTAGCTCTTGGTGTCGGGACAGGCACAGGTCACTCTATTTTCCCATCAGGAAGAAGAATTAACCACAGGCTCAGCCTGCCCCCCGGAACCAGAACAGGGCCTGAAGCCATCCTGCGCTTTTGCGGCCAGCTCCCAAAAAAGCGAGTTGTAAAATGGAGGTTCAGGGCACTGCAATTCACAAACCTGCAGAGTTATAAATGATAACTCTCGTCCACAAATATATTGAGGGAAGGCAAAGAAGAGGATTTGAATTCAAGGCAGAATTGCACGAAACAGATTTCAGGAGGTAGATAAGAATCGCCTTTAAAGCACATGAAAAGCGGCAAAACGTTGACAATGATGCCCTTGGCCAAAAAGGGCGTATGCGTTTTTTCCTGAATATATTCAGGAAAAAACGCATACGCCCTTTTTGGCCAACCAAGCAACCTGGAAAGGCAAATCAGCGCTACAAAGAAGTCTCACTTCCCATCGGTCAAAAGGGCCATGCTGAAAAATGAGTCAAAACCAGAAATGCAGGACAGGCCATGGAGAAATGAGAGCCTTGCTACACTGATGGGCGGGATGTAAATTGCCAACAGCCACTCTGGAGAAGTGTACGGTGTGTCCTGAAACATCTGAAAAACACAGCTTAGAGAGCATAGGGCACTTCCACTCATGGGGGTATAAATTGGGAAAATGAAAAATCAGCAAGACACAAGCACCCCAAAGTTTAGGGCTGCTCTGTTGACAAGGACCTCCACTTCATTCCACCTTAAATATCCAAGGAAAGAGAAAAATGGATAAAGAAGTTGTGGTCCTTATGTACAATGGAATATCACTCAGTCATGAAATCAATGTCATAAGGTTAGTAGCAGCATGATGAGTGGATTTAGGTACGACGATTCTAAGTGAAATAAGTCACACAGAAAAGGACACTTCTCATAAGGTATCACTTTTAGAGGGAATGTAAAAACCGTTACGCTTGAACTGAATTACAAAACAGAACAGAGTCACACATGCAGAAAACAGACTATGGCTGCTTAACGGGAAAGGTGAGGTGGGGTGATACATAAAACAAGGGTATCAAATTAGCTCAGATACTGTTCCATAAACCCAATATGTAGTAGACAAGACCTACTCCTTGCTCAGAGAACTGGACTCAACACGCCCTATTCACCGCACAAGAATATATCTGACTAGTAATAATCTTAAAACCTATGTATTGATATCTCTCTGTTAGTGTGTCAAGTGGGTGTAAAGCGGCATAAACACAGCCGTGAAAAGCAGCTAAACCCCATTATGAAAATAAATTACTTTGAAAAACCCATGAAACAACGACAGTGAAAGAGATAGAAATTCTTACACAATGAGTTCAGGGGCTGTGATGCAACCTGGATTGACCATATCTAGACCCACAGCTGGATGAGACATAAGGGTGGACACTCTTGGGGCTGAGAGGTTTGGTGAGGTTGGGTGAGCAAACGCAGACCCTTTAAAGTAATACTGCGTGGTACCCATCGCATGGGTCCCAAATCTCCAGGTTCAAGCGCATCTTCCTACATCGAAAACATGCATGAGAAACCCAGAAGATGGTACACCGTGTGATGGGGAAAGGTTTCTAAAACGCACCTCATTTCTCATCTCCTTGTGCCCGGGTTCGCCTTTCCAGCCGCTTTACTAGCAATCTCCCTACTTGGAGCATCAGCACCTTTAACCTCCTGTTCCGTACAGGTTGCAATTTGTCCTGAGGATGAACGGGAAGACGGGGAACCAACGAGCGACTAGCTCTTGGTGTCGGGACAGGCACAGGTCACTCTATTTTCCCATCAGGAAGAAGAATTAACCACAGGCTCAGCCTGCCCCCCGGAACCAGAACAGGGCCTGAAGCCATCCTGCGCTTTTGCGGCCAGCTCCCAAAAAAGCGAGTTGTAAAATGGAGGTTCAGGGCACTGCAATTCACAAACCTGCAGAGTTATAAATGATAACTCTAGTCCACAAATATATTGAGGGAAGGCAAAGAAGAGGATTTGAAATCAAGGCAGAATTGCACGAAACAGATTTCAGGAGGTAGATACGAATCGCCTTTAAAGCACATGAAAAGCGGCAAAACGTTGACAATGATGCCCTTGGCCAAAAAGGGCGTATGCGTTTTTTCCTGAATATATTCAGGAAAAAACGCATACGCCCTTTTTGGCCAACCAAGCAACCTGGAAAGGCAAATCAGCGCTACAGAGAAGTCTCGCTTCCCATCGGTCAAAAGGGCCATGCTGAAAAAAGTGTCAAAACCAGAAATGCAGGACAGGCCATGGAGAAATGGGAGCCTTGCTACACTGATGGGCGGGATGTAAATTGCCAACAGCCACTCTGGAGAAGTGTACGGTGTGTCCTGAAACATCTGAAAAACACAGCTTAGAGAGCATAGGGCACTTCCACTCATGGGGGTATAAATTGGGAAAATGAAAAATCAGCAAGACACAAGCACCCCAAAGTTGAGGGCTGCTCTGTTGACAAGGACCTCCACTTCATTCCACCTTAAATATCCCAGGAAAGAGAAAAATGGATAAAGAAGTTGTGGTCCTTATGTACAATGGAATATCACTCAGCCATGAAATCAATGTCATAAGGTTAGGAGCAGCATGATGAGTGGATTTAGGTACGACGATTCTAAGTGAAATAAGTCACACAGAAAAGGACACTTCTCATAAGGTATCACTGATAGAGGGAATGTAAAAACCGTTACACTTGAACTGAATTACAAAACAGAACAGAGTCACACATGCAGAAAACACACTATGGCTGCTTAACGGGAAAGGTGAGGTGGGGTGATACATAAAACAAGGGTATCAAATTAGCTCAGATACCGTTCCATAAACCCAATATGTAATAGACAAGACCTACTCCTTGCTCAGAGAACTGGACTCAACACGCCCTATTCACCGCACAAGAATATATCTGACTAGTAATAATCTTATAACCTATGTATTGATATCTCTCTGTTAGTGTGTCAAGTGGGTGTAAAGCGGCATAAACACAGCCGTGAAAAGCAGCTAAACCCCATTATGAAAATAAATTACTTTGAAAAACCCATGAAACAACGACAGTGAAAGAGAGAGAAATTCTTACACAATGCGTTCAGGGGCTGTGATGCAACCTGGATTAACCATATCTAGACGCACAGCTGGATGAGACATAAGGGTGGACACTCTTGGGGCTGAGAGGTTTGGTGAGGTTGGGTGAGCAAACGCAGACCCTTTAAAGTAATACTGCGTGGTACCCATCGCATGGGTCCCAAATCTCCAGGTTCAAGCGCATCTTCCTACATCGAAAACATGCATGAGAAACCCAGAAGATGGTACACCGTGTGATGGGGAAAGGTTTCTAAAACGCACCTCATTTCTCATCTCCTTGTGCCCGGGTTCGCCTTTCCAGCCGCTTTACTAGCAATCTCCCTACTTGGAGCATCAGCACCTTTAACCTCCTGTTCCGTACAGGTTGCAATTTGTCCTGAGGATGAACGGGAAGACGGGGAACCAACGAGAGACTAGCTCTTGGTGTCGGGACAGGCACAGGTCACTCTATTTTCCCATCAGGAAGAAGAATTAACCACAGGCTCAGCCTGCCCCCCGGAACCAGAACAGGGCCTGAAGCCATCCTGCGCTTTTGCGGCCAGCTCCCAAAAAAGCGAGTTGTAAAATGGAGGTTCAGGGCACTGCAATTCACAAACCTGCAGAGTTATAAATGATAACTCTCGTCCACAAATATATTGAGGGAAGGCAAAGAAGAGGATTTGAATTCAAGGCAGAATTGCACGAAACAGATTTCAGGAGGTAGATACGAATCGCCTTTAAAGCACATGAAAAGCGGCAAAACGTTGACAATGATGCCCTTGGCCAAAAAGGGCGTATGCGTTTTTTCCTGAATATATTCAGGAAAAAACGCATACGCCCTTTTTGGCCAACCAAGCAACCTGGAAAGGCAAATCAGCGCTACAAAGAAGTCTCACTTCCCATCGGTCAAAAGGGCCATGCTGAAAAATGAGTCAAAACCAGAAATGCAGGACAGGCCATGGAGAAATGAGAGCCTTGCTACACTGATGGGCGGGATGTAAATTGCCAACAGCCACTCTGGAGAAGTGTACGGTGTGTCCTGAAACATCTGAAAAACACAGCTTAGAGAGCATAGGGCACTTCCACTCATGGGGGTATAAATTGGGAAAATGAAAAATCAGCAAGACACAAGCACCCCAAAGTTTAGGGCTGCTCTGTTGACAAGGACCTCCACTTCATTCCACCTTAAATATCCAAGGAAAGAGAAAAATGGATAAAGAAGTTGTGGTCCTTATGTACAATGGAATATCACTCAGTCATGAAATCAATGTCATAAGGTTAGTAGCAGCATGATGAGTGGATTTAGGTACGACGATTCTAAGTGAAATAAGTCACACAGAAAAGGACACTTCTCATAAGGTATCACTTTTAGAGGGAATGTAAAAACCGTTACGCTTGAACTGAATTACAAAACAGAACAGAGTCACACATGCAGAAAACAGACTATGGCTGCTTAACGGGAAAGGTGAGGTGGGGTGATACATAAAACAAGGGTATCAAATTAGCTCAGATACCGTTCCATAAACCCAATATGTAGTAGACAAGACCTACTCCTTGCTCAGAGAACTGGACTCAACACGCCCTATTCACCGCACAAGAATATATCTGACTAGTAATAATCTTAAAACCTATGTATTGATATCTCTCTGTTAGTGTGTCAAGTGGGTGTAAAGCGGCATAAACACAGCCGTGAAAAGCAGCTAAACCCCATTATGAAAATAAATTACTTTGAAAAACCCATGAAACAACGACAGTGAAAGAGATAGAAATTCTTACACAATGAGTTCAGGGGCTGTGATGCAACCTGGATTGACCATATCTAGACCCACAGCTGGATGAGACATAAGGGTGGACACTCTTGGGGCTGAGAGGTTTGGTGAGGTTGGGTGAGCAAACGCAGACCCTTTAAAGTAATACTGCATGGTACCCATCGCATGGGTCCCAAATCTCCAGGTTCAAGCGCATCTTCCTACATCGAAAACATGCATGAGAAACCCAGAAGATGGTACACCGTGTGATGGGGAAAGGTTTCTAAAACGCACCTCATTTCTCATCTCCTTGTGCCCGGGTTCGCCTTTCCAGCCGCTTTACTAGCAATCTCCCTACTTGGAGCATCAGCACCTTTAACCTCCTGTTCCGTACAGGTTGCAATTTGTCCTGAGGATGAACGGGAAGACGGGGAACCAACGAGAGACTAGCTCTTGGTGTCGGGACAGGCACAGGTCACTCTATTTTCCCATCAGGAAGAAGAATTAACCACAGGCTCAGCCTGCCCCCCGGAACCAGAACAGGGCCTGAAGCCATCCTGCGCTTTTGCGGCCAGCTCCCAAAAAAGCGAGTTGTAAAATGGAGGTTCAGGGCACTGCAATTCACAAACCTGCAGAGTTATAAATGATAACTCTAGTCCACAAATATATTGAGGGAAGGCAAAGAAGAGGATTTGAAATCAAGGCAGAATTGCACGAAACAGATTTCAGGAGGTAGATACGAATCGCCTTTAAAGCACATGAAAAGCGGCAAAACGTTGACAATGATGCCCTTGGCCAAAAAGGGCGTATGCGTTTTTTCCTGAATATATTCAGGAAAAAACGCATACGCCCTTTTTGGCCAACCAAGCAACCTGGAAAGGCAAATCAGCGCTACAGAGAAGTCTCGCTTCCCATCGGTCAAAAGGGCCATGCTGAAAAAAGTGTCAAAACCAGAAATGCAGGACAGGCCATGGAGAAATGGGAGCCTTGCTACACTGATGGGCGGGATGTAAATTGCCAACAGCCACTCTGGAGAAGTGTACGGTGTGTCCTGAAACATCTGAAAAACACAGCTTAGAGAGCATAGGGCACTTCCACTCATGGGGGTATAAATTGGGAAAATGAAAAATCAGCAAGACACAAGCACCCCAAAGTTGAGGGCTGCTCTGTTGACAAGGACCTCCACTTCATTCCACCTTAAATATCCCAGGAAAGAGAAAAATGGATAAAGAAGTTGTGGTCCTTATGTACAATGGAATATCACTCAGCCATGAAATCAATGTCATAAGGTTAGGAGCAGCATGATGAGTGGATTTAGGTACGACGATTCTAAGTGAAATAAGTCACACAGAAAAGGACACTTCTCATAAGGTATCACTGATAGAGGGAATGTAAAAACCGTTACACTTGAACTGAATTACAAAACAGAACAGAGTCACACATGCAGAAAACACACTATGGCTGCTTAACGGGAAAGGTGAGGTGGGGTGATACATAAAACAAGGGTATCAAATTAGCTCAGATACCGTTCCATAAACCCAATATGTAATAGACAAGACCTACTCCTTGCTCAGAGAACTGGACTCAACACGCCCTATTCACCGCACAAGAATATATCTGACTAGTAATAATCTTATAACCTATGTATTGATATCTCTCTGTTAGTGTGTCAAGTGGGTGTAAAGCGGCATAAACACAGCCGTGAAAAGCAGCTAAACCCCATTATGAAAATAAATTACTTTGAAAAACCCATGAAACAACGACAGTGAAAGAGAGAGAAATTCTTACACAATGCGTTCAGGGGCTGTGATGCAACCTGGATTAACCATATCTAGACGCACAGCTGGATGAGACATAAGGGTGGACACTCTTGGGGCTGAGAGGTTTGGTGAGGTTGGGTGAGCAAACGCAGACCCTTTAAAGTAATACTGCGTGGTACCCATCGCATGGGTCCCAAATCTCCAGGTTCAAGGGCATCTTCCTACATCGAAAACATGCATGAGAAACCCAGAAGATGGTACACCGTATGATGGGGAAAGGTTTCTAAAACGCACCTCATTTCTCATCTCCTTGTGCCCGGGTTCGCCATTCCAGCCGTTTTACTAGCAATCTCCCTACTTGGAGCATCAGCACCTTTAACCTCCTGTTCCGTACAGGTTGCAATTTGTCCTGAGGATGAACGGGAAGACGGGGAACCAACGAGAGACTAGCTCTTGGTGTCGGGACAGGCACAGGTCACTCTATTTTCCCATCAGGAAGAAGAATTAACCACAGGCTCAGCCTGCCCCCCGGAACCAGAACAGGGCCTGAAGCCATCCTGCGCTTTTGCGGCCAGCTCCCAAAAAAGCGAGTTGTAAAATGGAGGTTCAGGGCACTGCAATTCACAAACCTGCAGAGTTATAAATGATAACTCTCGTCCACAAATATATTGAGGGAAGGCAAAGAAGAGGATTTGAATTCAAGGCAGAATTGCACGAAACAGATTTCAGGAGGTAGATACGAATCGCCTTTAAAGCACATGAAAAGCGGCAAAACGTTGACAATGATGCCCTTGGCCAAAAAGGGCGTATGCGTTTTTTCCTGAATATATTCAGGAAAAAACGCATACGCCCTTTTTGGCCAACCAAGCAACCTGGAAAGGCAAATCAGCGCTACAAAGAAGTCTCACTTCCCATCGGTCAAAAGGGCCATGCTGAAAAATGAGTCAAAACCAGAAATGCAGGACAGGCCATGGAGAAATGAGAGCCTTGCTACACTGATGGGCGGGATGTAAATTGCCAACAGCCACTCTGGAGAAGTGTACGGTGTGTCCTGAAACATCTGAAAAACACAGCTTAGAGAGCATAGGGCACTTCCACTCATGGGGGTATAAATTGGGAAAATGAAAAATCAGCAAGACACAAGCACCCCAAAGTTGAGGGCTGCTCTGTTGACAAGGACCTCCACTTCATTCCACCTTCAATATCCCAGGAAAGAGAAAAATGGATAAAGAAGTTGTGGTCCTTATGTACAATGGAATATCACTCAGCCATGAAATCAATGTCATAAGGTTAGTAGCAGCATGATGAGTGGATTTAGGTACGACGATTCTAAGTGAAATAAGTCACACAGAAAAGGACACTTCTCATAAGGTATCACTGATAGAGGGAATGTAAAAACCGTTACACTTGAACTGAATTACAAAACAGAACAGAGTCACACATGCAGAAAACACACTATGGCTGCTTAACGGGAAAGGTGAGGTGGGGTGATACATAAAACAAGGGTATCTAATTAGCTCAGATACCGTTCCATAAACCCAATATGTAATAGACAAGACCTACTCCTTGCTCAGAGAACTGGACTCAACACGCCCTATTCACCGCACAAGAATATATCTGACTAGTAATAATCTTAAAACCTATGTATTGATATCTCTCTGTTAGTGTGTCAAGTGGGTGTAAAGTGGCATAAACACAGCAGTGAAAAGCAGCTAAACCCCATTATGAAAATAAATTACTTTGAAAAACCCATGAAACAACGACAGTGAAAGAGAGAGAAATTCTTACACAATGCGTTCAGGGGCTGTGATGCAACCTGGATTGACCATATCTAGACCCACAGCTGGATGAGACATAAGGGTGGACACTCTTGGGGCTGAGAGGTTTGGTGAGGTTGGGTGAGCAAACGCGGACCCTTTAAAGTAATACTGCGTGGTACCCATCGCATGGGTCCCAAATATCCAGGTTCAAGGGCATCTTCCTACATCGAAAACATGCATGAGAAACCCAGAAGATGGTACACCGTATGATGGGGAAAGGTTTCTAAAACGCACCTCATTTCTCATCTCCTTGTGCCCGGGTTCGCCATTCCAGCCGTTTTACTAGCAATCTCCCTACTTGGAGCATCAGCACCTTTAACCTCCTGTTCCGTACAGGTTGCAATTTGTCCTGAGGATGAACGGGAAGACGGGGAACCAACGAGAGACTAGCTCTTGGTGTCGGGACAGGCACAGGTCACTCTATTTTCCCATCAGGAAGAAGAATTAACCACAGGCTCAGCCTGCCCCCCGGAACCAGAACAGGGCCTGAAGCCATCCTGCGCTTTTGCGGCCAGCTCCCAAAAAAGCGAGTTGTAAAATGGAGGTTCAGGGCACTGCAATTCACAAACCTGCAGAGTTATAAATGATAACTCTCGTCCACAAATATATTGAGGGAAGGCAAAGAAGAGGATTTGAATTCAAGGCAGAATTGCACGAAACAGATTTCAGGAGGTAGATACGAATCGCCTTTAAAGCACATGAAAAGCGGCAAAACGTTGACAATGATGCCCTTGGCCAAAAAGGGCGTATGCGTTTTTTCCTGAATATATTCAGGAAAAAACGCATACGCCCTTTTTGGCCAACCAAGCAACCTGGAAAGGCAAATCAGCGCTACAAAGAAGTCTCACTTCCCATCGGTCAAAAGGGCCATGCTGAAAAATGAGTCAAAACCAGAAATGCAGGACAGGCCATGGAGAAATGAGAGCCTTGCTACACTGATGGGCGGGATGTAAATTGCCAACAGCCACTCTGGAGAAGTGTACAGTGTGTCCTGAAACATCTGAAAAACACAGCTTAGAGAGCATAGGGCACTTCCACTCATGGGGGTATAAATTGGGAAAATGAAAAATCAGCAAGACACAAGCACCCCAAAGTTGAGGGCTGCTCTGTTGACAAGGACCTCCACTTCATTCCACCTTAAATATCCAAGGAAAGAGAAAAATGGATAAAGAAGTTGTGGTCCTTATGTACAATGGAATATCACTCAGTCATGAAATCAATGTCATAAGGTTAGTAGCAGCATGATGAGTGGATTTAGGTACGACGATTCTAAGTGAAATAAGTCACACAGAAAAGGACACTTCTCATAAGGTATCACTTTTAGAGGGAATGTAAAAACCGTTACGCTTGAACTGAATTACAAAACAGAACAGAGTCACACATGCAGAAAACAGACTATGGCTGCTTAACGGGAAAGGTGAGGTGGGGTGATACATAAAACAAGGGTATCAAATTAGCTCAGATACCGTTCCATAAACCCAATATGTAGTAGACAAGACCTACTCCTTGCTCAGAGAACTGGACTCAACACGCCCTATTCACCACACAAGAATATATCTGACTAGTAATAATCTTAAAACCTATGTATTGATATCTCTCTGTTAGTGTGTCAAGTGGGTGTAAAGCGGCATAAACACAGGCGTGAAAAGCAGCTAAACCCCATTATGAAAATAAATTACTTTGAAAAACCCATGAAACAACGACAGTGAAAGAGATAGAAATTCTTACACAATGAGTTCAGGGGCTGTGATGCAACCTGGATTGACCATATCTAGACCCACAGCTGGATGAGACATAAGGGTGGACACTCTTGGGGCTGAGAGGTTTGGTGAGGTTGGGTGAGCAAACGCAGACCCTTTAAAGTAATACTGCGTGGTACCCATCACATGGGTCCCAAATCTCCAGGTTCAAGGGCATCTTCCTACATCGAAAACATGCATGAGAAACCCAGAAGATGGTACACCGTATGATGGGGAAAGGTTTCTAAAACGCACCTCATTTCTCATCTCCTTGTGCCCGGGTTCGCCATTCCAGCCGTTTTACTAGCAATCTCCCTACTTGGAGCATCAGCACCTTTAACCTCCTGTTCCGTACAGGTTGCAATTTGTCCTGAGGATGAACGGGAAGACGGGGAACCAACGAGAGACTAGCTCTTGGTGTCGGGACAGGCACAGGTCACTCTATTTTCTCATCAGGAAGAAGAATTAACCACAGGCTCAGCCTGCCCCCCGGAACCAGAACAGGGCCTGAAGCCATCCTGCGCTTTTGCGGCCAGCTCCCAAAAAAGCGAGTTGTAAAATGGAGGTTCAGGGCACTGCAATTCACAAACCTGCAGAGTTATAAATGATAACTCTCGTCCACAAATATATTGAGGGAAGGCAAAGAAGAGGATTTGAATTCAAGGCAGAATTGCACGAAACAGATTTCAGGAGGTAGATACGAATCGCCTTTAAAGCACATGAAAAGCGGCAAAACGTTGACAATGATGCCCTTGGCCAAAAAGGGCGTATGCGTTTTTTCCTGAATATATTCAGGAAAAAACGCATACGCCCTTTTTGGCCAACCAAGCAACCTGGAAAGGCAAATCAGCGCTACAAAGAAGTCTCACTTCCCATCGGTCAAAAGGGCCATGCTGAAAAATGAGTCAAAACCAGAAATGCAGGACAGGCCATGGAGAAATGAGAGCCTTGCTACACTGATGGGCGGGATGTAAATTGCCAACAGCCACTCTGGAGAAGTGTACGGTGTGTCCTGAAACATCTGAAAAACACAGCTTAGAGAGCATAGGGCACTTCCACTCATGGGGGTATAAATTGGGAAAATGAAAAATCAGCAAGACACAAGCACCCCAAACTTTAGGGCTGCTCTGTTGACAAGGACCTCCACTTCATTCCACCTTAAATATCCAAGGAAAGAGAAAAATGGATAAAGAAGTTGTGGTCCTTATGTACAATGGAATATCACTCAGTCATGAAATCAATGTCATAAGGTTAGTAGCAGCATGATGAGTGGATTTAGGTACGACGATTCTAAGTGAAATAAGTCACACAGAAAAGGACACTTCTCATAAGGTATCACTTTTAGAGGGAATGTAAAAACCGTTACGCTTGAACTGAATTACAAAACAGAACAGAGTCACACATGCAGAAAACAGACTATGGCTGCTTAACGGGAAAGGTGAGGTGGGGTGATACATAAAACAAGGGTATCAAATTAGCTCAGATACCGTTCCATAAACCCAATATGTAGTAGACAAGACCTACTCCTTGCTCAGAGAACTGGACTCAACACGCCCTATTCACCGCACAAGAATATATCTGACTAGTAATAATCTTAAAACCTATGTATTGATATCTCTCTGTTAGTGTGTCAAGTGGGTGTAAAGCGGCATAAACACAGCCGTGAAAAGCAGCTAAACCCCATTATGAAAATAAATTACTTTGAAAAACCCATGAAACAACGACAGTGAAAGAGATAGAAATTCTTACACAATGAGTTCAGGGGCTGTGATGCAACCTGGATTGACCATATCTAGACCCACAGCTGGATGAGACATAAGGGTGGACACTCTTGGGGCTGAGAGGTTTGGTGAGGTTGGGTGAGCAAACGCAGACCCTTTAAAGTAATACTGCGTGGTACCCATCGCATGGGTCCCAAATCTCCAGGTTCAAGCGCATCTTCCTACATCGAAAACATGCATGAGAAACCCAGAAGATGGTACACCGTGTGATGGGGAAAGGTTTCTAAAACGCACCTCATTTCTCATCTCCTTGTGCGCGGGTTCGCCTTTCCAGCCGCTTTACTAGCAATCTCCCTACTTGGAGCATCAGCACCTTTAACCTCCTGTTCCGTACAGGTTGCAATTTGTCCTGAGGATGAACGGGAAGACGGGGAACCAACGAGAGACTAGCTCTTGGTGTCGGGACAGGCACAGGTCACTCTATTTTCCCATCAGGAAGAAGAATTAACCACAGGCTCAGCCTGCCCCCCGGAACCAGAACAGGGCCTGAAGCCATCCTGCGCTTTTGCGGCCAGCTCCCAAAAAAGCGAGTTGTAAAATGGAGGTTCAGGGCACTGCAATTCACAAACCTGCAGAGTTATAAATGATAACTCTAGTCCACAAATATATTGAGGGAAGGCAAAGAAGAGGATTTGAAATCAAGGCAGAATTGCACGAAACAGATTTCAGGACGTAGATACGAATCGCCTTTAAAGCACATGAAAAGCGGCAAAACGTTGACAATGATGCCCTTGGCCAAACAGGGCGTATGCGTTTTTTCCTGAATATATTCAGGAAAAAACGCATACGCCCTTTTTGGCCAACCAAGCAACCTGGAAAGGCAAATCAGCGCTACAGAGAAGTCTCGCTTCCCATCGGTCAAAAGGGCCATGCTGAAAAAAGTGTCAAAACCAGAAATGCAGGACAGGCCATGGAGAAATGGGAGCCTTGCTACACTGATGGGCGGGATGTAAATTGCCAACAGCCACTCTGGAGAAGTGTACGGTGTGTCCTGAAACATCTGAAAAACACAGCTTAGAGAGCATAGGGCACTTCCACTCATGGGGGTATAAATTGGGAAAATGAAAAATCAGCAAGACACAAGCACCCCAAAGTTGAGGGCTGCTCTGTTGACAAGGACCTCCACTTCATTCCACCTTAAATATCCCAGGAAAGAGAAAAATGGATAAAGAAGTTGTGGTCCTTATGTACAATGGAATATCACTCAGCCATGAAATCAATGTCATAAGGTTAGGAGCAGCATGATGAGTGGATTTAGGTACGACGATTCTAAGTGAAATAAGTCACACAGAAAAGGACACTTCTCATAAGGTATCACTGATAGAGGGAATGTAAAAACCGTTACACTTGAACTGAATTACAAAACAGAACAGAGTCACACATGCAGAAAACAGACTATGGCTGCTTAACGGGAAAGGTGAGGTGGGGTGATACATAAAACAAGGGTATCAAATTAGCTCAGATACCGTTCCATAAACCCAATATGTAATAGACAAGACCTACTCCTTGCTCAGAGAACTGGACTCAACACGCCCTATTCACCGCACAAGAATATATCTGACTAGTAATAATCTTATAACCTATGTATTGATATCTCTCTGTTAGTGTGTCAAGTGGGTGTAAAGCGGCATAAACACAGCCGTGAAAAGCAGCTAAACCCCATTATGAAAATAAATTACTTTGAAAAACCCATGAAACAACGACAGTGAAAGAGAGAGAAATTCTTACACAATGCGTTCAGGGGCTGTGATGCAACCTGGATTAACCATATCTAGACGCACAGCTGGATGAGACATAAGGGTGGACACTCTTGGGGCTGAGAGGTTTGGTGAGGTTGGGTGAGCAAACGCAGACCCTTTAAAGTAATACTGCGTGGTACCCATCGCATGGGTCCCAAATCTCCAGGTTCAAGGGCATCTTCCTACATCGAAAACATGCATGAGAAACCCAGAAGATGGTACACCGTATGATGGGGAAAGGTTTCTAAAACGCACCTCATTTCTCATCTCCTTGTGCCCGGGTTCGCCATTCCAGCCGTTTTACTAGCAATCTCCCTACTTGGAGCATCAGCACCTTTAACCTCCTGTTCCGTACAGGTTGCAATTTGTCCTGAGGATGAACGGGAAGACGGGGAACCAACGAGAGACTAGCTCTTGGTGTCGGGACAGGCACAGGTCACTCTATTTTCCCATCAGGAAGAAGAATTAACCACAGGCTCAGCCTGCCCCCCGGAACCAGAACAGGGCCTGAAGCCATCCTGCGCTTTTGCGGCCAGCTCCCAAAAAAGCGAGTTGTAAAATGGAGGTTCAGGGCACTGCAATTCACAAACCTGCAGAGTTATAAATGATAACTCTCGTCCACAAATATATTGAGGGAAGGCAAAGAAGAGGATTTGAATTCAAGGCAGAATTGCACGAAACAGATTTCAGGAGGTAGATACGAATCGCCTTTAAAGCACATGAAAAGCGGCAAAACGTTGACAATGATGCCCTTGGCCAAAAAGGGCGTATGCGTTTTTTCCTGAATATATTCAGGAAAAAACGCATACGCCCTTTTTGGCCAACCAAGCAACCTGGAAAGGCAAATCAGCGCTACAAAGAAGTCTCACTTCCCATCGGTCAAAAGGGCCATGCTGAAAAATGAGTCAAAACCAGAAATGCAGGACAGGCCATGGAGAAATGAGAGCCTTGCTACACTGATGGGCGGGATGTAAATTGCCAACAGCCACTCTGGAGAAGTGTACGGTGTGTCCTGAAACATCTGAAAAACACAGCTTAGAGAGCATAGGGCACTTCCACTCATGGGGGTATAAATTGGGAAAATGAAAAATCAGCAAGACACAAGCACCCCAAAGTTGAGGGCTGCTCTGTTGACAAGGACCTCCACTTCATTCCACCTTAAATATCCAAGGAAAGAGAAAAATGGATAAAGAAGTTGTGGTCCTTATGTACAATGGAATATCACTCAGTCATGAAATCAATGTCATAAGGTTAGTAGCAGCATGATGAGTGGATTTAGGTACGACGATTCTAAGTGAAATAAGTCACACAGAAAAGGACACTTCTCATAAGGTATCACTTTTAGAGGGAATGTAAAAACCGTTACGCTTGAACTGAATTACAAAACAGAACAGAGTCACACATGCAGAAAACAGACTATGGCTGCTTAACGGGAAAGGTGAGGTGGGGTGATACATAAAACAAGGGTATCAAATTAGCTCAGATACCGTTCCATAAACCCAATATGTAGTAGACAAGACCTACTCCTTGCTCAGAGAACTGGACTCAACACGCCCTATTCACCGCACAAGAATATATCTGACTAGTAATAATCTTAAAACCTATGTATTGATATCTCTCTGTTAGTGTGTCAAGTGGGTGTAAAGCGGCATAAACACAGCCGTGAAAAGCAGCTAAACCCCATTATGAAAATAAATTACTTTGAAAAACCCATGAAACAACGACAGTGAAAGAGATAGAAATTCTTACACAATGAGTTCAGGGGCTGTGATGCAACCTGGATTGACCATATCTAGACCCACAGCTGGATGAGACATAAGGGTGGACACTCTTGGGGCTGAGAGGTTTGGTGAGGTTGGGTGAGCAAACGCAGACCCTTTAAAGTAATACTGCGTGGTACCCATCGCATGGGTCCCAAATCTCCAGGTTCAAGCGCATCTTCCTACATCGAAAACATGCATGAGAAACCCAGAAGATGGTACACCGTGTGATGGGGAAAGGTTTCTAAAACGCACCTCATTTCTCATCTCCTTGTGCCCGGGTTCGCCTTTCCAGCCGCTTTACTAGCAATCTCCCTACTTGGAGCATCAGCACCTTTAACCTCCTGTTCCGTACAGGTTGCAATTTGTCCTGAGGATGAACGGGAAGACGGGGAACCAACGAGAGACTAGCTCTTGGTGTCGGGACAGGCACAGGTCACTCTATTTTCCCATCAGGAAGAAGAATTAACCACAGGCTCAGCCTGCCCCCCGGAACCAGAACAGGGCCTGAAGCCATCCTGCGCTTTTGCGGCCAGCTCCCAAGAAAGCGAGTTGTAAAATGGAGGTTCAGTGCACTGCAATTCACAAACCTTCAGAGTTATAAATGATAACTGTCGTCCACAAATATATTGAGGGAAGGCAAAGAAGAGGATTTGAAATCAAGGCAGAATTGCACGAAACAGATTTCAGAAGGTAGATACGAATCGCCTTTAAAGCACATGAAAAGCGGCAAAACGTTGACAATGATGCCCTTGGCCAAAAAGGGCGTATGCGTTTTTTCCTGAATATATTCAGGAAAAAACGCATACGCCCTTTTTGGCCAACCAAGCAACCTGGAAAGGCAAATCAGCGCTACAGAGAAGTCTCGCTTCCCATCGGTCAAAAGGGCCATGCTGAAAAAAGTGTCAAAACCAGAAATGCAGGACAGGCCATGGAGAAATGGGAGCCTTGCTACACTGATGGGCGGGATGTAAATTGCCAACAGCCACTCTGGAGAAGTGTACGGTGTGTCCTGAAACATCTGAAAAACACAGCTTAGAGAGCATAGGGCACTTCCACTCATGGGGGTATAAATTGGGAAAATGAAAAATCAGCAAGACACAAGCACCCCAAAGTTGAGGGCTGCTCTGTTGACAAGGACCTCCACTTCATTCCACCTTCAATATCCCAGGAAAGAGAAAAATGGATAAAGAAGTTGTGGTCCTTATGTACAATGGAATATCACTCAGCCATGAAATCAATGTCATAAGGTTAGGAGCAGCATGATGAGTGGATTTAGGTACGACGATTCTAAGTGAAATAAGTCACACAGAAAAGGACACTTCTCATAATGTATCACTTTTAGAGGGAATGTAAAAACCGTTACACTTGAACTGAATTACAAAACAGAACAGAGTCACACATGCAGAAAACAGACTATGGCTGCTTAACGGGAAAGGTGAGGTGGGGTGATACATAAAACAAGGGTATCAAATTAGCTCAGATACCGTTCCATAAACCCAATATGTAGTAGACAAGACCTACTCCTTGCTCAGAGAACTGGACTCAACACGCCCTATTCACCGCACAAGAATATATCTGACTAGTAATAATCTTAAAACCTATGTATTGATATCTCTCTGTTACTGTGTCAAGTGGGTGTAAAGCGGCATAAACACAGCCGTGAAAAGCAGCTAAACCCCATTATGAAAATAAATTACTTTGAAAAACCCATGAAACAACGACAGTGAAAGAGATAGAAATTCTTACACAATGAGTTCAGGGGCTGTGATGCAACCTGGATTGACCATATCTAGACCCACCGCTGGATGAGACATAAGGGTGGACACTCTTGGGGCTGAGAGGTTTGGTGAGGTTGGGTGAGCAAACGCAGACCCTTTAAAGTAATACTGCGTGGTACCCATCGCATGGGTCCCAAATCTCCAGGTTCAAGCGCATCTTCCTACATCGAAAACATGCATGAGAAACCCAGAAGATGGTACACCGTGTGATGGGGAAAGGTTTCTAAAACGCACCTCATTTCTCATCTCCTTGTGCCCGGGTTCACCTTTCCAGCCGTTTTACTAGCAATCTCCCTACTTGGAGCATCAGCACCTTTAACCTCCTGTTCCGTACAGGTTGCAATTTGTCCTGAGGATGAACGGGAAGACGGGGAACCAACGAGAGACTAGCTCTTGGTGTCGGGACAGGCACAGGTCACTCTATTTTCCCATCAGGAAGAAGAATTAACCACAGGCTCAGCCTGCCCCCCGGAACCAGAACAGGGCCTGAAGCCATCCTGCGCTTTTGCGGCCAGCTCCCAAAAAAGCGAGTTGTAAAATGGAGGTTCAGGGCACTGCAATTCACAAACCTGCAGAGTTATAAATGATAACTCTAGTCCACAAATATATTGAGGGAAGGCAAAGAAGAGGATTTGAAATCAAGGCAGAATTGCACGAAACAGATTTCAGGAGGTAGATACGAATCGCCTTTAAAGCACATGAAAAGCGGCAAAACGTTGACAATGATGCCCTTGGCCAAACAGGGCGTATGCGTTTTTTCCTGAATATATTCAGGAAAAAACGCATACGCCCTTTTTGGCCAACCAAGCAACCTGGAAAGGCAAATCAGCGCTACAGAGAAGTCTCGCTTCCCATCGGTCAAAAGGGCCATGCTGAAAAAAGTGTCAAAACCAGAAATGCAGGACAGGCCATGGAGAAATGGGAGCCTTGCTACACTGATGGGCGGGATGTAAATTGCCAACAGCCACTCTGGAGAAGTGTACGGTGTGTCCTGAAACATCTGAAAAACACAGCTTAGAGAGCATAGGGCACTTCCACTCATGGGGGTATAAATTGGGAAAATGAAAAATCAGCAAGACACAAGCACCCCAAAGTTGAGGGCTGCTCTGTTGACAAGGACCTCCACTTCATTCCACCTTAAATATCCCAGGAAAGAGAAAAATGGATAAAGAAGTTGTGGTCCTTATGTACAATGGAATATCACTCAGCCATGAAATCAATGTCATAAGGTTAGGAGCAGCATGATGAGTGGATTTAGGTACGACGATTCTAAGTGAAATAAGTCACACAGAAAAGGACACTTCTCATAAGGTATCACTGATAGAGGGAATGTAAAAACCGTTACACTTGAACTGAATTACAAAACAGAACAGAGTCACACATGCAGAAAACAGACTATGGCTGCTTAACGGGAAAGGTGAGGTGGGGTGATACATAAAACAAGGGTATCAAATTAGCTCAGATACCGTTCCATAAACCCAATATGTAATAGACAAGACCTACTCCTTGCTCAGAGAACTGGACTCAACACGCCCTATTCACCGCACAAGAATATATCTGACTAGTAATAATCTTATAACCTATGTATTGATATCTCTCTGTTAGTGTGTCAAGTGGGTGTAAAGCGGCATAAACACAGCCGTGAAAAGCAGCTAAACCCCATTATGAAAATAAATTACTTTGAAAAACCCATGAAACAACGACAGTGAAAGAGAGAGAAATTCTTACACAATGCGTTCAGGGGCTGTGATGCAACCTGGATTAACCATATCTAGACGCACAGCTGGATGAGACATAAGGGTGGACACTCTTGGGGCTGAGAGGTTTGGTGAGGTTGGGTGAGCAAACGCAGACCCTTTAAAGTAATACTGCGTGGTACCCATCGCATGGGTCCCAAATCTCCAGGTTCAAGGGCATCTTCCTACATCGAAAACATGCATGAGAAACCCAGAAGATGGTACACCGTATGATGGGGAAAGGTTTCTAAAACGCACCTCATTTCTCATCTCCTTGTGCCCGGGTTCGCCATTCCAGCCGTTTTACTAGCAATCTCCCTACTTGGAGCATCAGCACCTTTAACCTCCTGTTCCGTACAGGTTGCAATTTGTCCTGAGGATGAACGGGAAGACGGGGAACCAACGAGAGACTAGCTCTTGGTGTCGGGACAGGCACAGGTCACTCTATTTTCCCATCAGGAAGAAGAATTAACCACAGGCTCAGCCTGCCCCCCGGAACCAGAACAGGGCCTGAAGCCATCCTGCGCTTTTGCGGCCAGCTCCCAAAAAAGCGAGTTGTAAAATGGAGGTTCAGGGCACTGCAATTCACAAACCTGCAGAGTTATAAATGATAACTCTCGTCCACAAATATATTGAGGGAAGGCAAAGAAGAGGATTTGAATTCAAGGCAGAATTGCACGAAACAGATTTCAGGAGGTAGATACGAATCGCCTTTAAAGCACATGAAAAGCGGCAAAACGTTGACAATGATGCCCTTGGCCAAAAAGGGCGTATGCGTTTTTTCCTGAATATATTCAGGAAAAAACGCATACGCCCTTTTTGGCCAACCAAGCAACCTGGAAAGGCAAATCAGCGCTACAAAGAAGTCTCACTTCCCATCGGTCAAAAGGGCCATGCTGAAAAATGAGTCAAAACCAGAAATGCAGGACAGGCCATGGAGAAATGAGAGCCTTGCTACACTGATGGGCGGGATGTAAATTGCCAACAGCCACTCTGGAGAAGTGTACGGTGTGTCCTGAAACATCTGAAAAACACAGCTTAGAGAGCATAGGGCACTTCCACTCATGGGGGTATAAATTGGGAAAATGAAAAATCAGCAAGACACAAGCACCCCAAAGTTGAGGGCTGCTCTGTTGACAAGGACCTCCACTTCATTCCACCTTAAATATCCAAGGAAAGAGAAAAATGGATAAAGAAGTTGTGGTCCTTATGTACAATGGAATATCACTCAGTCATGAAATCAATGTCATAAGGTTAGTAGCAGCATGATGAGTGGATTTAGGTACGACGATTCTAAGTGAAATAAGTCACACAGAAAAGGACACTTCTCATAAGGTATCACTTTTAGAGGGAATGTAAAAACCGTTACGCTTGAACTGAATTACAAAACAGAACAGAGTCACACATGCAGAAAACAGACTATGGCTGCTTAACGGGAAAGGTGAGGTGGGGTGATACATAAAACAAGGGTATCAAATTAGCTCAGATACCGTTCCATAAACCCAATATGTAGTAGACAAGACCTACTCCTTGCTCAGAGAACTGGACTCAACACGCCCTATTCACCGCACAAGAATATATCTGACTAGTAATAATCTTAAAACCTATGTATTGATATCTCTCTGTTAGTGTGTCAAGTGGGTGTAAAGCGGCATAAACACAGCCGTGAAAAGCAGCTAAACCCCATTATGAAAATAAATTACTTTGAAAAACCCATGAAACAACGACAGTGAAAGAGATAGAAATTCTTACACAATGAGTTCAGGGGCTGTGATGCAACCTGGATTGACCATATCTAGACCCACAGCTGGATGAGACATAAGGGTGGACACTCTTGGGGCTGAGAGGTTTGGTGAGGTTGGGTGAGCAAACGCAGACCCTTTAAAGTAATACTGCGTGGTACCCATCGCATGGGTCCCAAATCTCCAGGTTCAAGCGCATCTTCCTACATCGAAAACATGCATGAGAAACCCAGAAGATGGTACACCGTGTGATGGGGAAAGGTTTCTAAAACGCACCTCATTTCTCATCTCCTTGTGCCCGGGTTCGCCTTTCCAGCCGCTTTACTAGCAATCTCCCTACTTGGAGCATCAGCACCTTTAACCTCCTGTTCCGTACAGGTTGCAATTTGTCCTGAGGATGAACGGGAAGACGGGGAACCAACGAGAGACTAGCTCTTGGTGTCGGGACAGGCACAGGTCACTCTATTTTCCCATCAGGAAGAAGAATTAACCACAGGCTCAGCCTGCCCCCCGGAACCAGAACAGGGCCTGAAGCCATCCTGCGCTTTTGCGGCCAGCTCCCAAAAAAGCGAGTTGTAAAATGGAGGTTCAGGGCACTGCAATTCACAAACCTGCAGAGTTATAAATGATAACTCTAGTCCACAAATATATTGAGGGAAGGCAAAGAAGAGGATTTGAAATCAAGGCAGAATTGCACGAAACAGATTTCAGGAGGTAGATACGAATCGCCTTTAAAGCACATGAAAAGCGGCAAAACGTTGACAATGATGCCCTTGGCCAAAAAGGGCGTATGCGTTTTTTCCTGAATATATTCAGGAAAAAACGCATACGCCCTTTTTGGCCAACCAAGCAACCTGGAAAGGCAAATCAGCGCTACAGAGAAGTCTCGCTTCCCATCGGTCAAAAGGGCCATGCTGAAAAAAGTGTCAAAACCAGAAATGCAGGACAGGCCATGGAGAAATGGGAGCCTTGCTACACTGATGGGCGGGATGTAAATTGCCAACAGCCACTCTGGAGAAGTGTACGGTGTGTCCTGAAACATCTGAAAAACACAGCTTAGAGAGCATAGGGCACTTCCACTCATGGGGGTATAAATTGGGAAAATGAAAAATCAGCAAGACACAAGCACCCCAAAGTTGAGGGCTGCTCTGTTGACAAGGACCTCCACTTCATTCCACCTTAAATATCCCAGGAAAGAGAAAAATGGATAAAGAAGTTGTGGTCCTTATGTACAATGGAATATCACTCAGCCATGAAATCAATGTCATAAGGTTAGGAGCAGCATGATGAGTGGATTTAGGTACGACGATTCTAAGTGAAATAAGTCACACAGAAAAGGACACTTCTCATAAGGTATCACTGATAGAGGGAATGTAAAAACCGTTACACTTGAACTGAATTACAAAACAGAACAGAGTAACACATGCAGAAAACACACTATGGCTGCTTAACGGGAAAGGTGAGGTGGGGTGATACATAAAACAAGGGTATCAAATTAGCTCAGATACCGTTCCATAAACCCAATATGTAATAGACAAGACCTACTCCTTGCTCAGAGAACTGGACTCAACACGCCCTATTCACCGCACAAGAATATATCTGACTAGTAATAATCTTATAACCTATGTATTGATACCTCTCTGTTAGTGTGTCAAGTGGGTGTAAAGCGGCATAAACACAGCCGTGAAAAGCAGCTAAACCCCATTATGAAAATAAATTACTTTGAAAAACCCATGAAACAACGACAGTGAAAGAGAGAGAAATTCTTACACAATGCGTTCAGGGGCTGTGATGCAACCTGGATTAACCATATCTAGACGCACAGCTGGATGAGACATAAGGGTGGACACTCTTGGGGCTGAGAGGTTTGGTGAGGTTGGGTGAGCAAACGCAGACCCTTTAAAGTAATACTGCGTGGTACCCATCGCATGGGTCCCAAATCTCCAGGTTCAAGGGCATCTTCCTACATCGAAAACATGCATGAGAAACCCAGAAGATGGTACACCGTATGATGGGGAAAGGTTTCTAAAACGCACCTCATTTCTCATCTCCTTGTGCCCGGGTTCGCCATTCCAGCCGTTTTACTAGCAATCTCCCTACTTGGAGCATCAGCACCTTTAACCTCCTGTTCCGTACAGGTTGCAATTTGTCCTGAGGATGAACGGGAAGACGGGGAACCAACGAGAGACTAGCTCTTGGTGTCGGGACAGGCACAGGTCACTCTATTTTCCCATCAGGAAGAAGAATTAACCACAGGCTCAGCCTGCCCCCCGGAACCAGAACAGGGCCTGAAGCCATCCTGCGCTTTTGCGGCCAGCTCCCAAAAAAGCGAGTTGTAAAATGGAGGTTCAGGGCACTGCAATTCACAAACCTGCAGAGTTATAAATGATAACTCTCGTCCACAAATATATTGAGGGAAGGCAAAGAAGAGGATTTGAATTCCAGGCAGAATTGCACGAAACAGATTTCAGGAGGTAGATACGAATCGCCTTTAAAGCACATGAAAAGCGGCAAAACGTTGACAATGATGCCCTTGGCCAAAAAGGGCGTATGCGTTTTTTCCTGAATATATTCAGGAAAAAACACATACGCCCTTTTTGGCCAACCAAGCAACCTGGAAAGGCAAATCAGCGCTACAAAGAAGTCTCACTTCCCATCGGTCAAAAGGGCCATGCTGAAAAATGAGTCAAAACCAGAAATGCAGGACAGGCCATGGAGAAATGAGAGCCTTGCTACACTGATGGGCGGGATGTAAATTGCCAACAGCCACTCTGGAGAAGTGTACGGTGTGTCCTGAAACATCTGAAAAACACAGCTTAGAGAGCATAGGGCACTTCCACTCATGGGGGTATAAATTGGGAAAATGAAAAATCAGCAAGACACAAGCACCCCAAACTTTAGGGCTGCTCTGTTGACAAGGACCTCCACTTCATTCCACGTTAAATATCCCAGGAAAGAGAAAAATGGATAAAGAAGTTGTGGTCCTTATGTACAATGGAATATCACTCAGCCATGAAATCAATGTCATAAGGTTAGTAGCAGCATGATGAGTGGATTTAGGTACGACGATTCTAAGTGAAATAAGTCACACAGAAAAGGACACTTCTCATAAGGTATCACTTTTAGAGGGAATGTAAAAACCGTTACACTTGAACTGAATTACAAAACAGAACAGAGTCACACATGCAGAAAACAGACTATGGCTGCTTAACGGGAAAGGTGAGGTGGGGTGATACATAAAACAAGGGTATCAAATTAGCTCAGATACCGTTCCATAAACCCAATATGTAGTAGACAAGACCTACTCCTTGCTCAGAGAACTGGACTCAACACGCCCTATTCACCGCACAAGAATATATCTGACTAGTAATAATCTTAAAACCTATGTATTGATATCTCTCTGTTAGTGTGTCAAGTGGGTGTAAAGCGGCATAAACACAGCCGTGAAAAGCAGCTAAACCCCATTATGAAAATAAATTACTTTGAAAAACCCATGAAACAACGACAGTGAAAGAGATAGAAATTCTTACACAATGAGTTCAGGGGCTGTGATGCAACCTGGATTGACCATATCTAGACCCACCGCTGGATGAGACATAAGGGTGGACACTCTTGGGGCTGAGAGGTTTGGTGAGGTTGGGTGAGCAAACGCAGACCCTTTAAAGTAATACTGCGTGGTACCCATCGCATGGGTCCCAAATCTCCAGGTTCAAGCGCATCTTCCTACATCGAAAACATGCATGAGAAACCCAGAAGATGGTACACCGTGTGATGGGGAAAGGTTTCTAAAACGCACCTCATTTCTCATCTCCTTGTGCCCGGGTTCGCCTTTCCAGCCGCTTTACTAGCAATCTCCCTACTTGGAGCATCAGCACCTTTAACCTCCTGTTCCGTACAGGTTGCAATTTGTCCTGAGGATGAACGGGAAGACGGGGAACCAACGAGAGACTAGCTCTTGGTGTCGGGACAGGCACAGGTCACTCTATTTTCCCATCAGGAAGAAGAATTAACCACAGGCTCAGCCTGCCCCCCGGAACCAGAACAGGGCCTGAAGCCATCCTGCGCTTTTGCGGCCAGCTCCCAAGAAAGCGAGTTGTAAAATGGAGGTTCAGTGCACTGCAATTCACAAACCTTCAGAGTTATAAATGATAACTGTCGTCCACAAATATATTGAGGGAAGGCAAAGAAGAGGATTTGAAATCAAGGCAGAATTGCACGAAACAGATTTCAGAAGGTAGATACGAATCGCCTTTAAAGCACATGAAAAGCGGCAAAACGTTGACAATGATGCCCTTGGCCAAAAAGGGCGTATGCGTTTTTTCCTGAATATATTCAGGAAAAAACGCATACGCCCTTTTTGGCCAACCAAGCAACCTGGAAAGGCAAATCAGCGCTACAGAGAAGTCTCGCTTCCCATCGGTCAAAAGGGCCATGCTGAAAAAAGTGTCAAAACCAGAAATGCAGGACAGGCCATGGAGAAATGGGAGCCTTGCTACACTGATGGGCGGGATGTAAATTGCCAACAGCCACTCTGGAGAAGTGTACGGTGTGTCCTGAAACATCTGAAAAACACAGCTTAGAGAGCATAGGGCACTTCCACTCATGGGGGTATAAATTGGGAAAATGAAAAATCAGCAAGACACAAGCACCCCAAAGTTGAGGGCTGCTCTGTTGACAAGGACCTCCACTTCATTCCACCTTCAATATCCCAGGAAAGAGAAAAATGGATAAAGAAGTTGTGGTCCTTATGTACAATGGAATATCACTCAGCCATGAAATCAATGTCATAAGGTTAGGAGCAGCATGATGAGTGGATTTAGGTACGACGATTCTAAGTGAAATAAGTCACACAGAAAAGGACACTTCTCATAAGGTATCACTTTTAGAGGGAATGTAAAAACCGTTACACTTGAACTGAATTACAAAACAGAACAGAGTCACACATGCAGAAAACAGACTATGGCTGCTTAACGGGAAAGGTGAGGTGGGGTGATACATAAAACAAGGGTATCAAATTAGCTCAGATACCGTTCCATAAACCCAATATGTAGTAGACAAGACCTACTCCTTGCTCAGAGAACTGGACTCAACACGCCCTATTCACCGCACAAGAATATATCTGACTAGTAATAATCTTAAAACCTATGTATTGATATCTCTCTGTTACTGTGTCAAGTGGGTGTAAAGCGGCATAAACACAGCCGTGAAAAGCAGCTAAACCCCATTATGAAAATAAATTACTTTGAAAAACACATGAAACAACGACAGTGAAAGAGATAGAAATTCTTACACAATGAGTTCAGGGGCTGTGATGCAACCTGGATTGACCATATCTAGACCCACCGCTGGATGAGACATAAGGGTGGACACTCTTGGGGCTGAGAGGTTTGGTGAGGTTGGGTGAGCAAACGCAGACCCTTTAAAGTAATACTGCGTGGTACCCATCGCATGGGTCCCAAATCTCCAGGTTCAAGCGCATCTTCCTACATCGAAAACATGCATGAGAAACCCAGAAGATGGTACACCGTGTGATGGGGAAAGGTTTCTAAAACGCACCTCATTTCTCATCTCCTTGTGCCCGGGTTCGCCTTTCCAGCCGTTTTACTAGCAATCTCCCTACTTGGAGCATCAGCACCTTTAACCTCCTGTTCCGTACACGTTGCAATTTGTCCTGAGGATGAACGGGAAGACGGGGAACCAACGAGAGACTAGCTCTTGGTGTCGGGACAGGCACAGGTCACTCTATTTTCCCATCAGGAAGAAGAATTAACCACAGGCTCAGCCTGCCCCCCGGAACCAGAACAGGGCCTGAAGCCATCCTGCGCTTTTGCGGCCAGCTCCCAAAAAAGCGAGTTGTAAAATGGAGGTTCAGGGCACTGCAATTCACAAACCTGCAGAGTTATAAATGATAACTCTAGTCCACAAATATATTGAGGGAAGGCAAAGAAGAGGATTTGAAATCAAGGCAGAATTGCACGAAACAGATTTCAGGAGGTAGATACGAATCGCCTTTAAAGCACATGAAAAGCGGCAAAACGTTGACAATGATGCCCTTGGCCAAACAGGGCGTATGCGTTTTTTCCTGAATATATTCAGGAAAAAACGCATACGCCCTTTTTGGCCAACCAAGCAACCTGGAAAGGCAAATCAGCGCTACAGAGAAGTCTCGCTTCCCATCGGTCAAAAGGGCCATGCTGAAAAAAGTGTCAAAACCAGAAATGCAGGACAGGCCATGGAGAAATGGGAGCCTTGCTACACTGATGGGCGGGATGTAAATTGCCAACAGCCACTCTGGAGAAGTGTACGGTGTGTCCTGAAACATCTGAAAAACACAGCTTAGAGAGCATAGGGCACTTCCACTCATGGGGGTATAAATTGGGAAAATGAAAAATCAGCAAGACACAAGCACCCCAAAGTTGAGGGCTGCTCTGTTGACAAGGACCTCCACTTCATTCCACCTTAAATATCCCAGGAAAGAGAAAAATGGATAAAGAAGTTGTGGTCCTTATGTACAATGGAATATCACTCAGCCATGAAATCAATGTCATAAGGTTAGGAGCAGCATGATGAGTGGATTTAGGTACGACGATTCTAAGTGAAATAAGTCACACAGAAAAGGACACTTCTCATAAGGTATCACTGATAGAGGGAATGTAAAAACCGTTACACTTGAACTGAATTACAAAACAGAACAGAGTCACACATGCAGAAAACAGACTATGGCTGCTTAACGGGAAAGGTGAGGTGGGGTGATACATAAAACAAGGGTATCAAATTAGCTCAGATACCGTTCCATAAACCCAATATGTAATAGACAAGACCTACTCCTTGCTCAGAGAACTGGACTCAACACGCCCTATTCACCGCACAAGAATATATCTGACTAGTAATAATCTTATAACCTATGTATTGATATCTCTCTGTTAGTGTGTCAAGTGGGTGTAAAGCGGCATAAACACAGCCGTGAAAAGCAGCTAAACCCCATTATGAAAATAAATTACTTTGAAAAACCCATGAAACAACGACAGTGAAAGAGAGAGAAATTCTTACACAATGCGTTCAGGGGCTGTGATGCAACCTGGATTAACCATATCTAGACGCACAGCTGGATGAGACATAAGGGTGGACACTCTTGGGGCTGAGAGGTTTGGTGAGGTTGGGTGAGCAAACGCAGACCCTTTAAAGTAATACTGCGTGGTACCCATCGCATGGGTCCCAAATCTCCAGGTTCAAGGGCATCTTCCTACATCGAAAACATGCATGAGAAACCCAGAAGATGGTACACCGTATGATGGGGAAAGGTTTCTAAAACGCACCTCATTTCTCATCTCCTTGTGCCCGGGTTCGCCATTCCAGCCGTTTTACTAGCAATCTCCCTACTTGGAGCATCAGCACCTTTAACCTCCTGTTCCGTACAGGTTGCAATTTGTCCTGAGGATGAACGGGAAGACGGGGAACCAACGAGAGACTAGCTCTTGGTGTCGGGACAGGCACAGGTCACTCTATTTTCCCATCAGGAAGAAGAATTAACCACAGGCTCAGCCTGCCCCCCGGAACCAGAACAGGGCCTGAAGCCATCCTGCGCTTTTGCGGCCAGCTCCCAAAAAAGCGAGTTGTAAAATGGAGGTTCAGGGCACTGCAATTCACAAACCTGCAGAGTTATAAATGATAACTCTCGTCCACAAATATATTGAGGGAAGGCAAAGAAGAGGATTTGAATTCAAGGCAGAATTGCACGAAACAGATTTCAGGAGGTAGATACGAATCGCCTTTAAAGCACATGAAAAGCGGCAAAACGTTGACAATGATGCCCTTGGCCAAAAAGGGCGTATGCGTTTTTTCCTGAATATATTCAGGAAAAAACGCATACGCCCTTTTTGGCCAACCAAGCAACCTGGAAAGGCAAATCAGCGCTACAAAGAAGTCTCACTTCCCATCGGTCAAAAGGGACATGCTGAAAAATGAGTCAAAACCAGAAATGCAGGACAGGCCATGGAGAAATGAGAGCCTTGCTACACTGATGGGCGGGATGTAAATTGCCAACAGCCACTCTGGAGAAGTGTACGGTGTGTCCTGAAACATCTGAAAAACACAGCTTAGAGAGCATAGGGCACTTCCACTCATGGGGGTATAAATTGGGAAAATGAAAAATCAGCAAGACACAAGCACCCCAAAGTTGAGGGCTGCTCTGTTGACAAGGACCTCCACTTCATTCCACCTTAAATATCCAAGGAAAGAGAAAAATGGATAAAGAAGTTGTGGTCCTTATGTACAATGGAATATCACTCAGTCATGAAATCAATGTCATAAGGTTAGTAGCAGCATGATGAGTGGATTTAGGTACGACGATTCTAAGTGAAATAAGTCACACAGAAAAGGACACTTCTCATAAGGTATCACTTTTAGAGGGAATGTAAAAACCGTTACGCTTGAACTGAATTACAAAACAGAACAGAGTCACACATGCAGAAAACAGACTATGGCTGCTTAACGGGAAAGGTGAGGTGGGGTGATACATAAAACAAGGGTATCAAATTAGCTCAGATACCGTTCCATAAACCCAATATGTAGTAGACAAGACCTACTCCTTGCTCAGAGAACTGGACTCAACACGCCCTATTCACCGCACAAGAATATATCTGACTAGTAATAATCTTAAAACCTATGTATTGATATCTCTCTGTTAGTGTGTCAAGTGGGTGTAAAGCGGCATAAACACAGCCGTGAAAAGCAGCTAAACCCCATTATGAAAATAAATTACTTTGAAAAACCCATGAAACAACGACAGTGAAAGAGATAGAAATTCTTACACAATGAGTTCAGGGGCTGTGATGCAACCTGGATTGACCATATCTAGACCCACAGCTGGATGAGACATAAGGGTGGACACTCTTGGGGCTGAGAGGTTTGGTGAGGTTGGGTGAGCAAACGCAGACCCTTTAAAGTAATACTGCGTGGTACCCATCGCATGGGTCCCAAATCTCCAGGTTCAAGCGCATCTTCCTACATCGAAAACATGCATGAGAAACCCAGAAGATGGTACACCGTGTGATGGGGAAAGGTTTCTAAAACGCACCTCATTTCTCATCTCCTTGTGCCCGGGTTCGCCTTTCCAGCCGCTTTACTAGCAATCTCCCTACTTGGAGCATCAGCACCTTTAACCTCCTGTTCCGTACAGGTTGCAATTTGTCCTGAGGATGAACGGGAAGACGGGGAACCAACGAGAGACTAGCTCTTGGTGTCGGGACAGGCACAGGTCACTCTATTTTCCCATCAGGAAGAAGAATTAACCACAGGCTCAGCCTGCCCCCCGGAACCAGAACAGGGCCTGAAGCCATCCTGCGCTTTTGCGGCCAGCTCCCAAAAAAGCGAGTTGTAAAATGGAGGTTCAGGGCACTGCAATTCACAAACCTGCAGAGTTATAAATGATAACTCTAGTCCACAAATATATTGAGGGAAGGCAAAGAAGAGGATTTGAAATCAAGGCAGAATTGCACGAAACAGATTTCAGGAGGTAGATACGAATCGCCTTTAAAGCACATGAAAAGCGGCAAAACGTTGACAATGATGCCCTTGGCCAAAAAGGGCGTATGCGTTTTTTCCTGAATATATTCAGGAAAAAACGCATACGCCCTTTTTGGCCAACCAAGCAACCTGGAAAGGCAAATCAGCGCTACAGAGAAGTCTCGCTTCCCATCGGTCAAAAGGGCCATGCTGAAAAAAGTGTCAAAACCAGAAATGCAGGACAGGCCATGGAGAAATGGGAGCCTTGCTACACTGATGGGCGGGATGTAAATTGCCAACAGCCACTCTGGAGAAGTGTACGGTGTGTCCTGAAACATCTGAAAAACACAGCTTAGAGAGCATAGGGCACTTCCACTCATGGGGGTATAAATTGGGAAAATGAAAAATCAGCAAGACACAAGCACCCCAAAGTTGAGGGCTGCTCTGTTGACAAGGACCTCCACTTCATTCCACCTTAAATATCCCAGGAAAGAGAAAAATGGATAAAGAAGTTGTGGTCCTTATGTACAATGGAATATCACTCAGCCATGAAATCAATGTCATAAGGTTAGGAGCAGCATGATGAGTGGATTTAGGTACGACGATTCTAAGTGAAATAAGTCACACAGAAAAGGACACTTCTCATAAGGTATCACTGATAGAGGGAATGTAAAAACCGTTACACTTGAACTGAATTACAAAACAGAACAGAGTAACACATGCAGAAAACACACTATGGCTGCTTAACGGGAAAGGTGAGGTGGGGTGATACATAAAACAAGGGTATCAAATTAGCTCAGATACCGTTCCATAAACCCAATATGTAATAGACAAGACCTACTCCTTGCTCAGAGAACTGGACTCAACACGCCCTATTCACCGCACAAGAATATATCTGACTAGTAATAATCTTATAACCTATGTATTGATACCTCTCTGTTAGTGTGTCAAGTGGGTGTAAAGCGGCATAAACACAGCCGTGAAAAGCAGCTAAACCCCATTATGAAAATAAATTACTTTGAAAAACCCATGAAACAACGACAGTGAAAGAGAGAGAAATTCTTACACAATGCGTTCAGGGGCTGTGATGCAACCTGGATTAACCATATCTAGACGCACAGCTGGATGAGACATAAGGGTGGACACTCTTGGGGCTGAGAGGTTTGGTGAGGTTGGGTGAGCAAACGCAGACCCTTTAAAGTAATACTGCGTGGTACCCATCGCATGGGTCCCAAATCTCCAGGTTCAAGGGCATCTTCCTACATCGAAAACATGCATGAGAAACCCAGAAGATGGTACACCGTATGATGGGGAAAGGTTTCTAAAACGCACCTCATTTCTCATCTCCTTGTGCCCGGGTTCGCCATTCCAGCCGTTTTACTAGCAATCTCCCTACTTGGAGCATCAGCACCTTTAACCTCCTGTTCCGTACAGGTTGCAATTTGTCCTGAGGATGAACGGGAAGACGGGGAACCAACGAGAGACTAGCTCTTGGTGTCGGGACAGGCACAGGTCACTCTATTTTCCCATCAGGAAGAAGAATTAACCACAGGCTCAGCCTGCCCCCCGGAACCAGAACAGGGCCTGAAGCCATCCTGCGCTTTTGCGGCCAGCTCCCAAAAAAGCGAGTTGTAAAATGGAGGTTCAGGGCACTGCAATTCACAAACCTGCAGAGTTATAAATGATAACTCTCGTCCACAAATATATTGAGGGAAGGCAAAGAAGAGGATTTGAATTCCAGGCAGAATTGCACGAAACAGATTTCAGGAGGTAGATACGAATCGCCTTTAAAGCACATGAAAAGCGGCAAAACGTTGACAATGATGCCCTTGGCCAAAAAGGGCGTATGCGTTTTTTCCTGAATATATTCAGGAAAAAACACATACGCCCTTTTTGGCCAACCAAGCAACCTGGAAAGGCAAATCAGCGCTACAAAGAAGTCTCACTTCCCATCGGTCAAAAGGGCCATGCTGAAAAATGAGTCAAAACCAGAAATGCAGGACAGGCCATGGAGAAATGAGAGCCTTGCTACACTGATGGGCGGGATGTAAATTGCCAACAGCCACTCTGGAGAAGTGTACGGTGTGTCCTGAAACATCTGAAAAACACAGCTTAGAGAGCATAGGGCACTTCCACTCATGGGGGTATAAATTGGGAAAATGAAAAATCAGCAAGACACAAGCACCCCAAACTTTAGGGCTGCTCTGTTGACAAGGACCTCCACTTCATTCCACCTTAAATATCCCAGGAAAGAGAAAAATGGATAAAGAAGTTGTGGTCCTTATGTACAATGGAATATCACTCAGCCATGAAATCAATGTCATAAGGTTAGTAGCAGCATGATGAGTGGATTTAGGTACGACGATTCTAAGTGAAATAAGTCACACAGAAAAGGACACTTCTCATAAGGTATCACTTTTAGAGGGAATGTAAAAACCGTTACACTTGAACTGAATTACAAAACAGAACAGAGTCACACATGCAGAAAACAGACTATGGCTGCTTAACGGGAAAGGTGAGGTGGGGTGATACATAAAACAAGGGTATCAAATTAGCTCAGATACCGTTCCATAAACCCAATATGTAGTAGACAAGACCTACTCCTTGCTCAGAGAACTGGACTCAACACGCCCTATTCACCGCACAAGAATATATCTGACTAGTAATAATCTTAAAACCTATGTATTGATATCTCTCTGTTACTGTGTCAAGTGGGTGTAAAGCGGCATAAACACAGCCGTGAAAAGCAGCTAAACCCCATTATGAAAATAAATTACTTTGAAAAACCCATGAAACAACGACAGTGAAAGAGATAGAAATTCTTACACAATGAGTTCAGGGGCTGTGATGCAACCTGGATTGACCATATCTAGACCCACCGCTGGATGAGACATAAGGGTGGACACTCTTGGGGCTGAGAGGTTTGGTGAGGTTGGGTGAGCAAACGCAGACCCTTTAAAGTAATACTGCGTGGTACCCATCGCATGGGTCCCAAATCTCCAGGTTCAAGCGCATCTTCCTACATCGAAAACATGCATGAGAAACCCAGAAGATGGTACACCGTGTGATGGGGAAAGGTTTCTAAAACGCACCTCATTTCTCATCTCCTTGTGCCCGGGTTCGCCTTTCCAGCCGCTTTACTAGCAATCTCCCTACTTGGAGCATCAGCACCTTTAACCTCCTGTTCCGTACAGGTTGCAATTTGTCCTGAGGATGAACGGGAAGACGGGGAACCAACGAGAGACTAGCTCTTGGTGTCGGGACAGGCACAGGTCACTCTATTTTCCCATCAGGAAGAAGAATTAACCACAGGCTCAGCCTGCCCCCCGGAACCAGAACAGGGCCTGAAGCCATCCTGCGCTTTTGCGGCCAGCTCCCAAAAAAGCGAGTTGTAAAATGGAGGTTCAGGGCACTGCAATTCACAAACCTGCAGAGTTATAAATGATAACTCTCGTCCACAAATATATTGAGGGAAGGCAAAGAAGAGGATTTGAAATCAAGGCAGAATTGCACGAAACAGATTTCAGGAGGTAGATACGAATCGCCTTTAAAGCACATGAAAAGCGGCAAAACGTTGACAATGATGCCCTTGGCCAAAAAGGGCGTATGCGTTTTTTCCTGAATATATTCAGGAAAAAACGGATACGCCCTTTTTGGCCAACCAAGCAACCTGGAAAGGCAAATCAGCGCTACAGAGAAGTCTCGCTTCCCATCGGTCAAAAGGGCCATGCTGAAAAAAGTGTCAAAACCAGAAATGCAGGACAGGCCATGGAGAAATGGGAGCCTTGCTACACTGATGGGCGGGATGTAAATTGCCAACAGCCACTCTGGAGAAGTGTACGGTGTGTCCTGAAACATCTGAAAAACACAGCTTAGAGAGCATAGGGCACTTCCACTCATGGGGGTATAAATTGGGAAAATGAAAAATCAGCAAGACACAAGCACCCCAAAGTTGAGGGCTGCTCTGTTGACAAGGACCTCCACTTCATTCCACCTTAAATATCCCAGGAAAGAGAAAAATGGATAAAGAAGTTGTGGTCCTTATGTACAATGGAATATCACTCAGCCATGAAATCAATGTCATAAGGTTAGGAGCAGCATGATGAGTGGATTTAGGTACGACGATTCTAAGTGAAATAAGTCACACAGAAAAGGACACTTCTCATAAGGTATCACTGATAGAGGGAATGTAAAAACCGTTACACTTGAACTGAATTACAAAACAGAACAGAGTCACACATGCAGAAAACAGACTATGGCTGCTTAACGGGAAAGGTGAGGTGGGGTGATACATAAAACAAGGGTATCAAATTAGCTCAGATACCGTTCCATAAACCCAATATGTAATAGACAAGACCTACTCCTTGCTCAGAGAACTGGACTCAACACGCCCTATTCACCGCACAAGAATATATCTGACTAGTAATAATCTTATAACCTATGTATTGATATCTCTCTGTTAGTGTGTCAAGTGGGTGTAAAGCGGCATAAACACAGCCGTGAAAAGCAGCTAAACCCCATTATGAAAATAAATTACTTTGAAAAACCCATGAAACAACGACAGTGAAAGAGAGAGAAATTCTTACACAATGCGTTCAGGGGCTGTGATGCAACCTGGATTAACCATATCTAGACGCACAGCTGGATGAGACATAAGGGTGGACACTCTTGGGGCTGAGAGGTTTGGTGAGGTTGGGTGAGCAAACGCAGACCCTTTAAAGTAATACTGCGTGGTACCCATCGCATGGGTCCCAAATCTCCAGGTTCAAGGGCATCTTCCTACATCGAAAACATGCATGAGAAACCCAGAAGATGGTACACCGTATGATGGGGAAAGGTTTCTAAAACGCACCTCATTTCTCATCTCCTTGTGCCCGGGTTCGCCATTCCAGCCGTTTTACTAGCAATCTCCCTACTTGGAGCATCAGCACCTTTAACCTCCTGTTCCGTACAGGTTGCAATTTGTCCTGAGGATGAACGGGAAGACGGGGAACCAACGAGAGACTAGCTCTTGGTGTCGGGACAGGCACAGGTCACTCTATTTTCCCATCAGGAAGAAGAATTAACCACAGGCTCAGCCTGCCCCCCGGAACCAGAACAGGGCCTGAAGCCATCCTGCGCTTTTGCGGCCAGCTCCCAAAAAAGCGAGTTGTAAAATGGAGGTTCAGGGCACTGCAATTCACAAACCTGCAGAGTTATAAATGATAACTCTCGTCCACAAATATATTGAGGGAAGGCAAAGAAGAGGATTTGAATTCAAGGCAGAATTGCACGAAACAGATTTCAGGAGGTAGATACGAATCGCCTTTAAAGCACATGAAAAGCGGCAAAACGTTGACAATGATGCCCTTGGCCAAAAAGGGCGTATGCGTTTTTTCCTGAATATATTCAGGAAAAAACGCATACGCCCTTTTTGGCCAACCAAGCAACCTGGAAAGGCAAATCAGCGCTACAAAGAAGTCTCACTTCCCATCGGTCAAAAGGGCCATGCTGAAAAATGAGTCAAAACCAGAAATGCAGGACACGCCATGGAGAAATGAGAGCCTTGCTACACTGATGGGCGGGATGTAAATTGCCAACAGCCACTCTGGAGAAGTGTACGGTGTGTCCTGAAACATCTGAAAAACACAGCTTAGAGAGCATAGGGCACTTCCACTCATGGGGGTATAAATTGGGAAAATGAAAAATCAGCAAGACACAAGCACCCCAAACTTTAGGGCTGCTCTGTTGACAAGGACCTCCACTTCATTCCACCTTAAATATCCCAGGAAAGAGAAAAATGGATAAAGAAGTTGTGGTCCTTATGTACAATGGAATATCACTCAGCCATGAAATCAATGTCATAAGGTTAGGAGCAGCATGATGAGTGGATTTAGGTACGACGATTCTAAGTGAAATAAGTCACACAGAAAAGGACACTTCTCATAAGGTATCACTTTTAGAGGGAATGTAAAAACCGTTACACTTGAACTGAATTACAAAACAGAACAGAGTCACACATGCAGAAAACAGACTATGGCTGCTTAACGGGAAAGGTGAGGTGGGGTGATACATAAAACAAGGGTATCAAATTAGCTCAGATACCGTTCCATAAACCCAATATGTAGTAGACAAGACCTACTCCTTGCTCAGAGAACTGGACTCAACACGCCCTATTCACCGCACAAGAATATATCTGACTAGTAATAATCTTAAAACCTATGTATTGATATCTCTCTGTTAGTGTGTCAAGTGGGTGTAAAGCGGCATAAACACAGCCGTGAAAAGCAGCTAAACCCCATTATGAAAATAAATTACTTTGAAAAACCCATGAAACAACGACAGTGAAAGAGATAGAAATTCTTACACAATGAGTTCAGGGGCTGTGATGCAACCTGGATTGACCATATCTAGACCCACAGCTGGATGAGACATAAGGGTGGACACTCTTGGGGCTGAGAGGTTTGGTGAGGTTGGGTGAGCAAACGCAGACCCTTTAAAGTAATACTGCGTGGTACCCATCGCATGGGTCCCAAATCTCCAGGTTCAAGCGCATCTTCCTACATCGAAAACATGCATGAGAAACCCAGAAGATGGTACACCGTGTGATGGGGAAAGGTTTCTAAAACGCACCTCATTTCTCATCTCCTTGTGCCCGGGTTCGCCTTTCCAGCCGCTTTACTAGCAATCTCCCTACTTGGAGCATCAGCACCTTTAACCTCCTGTTCCGTACAGGTTGCAATTTGTCCTGAGGATGAACGGGAAGACGGGGAACCAACGAGAGACTAGCTCTTGGTGTCGGGACAGGCACAGGTCACTCTATTTTCCCATCAGGAAGAAGAATTAACCACAGGCTCAGCCTGCCCCCCGGAACCAGAACAGGGCCTGAAGCCATCCTGCGCTTTTGCGGCCAGCTCCCAAAAAAGCGAGTTGTAAAATGGAGGTTCAGGGCACTGCAATTCACAAACCTGCAGAGTTATAAATGATAACTCTAGTCCACAAATATATTGAGGGAAGGCAAAGAAGAGGATTTGAAATCAAGGCAGAATTGCACGAAACAGATTTCAGGAGGTAGATACGAATCGCCTTTAAAGCACATGAAAAGCGGCAAAACGTTGACAATGATGCCCTTGGCCAAAAAGGGCGTATGCGTTTTTTCCTGAATATATTCAGGAAAAAACGCATACGCCCTTTTTGGCCAACCAAGCAACCTGGAAAGGCAAATCAGCGCTACAGAGAAGTCTCGCTTCCCATCGGTCAAAAGGGCCATGCTGAAAAAAGTGTCAAAACCAGAAATGCAGGACAGGCCATGGAGAAATGGGAGCCTTGCTACACTGATGGGCGGGATGTAAATTGCCAACAGCCACTCTGGAGAAGTGTACGGTGTGTCCTGAAACATCTGAAAAACACAGCTTAGAGAGCATAGGGCACTTCCACTCATGGGGGTATAAATTGGGAAAATGAAAAATCAGCAAGACACAAGCACCCCAAAGTTGAGGGCTGCTCTGTTGACAAGGACCTCCACTTCATTCCACCTTAAATATCCCAGGAAAGAGAAAAATGGATAAAGAAGTTGTGGTCCTTATGTACAATGGAATATCACTCAGCCATGAAATCAATGTCATAAGGTTAGGAGCAGCATGATGAGTGGATTTAGGTACGACGATTCTAAGTGAAATAAGTCACACAGAAAAGGACACTTCTCATAAGGTATCACTGATAGAGGGAATGTAAAAACCGTTACACTTGAACTGAATTACAAAACAGAACAGAGTAACACATGCAGAAAACACACTATGGCTGCTTAACGGGAAAGGTGAGGTGGGGTGATACATAAAACAAGGGTATCAAATTAGCTCAGATACCGTTCCATAAACCCAATATGTAATAGACAAGACCTACTCCTTGCTCAGAGAACTGGACTCAACACGCCCTATTCACCGCACAAGAATATATCTGACTAGTAATAATCTTATAACCTATGTATTGATACCTCTCTGTTAGTGTGTCAAGTGGGTGTAAAGCGGCATAAACACAGCCGTGAAAAGCAGCTAAACCCCATTATGAAAATAAATTACTTTGAAAAACCCATGAAACAACGACAGTGAAAGAGAGAGAAATTCTTACACAATGCGTTCAGGGGCTGTGATGCAACCTGGATTAACCATATCTAGACGCACAGCTGGATGAGACATAAGGGTGGACACTCTTGGGGCTGAGAGGTTTGGTGAGGTTGGGTGAGCAAACGCAGACCCTTTAAAGTAATACTGCGTGGTACCCATCGCATGGGTCCCAAATCTCCAGGTTCAAGGGCATCTTCCTACATCGAAAACATGCATGAGAAACCCAGAAGATGGTACACCGTATGATGGGGAAAGGTTTCTAAAACGCACCTCATTTCTCATCTCCTTGTGCCCGGGTTCGCCATTCCAGCCGTTTTACTAGCAATCTCCCTACTTGGAGCATCAGCACCTTTAACCTCCTGTTCCGTACAGGTTGCAATTTGTCCTGAGGATGAACGGGAAGACGGGGAACCAACGAGAGACTAGCTCTTGGTGTCGGGACAGGCACAGGTCACTCTATTTTCCCATCAGGAAGAAGAATTAACCACAGGCTCAGCCTGCCCCCCGGAACCAGAACAGGGCCTGAAGCCATCCTGCGCTTTTGCGGCCAGCTCCCAAAAAAGCGAGTTGTAAAATGGAGGTTCAGGGCACTGCAATTCACAAACCTGCAGAGTTATAAATGATAACTCTCGTCCACAAATATATTGAGGGAAGGCAAAGAAGAGGATTTGAATTCCAGGCAGAATTGCACGAAACAGATTTCAGGAGGTAGATACGAATCGCCTTTAAAGCACATGAAAAGCGGCAAAACGTTGACAATGATGCCCTTGGCCAAAAAGGGCGTATGCGTTTTTTCCTGAATATATTCAGGAAAAAACACATACGCCCTTTTTGGCCAACCAAGCAACCTGGAAAGGCAAATCAGCGCTACAAAGAAGTCTCACTTCCCATCGGTCAAAAGGGCCATGCTGAAAAATGAGTCAAAACCAGAAATGCAGGACAGGCCATGGAGAAATGAGAGCCTTGCTACACTGATGGGCGGGATGTAAATTGCCAACAGCCACTCTGGAGAAGTGTACGGTGTGTCCTGAAACATCTGAAAAACACAGCTTAGAGAGCATAGGGCACTTCCACTCATGGGGGTATAAATTGGGAAAATGAAAAATCAGCAAGACACAAGCACCCCAAAGTTTAGGGCTGCTCTGTTGACAAGGACCTCCACTTCATTCCACCTTAAATATCCCAGGAAAGAGAAAAATGGATAAAGAAGTTGTGGTCCTTATGTACAATGGAATATCACTCAGCCATGAAATCAATGTCATAAGGTTAGTAGCAGCATGATGAGTGGATTTAGGTACGACGATTCTAAGTGAAATAAGTCACACAGAAAAGGACACTTCTCATAAGGTATCACTTTTAGAGGGAATGTAAAAACCGTTACACTTGAACTGAATTACAAAACAGAACAGAGTCACACATGCAGAAAACAGACTATGGCTGCTTAACGGGAAAGGTGAGGTGGGGTGATACATAAAACAAGGGTATCAAATTAGCTCAGATACCGTTCCATAAACCCAATATGTAGTAGACAAGACCTACTCCTTGCTCAGAGAACTGGACTCAACACGCCCTATTCACCGCACAAGAATATATCTGACTAGTAATAATCTTAAAACCTATGTATTGATATCTCTCTGTTACTGTGTCAAGTGGGTGTAAAGCGGCATAAACACAGCCGTGAAAAGCAGCTAAACCCCATTATGAAAATAAATTACTTTGAAAAACCCATGAAACAACGACAGTGAAAGAGATAGAAATTCTTACACAATGAGTTCAGGGGCTGTGATGCAACCTGGATTGACCATATCTAGACCCACCGCTGGATGAGACATAAGGGTGGACACTCTTGGGGCTGAGAGGTTTGGTGAGGTTGGGTGAGCAAACGCAGACCCTTTAAAGTAATACTGCGTGGTACCCATCGCATGGGTCCCAAATCTCCAGGTTCAAGCGCATCTTCCTACATCGAAAACATGCATGAGAAACCCAGAAGATGGTACACCGTGTGATGGGGAAAGGTTTCTAAAACGCACCTCATTTCTCATCTCCTTGTGCCCGGGTTCGCCTTTCCAGCCGCTTTACTAGCAATCTCCCTACTTGGAGCATCAGCACCTTTAACCTCCTGTTCCGTACAGGTTGCAATTTGTCCTGAGGATGAACGGGAAGACGGGGAACCAACGAGAGACTAGCTCTTGGTGTCGGGACAGGCACAGGTCACTCTATTTTCCCATCAGGAAGAAGAATTAACCACAGGCTCAGCCTGCCCCCCGGAACCAGAACAGGGCCTGAAGCCATCCTGCGCTTTTGCGGCCAGCTCCCAAAAAAGCGAGTTGTAAAATGGAGGTTCAGGGCACTGCAATTCACAAACCTGCAGAGTTATAAATGATAACTCTCGTCCACAAATATATTGAGGGAAGGCAAAGAAGAGGATTTGAAATCAAGGCAGAATTGCACGAAACAGATTTCAGGAGGTAGATACGAATCGCCTTTAAAGCACATGAAAAGCGGCAAAACGTTGACAATGATGCCCTTGGCCAAAAAGGGCGTATGCGTTTTTTCCTGAATATATTCAGGAAAAAACGGATACGCCCTTTTTGGCCAACCAAGCAACCTGGAAAGGCAAATCAGCGCTACAGAGAAGTCTCGCTTCCCATCGGTCAAAAGGGCCATGCTGAAAAAAGTGTCAAAACCAGAAATGCAGGACAGGCCATGGAGAAATGGGAGCCTTGCTACACTGATGGGCGGGATGTAAATTGCCAACAGCCACTCTGGAGAAGTGTACGGTGTGTCCTGAAACATCTGAAAAACACAGCTTAGAGAGCATAGGGCACTTCCACTCATGGGGGTATAAATTGGGAAAATGAAAAATCAGCAAGACACAAGCACCCCAAAGTTGAGGGCTGCTCTGTTGACAAGGACCTCCACTTCATTCCACCTTAAATATCCCAGGAAAGAGAAAAATGGATAAAGAAGTTGTGGTCCTTATGTACAATGGAATATCACTCAGCCATGAAATCAATGTCATAAGGTTAGGAGCAGCATGATGAGTGGATTTAGGTACGACGATTCTAAGTGAAATAAGTCACACAGAAAAGGACACTTCTCATAAGGTATCACTGATAGAGGGAATGTAAAAACCGTTACACTTGAACTGAATTACAAAACAGAACAGAGTCACACATGCAGAAAACAGACTATGGCTGCTTAACGGGAAAGGTGAGGTGGGGTGATACATAAAACAAGGGTATCAAATTAGCTCAGATACCGTTCCATAAACCCAATATGTAATAGACAAGACCTACTCCTTGCTCAGAGAACTGGACTCAACACGCCCTATTCACCGCACAAGAATATATCTGACTAGTAATAATCTTATAACCTATGTATTGATATCTCTCTGTTAGTGTGTCAAGTGGGTGTAAAGCGGCATAAACACAGCCGTGAAAAGCAGCTAAACCCCATTATGAAAATAAATTACTTTGAAAAACCCATGAAACAACGACAGTGAAAGAGAGAGAAATTCTTACACAATGCGTTCAGGGGCTGTGATGCAACCTGGATTAACCATATCTAGACGCACAGCTGGATGAGACATAAGGGTGGACACTCTTGGGGCTGAGAGGTTTGGTGAGGTTGGGTGAGCAAACGCAGACCCTTTAAAGTAATACTGCGTGGTACCCATCGCATGGGTCCCAAATCTCCAGGTTCAAGGGCATCTTCCTACATCGAAAACATGCATGAGAAACCCAGAAGATGGTACACCGTATGATGGGGAAAGGTTTCTAAAACGCACCTCATTTCTCATCTCCTTGTGCCCGGGTTCGCCATTCCAGCCGTTTTACTAGCAATCTCCCTACTTGGAGCATCAGCACCTTTAACCTCCTGTTCCGTACAGGTTGCAATTTGTCCTGAGGATGAACGGGAAGACGGGGAACCAACGAGAGACTAGCTCTTGGTGTCGGGACAGGCACAGGTCACTCTATTTTCCCATCAGGAAGAAGAATTAACCACAGGCTCAGCCTGCCCCCCGGAACCAGAACAGGGCCTGAAGCCATCCTGCGCTTTTGCGGCCAGCTCCCAAAAAAGCGAGTTGTAAAATGGAGGTTCAGGGCACTGCAATTCACAAACCTGCAGAGTTATAAATGATAACTCTCGTCCACAAATATATTGAGGGAAGGCAAAGAAGAGGATTTGAATTCAAGGCAGAATTGCACGAAACAGATTTCAGGAGGTAGATACGAATCGCCTTTAAAGCACATGAAAAGCGGCAAAACGTTGACAATGATGCCCTTGGCCAAAAAGGGCGTATGCGTTTTTTCCTGAATATATTCAGGAAAAAACGCATACGCCCTTTTTGGCCAACCAAGCAACCTGGAAAGGCAAATCAGCGCTACAAAGAAGTCTCACTTCCCATCGGTCAAAAGGGCCATGCTGAAAAATGAGTCAAAACCAGAAATGCAGGACACGCCATGGAGAAATGAGAGCCTTGCTACACTGATGGGCGGGATGTAAATTGCCAACAGCCACTCTGGAGAAGTGTACGGTGTGTCCTGAAACATCTGAAAAACACAGCTTAGAGAGCATAGGGCACTTCCACTCATGGGGGTATAAATTGGGAAAATGAAAAATCAGCAAGACACAAGCACCCCAAACTTTAGGGCTGCTCTGTTGACAAGGACCTCCACTTCATTCCACCTTAAATATCCCAGGAAAGAGAAAAATGGATAAAGAAGTTGTGGTCCTTATGTACAATGGAATATCACTCAGCCATGAAATCAATGTCATAAGGTTAGGAGCAGCATGATGAGTGGATTTAGGTACGACGATTCTAAGTGAAATAAGTCACACAGAAAAGGACACTTCTCATAAGGTATCACTTTTAGAGGGAATGTAAAAACCGTTACACTTGAACTGAATTACAAAACAGAACAGAGTCACACATGCAGAAAACAGACTATGGCTGCTTAACGGGAAAGGTGAGGTGGGGTGATACATAAAACAAGGGTATCAAATTAGCTCAGATACCGTTCCATAAACCCAATATGTAGTAGACAAGACCTACTCCTTGCTCAGAGAACTGGACTCAACACGCCCTATTCACCGCACAAGAATATATCTGACTAGTAATAATCTTAAAACCTATGTATTGATATCTCTCTGTTAGTGTGTCAAGTGGGTGTAAAGCGGCATAAACACAGCCGTGAAAAGCAGCTAAACCGCATTATGAAAATAAATTACTTTGAAAAACCCATGAAACAACGACAGTGAAAGAGATAGAAATTCTTACACAATGAGTTCAGGGGCTGTGATGCAACCTGGATTGACCATATCTAGACCCACAGCTGGATGAGACATAAGGGTGGACACTCTTGGGGCTGAGAGGTTTGGTGAGGTTGGGTGAGCAAACGCAGACCCTTTAAAGTAATACTGCGTGGTACCCATCGCATGGGTCCCAAATCTCCAGGTTCAAGGGCATCTTCCTACATCAAAATCATGCATGAGAAACCCAGAAGATGGTACACCGTGTGATGGGGAAATGTTTCTAAAACGCACCTCATTTCTCATCTCCTTGTGCCCGGGTTCGCCATTCCAGCCGCTTTACTAGCAATCTCCCTACTTGGAGCATCAGCACCTTTAACCTCCTGTTCCGTACAGGTTGCAATTTGTCCTGAGGATGAACGGGAAGACGGGGAACCAACGAGAGACTAGCTCTTGGTGTCGGGACAGGCACAGGTCACTCTATTTTCCCATCAGGAAGAAGAATTAACCACAGGCTCAGCCTGCCCCCCGGAACCAGAACAGGGCCTGAAGCCATCCTGCGCTTTTGCGGCCAGCTCCCAAGAAAGCGAGTTGTAAAATGGAGGTTCAGTGCACTGCAATTCACAAACCTTCAGAGTTATAAATGATAACTGTCGTCCACAAATATATTGAGGGAAGGCAAAGAAGAGGATTTGAAATCAAGGGAGAATTGCACGAAACAGATTTCAGAAGGTAGATACGAATCGCCTTTAAAGCACATGAAAAGCGGCAAAACGTTGACAATGATGCCCTTGGCCAAAAAGGGCGTATGCGTTTTTTCCTGAATATATTCAGGAAAAAACGCATACGCCCTTTTTGGCCAACCAAGCAACCTGGAAAGGCAAATCAGCGCTACAGAGAAGTCTCGCTTCCCATCGGTCAAAAGGGCCATGCTGAAAAAAGTGTCAAAACCAGAAATGCAGGACAGGCCATGGAGAAATGGGAGCCTTGGTACACTGATGGGCGGGATGTAAATTGCCAACAGCCACTCTGGAGAAGTGTACGGTGTGTCCTGAAACATCTGAAAAACACAGCTTAGAGAGCATAGGGCACTTCCACTCATGGGGGTATAAATTGGGAAAATGAAAAATCAGCAAGACACAAGCACCCCAAAGTTGAGGGCTGCTCTGTTGACAAGGACCTCCACTTCATTCCACCTTAAATATCCCAGGAAAGAGAAAAATGGATAAAGAAGTTGTGGTCCTTATGTACAATGGAATATCACTCAGCCATGAAATCAATGTCATAAGGTTAGGAGCAGCATGATGAGTGGATTTAGGTACGACGATTCTAAGTGAAATAAGTCACACAGAAAAGGACACTTCTCATAAGGTATCACTTTTAGAGGGAATGTAAAAACCGTTACACTTGAACTGAATTACAAAACAGAACAGAGTCACACATGCAGAAAACAGACTATGGCTGCTTAACGGGAAAGGTGAGGTGGGGTGATACATAAAACAAGGGTATCAAATTAGCTCAGATACCGTTCCATAAACCCAATATGTAGTAGACAAGACCTACTCCTTGCTCAGAGAACTGGACTCAACACGCCCTATTCACCGCACAAGAATATATCTGACTAGTAATAATCTTAAAACCTATGTATTGATATCTCTCTGTTACTGTGTCAAGTGGGTGTAAAGCGGCATAAACACAGCCGTGAAAAGCAGCTAAACCCCATTATGAAAATAAATTACTTTGAAAAACCCATGAAACAACGACAGTGAAAGAGATAGAAATTCTTACACAATGAGTTCAGGGGCTGTGATGCAACCTGGATTGACCATATCTAGACCCACCGCTGGATGAGACATAAGGGTGGACACTCTTGGGGCTGAGAGGTTTGGTGAGGTTGGGTGAGCAAACGCAGACCCTTTAAAGTAATACTGCGTGGTACCCATCGCATGGGTCCCAAATCTCCAGGTTCAAGCGCATCTTCCTACATCGAAAACATGCATGAGAAACCCAGAAGATGGTACACCGTGTGATGGGGAAAGGTTTCTAAAACGCACCTCATTTCTCATCTCCTTGTGCCCGGGTTCGCCTTTCCAGCCGCTTTACTAGCAATCTCCCTACTTGGAGCATCAGCACCTTTAACCTCCTGTTCCGTACAGGTTGCAATTTGTCCTGAGGATGAACGGGAAGACGGGGAACCAACGAGAGACTAGCTCTTGGTGTCGGGACAGGCACAGGTCACTCTATTTTCCCATCAGGAAGAAGAATTAACCACAGGCTCAGCCTGCCCCCCGGAACCAGAACAGGGCCTGAAGCCATCCTGCGCTTTTGCGGCCAGCTCCCAAAAAAGCGAGTTGTAAAATGGAGGTTCAGGGCACTGCAATTCACAAACCTGCAGAGTTATAAATGATAACTCTCGTCCACAAATATATTGAGGGAAGGCAAAGAAGAGGATTTGAAATCAAGGCAGAATTGCACGAAACAGATTTCAGGAGGTAGATACGAATCGCCTTTAAAGCACATGAAAAGCGGCAAAACGTTGACAATGATGCCCTTGGCCAAAAAGGGCGTATGCGTTTTTTCCTGAATATATTCAGGAAAAAACGGATACGCCCTTTTTGGCCAACCAAGCAACCTGGAAAGGCAAATCAGCGCTACAGAGAAGTCTCGCTTCCCATCGGTCAAAAGGGCCATGCTGAAAAAAGTGTCAAAACCAGAAATGCAGGACAGGCCATGGAGAAATGGGAGCCTTGCTACACTGATGGGCGGGATGTAAATTGCCAACAGCCACTCTGGAGAAGTGTACGGTGTGTCCTGAAACATCTGAAAAACACAGCTTAGAGAGCATAGGGCACTTCCACTCATGGGGGTATAAATTGGGAAAATGAAAAATCAGCAAGACACAAGCACCCCAAAGTTGAGGGCTGCTCTGTTGACAAGGACCTCCACTTCATTCCACCTTAAATATCCCAGGAAAGAGAAAAATGGATAAAGAAGTTGTGGTCCTTATGTACAATGGAATATCACTCAGCCATGAAATCAATGTCATAAGGTTAGGAGCAGCATGATGAGTGGATTTAGGTACGACGATTCTAAGTGAAATAAGTCACACAGAAAAGGACACTTCTCATAAGGTATCACTGATAGAGGGAATGTAAAAACCGTTACACTTGAACTGAATTACAAAACAGAACAGAGTCACACATGCAGAAAACAGACTATGGCTGCTTAACGGGAAAGGTGAGGTGGGGTGATACATAAAACAAGGGTATCAAATTAGCTCAGATACCGTTCCATAAACCCAATATGTAATAGACAAGACCTACTCCTTGCTCAGAGAACTGGACTCAACACGCCCTATTCACCGCACAAGAATATATCTGACTAGTAATAATCTTATAACCTATGTATTGATATCTCTCTGTTAGTGTGTCAAGTGGGTGTAAAGCGGCATAAACACAGCCGTGAAAAGCAGCTAAACCCCATTATGAAAATAAATTACTTTGAAAAACCCATGAAACAATGACAGTGAAAGAGAGAGAAATTCTTACACAATGCGTTCAGGGGCTGTGATGCAACCTGGATTAACCATATCTAGACGCACAGCTGGATGAGACATAAGGGTGGACACTCTTGGGGCTGAGAGGTTTGGTGAGGTTGGGTGAGCAAACGCAGACCCTTTAAAGTAATACTGCGTGGTACCCATCGCATGGGTCCCAAATCTCCAGGTTCAAGCGCATCTTCCTACATCGAAAACATGCATGAGAAACCCAGAAGATGGTACACCGTGTGATGGGGAAAGGTTTCTAAAACGCACCTCATTTCTCATCTCCTTGTGCCCGGGTTCGCCATTCCAGCCGTTTTACTAGCAATCTCCCTACTTGGAGCATCAGCACCTTTAACCTCCTGTTCCGTACAGGTTGCAATTTGTCCTGAGGATGAACGGGAAGACGGGGAACCAACGAGAGACTAGCTCTTGGTGTCGGGACAGGCACAGGTCACTCTATTTTCCCATCAGGAAGAAGAATTAACCACAGGCTCAGCCTGCCCCCCGGAACCAGAACAGGGCCTGAAGCCATCCTGCGCTTTTGCGGCCAGCTCCCAAAAAAGCGAGTTGTAAAATGGAGGTTCAGGGCACTGCAATTCACAAACCTGCAGAGTTATAAATGATAACTCTCGTCCACAAATATATTGAGGGAAGGCAAAGAAGAGGATTTGAATTCAAGGCAGAATTGCACGAAACAGATTTCAGGAGGTAGATACGAATCGCCTTTAAAGCACATGAAAAGCGGCAAAACGTTGACAATGATGCCCTTGGCCAAAAAGGGCGTATGCGTTTTTTCCTGAATATATTCAGGAAAAAACGCATACGCCCTTTTTGGCCAACCAAGCAACCTGGAAAGGCAAATCAGCGCTACAAAGAAGTCTCACTTCCCATCGGTCAAAAGGGCCATGCTGAAAAATGAGTCAAAACCAGAAATGCAGGACAGGCCATGGAGAAATGAGAGCCTTGCTACACTGATGGGCGGGATGTAAATTGCCAACAGCCACTCTGGAGAAGTGTACGGTGTGTCCTGAAACATCTGAAAAACACAGCTTAGAGAGCATAGGGCACTTCCACTCATGGGGGTATAAATTGGGAAAATGAAAAATCAGCAAGACACAAGCACCCCAAACTTTAGGGCTGCTCTGTTGACAAGGACCTCCACTTCATTCCACCTTAAATATCCCAGGAAAGAGAAAAATGGATAAAGAAGTTGTGGTCCTTATGTACAATGGAATATCACTCAGCCATGAAATCAATGTCATAAGGTTAGGAGCAGCATGATGAGTGGATTTAGGTACGACGATTCTAAGTGAAATAAGTCACACAGAAAAGGACACTTCTCATAAGGTATCACTTTTAGAGGGAATGTAAAAACCGTTACACTTGAACTGAATTACAAAACAGAACAGAGTCACACATGCAGAAAACAGACTATGGCTGCTTAACGGGAAAGGTGAGGTGGGGTGATACATAAAACAAGGGTATCAAATTAGCTCAGATACCGTTCCATAAACCCAATATGTAGTAGACAAGACCTACTCCTTGCTCAGAGAACTGGACTCAACACGCCCTATTCACCGCACAAGAATATATCTGACTAGTAATAATCTTAAAACCTATGTATTGATATCTCTCTGTTAGTGTGTCAAGTGGGTGTAAAGCGGCATAAACACAGCCGTGAAAAGCAGCTAAACCGCATTATGAAAATAAATTACTTTGAAAAACCCATGAAACAACGACAGTGAAAGAGATAGAAATTCTTACACAATGAGTTCAGGGGCTGTGATGCAACCTGGATTGACCATATCTAGACCCACAGCTGGATGAGACATAAGGGTGGACACTCTTGGGGCTGAGAGGTTTGGTGAGGTTGGGTGAGCAAACGCAGACCCTTTAAAGTAATACTGCGTGGTACCCATCGCATGGGTCCCAAATCTCCAGGTTCAAGGGCATCTTCCTACATCAAAATCATGCATGAGAAACCCAGAAGATGGTACACCGTGTGATGGGGAAATGTTTCTAAAACGCACCTCATTTCTCATCTCCTTGTGCCCGGGTTCGCCATTCCAGCCGCTTTACTAGCAATCTCCCTACTTGGAGCATCAGCACCTTTAACCTCCTGTTCCGTACAGGTTGCAATTTGTCCTGAGGATGAACGGGAAGACGGGGAACCAACGAGAGACTAGCTCTTGGTGTCGGGACAGGCACAGGTCACTCTATTTTCCCATCAGGAAGAAGAATTAACCACAGGCTCAGCCTGCCCCCCGGAACCAGAACAGGGCCTGAAGCCATCCTGCGCTTTTGCGGCCAGCTCCCAAGAAAGCGAGTTGTAAAATGGAGGTTCAGTGCACTGCAATTCACAAACCTTCAGAGTTATAAATGATAACTGTCGTCCACAAATATATTGAGGGAAGGCAAAGAAGAGGATTTGAAATCAAGGCAGAATTGCACGAAACAGATTTCAGAAGGTAGATACGAATCGCCTTTAAAGCACATGAAAAGCGGCAAAACGTTGACAATGATGCCCTTGGCCAAAAAGGGCGTATGCGTTTTTTCCTGAATATATTCAGGAAAAAACGCATACGCCCTTTTTGGCCAACCAAGCAACCTGGAAAGGCAAATCAGCGCTACAGAGAAGTCTCGCTTCCCATCGGTCAAAAGGGCCATGCTGAAAAAAGTGTCAAAACCAGAAATGCAGGACAGGCCATGGAGAAATGGGAGCCTTGGTACACTGATGGGCGGGATGTAAATTGCCAACAGCCACTCTGGAGAAGTGTACGGTGTGTCCTGAAACATCTGAAAAACACAGCTTAGAGAGCATAGGGCACTTCCACTCATGGGGGTATAAATTGGGAAAATGAAAAATCAGCAAGACACAAGCACCCCAAAGTTGAGGGCTGCTCTGTTGACAAGGACCTCCACTTCATTCCACCTTAAATATCCAAGGAAAGAGAAAAATGGATAAAGAAGTTGTGGTCCTTATGTACAATGGAATATCACTCAGTCATGAAATCAATGTCATAAGGTTAGTAGCAGCATGATGAGTGGATTTAGGTACGACGATTCTAAGTGAAATAAGTCACACAGAAAAGGACACTTCTCATAAGGTATCACTTTTAGAGGGAATGTAAAAACCGTTACGCTTGAACTGAATTACAAAACAGAACAGAGTCACACATGCAGAAAACAGACTATGGCTGCTTAACGGGAAAGGTGAGGTGGGGTGATACATAAAACAAGGGTATCAAATTAGCTCAGATACCGTTCCATAAACCCAATATGTAGTAGACAAGACCTACTCCTTGCTCAGAGAACTGGACTCAACACGCCCTATTCACCGCACAAGAATATATCTGACTAGTAATAATCTTAAAACCTATGTATTGATATCTCTCTGTTACTGTGTCAAGTGGGTGTAAAGCGGCATAAACACAGCCGTGAAAAGCAGCTAAACCCCATTATGAAAATAAATTACTTTGAAAAACCCATGAAACAACGACAGTGAAAGAGATAGAAATTCTTACACAATGAGTTCAGGGGCTGTGATGCAACCTGGATTGACCATATCTAGACCCACAGCTGGATGAGACATAAGGGTGGACACTCTTGGGGCTGAGAGGTTTGGTGAGGTTGGGTGAGCAAACGCAGACCCTTTAAAGTAATACTGCGTGGTACCCATCGCATGGGTCCCAAATCTCCAGGTTCAAGCGCATCTTCCTACATCGAAAACATGCATGAGAAACCCAGAAGATGGTACACCGTGTGATGGGGAAAGGTTTCTAAAACGCACCTCATTTCTCATCTCCTTGTGCCCGGGTTCGCCTTTCCAGCCGCTTTACTAGCAATCTCCCTACTTGGAGCATCAGCACCTTTAACCTCCTGTTCCGTACAGGTTGCAATTTGTCCTGAGGATGAACGGGAAGACGGGGAACCAACGAGAGACTAGCTCTTGGTGTCGGGACAGGCACAGGTCACTCTATTTTCCCATCAGGAAGAAGAATTAACCACAGGCTCAGCCTGCCCCCCGGAACCAGAACAGGGCCTGAAGCCATCCTGCGCTTTTGCGGCCAGCTCCCAAAAAAGCGAGTTGTAAAATGGAGGTTCAGGGCACTGCAATTCACAAACCTGCAGAGTTATAAATGATAACTCTAGTCCACAAATATATTGAGGGAAGGCAAAGAAGAGGATTTGAAATCAAGGCAGAATTGCACGAAACAGATTTCAGGAGGTAGATACGAATCGCCTTTAAAGCACATGAAAAGCGGCAAAACGTTGACAATGATGCCCTTGGCCAAAAAGGGCGTATGCGTTTTTTCCTGAATATATTCAGGAAAAAACGCATACGCCCTTTTTGGCCAACCAAGCAACCTGGAAAGGCAAATCAGCGCTACAGAGAAGTCTCGCTTCCCATCGGTCAAAAGGGCCATGCTGAAAAAAGTGTCAAAACCAGAAATGCAGGACAGGCCATGGAGAAATGGGAGCCTTGCTACACTGATGGGCGGGATGTAAATTGCCAACAGCCACTCTGGAGAAGTGTACGGTGTGTCCTGAAACATCTGAAAAACACAGCTTAGAGAGCATAGGGCACTTCCACTCATGGGGGTATAAATTGGGAAAATGAAAAATCAGCAAGACACAAGCACCCCAAAGTTGAGGGCTGCTCTGTTGACAAGGACCTCCACTTCATTCCACCTTAAATATCCCAGGAAAGAGAAAAATGGATAAAGAAGTTGTGGTCCTTATGTACAATGGAATATCACTCAGCCATGAAATCAATGTCATAAGGTTAGGAGCAGCATGATGAGTGGATTTAGGTACGACGATTCTAAGTGAAATAAGTCACACAGAAAAGGACACTTCTCATAAGGTATCACTGATAGAGGGAATGTAAAAACCGTTACACTTGAACTGAATTACAAAACAGAACAGAGTCACACATGCAGAAAACAGACTATGGCTGCTTAACGGGAAAGGTGAGGTGGGGTGATACATAAAACAAGGGTATCAAATTAGCTCAGATACCGTTCCATAAACCCAATATGTAATAGACAAGACCTACTCCTTGCTCAGAGAACTGGACTCAACACGCCCTATTCACCGCACAAGAATATATCTGACTAGTAATAATCTTATAACCTATGTATTGATATCTCTCTGTTAGTGTGTCAAGTGGGTGTAAAGCGGCATAAACACAGCCGTGAAAAGCAGCTAAACCCCATTATGAAAATAAATTACTTTGAAAAACCCATGAAACAACGACAGTGAAAGAGAGAGAAATTCTTACACAATGCGTTCAGGGGCTGTGATGCAACCTGGATTAACCATATCTAGACGCACAGCTGGATGAGACATAAGGGTGGACACTCTTGGGGCTGAGAGGTTTGGTGAGGTTGGGTGAGCAAACGCAGACCCTTTAAAGTAATACTGCGTGGTACCCATCGCATGGGTCCCAAATCTCCAGGTTCAAGGGCATCTTCCTACATCGAAAACATGCATGAGAAACCCAGAAGATGGTACACCGTATGATGGGGAAAGGTTTCTAAAACGCACCTCATTTCTCATCTCCTTGTGCCCGGGTTCGCCATTCCAGCCGTTTTACTAGCAATCTCCCTACTTGGAGCATCAGCACCTTTAACCTCCTGTTCCGTACAGGTTGCAATTTGTCCTGAGGATGAACGGGAAGACGGGGAACCAACGAGAGACTAGCTCTTGGTGTCGGGACAGGCACAGGTCACTCTATTTTCCCATCAGGAAGAAGAATTAACCACAGGCTCAGCCTGCCCCCCGGAACCAGAACAGGGCCTGAAGCCATCCTGCGCTTTTGCGGCCAGCTCCCAAAAAAGCGAGTTGTAAAATGGAGGTTCAGGGCACTGCAATTCACAAACCTGCAGAGTTATAAATGATAACTCTCGTCCACAAATATATTGAGGGAAGGCAAAGAAGAGGATTTGAATTCAAGGCAGAATTGCACGAAACAGATTTCAGGAGGTAGATACGAATCGCCTTTAAAGCACATGAAAAGCGGCAAAACGTTGACAATGATGCCCTTGGCCAAAAAGGGCGTATGCGTTTTTTCCTGAATATATTCAGGAAAAAACGCATACGCCCTTTTTGGCCAACCAAGCAACCTGGAAAGGCAAATCAGCGCTACAGAGAAGTCTCGCTTCCCATCGGTCAAAAGGGCCATGCTGAAAAAAGTGTCAAAACCAGAAATGCAGGACAGGCCATGGAGAAATGGGAGCCTTGCTACACTGATGGGCGGGATGTAAATTGCCAACAGCCACTCTGGAGAAGTGTACGGTGTGTCCTGAAACATCTGAAAAACACAGCTTAGAGAGCATAGGGCACTTCCACTCATGGGGGTATAAATTGGGAAAATGAAAAATCAGCAAGACACAAGCACCCCAAACTTTAGGGCTGCTCTGTTGACAAGGACCTCCACTTCATTCCACCTTAAATATCCCAGGAAAGAGAAAAATGGATAAAGAAGTTGTGGTCCTTATGTACAATGGAATATCACTCAGCCATGAAATCAATGTCATAAGGTTAGGAGCAGCATGATGAGTGGATTTAGGTACGACGATTCTAAGTGAAATAAGTCACACAGAAAAGGACACTTCTCATAAGGTATCACTTTTAGAGGGAATGTAAAAACCGTTACACTTGAACTGAATTACAAAACAGAACAGAGTCACACATGCAGAAAACAGACTATGGCTGCTTAACGGGAAAGGTGAGGTGGGGTGATACATAAAACAAGGGTATCAAATTAGCTCAGATACCGTTCCATAAACCCAATATGTAGTAGACAAGACCTACTCCTTGCTCAGAGAACTGGACTCAACACGCCCTATTCACCGCACAAGAATATATCTGACTAGTAATAATCTTAAAACCTATGTATTGATATCTCTCTGTTAGTGTGTCAAGTGGGTGTAAAGCGGCATAAACACAGCCGTGAAAAGCAGCTAAACCCCATTATGAAAATAAATTACTTTGAAAAACCCATGAAACAACGACAGTGAAAGAGATAGAAATTCTTACACAATGAGTTCAGGGGCTGTGATGCAACCTGGATTGACCATATCTAGACCCACAGCTGGATGAGACATAAGGGTGGACACTCTTGGGGCTGAGAGGTTTGGTGAGGTTGGGTGAGCAAACGCAGACCCTTTAAAGTAATACTGCGTGGTACCCATCGCATGGGTCCCAAATCTCCAGGTTCAAGGGTATCTTCCTACATCGAAAACATGCATGAGAAACCCAGAAGATGGTACACCGTGTGATGGGGAAATGTTTCTAAAACGCACCTCATTTCTCATCTCCTTGTGCCCGGGTTCGCCATTCCAGCCGCTTTACTAGCAATCTCCCTACTTGGAGCATCAGCACCTTTAACCTCCTGTTCCGTACAGGTTGCAATTTGTCCTGAGGATGAACGGGAAGACGGGGAACCAACGAGAGACTAGCTCTTGGTGTCGGGACAGGCACAGGTCACTCTATTTTCCCATCAGGAAGAAGAATTAACCACAGGCTCAGCCTGCCCCCCGGAACCAGAACTGGGCCTGAAGCCATCCTGCGCTTTTGCGGCCAGCTCCCAAAAAAGCGAGTTGTAAAATGGAGGTTCAGGGCACTGCAATTCACAAACCTGCAGAGTTATAAATGATAACTCTCGTCCACAAATATATTGAGGGAAGGCAAAGAAGAGGATTTGAAATCAAGGCAGAATTGCACGAAACAGATTTCAGGAGGTAGATACGAATCGCCTTTAAAGCACATGAAAAGCGGCAAAACGTTGACAATGATGCCCTTGGCCAAAAAGGGCGTATGCGTTTTTTCCTGAATATATTCAGGAAAAAACGCATACGCCCTTTTTGGCCAACCAAGCAACCTGGAAAGGCAAATCAGCGCTACAGAGAAGTCTCGCTTCCCATCGGTCAAAAGGGCCATGCTGAAAAAAGTGTCAAAACCAGAAATGCAGGACAGGCCATGGAGAAATGGGAGCCTTGCTACACTGATGGGCGGGATGTAAATTGCCAACAGCCACTCTGGAGAAGTGTACGGTGTGTCCTGAAACATCTGAAAAACACAGCTTAGAGAGCATAGGGCACTTCCACTCATGGGGGTATAAATTGGGAAAATGAAAAATCAGCAAGACACAAGCACCCCAAAGTTGAGGGCTGCTCTGTTGACAAGGACCTCCACTTCATTCCACCTTAAATATCCCAGGAAAGAGAAAAATGGATAAAGAAGTTGTGGTCCTTATGTACAATGGAATATCACTCAGCCATGAAATCAATGTCATAAGGTTAGGAGCAGCATGATGAGTGGATTTAGGTACGACGATTCTAAGTGAAATAAGTCACACAGAAAAGGACACTTCTCATAAGGTATCACTTTTAGAGGGAATGTAAAAACCGTTACACTTGAACTGAATTACAAAACAGAACAGAGTCACACATGCAGAAAACAGACTATGGCTGCTTAACGGGAAAGGTGAGGTGGGGTGATACATAAAACAAGGGTATCAAATTAGCTCAGATACCGTTCCATAAACCCAATATGTAGTAGACAAGACCTACTCCTTGCTCAGAGAACTGGACTCAACACGCCCTATTCACCGCACAAGAATATATCTGACTAGTAATAATCTTAAAACCTATGTATTGATATCTCTCTGTTAGTGTGTCAAGTGGGTGTAAAGCGGCATAAACACAGCCGTGAAAAGCAGCTAAACCCCATTATGAAAATAAATTACTTTGAAAAACCCATGAAACAACGACAGTGAAAGAGATAGAAATTCTTACACAATGAGTTCAGGGGCTGTGATGCAACCTGGATTGACCATATCTAGACCCACAGCTGGATGAGACATAAGGGTGGACACTCTTGGGGCTGAGAGGTTTGGTGAGGTTGGGTGAGCAAACGCAGACCCTTTAAAGTAATACTGCGTGGTACCCATCGCATGGGTCCCAAATCTCCAGGTTCAAGCACATCTTCCTACATCGAAAACATGCATGAGAAACCCAGAAGATGGTACACCGTGTGATGGGGAAAGGTTTCTAAAACGCACCTCATTTCTCATCTGCTTGTGCCCGGGTTCGCCTTTCCAGCCGCTTTACTAGCAATCTCCCTACTTGGAGCATCAGCACCTTTAACCTCCTGTTCCGTACAGGTTGCAATTTGTCCTGAGGATGAACGGGAAGACGGGGAACCAACGAGAGACTAGCTCTTGGTGTCGGGACAGGCACAGGTCACTCTATTTTCCCATCAGGAAGAAGAATTAACCACAGGCTCAGCCTGCCCCCCGGAACCAGAACAGGGCCTGAAGCCATCCTGCGCTTTTGCGGCCAGCTCCCAAAAAAGCGAGTTGTAAAATGGAGGTTCAGGGCACTGCAATTCACAAACCTGCAGAGTTATAAATGATAACTCTCGTCCACAAATATATTGAGGGAAGGCAAAGAAGAGGATTTGAAATCAAGGCAGAATTGCACGAAACAGATTTCAGGAGGTAGATACGAATCGCCTTTAAAGCACATGAAAAGCGGCAAAACGTTGACAATGATGCCCTTGGCCAAAAAGGGCGTATGCGTTTTTTCCTGAATATATTCAGGAAAAAACGCATACGCCCTTTTTGGCCAACCAAGCAACCTGGAAAGGCAAATCAGCGCTACAGAGAAGTCTCGCTTCCCATCGGTCAAAAGGGCCATGCTGAAAAAAGTGTCAAAACCAGAAATGCAGGACAGGCCATGGAGAAATGGGAGCCTTGCTACACTGATGGGCGGGATGTAAATTGCCAACAGCCACTCTGGAGAAGTGTACGGTGTGTCCTGAAACATCTGAAAAACACAGCTTAGAGAGCATAGGGCACTTCCACTCATGGGGGTATAAATTGGGAAAATGAAAAATCAGCAAGACACAAGCACCCCAAAGTTGAGGGCTGCTCTGTTGACAAGGACCTCCACTTCATTCCACCTTAAATATCCCAGGAAAGAGAAAAATGGATAAAGAAGTTGTGGTCCTTATGTACAATGGAATATCACTCAGCCATGAAATCAATGTCATAAGGTTAGGAGCAGCATGATGAGTGGATTTAGGTACGACGATTCTAAGTGAAATAAGTCACACAGAAAAGGACACTTCTCATAAGGTATCACTGATAGAGGGAATGTAAAAACCGTTACACTTGAACTGAATTACAAAACAGAACAGAGTCACACATGCAGAAAACAGACTATGGCTGCTTAACGGGAAAGGTGAGGTGGGGTGATACATAAAACAAGGGTATCAAATTAGCTCAGATACCGTTCCATAAACCCAATATGTAATAGACAAGACCTACTCCTTGCTCAGAGAACTGGACTCAACACGCCCTATTCACCGCACAAGAATATATCTGACTAGTAATAATCTTATAACCTATGTATTGATATCTCTCTGTTAGTGTGTCAAGTGGGTGTAAAGCGGCATAAACACAGCCGTGAAAAGCAGCTAAACCCCATTATGAAAATAAATTACTTTGAAAAACCCATGAAACAACGACAGTGAAAGAGAGAGAAATTCTTACACAATGCGTTCAGGGGCTGTGATGCAACCTGGATTAACCATATCTAGACGCACAGCTGGATGAGACATAAGGGTGGACACTCTTGGGGCTGAGAGGTTTGGTGAGGTTGGGTGAGCAAACGCAGACCCTTTAAAGTAATACTGCGTGGTACCCATCGCATGGGTCCCAAATCTCCAGGTTCAAGGGCATCTTCCTACATCGAAAACATGCATGAGAAACCCAGAAGATGGTACACCGTATGATGGGGAAAGGTTTCTAAAACGCACCTCATTTCTCATCTCCTTGTGCCCGGGTTCGCCATTCCAGCCGTTTTACTAGCAATCTCCCTACTTGGAGCATCAGCACCTTTAACCTCCTGTTCCGTACAGGTTGCAATTTGTCCTGAGGATGAACGGGAAGACGGGGAACCAACGAGAGACTAGCTCTTGGTGTCGGGACAGGCACAGGTCACTCTATTTTCCCATCAGGAAGAAGAATTAACCACAGGCTCAGCCTGCCCCCCGGAACCAGAACAGGGCCTGAAGCCATCCTGCGCTTTTGCGGCCAGCTCCCAAAAAAGCGAGTTGTAAAATGGAGGTTCAGGGCACTGCAATTCACAAACCTGCAGAGTTATAAATGATAACTCTCGTCCACAAATATATTGAGGGAAGGCAAAGAAGAGGATTTGAATTCAAGGCAGAATTGCACGAAACAGATTTCAGGAGGTAGATACGAATCGCCTTTAAAGCACATGAAAAGCGGCAAAACGTTGACAATGATGCCCTTGGCCAAAAAGGGCGTATGCGTTTTTTCCTGAATATATTCAGGAAAAAACGCATACGCCCTTTTTGGCCAACCAAGCAACCTGGAAAGGCAAATCAGCGCTACAAAGAAGTCTCACTTCCCATCGGTCAAAAGGGCCATGCTGAAAAATGAGTCAAAACCAGAAATGCAGGACAGGCCATGGAGAAATGAGAGCCTTGCTACACTGATGGGCGGGATGTAAATTGCCAACAGCCACTCTGGAGAAGTGTACGGTGTGTCCTGAAACATCTGAAAAACACAGCTTAGAGAGCATAGGGCACTTCCACTCATGGGGGTATAAATTGGGAAAATGAAAAATCAGCAAGACACAAGCACCCCAAAGTTGAGGGCTGCTCTGTTGACAAGGACCTCCACTTCATTCCACCTTAAATATCCCAGGAAAGAGAAAAATGGATAAAGAAGTTGTGGTCCTTATGTACAATGGAATATCACTCAGCCATGAAATCAATGTCATAAGGTTAGGAGCAGCATGATGAGTGGATTTAGGTACGACGATTCTAAGTGAAATAAGTCACACAGAAAAGGACACTTCTCATAAGGTATCACTTTTAGAGGGAATGTAAAAACCGTTACACTTGAACTGAATTACAAAACAGAACAGAGTCACACATGCAGAAAACAGACTATGGCTGCTTAACGGGAAAGGTGAGGTGGGGTGATACATAAAACAAGGGTATCAAATTAGCTCAGATACCGTTCCATAAACCCAATATGTAGTAGACAAGACCTACTCCTTGCTCAGAGAACTGGACTCAACACGCCCTATTCACCGCACAAGAATATATCTGACTAGTAATAATCTTAAAACCTATGTATTGATATCTCTCTGTTAGTGTGTCAAGTGGGTGTAAAGCGGCATAAACACAGCCGTGAAAAGCAGCTAAACCCCATTATGAAAATAAATTACTTTGAAAAACCCATGAAACAACGACAGTGAAAGAGATAGAAATTCTTACACAATGAGTTCAGGGGCTGTGATGCAACCTGGATTGACCATATCTAGACCCACCGCTGGATGAGACATAAGGGTGGACACTCTTGGGGCTGAGAGGTTTGGTGAGGTTGGGTGAGCAAACGCAGACCCTTTAAAGTAATACTGCGTGGTACCCATCGCATGGGTCCCAAATCTCCAGGTTCAAGGGTATCTTCCTACATCGAAAACATGCATGAGAAACCCAGAAGATGGTACACCGTGTGATGGGGAAATGTTTCTAAAACGCACCTCATTTCTCATCTCCTTGTGCCCGGGTTCGCCATTCCAGCCGCTTTACTAGCAATCTCCCTACTTGGAGCATCAGCACCTTTAACCTCCTGTTCCGTACAGGTTGCAATTTGTCCTGAGGATGAACGGGAAGACGGGGAACCAACGAGAGACTAGCTCTTGGTGTCGGGACAGGCACAGGTCACTCTATTTTCCCATCAGGAAGAAGAATTAACCACAGGCTCAGCCTGCCCCCCGGAACCAGAACAGGGCCTGAAGCCATCCTGCGCTTTTGCGGCCAGCTCCCAAGAAAGCGAGTTGTAAAATGGAGGTTCAGTGCACTGCAATTCACAAACCTGCAGAGTTATAAATGATAACTGTCGTCCACAAATATATTGAGGGAAGGCAAAGAAGAGGATTTGAAATCAAGGCAGAATTGCACGAAACAGATTTCAGAAGGTAGATACGAATCGCCTTTAAAGCACATGAAAAGCGGCAAAACGTTGACAATGATGCCCTTGGCCAAAAAGGGCGTATGCGTTTTTTCCTGAATATATTCAGGAAAAAACGCATACGCCCTTTTTGGCCAACCAAGCAACCTGGAAAGGCAAATCAGCGCTACAGAGAAGTCTCGCTTCCCATCGGTCAAAAGGGCCATGCTGAAAAAAGTGTCAAAACCAGAAATGCAGGACAGGCCATGGAGAAATGGGAGCCTTGCTACACTGATGGGCGGGATGTAAATTGCCAACAGCCACTCTGGAGAAGTGTACGGTGTGTCCTGAAACATCTGAAAAACACAGCTTAGAGAGCATAGGGCACTTCCACTCATGGGGGTATAAATTGGGAAAATGAAAAATCAGCAAGACACAAGCACCCCAAAGTTGAGGGCTGCTCTGTTGACAAGGACTTCCACTTCATTCCACCTTAAATATCCCAGGAAAGAGAAAAATGGATAAAGAAGTTGTGGTCCTTATGTACAATGGAATATCACTCAGCCATGAAATCAATGTCATAAGGTTAGGAGCAGCATGATGAGTGGATTTAGGTACGACGATTCTAAGTGAAATAAGTCACACAGAAAAGGACACTTCTCATAAGGTATCACTGATAGAGGGAATGTAAAAACCGTTACACTTGAACTGAATTACAAAACAGAACAGAGTCACACATGCAGAAAACACACTATGGCTGCTTAACGGGAAAGGTGAGGTGGGGTGATACATAAAACAAGGGTATCAAATTAGCTCAGATACCATTCCATAAACCCAATATGTAATAGACAAGACCTACTCCTTGCTCAGAGAACTGGACTCAACACGCCCTATTCACCGCACAAGAATATATCTGACTAGTAATAATCTTATAACCTATGTATTGATATCTCTCTGTTAGTGTGTCAAGTGGGTGTAAAGCGGCATAAACACAGCCGTGAAAAGCAGCTAAACCCCATTATGAAAATAAATTACTTTGAAAAACCCATGAAACAACGACAGTGAAAGAGAGAGAAATTCTTACACAATGCGTTCAGGGGCTGTGATGCAACCTGGATTAACCATATCTAGACGCACAGCTGGATGAGACATAAGGGTGGACACTCTTGGGGCTGAGAGGTTTGGTGAGGTTGGGTGAGCAAACGCAGACCCTTTAAAGTAATACTGCGTGGTACCCATCGCATGGGTCCCAAATCTCCAGGTTCAAGGGCATCTTCCTACATCGAAAACATGCATGAGAAACCCAGAAGATGGTACACCGTATGATGGGGAAAGGTTTCTAAAACGCACCTCATTTCTCATCTCCTTGTGCCCGGGTTCGCCATTCCAGCCGTTTTATTAGCAATCTCCCTACTTGGAGCATCAGGACCTTTAACCTCCTGTTCCGTACAGGTTGCAATTTGTCCTGAGGATGAACGGGAAGACGGGGAACCAACGAGAGACTAGCTCTTGGTGTCGGGACAGGCACAGGTCACTCTATTTTCCCATCAGGAAGAAGAATTAACCACAGGCTCAGCCTGCCCCCCGGAACCAGAACAGGGCCTGAAGCCATCCTGCGCTTTTGCGGCCAGCTCCCAAAAAAGCGAGTTGTAAAATGGAGGTTCAGGGCACTGCAATTCACAAACCTGCAGAGTTATAAATGATAACTCTCGTCCACAAATATATTGAGGGAAGGCAAAGAAGAGGATTTGAATTCAAGGCAGAATTGCACGAAACAGATTTCAGGAGGTAGATACGAATCGCCTTTAAAGCACATGAAAAGCGGCAAAACGTTGACAATGATGCCCTTGGCCAAAAAGGGCGTATGCGTTTTTTCCTGAATATATTCAGGAAAAAACGCATACGCCCTTTTTGGCCAACCAAGCAACCTGGAAAGGCAAATCAGCGCTACAAAGAAGTCTCACTTCCCATCGGTCAAAAGGGCCATGCTGAAAAATGAGTCAAAACCAGAAATGCAGGACAGGCCATGGAGAAATGAGAGCCTTGCTACACTGATGGGCGGGATGTAAATTGCCAACAGCCACTCTGGAGAAGTGTACGGTGTGTCCTGAAACATCTGAAAAACACAGCTTAGAGAGCATAGGGCACTTCCACTCATGGGGGTATAAATTGGGAAAATGAAAAATCAGCAAGACACAAGCACCCCAAAGTTTAGGGCTGCTCTGTTGACAAGGACCTCCACTTCATTCCACCTTCAATATCCCAGGAAAGAGAAAAATGGATAAAGAAGTTGTGGTCCTTATGTACAATGGAATATCACTCAGCCATGAAATCAATGTCATAAGGTTAGTAGCAGCATGATGAGTGGATTTAGGTACGACGATTCTAAGTGAAATAAGTCACACAGAAAAGGACACTTCTCATAAGGTATCACTTTTAGAGGGAATGTAAAAACCGTTACACTTGAACTGAATTACAAAACAGAACAGAGTCACACATGCAGAAAACACACTATGGCTGCTTAACGGGAAAGGTGAGGTGGGGTGATACATAAAACAAGGGTATCAAATTAGCTCAGATACCGTTCCATAAACCCAATATGTAGTAGACAAGACCTACTCCTTGCTCAGAGAACTGGACTCAACACGCCCTATTCACCGCACAAGAATATATCTGACTAGTAATAATCTTAAAACCTATGTATTGATATCTCTCTGTTAGTGTGTCAAGTGGGTGTAAAGCGGCATAAACACAGCCGTGAAAAGCAGCTAAACCCCATTATGAAAATAAATTACTTTGAAAAACCCATGAAACAACGACAGTGAAAGAGATAGAAATTCTTACACAATGAGTTCAGGGGCTGTGATGCAACCTGGATTGACCATATCTAGACCCACAGCTGGATGAGACATAAGGGTGGACACTCTTGGGGCTGAGAGGTTTGGTGAGGTTGGGTGAGCAAACACAGACCCTTTAAAGTAATACTGCGTGGTACCCATCGCATGAGTCCCTAATCTCCAGGTTCAAGGGTATTTTCCTACATCGAAAACATGCATGAGAAACCCAGAAGATGGTACACCGTGTGATGGGGAAATGTTTCTAAAACGCACCTCATTTCTCATCTCCTTGTGCCCGGGTTCGCCATTCCAGCCGCTTTACTAGCAATCTCCCTACTTGGAGCATCAGCACCTTTAACCTCCTGTTCCGTACAGGTTGCAATTTGTCCTGAGGATGAACGGGAAGACGGGGAACCAACGAGAGACTAGCTCTTGGTGTCGGGACAGGCACAGGTCACTCTATTTTCCCATCAGGAAGAAGAATTAACCACAGGCTCAGCCTGCCCCCCGGAACCAGAACAGGGCCTGAAGCCATCCTGCGCTTTTGCGGCCAGCTCCCAAGAAAGCGAGTTGTAAAATGGAGGTTCAGTGCACTGCAATTCACAAACCTTCAGAGTTATAAATGATAACTGTCGTCCACAAATATATTGAGGGAAGGCAAAGAAGAGGATTTGAAATCAAGGCAGAATTGCACGAAACAGATTTCAGAAGGTAGATACGAATCGCCTTTAAAGCACATGAAAAGCGGCAAAACGTTGACAATGATGCCCTTGGCCAAAAAGGGCGTATGCGTTTTTTCCTGAATATATTCAGGAAAAAACGCATACGCCCTTTTTGGCCAACCAAGCAACCTGGAAAGGCAAATCAGCGCTACAGAGAAGTCTCGCTTCCCATCGGTCAAAAGGGCCATGCTGAAAAAAGTGTCAAAACCAGAAATGCAGGACAGGCCATGGAGAAATGGGAGCCTTGCTACACTGATGGGCGGGATGTAAATTGCCAACAGCCACTCTGGAGAAGTGTACGGTGTGTCCTGATACATCTGAAAAACACAGCTTAGAGAGCATAGGGCACTTCCACTCATGGGGATATAAATTGGGAAAATGAAAAATCAGCAAGACACAAGCACCCCAAAGTTGAGGGCTGCTCTGTTGACAAGGACCTCCACTTCATTCCACCTTAAATATCCCAGGAAAGAGAAAAATGGATAAAGAAGTTGTGGTCCTTATGTACAATGGAATATCACTCAGCCATGAAATCAATGTCATAAGGTTAGTAGCAGCATGATGAGTGGATTTAGGTACGACGATTCTAAGTGAAATAAGTCACACAGAAAAGGACACTTCTCATAAGGTATCACTTTTAGAGGGAATGTAAAAACCGTTACACTTGAACTGAATTACAAAACAGAACAGAGTCACACATGCAGAAAACAGACTATGGCTGCTTAACGGGAAAGGTGAGGTGGGGTGATACATCAAACAAGGGTATCAAATTAGCTCAGATACCGTTCCATAAACCCAATATGTAGTAGACAAGACCTACTCCTTGCTCAGAGAACTGGACTCAACACGCCCTATTCACCGCACAAGAATATATCTGACTAGTAATAATCTTAAAACCTATGTATTGATATCTCTCTGTTAGTGTGTCAAGTGGGTGTAAAGCGGCATAAACACAGCCGTGAAAAGCAGCTAAACCCCATTATGAAAATAAATTACTTTGAAAAACCCATGAAACAACGACAGTGAAAGAGATAGAAATTCTTACACAATGAGTTCAGGGGCTGTGATGCAACCTGGATTGACCATATCTAGACCCACAGCTGGATGAGACATAAGGGTGGACACTCTTGGGGCTGAGAGGTTTGGTGAGGTTGGGTGAGCAAACGCAGACCCTTTAAAGTAATACTGCGTGGTACCCATCGCATGGGTCCCAAATCTCCAGGTTCAAGGGTATCTTCCTACATCGAAAACATGCATGAGAAACCCAGAAGATGGTACACCGTGTGATGGGGAAATGTTTCTAAAACGCACCTCATTTCTCATCTCCTTGTGCCCGGGTTCGCCATTCCAGCCGCTTTACTAGCAATCTCCCTACTTGGAGCATCAGCACCTTTAACCTCCTGTTCCGTACAGGTTGCAATTTGTCCTGAGGATGAACGGGAAGACGGGGAACCAACGAGAGACTAGCTCTTGGTGTCGGGACAGGCACAGGTCACTCTATTTTCCCATCAGGAAGAAGAATTAACCACAGGCTCAGCCTGCCCCCCGGAACCAGAACAGGGCCTGAAGCCATCCTGCGCTTTTGCGGCCAGCTCCCAAGAAAGCGAGTTGTAAAATGGAGGTTCAGGGCACTGCAATTCACAAACCTTCAGAGTTATAAATGATAACTGTCGTCCACAAATATATTGAGGGAAGGCAAAGAAGAGGATTTGAAATCAAGGCAGAATTGCACGAAACAGATTTCAGGAGGTAGATTCGAATCGCCTTTAAAGCACATGAAAAGCGGCAAAACGTTGACAATGATGCCCTTGGCCAAAAAGGGCGTATGCGTTTTTTCCTGAATATATTCAGGAAAAAACGCATACGCCCTTTTTGGCCAACCAAGCAACCTGGAAAGGCAAATCAGCGCTACAGAGAAGGCTCGCTTCCCATCGGTCAAAAGGGCCATGCTGAAAAAAGTGTCAAAACCAGAAATGCAGGACAGGCCATGGAGAAATGGGAGCCTTGCTACACTGATGGGCGGGATGTAAATTGCCAACAGCCACTCTGGAGAAGTGTACGGTGTGTCCTGAAACATCTGAAAAACACAGCTTAGAGAGCATAGGGCACTTCCACTCATGGGGGTATAAATTAGGAAAATGAAAAATCAGCAAGACACAAGCACCCCAAAGTTGAGGGCTGCTCTGTTGACAAGGACCTCCACTTCATTCCACCTTAAATATCCCAGGAAAGAGAAAAATGGATAAAGAAGTTGTGGTCCTTATGTACAATGGAATATCACTCAGCCATGAAATCAATGTCATAAGGTTAGTAGCAGCATGATGAGTGGATTTAGGTACGACGATTCTAAGTGAAATAAGTCACACAGAAAAGGACACTTCTCATAAGGTATCACTTTTAGAGGGAATGTAAAAACCGTTACACTTGAACTGAATTACAAAACAGAACAGAGTCACACATGCAGAAAACAGACTATGGCTGCTTAACGGGAAAGGTGAGGTGGGGTGATACATAAAACAAGGGTATCAAATTAGCTCAGATACCGTTCCATAAACCCAATATGTAGTAGACAAGACCTACTCCTTGCTCAGAGAACTGGACTCAACACGCCCTATTCACCGCACAAGAATATATCTGACTAGTAATAATCTTAAAACCTATGTATTGATATCTCTCTGTTAGTGTGTCAAGTGGGTGTAAAGCGGCATAAACACAGCCGTGAAAAGCAGCTAAACCCCATTATGAAAATAAATTACTTTGAAAAACCCATGAAACAACGACAGGGAAAGAGATGGAAATTCTTACACAATGAGTTCAGGGGCTGTGATGCAACCTGGATTGACCATATCTAGACCCACAGCTGGATGAGACATAAGGGTGGACACTCTTGGGGCTGAGAGGTTTGGTGAGGTTGGGTGAGCAAACGCAGACCCTTTAAAGTAATACTGCGTGGTACCCATCGCATGGGTCCCAAATCTCCAGGTTCAAGGGCATCTTCCTACATCGAAAACATGCATGAGAAACCCAGAAGATGGTACACCATATGATGGGGAAAGGTTTCTAAAACGCACCTCATTTCTCATCTCCTTGTGCCCGGGTTCGCCATTCCAGCCGTTTTACTAGCAATCTCCCTACATGGAGCATCAGCACCTTTAACCTCCTGTTCCGTACAGGTTGCAATTTGTCCTGAGGATGAACGGGAAGACGGGGAACCAACGAGAGACTGGCTCTTGGTGTCGGGACAGGCACAGGTCACTCTATTTTCCCATCAGGAAGAAGAATTAACCACAGGCTCAGCCTGCCCCCCGGAACCAGAACAGGGCCTGAAGCCATCCTGCGCTTTTGCGGCCAGCTCCCAAAAAAGCGAGTTGTAAAATGGAGGTTCAGGGCACTGCAATTCACAAACCTGCAGAGTTATAAATGATAACTCTCGTCCACCAATATATTGAGGGAAGGCAAAGAAGAGGATTTGAAATCAAGGCAGAATTGCACGAAACAGATTTCAGGAGGTAGATACGAATCGCCTTTAAAGCACATGAAAAGCGGCAAAACGTTGACAATGATGCCCTTGGCCAAAAAGGGCGTATGCGTTTTTTCCTGAATATATTCAGGAAAAAACGCATACGCCCTTTTTGGCCAATCAAGCAACCTGGAAAGGCAAATCAGCGCTACAAAGAAGTCTCACTTCCCATCGGTCAAAAGGGCCATGCTGAAAAATGAGTCAAAACCAGAAATGCAGGACAGGCCATGGAGAAATGAGAGCCTTGCTACACTGATGAGCGGGATGTAAATTGCCAACAGCCACTCTGGAGAAGTGTACGGTGTGTCCTGAAACATCTGAAAAACACAGCTTAGAGAGCATAGGGCACTTCCACTCATGGGGGTATAAATTGGGAAAATGAAAAATCAGCAAGACACAAGCACCCCAAAGTTGAGGGCTGCTCTGTTGACAAGGACCTCCACTTCATTCCACCTTAAATATCCCAGGAAAGAGAAAAATGGATAAAGAAGTTGTGGTCCTTATGTACAATGGAATATCACTCAGCCATGAAATCAATGTCATAAGGTTAGGAGCAGCATGATGAGTGGATTTAGGTACGACGATTCTAAGTGAAATAAGTCACACAGAAAAGGACACTTCTCATAAGGTATCACTTTTAGAGGGAATGTAAAAACCGTTACACTTGAACTGAATTACAAAACAGAACAGAGTCACACATGCAGAAAACAGACTATGGCTGCTTAACGGGAAAGGTGAGGTGGGGTGATACATCAAACAAGGGTATCAAATTAGCTCAGATACCGTTCCATAAACCCAATATGTAGTAGACAAGACCTACTCCTTGCTCAGAGAACTGGACTCAACACGCCCTATTCACCGCACAAGAATATATCTGACTAGTAATAATCTTAAAACCTATGTATTGATATCTCTCTGTTAGTGTGTCAAGTGGGTGTAAAGCGGCATAAACACAGCCGTGAAAAGCAGCTAAACCCCATTATGAAAATAAATTACTTTGAAAAACCCATGAAACAACGACAGTGAAAGAGATAGAAATTCTTACACAATGAGTTCAGGGGCTGTGATGCAACCTGGATTGACCATATCTAGACCCACAGCTGGATGAGACATAAGGGTGGACACTCTTGGGGCTGAGAGGTTTGGTGAGGTTGGGTGAGCAAACGCAGACCCTTTAAAGTAATACTGCGTGGTACCCATCGCATGGGTCCCAAATCTCCAGGTTCAAGGGTATCTTCCTACATCGAAAACATGCATGAGAAACCCAGAAGATGGTACACCGTGTGATGGGGAAATGTTTCTAAAACGCACCTCATTTCTCATCTCCTTGTGCCCGGGTTCGCCATTCCAGCCGCTTTACTAGCAATCTCCCTACTTGGAGCATCAGCACCTTTAACCTCCTGTTCCGTACAGGTTGCAATTTGTCCTGAGGATGAACGGGAAGACGGGGAACCAACGAGAGACTAGCTCTTGGTGTCGGGACAGGCACAGGTCACTCTATTTTCCCATCAGGAAGAAGAATTAACCACAGGCTCAGCCTGCCCCCCGGAACCAGAACAGGGCCTGAAGCCATCCTGCGCTTTTGCGGCCAGCTCCCAAGAAAGCGAGTTGTAAAATGGAGGTTCAGGGCACTGCAATTCACAAACCTTCAGAGTTATAAATGATAACTGTCGTCCACAAATATATTGAGGGAAGGCAAAGAAGAGGATTTGAAATCAAGGCAGAATTGCACGAAACAGATTTCAGGAGGTAGATTCGAATCGCCTTTAAAGCACATGAAAAGCGGCAAAACGTTGACAATGATGCCCTTGGCCAAAAAGGGCGTATGCGTTTTTTCCTGAATATATTCAGGAAAAAACGCATACGCCCTTTTTGGCCAACCAAGCAACCTGGAAAGGCAAATCAGCGCTACAGAGAAGTCTCGCTTCCCATCGGTCAAAAGGGCCATGCTGAAAAAAGTGTCAAAACCAGAAATGCAGGACAGGCCATGGAGAAATGGGAGCCTTGCTACACTGATGGGCGGGATGTAAATTGCCAACAGCCACTCTGGAGAAGTGTACGGTGTGTCCTGAAACATCTGAAAAACACAGCTTAGAGAGCATAGGGCACTTCCACTCATGGGGGTATAAATTAGGAAAATGAAAAATCAGCAAGACACAAGCACCCCAAAGTTGAGGGCTGCTCTGTTGACAAGGACCTCCACTTCATTCCACCTTAAATATCCCAGGAAAGAGAAAAATGGATAAAGAAGTTGTGGTCCTTATGTACAATGGAATATCACTCAGCCATGAAATCAATGTCATAAGGTTAGTAGCAGCATGATGAGTGGATTTAGGTACGACGATTCTAAGTGAAATAAGTCACACAGAAAAGGACACTTCTCATAAGGTATCACTTTTAGAGGGAATGTAAAAACCGTTACACTTGAACTGAATTACAAAACAGAACAGAGTCACACATGCAGAAAACAGACTATGGCTGCTTAACGGGAAAGGTGAGGTGGGGTGATACATAAAACAAGGGTATCAAATTAGCTCAGATACCGTTCCATAAACCCAATATGTAGTAGACAAGACCTACTCCTTGCTCAGAGAACTGGACTCAACACGCCCTATTCACCGCACAAGAATATATCTGACTAGTAATAATCTTAAAACCTATGTATTGATATCTCTCTGTTAGTGTGTCAAGTGGGTGTAAAGCGGCATAAACACAGCCGTGAAAAGCAGCTAAACCCCATTATGAAAATAAATTACTTTGAAAAACCCATGAAACAACGACAGTGAAAGAGATGGAAATTCTTACACAATGAGTTCAGGGGCTGTGATGCAACCTGGATTGACCATATCTAGACCCACAGCTGGATGAGACATAAGGGTGGACACTCTTGGGGCTGAGAGGTTTGGTGAGGTTGGGTGAGCAAACGCAGACCCTTTAAAGTAATACTGCGTGGTACCCATCGCATGGGTCCCAAATCTCCAGGTTCAAGGGCATCTTCCTACATCGAAAACATGCATGAGAAACCCAGAAGATGGTACACCATATGATGGGGAAAGGTTTCTAAAACGCACCTCATTTCTCATCTCCTTGTGCCCGGGTTCGCCATTCCAGCCGTTTTACTAGCAATCTCCCTACATGGAGCATCAGCACCTTTAACCTCCTGTTCCGTACAGGTTGCAATTTGTCCTGAGGATGAACGGGAAGACGGGGAACCAACGAGAGACTGGCTCTTGGTGTCGGGACAGGCACAGGTCACTCTATTTTCCCATCAGGAAGAAGAATTAACCACAGGCTCAGCCTGCCCCCCGGAACCAGAACAGGGCCTGAAGCCATCCTGCGCTTTTGCGGCCAGCTCCCAAAAAAGCGAGTTGTAAAATGGAGGTTCAGGGCACTGCAATTCACAAACCTGCAGAGTTATAAATGATAACTCTCGTCCACCAATATATTGAGGGAAGGCAAAGAAGAGGATTTGAAATCAAGGCAGAATTGCACGAAACAGATTTCAGGAGGTAGATACGAATCGCCTTTAAAGCACATGAAAAGCGGCAAAACGTTGACAATGATGCCCTTGGCCAAAAAGGGCGTATGCGTTTTTTCCTGAATATATTCAGGAAAAAACGCATACGCCCTTTTTGGCCAATCAAGCAACCTGGAAAGGCAAATCAGCGCTACAAAGAAGTCTCACTTCCCATCGGTCAAAAGGGCCATGCTGAAAAATGAGTCAAAACCAGAAATGCAGGACAGGCCATGGAGAAATGAGAGCCTTGCTACACTGATGAGCGGGATGTAAATTGCCAACAGCCACTCTGGAGAAGTGTACGGTGTGTCCTGAAACATCTGAAAAACACAGCTTAGAGAGCATAGGGCACTTCCACTCATGGGGGTATAAATTGGGAAAATGAAAAATCAGCAAGACACAAGCACCCCAAAGTTTAGGGCTGCTCTGTTGACAAGGACCTCCACTTCATTCCACCTTCAATATCCCAGGAAAGAGAAAAATGGATAAAGAAGTTGTGGTCCTTATGTACAATGGAATATCACTCAGCCATGAAATCAATGTCATAAGGTTAGGAGCAGCATGATGAGTGGATTTAGGTACGACGATTCTAAGTGAAATAAGTCACACAGAAAAGGACACTTCTCATAAGGTATCACTTTTAGAGGGAATGTAAAAACCGTTACACTTGAACTGAATTACAAAACAGAACAGAGTCACACATGCAGAAAACAGACTATGGCTGCTTAACGGGAAAGGTGAGGTGGGGTGATACATAAAACAAGGGTATCAAATTAGCTCAGATACCGTTCCATAAACCCAATATGTAGTAGACAAGACCTACTCCTTGCTCAGAGAACTGGACTCAACACGCCCTATTCACCGCACAAGAATATATCTGACTAGTAATAATCTTAAAACCTATGTATTGATATCTCTCTGTTAGTGTGTCAAGTGGGTGTAAAGCGGCATAAACACAGCCGTGAAAAGCAGCTAAACCCCATTATGAAAATAAATTACTTTGAAAAACCCATGAAACAACGACAGTGAAAGAGATAGAAATTCTTACACAATGAGTTCAGGGGCTGTGATGCAACCTGGATTGACCATATCTAGACCCACAGCTGGATGAGACATAAGGGTGGACACTCTTGGGGCTGAGAGGTTTGGTGAGGTTGGGTGAGCAAACACAGACCCTTTAAAGTAATACTGCGTGGTACCCATCGCATGAGTCCCAAATCTCCAGGTTCAAGGGTATCTTCCTACATCGAAAACATGCATGAGAAACCCAGAAGATGGTACACCGTGTGATGGGGAAATGTTTCTAAAACGCACCTCATTTCTCATCTCCTTGTGCCCGGTTTCGCCATTCTAGCCGCTTTACTAGCAATCTCCCTACTTGGAGCATCAGCACCTTTAACCTCCTGTTCCGTACAGGTTGCAATTTGTCCTGAGGATGAACGGGAAGACGGGGAACCAACGAGAGACTAGCTCTTGGTGTCGGGACAGGCACAGGTCACTCTATTTTCCCATCAGGAAGAAGAATTAACCACAGGCTCAGCCTGCCCCCCGGAACCAGAACAGGGCCTGAAGCCATCCTGCGCTTTTGCGGCCAGCTCCCAAGAAAGCGAGTTGTAAAATGGAGGTTCAGGGCACTGCAATTCACAAACCTTCAGAGTTATAAATGATAACTGTCGTCCACAAATATATTGAGGGAAGGCAAAGAAGAGGATTTGAAATCAAGGCAGAATTGCACGAAACAGATTTCAGGAGGTAGATTCGAATCGCCTTTAAAGCACATGAAAAGCGGCAAAACGTTGACAATGATGCCCTTGGCCAAAAAGGGCGTATGCGTTTTTTCCTGAATATATTCAGGAAAAAACGCATACGCCCTTTTTGGCCAACCAAGCAACCTGGAAAGGCAAATCAGCGCTACAGAGAAGTCTCGCTTCCCATCGGTCAAAAGGGCCATGCTGAAAAAAGTGTCAAAACCAGAAATGCAGGACAGGCCATGGAGAAATGGGAGCCTTGCTACACTGATGGGCGGGATGTAAATTGCCAACAGCCACTCTGGAGAAGTGTACGGTGTGTCCTGAAACATCTGAAAAACACAGCTTAGAGAGCATAGGGCACTTCCACTCATGGGGGTATAAATTAGGAAAATGAAAAATCAGCAAGACACAAGCACCCCAAAGTTGAGGGCTGCTCTGTTGACAAGGACCTCCACTTCATTCCACCTTCAATATCCCAGGAAAGAGAAAAATGGATAAAGAAGTTGTGGTCCTTATGTACAATGGAATATCACTCAGCCATGAAATCAATGTCATAAGGTTAGTAGCAGCATGATGAGTGGATTTAGGTACGACGATTCTAAGTGAAATAAGTCACACAGAAAAGGACACTTCTCATAAGGTATCACTTTTAGAGGGAATGTAAAAACCGTTACACTTGAACTGAATTACAAAACAGAACAGAGTCACACATGCAGAAAACAGACTATGGCTGCTTAACGGGAAAGGTGAGGTGGGGTGATACATAAAACAAGGGTATCAAATTAGCTCAGATACCGTTCCATAAACCCAATATGTAGTAGACAAGACCTACTCCTTGCTCAGAGAACTGGACTCAACACGCCCTATTCACCGCACAAGAATATATCTGACTAGTAATAATCTTAAAACCTATGTATTGATATCTCTCTGTTAGTGTGTCAAGTGGGTGTAAAGCGGCATAAACACAGCCGTGAAAAGCAGCTAAACCCCATTATGAAAATAAATTACTTTGAAAAACCCATGAAACAACGACAGTGAAAGAGATAGAAATTCTTACACAATGAGTTCAGGGGCTGTGATGCAACCTGGATTGACCATATCTAGACCCACAGCTGGATGAGACATAAGGGTGGACACTCTTGGGGCTGAGAGGTTTGGTGAGGTTGGGTGAGCAAACGCAGACCCTTTAAAGTAATACTGCGTGGTACCCATCGCATGGGTCCCAAATCTCCAGGTTCAAGGGTATCTTCCTACATCGAAAACATGCATGAGAAACCCAGAAGATGGTACACCGTGTGATGGGGAAATGTTTCTAAAACGCACCTCATTTCTCATCTCCTTGTGCCCGGGTTCGCCATTCCAGCCGCTTTACTAGCAATCTCCCTACTTGGAGCATCAGCACCTTTAACCTCCTGTTCCGTACAGGTTGCAATTTGTCCTGAGGATGAACGGGAAGACGGGGAACCAACGAGAGACTAGCTCTTGGTGTCGGGACAGGCACAGGTCACTCTATTTTCCCATCAGGAAGAAGAATTAACCACAGGCTCAGCCTGCCCCCCGGAACCAGAACAGGGCCTGAAGCCATCCTGCGCTTTTGCGGCCAGCTCCCAAGAAAGCGAGTTGTAAAATGGAGGTTCAGGGCACTGCAATTCACAAACCTTCAGAGTTATAAATGATAACTGTCGTCCACAAATATATTGAGGGAAGGCAAAGAAGAGGATTTGAAATCAAGGCAGAATTGCACGAAACAGATTTCAGGAGGTAGATTCGAATCGCCTTTAAAGCACATGAAAAGCGGCAAAACGTTGACAATGATGCCCTTGGCCAAAAAGGGCGTATGCGTTTTTTCCTGAATATATTCAGGAAAAAACGCATACGCCCTTTTTGGCCAACCAAGCAACCTGGAAAGGCAAATCAGCGCTACAGAGAAGTCTCGCTTCCCATCGGTCAAAAGGGCCATGCTGAAAAAAGTGTCAAAACCAGAAATGCAGGACAGGCCATGGAGAAATGGGAGCCTTGCTACACTGATGGGCGGGATGTAAATTGCCAACAGCCACTCTGGAGAAGTGTACGGTGTGTCCTGAAACATCTGAAAAACACAGCTTAGAGAGCATAGGGCACTTCCACTCATGGGGGTATAAATTGGGAAAATGAAAAATCAGCAAGACACAAGCACCCCAAAGTTGAGGGCTGCTCTGTTGACAAGGACCTCCACTTCATTCCACCTTCAATATCCCAGGAAAGAGAAAAATGGATAAAGAAGTTGTGGTCCTTATGTACAATGGAATATCACTCAGCCATGAAATCAATGTCATAAGGTTAGTAGCAGCATGATGAGTGGATTTAGGTACGACGATTCTAAGTGAAATAAGTCACACAGAAAAGGACACTTCTCATAAGGTATCACTTTTAGAGGGAATGTAAAAACCGTTACACTTGAACTGAATTACAAAACAGAACAGAGTCACACATGCAGAAAACAGACTATGGCTGCTTAACGGGAAAGGTGAGGTGGGGTGATACATAAAACAAGGGTATCAAATTAGCTCAGATACCGTTCCATAAACCCAATATGTAGTAGACAAGACCTACTCCTTGCTCAGAGAACTGGACTCAACACGCCCTATTCACCGCACAAGAATATATCTGACTAGTAATAATCTTAAAACCTATGTATTGATATCTCTCTGTTAGTGTGTCAAGTGGGTGTAAAGCGGCATAAACACAGCCGTGAAAAGCAGCTAAACCCCATTATGAAAATAAATTACTTTGAAAAACCCATGAAACAATGACAGTGAAAGAGATAGAAATTCTTACACAATGAGTTCAGGGGCTGTGATGCAACCTGGATTGACCATATCTAGACCCACAGCTGGATGAGACATAAGGGTGGACACTCTTGGGGCTGAGAGGTTTGGTGAGGTTGGGTGAGCAAACACAGACCCTTTAAAGTAATACTGCGTGGTACCCATCGCATGAGTCCCAAATCTCCAGGTTCAAGGGTATCTTCCTACATCGAAAACATGCATGAGAAACCCAGAAGATGGTACACCGTGTGATGGGGAAATGTTTCTAAAACGCACCTCATTTCTCATCTCCTTGTGCCCGGTTTCGCCATTCTAGCCGCTTTACTAGCAATCTCCCTACTTGGAGCATCAGCACCTTTAACCTCCTGTTCCGTACAGGTTGCAATTTGTCCTGAGGATGAACGGGAAGACGGGGAACCAACGAGAGACTAGCTCTTGGTGTCGGGACAGGCACAGGTCACTCTATTTTCCCATCAGGAAGAAGAATTAACCACAGGCTCAGCCTGCCCCCCGGAACCAGAACAGGGCCTGAAGCCATCCTGCGCTTTTGCGGCCAGCTCCCAAGAAAGCGAGTTGTAAAATGGAGGTTCAGGGCACTGCAATTCACAAACCTGCAGAGTTATAAATGAAAACTCTCGTCCACAAATATATTGAGGGAAGGCAAAGAAGAGGATTTGAAATCAAGGCAGAATTGCACGAAACAGATTTCAGAAGGTAGATACGAATCGCCTTTAAAGCACATGAAAAGCGGCAAAACGTTGACAATGATGCCCTTGGCCAAAAAGGGCGTATGCGTTTTTTCCTGAATATATTCAGGAAAAAACGCATACGCCCTTTTTGGCCAACCAAGCAACCTGGAAAGGCAAATCAGCGCTACAAAGATGTCTCGCTTCCCATCGGTCAAAAGGGCCATGCTGAAAAAAGTGTCAAAACCAGAAATGCAGGACAGGCCATGGAGAAATGGGAGCCTTGCTACACTGATGGGCGGGATGTAAATTGCCAACAGCCACTCTGGAGAAGTGTACGGTGTGTCCTGAAACATCTGAAAAACACAGCTTAGAGAGCATAGGGCACTTCCACTCATGGGGGTATAAATTGGGAAAATGAAAAATCAGCAAGACACAAGCACCCCAAAGTTGAGGGCTGCTCTGTTGACAAGGACCTCCACTTCATTCCACCTTAAATATCCCAGGAAAGAGGAAAATGGATAAAGAAGTTGTGGTCCTTATGTACAATGGAATATCACTCAGCCATGAAATCAATGTCATAAGGTTAGTAGCAGCATGATGAGTGGATTTAGGTACGACGATTCTAAGTGAAATAAGTCACACAGAAAAGGACACTTCTCATAAGGTATCACTGATAGAGGGAATGTAAAAACCATTACACTTGAACTGAATTACAAAACAGAACAGAGTCACACATGCAGAAAACACACTATGGCTGCTTAACGGGAAAGGTGAGGTGGGGTGATACATAAAACAAGGGTATCAAATTAGCTCAGATACCGTTCCATAAACCCAATATGTAGTAGACAAGACCTACTCCTTGCTCAGAGAACTGGACTCAACACGCCCTATTCACCGCACAAGAATATATCTGACTAGTAATAATCTTAAAACCTATGTATTGATATCTCTCTGTTAGTGTGTCAAGTGGGTGTAAAGCGGCATAAACACAGCCGTGAAAAGCAGCTAAACCCCATTATGAAAATAAATTACTTTGAAAAACCCATGAAACAACGACAGTGAAAGAGATAGAAATTCTTACACAATGAGTTCAGGGGCTGTGATGCAACCTGGATTGACCATATCTAGACCCACAGCTGGATGAGACATAAGGGTGGACACTCTTGGGGCTGAGAGGTTTGGTGAGGTTGGGTGAGCAAACGCAGACCCTTTAAAGTAATACTTCGTGGTACCCATCGCATGGGTCCCAAATCTCCAGCTTCAAGGGCATCTTCCTACATCGAAAACATGGATGAGAAACCCAGAAGATGGTACACCGTGTGATGGGGAAAGGTTTCTAAAACGCACCTCATTTCTCATCTCCTTGTGCCCGGGTTCGCCTTTCCAGCTGCTTTACTAGCAATCTCCCTACTTGGAGCATCAGCACCTTTAACCTCCTGTTCCGTACAGGTTGCAATTTGTCCTGAGGATGAACGGGAAGACGGGGAACCAACGAGAGACTAGCTCTTGGTGTCGGGACAGGCACAGGTCACTCTATTTTCCCATCAGGAAGAAGAATTAACCACAGGCTCAGCCTGCCCCCCGGAACCAGAACAGGGCCTGAAGCCATCCTGCACTTTTGCGGCCAGCTCCCAAAAAAGCGAGTTGTAAAATGGAGGTTCAGGGCAATGCAATTCACAAACCTGCAGAGTTATAAATGATAACTCTCGTCCACCAATATATTGAGGGAAGGCAAAGAAGAGGATTTGAAATCAAGGCAGAATTGCACGAAACAGATTTCAGGAGGTAGATACGAATCGCCTTTAAAGCACATGAAAAGCGGCAAAACGTTGACAATGATGCCCTTGGTCAAAAAGGGCGTATGCGTTTTTTCCTGAATATATTCAGGAAAAAACGCATACGCCCTTTTTGGCCAACCAAGCAACCTGGAAAGGCAAATCAGCGCTACAGAGAAGTCTCGCTTCCCATCGGTCAAAAGGGCCATGCTGAAAAAAGTGTCAAAACCAGAAATGCAGGACAGGCCATGGAGAAATGGGAGCCTTGCTACACTGATGGGCGGGATGTAAATTACCAACAGCCACTCTGGAGAAGTGTACGGTGTGTCCTGAAACATCTGAAAAACACAGCTTAGAGAGCATAGGGCACTTCCACTCATAGGGGTATAAATTGGGAAAATGAAAAATCAGCAAGACACAAGCACCCCAAAGTTGAGGGCTGCTCTGTTGACAAGGACCTCCACTTCATTCCACCTTAAATATCCAAGGAAAGAGAAAAATGGATAAAGAAGTTGTGGTCCTTATGTACAATGGAATATCACTCAGTCATGAAATCAATGTCATAAGGTTAGTAGCAGCATGATGAGTGGATTTAGGTATGACGATTCTAAGTGAAATAAGTCACACAGAAAAGGACACTTCTCATAAGGTATCACTTTTAGAGGGAATGTAAAAACTGTTACACTTGAACTGAATTACCAAACAGAACAGAGTCACACATGCAGAAAACAGACTATGGCTGCTTAACGGGAAAGGTGAGGTGGGGTGATACATAAAACAAGGGTATCAAATTAGCTCAGATACCGTTCCATAAACCCAATATGTAGTAGACAAGACCTACTCCTTGCTCAGAGAACTGGACTCAACACGCCCTATTCACCGCACAAGAATATATCTGACTAGTAATAATCTTAAAACCTATGTATTGATATCTCTCTGTTAGTGTGTCAAGTGGGTGTAAAGCGGCATAAACACAGCCGTGAAAAGCAGCTAAACCCCATTATGAAAATAAATTACTTTGAAAAACCCATGAAACAACGACAGTGAAAGAGATAGAAATTCTTACACAATGAGTTCAGGGGCTGTGATGCAACCTGGATTGACCATATCTAGACCCACAGCTGGATGAGACATAAGGGTGGACACTCTTGGGGCTGAGAGGTTTGGTGAGGTTGGGTGAGCAAACGCAGACCCTTTAAAGTAATACTTCGTGGTACCCATCGCATGGGTCCCAAATCTCCAGCTTCAAGGGCATCTTCCTACATCGAAAACATGGATGAGAAACCCAGAAGATGGTACACCGTGTGATGGGGAAAGGTTTCTAAAACGCACCTCATTTCTCATCTCCTTGTGCCCGGGTTCGCCTTTCCAGCTGCTTTACTAGCAATCTCCCTACTTGGAGCATCAGCACCTTTAACCTCCTGTTCCGTACAGGTTGCAATTTGTCCTGAGGATGAACGGGAAGACGGGGAACCAACGAGAGACTAGCTCTTGGTGTCGGGACAGGCACAGGTCACTCTATTTTCCCATCAGGAAGAAGAATTAACCACAGGCTCAGCCTGCCCCCCGGAACCAGAACAGGGCCTGAAGCCATCCTGCGCTTTTGCGGCCAGCTCCCAAAAAAGCGAGTTGTAAAATGGAGGTTCAGGGCAATGCAATTCACAAACCTGCAGAGTTATAAATGATAACTCTCGTCCACCAATATATTGAGGGAAGGCAAAGAAGAGGATTTGAAATCAAGGCAGAATTGCACGAAACAGATTTCAGGAGGTAGATACGAATCGCCTTTAAAGCACATGAAAAGCGGCAAAACGTTGACAATGATGCCCTTGGTCAAAAAGGGCGTATGCGTTTTTTCCTGAATATATTCAGGAAAAAACGCATACGCCCTTTTTGGCCAACCAAGCAACCTGGAAAGGCAAATCAGCGCTACAGAGAAGTCTCGCTTCCCATCGGTCAAAAGGGCCATGCTGAAAAAAGTGTCAAAACCAGAAATGCAGGACAGGCCATGGAGAAATGGGAGCCTTGCTACACTGATGGGCGGGATGTAAATTGCCAACAGCCACTCTGGAGAAGTGTACGGTGTGTCCTGAAACATCTGAAAAACACAGCTTAGAGAGCATAGGGCACTTCCACTCATAGGGGTATAAATTGGGAAAATGAAAAATCAGCAAGACACAAGCACCCCAAAGTTGAGGGCTGCTCTGTTGACAAGGACCTCCACTTCATTCCACCTTAAATATCCAAGGAAAGAGAAAAATGGATAAAGAAGTTGTGGTCCTTATGTACAATGGAATATCACTCAGTCATGAAATCAATGTCATAAGGTTAGTAGCAGCATGATGAGTGGATTTAGGTATGACGATTCTAAGTGAAATAAGTCACACAGAAAAGGACACTTCTCATAAGGTATCACTTTTAGAGGGAATGTAAAAACTGTTACACTTGAACTGAATTACCAAACAGAACAGAGTCACACATGCAGAAAACAGACTATGGCTGCTTAACGGGAAAGGTGAGGTGGGGTGATACATAAAACAAGGGTATCAAATTAGCTCAGATACCGTTCCATAAACCCAATATGTAGTAGACAAGACCTACTCCTTGCTCAGAGAACTGGACTCAACACGCCCTATTCACCGCACAAGAATATATCTGACTAGTAATAATCTTAAAACCTATGTATTGATATCTCTCTGTTAGTGTGTCAAGTGGGTGTAAAGCGGCATAAACACAGCAGTGAAAAGCAGCTAAACCCCATTATGAAAATAAATTACTTTGAAAAACCCATGAAACAACGACAGTGAAAGAGATAGAAATTCTTACACAATGCATTCAGGGGCTGTGATGCAACCTGGATTAACCATATCTAGACGCACAGCTGGATGAGACATAAGGGTGGACACTCTTGGGGCTGAGAGGTTTGGTGAGGTTGGGTGAGCAAACGCAGACCCTTTAAAGTAATACTGCGTGGTACCCATCGCATGGGTCCCAAATCTCCAGGTTCAAGGGCATCTTCCTACATCGAAAACATGCATGAGAAACCCAGAAGATGGTACACCGTATGATGGGGAAAGGTTTCTAAAACGCACCTCATTTCTCATCTCCTTGTGCCCGGGTTCGCCATTCCAGCCGTTTTACTAGCAATCTCCCTACTTGGAGCATCAGCACCTTTAACCTCCTGTTCCGTACAGGTTGCAATTTGTCCTGAGGATGAACGGGAAGACGGGGAACCAACGAGAGACTAGCTCTTGGTGTCGGGACAGGCACAGGTCACTCTATTTTCCCATCAGGAAGAAGAATTAACCACAGGCTCAGCCTGCCCCCCGGAACCAGAACAGGGCCTGAAGCCATCCTGCGCTTTTGCGGCCAGCTCCCAAAAAAGCGAGTTGTAAAATGGAGGTTCAGGGCACTGCAATTCACAAACCTGCAGAGTTATAAATGATAACTCTCGTCCACAAATATATTGAGGGAAGGCAAAGAAGAGGATTTGAATTCAAGGCAGAATTGCACGAAACAGATTTCAGGAGGTAGATACGAATCGCCTTTAAAGCACATGAAAAGCGGCAAAACGTTGACAATGATGCCCTTGGCCAAAAAGGGCGTATGCGTTTTTTCCTGAATATATTCAGGAAAAAACGCATACGCCCTTTTTGGCCAACCAAGCAACCTGGAAAGGCAAATCAGCGCTACAAAGAAGTCTCACTTCCCATCGGTCAAAAGGGCCATGCTGAAAAATGAGTCAAAACCAGAAATGCAGGACAGGCCATGGAGAAATGAGAGCCTTGCTACACTGATGGGCGGGATGTAAATTGCCAACAGCCACTCTGGAGAAGTGTACGGTGTGTCCTGAAACATCTGAAAAACACAGCTTAGAGAGCATAGGGCACTTCCACTCATGGGGGTATAAATTGGGAAAATGAAAAATCAGCAAGACACAAGCACCCCAAAGTTTAGGGCTGCTCTGTTGACAAGGACCTCCACTTCATTCCACCTTCAATATCCCAGGAAAGAGAAAAATGGATAAAGAAGTTGTGGTCCTTATGTACAATGGAATATCACTCAGCCATGAAATCAATGTCATAAGGTTAGTAGCAGCATGATGAGTGGATTTAGGTACGACGATTCTAAGTGAAATAAGTCACACAGAAAAGGACACTTCTCATAAGGTATCACTTTTAGAGGGAATGTAAAAACCGTTACACTTGAACTGAATTACAAAACAGAACAGAGTCACACATGCAGAAAACAGACTATGGCTGCTTAACGGGAAAGGTGAGGTGGGGTGATACATAAAACAAGGGTATCAAATTAGCTCAGATACCGTTCCATAAACCCAATATGTAGTAGACAAGACCTACTCCTTGCTCAGAGAACTGGACTCAACACGCCCTATTCACCGCACAAGAATATATCTGACTAGTAATAATCTTAAAACCTATGTATTGATATCTCTCTGTTAGTGTGTCAAGTGGGTGTAAAGCGGCATAAACACAGCCGTGAAAAGCAGCTAAACCCCATTATGAAAATAAATTACTTTGAAAAACCCATGAAACAACGACAGTGAAAGAGATGGAAATTCTTACACAATGAGTTCAGGGGCTGTGATGCAACCTGGATTGACCATATCTAGACCCACAGCTGGATGAGACATAAGGGTGGACACTCTTGGGGCTGAGAGGTTTGGTGAGGTTGGGTGAGCAAACGCAGACCCTTTAAAGTAATACTGCGTGGTACCCATCGCATGGGTCCCAAATCTCCAGGTTCAAGCGCATCTTCCTACATCGAAAACATGCATGAGAAACCCAGAAGATGGTACACCGTGTGATGGGGAAAGGTTTCTAAAACGCACCTCATTTCTCATCTCCTTGTGCCCGGGTTCGCCTTTCCAGCTGCTTTACTAGCAATCTCCCTACTTGGAGCATCAGCACCTTTAACCTCCTGTTCCGTACAGGTTGCAATTTGTCCTGAGGATGAACGGGAAGACGGGGAACCAACGAGAGACTAGCTCTTGGTGTCGGGACAGGCACAGGTCACTCTATTTTCCCATCAGGAAGAAGAATTAACCACAGGCTCAGCCTGCCCCCCGGAACCAGAACAGGGCCTGAAGCCATCCTGCGCTTTTGCGGCCAGCTCCCAAAAAAGCGAGTTGTAAAATGGAGGTTCAGGGCAATGCAATTCACAAACCTGCAGAGTTATAACTGATAACTCTCGTCCACCAATATATTGAGGGAAGGCAAAGAAGAGGATTTGAAATCAAGGCAGAATTGCACGAAACAGATTTCAGGAGGTAGATACGAATCGCCTTTAAAGCACATGAAAAGCGGCAAAACGTTGACAATGATGCCCTTGGTCAAAAAGGGCGTATGCGTTTTTTCCTGAATATATTCAGGAAAAAACGCATACGCCCTTTTTGGCCAACCAAGCAACCTGGAAAGGCAAATCAGCGCTACAGAGAAGTCTCGCTTCCCATCGGTCAAAAGGGCCATGCTGAAAAAAGTGTCAAAACCAGAAATGCAGGACAGGCCATGGAGAAATGGGAGCCTTGCTACACTGATGGGCGGGATGTAAATTGCCAACAGCCACTCTGGAGAAGTGTACGGTGTGTCCTGAAACATCTGAAAAACACAGCTTAGAGAGCATAGGGCACTTCCACTCATGGGGGTATAAATTGGGAAAATGAAAAATCAGCAAGACACAAGCACCCCAAAGTTGAGGGCTGCTCTGTTGACAAGGACCTCCACTTCATTCCACCTTAAATATCCAAGGAAAGAGAAAAATGGATAAAGAAGTTGTGGTCCTTATGTACAATGGAATATCACTCAGTCATGAAATCAATGTCATAAGGTTAGTAGCAGCATGATGAGTGGATTTAGGTATGACGATTCTAAGTGAAATAAGTCACACAGAAAAGGACACTTCTCATAAGGTATCACTTTTAGAGGGAATGTAAAAACTGTTACACTTGAACTGAATTACCAAACAGAACAGAGTCACACATGCAGAAAACAGGCTATGGCTGCTTAACGGGAAAGGTGAGGTGGGGTGATACATAAAACAAGGGTATCAAATTAGCTCAGATACCGTTCCATAAACCCAATATGTAGTAGACAAGACCTACTCCTTGCTCAGAGAACTGGACTCAACACGCCCTATTCACCGCACAAGAATATATCTGACTAGTAATAATCTTAAAACCTATGTATTGATATCTCTCTGTTAGTGTGTCAAGTGGGTGTAAAGCGGCATAAACACAGCCGTGAAAAGCAGCTAAACCCCATTATGAAAATAAATTACTTTGAAAAACCCATGAAACAACGACAGTGAAAGAGATAGAAATTCTTACACAATGAGTTCAGGGGCTGTGATGCAACCTGGATTGACCATATCTAGACCCACAGCTGGATGAGACATAAGGGTGGACACTCTTGGGGCTGAGAGGTTTGGTGAGGTTGGGTGAGCAAACGCAGACCCTTTAAAGTAATACTGCGTGGTACCCATCGCATGGGTCCCAAATCTCCAGGTTCAAGGGTATCTTCCTACATCGAAAACATGCATGAGAAACCCAGAAGATGGTACACCGTGTGATGGGGAAATGTTTCTAAAACGCACCTCATTTCTCATCTCCTTGTGCCCGTGTTCGCCATTCCAGCCGCTTTACTAGCAATCTCCCTACTTGGAGCATCAGCACCTTTAACCTCCTGTTCCGTACAGGTTGCAATTTGTCCTGAGGATGAACGGGAAGACGGGGAACCAACGAGAGACTAGCTCTTGGTGTCGGGACAGGCACAGGTCACTCTATTTTCCCATCAGGAAGAAGAATTAACCACAGGCTCAGCCTGCCCCCCGGAACCAGAACAGGGCCTGAAGCCATCCTGCGCTTTTGCGGCCAGCTCCCAAGAAAGCGAGTTGTAAAATGGAGGTTCAGGGCACTGCAATTCACAAACCTTCAGAGTTATAAATGATAACTGTCGTCCACAAATATATTGAGGGAAGGCAAAGAAGAGGATTTGAAATCAAGGCAGAATTGCACGAAACAGATTTCAGGAGGTAGATTCGAATCGCCTTTAAAGCACATGAAAAGCGGCAAAACGTTGACAATGATGCCCTTGGCCAAAAAGGGCGTATGCGTTTTTTCCTGAATATATTCAGGAAAAAACGCATACGCCCTTTTTGGCCAACCAAGCAACCTGGAAAGGCAAATCAGCGCTACAGAGAAGTCTCGCTTCCCATCGGTCAAAAGGGCCATGCTGAAAAAAGTGTCAAAACCAGAAATGCAGGACAGGCCATGGAGAAATGGGAGCCTTGCTACACTGATGGGCGGGATGTAAATTGCCAACAGCCACTCTGGAGAAGTGTACGGTGTGTCCTGAAACATCTGAAAAACACAGCTTAGAGAGCATAGGGCACTTCCACTCATGGGGGTATAAATTAGGAAAATGAAAAATCAGCAAGACACAAGCACCCCAAAGTTGAGGGCTGCTCTGTTGACAAGGACCTCCACTTCATTCCACCTTAAATATCCCAGGAAAGAGAAAAATGGATAAAGAAGTTGTGGTCCTTATGTACAATGGAATATCACTCAGCCATGAAATCAATGTCATAAGGTTAGTAGCAGCATGATGAGTGGATTTAGGTACGACGATTCTAAGTGAAATAAGTCACACAGAAAAGGACACTTCTCATAAGGTATCACTTTTAGAGGGAATGTAAAAACCGTTACACTTGAACTGAATTACAAAACAGAACAGAGTCACACATGCAGAAAACAGACTATGGCTGCTTAACGGGAAAGGTGAGGTGGGGTGATACATAAAACAAGGGTATCAAATTAGCTCAGATACCGTTCCATAAACCCAATATGTAGTAGACAAGACCTACTCCTTGCTCAGAGAACTGGACTCAACACGCCCTATTCACCGCACAAGAATATATCTGACTAGTAATAATCTTAAAACCTATGTATTGATATCTCTCTGTTAGTGTGTCAAGTGGGTGTAAAGCGGCATAAACACAGCCGTGAAAAGCAGCTAAACCCCATTATGAAAATAAATTACTTTGAAAAACCCATGAAACAATGACAGTGAAAGAGATAGAAATTCTTACACAATGAGTTCAGGGGCTGTGATGCAACCTGGATTGACCATATCTAGACCCACAGCTGGATGAGACATAAGGGTGGACACTCTTGGGGCTGAGAGGTTTGGTGAGGTTGGGTGAGCAAACACAGACCCTTTAAAGTAATACTGCGTGGTACCCATCGCATGAGTCCCAAATCTCCAGGTTCAAGGGTATCTTCCTACATCGAAAACATGCATGAGAAACCCAGAAGATGGTACACCGTGTGATGGGGAAATGTTTCTAAAACGCACCTCATTTCTCATCTCCTTGTGCCCGGTTTCGCCATTCTAGCCGCTTTACTAGCAATCTCCCTACTTGGAGCATCAGCACCTTTAACCTCCTGTTCCGTACAGGTTGCAATTTGTCCTGAGGATGAACGGGAAGACGGGGAACCAACGAGAGACTAGCTCTTGGTGTCGGGACAGGCACAGGTCACTCTATTTTCCCATCAGGAAGAAGAATTAACCACAGGCTCAGCCTGCCCCCCGGAACCAGAACAGGGCCTGAAGCCATCCTGCGCTTTTGCGGCCAGCTCCCAAGAAAGCGAGTTGTAAAATGGAGGTTCAGGGCACTGCAATTCACAAACCTGCAGAGTTATAAATGAAAACTCTCGTCCACAAATATATTGAGGGAAGGCAAAGAAGAGGATTTGAAATCAAGGCAGAATTGCACGAAACAGATTTCAGAAGGTAGATACGAATCGCCTTTAAAGCACATGAAAAGCGGCAAAACGTTGACAATGATGCCCTTGGCCAAAAAGGGCGTATGCGTTTTTTCCTGAATATATTCAGGAAAAAACGCATACGCCCTTTTTGGCCAACCAAGCAACCTGGAAAGGCAAATCAGCGCTACAAAGATGTCTCGCTTCCCATCGGTCAAAAGGGCCATGCTGAAAAAAGTGTCAAAACCAGAAATGCAGGACAGGCCATGGAGAAATGGGAGCCTTGCTACACTGATGGGCGGGATGTAAATTGCCAACAGCCACTCTGGAGAAGTGTACGGTGTGTCCTGAAACATCTGAAAAACAAAGCTTAGAGAGCATAGGGCACTTCCACTCATGGGGGTATAAATTGGGAAAATGAAAAATCAGCAAGACACAAGCACCCCAAAGTTGAGGGCTGCTCTGTTGACAAGGACCTCCACTTCATTCCACCTTAAATATCCCAGGAAAGAGGAAAATGGATAAAGAAGTTGTGGTCCTTATGTACAATGGAATATCACTCAGCCATGAAATCAATGTCATAAGGTTAGTAGCAGCATGATGAGTGGATTTAGGTACGACGATTCTAAGTGAAATAAGTCACACAGAAAAGGACACTTCTCATAAGGTATCACTGATAGAGGGAATGTAAAAACCATTACACTTGAACTGAATTACAAAACAGAACAGAGTCACACATGCAGAAAACACACTATGGCTGCTTAACGGGAAAGGTGAGGTGGGGTGATACATAAAACAAGGGTATCAAATTAGCTCAGATACCGTTCCATAAACCCAATATGTAGTAGACAAGACCTACTCCTTGCTCAGAGAACTGGACTCAACACGCCCTATTCACCGCACAAGAATATATCTGACTAGTAATAATCTTAAAACCTATGTATTGATATCTCTCTGTTAGTGTGTCAAGTGGGTGTAAAGCGGCATAAACACAGCCGTGAAAAGCAGCTAAACCCCATTATGAAAATAAATTACTTTGAAAAACCCATGAAACAACGACAGTGAAAGAGATAGAAATTCTTACACAATGAGTTCAGGGGCTGTGATGCAACCTGGATTGACCATATCTAGACCCACAGCTGGATGAGACATAAGGGTGGACACTCTTGGGGCTGAGAGGTTTGGTGAGGTTGGGTGAGCAAACGCAGACCCTTTAAAGTAATACTTCGTGGTACCCATCGCATGGGTCCCAAATCTCCAGCTTCAAGGGCATCTTCCTACATCGAAAACATGGATGAGAAACCCAGAAGATGGTACACCGTGTGATGGGGAAAGGTTTCTAAAACGCACCTCATTTCTCATCTCCTTGTGCCCGGGTTCGCCTTTCCAGCTGCTTTACTAGCAATCTCCCTACTTGGAGCATCAGCACCTTTAACCTCCTGTTCCGTACAGGTTGCAATTTGTCCTGAGGATGAACGGGAAGACGGGGAACCAACGAGAGACTAGCTCTTGGTGTCGGGACAGGCACAGGTCACTCTATTTTCCCATCAGGAAGAAGAATTAACCACAGGCTCAGCCTGCCCCCCGGAACCAGAACAGGGCCTGAAGCCATCCTGCGCTTTTGCGGCCAGCTCCCAAAAAAGCGAGTTGTAAAATGGAGGTTCAGGGCAATGCAATTCACAAACCTGCAGAGTTATAAATGATAACTCTCGTCCACCAATATATTGAGGGAAGGCAAAGAAGAGGATTTGAAATCAAGGCAGAATTGCACGAAACAGATTTCAGGAGGTAGATACGAATCGCCTTTAAAGCACATGAAAAGCGGCAAAACGTTGACAATGATGCCCTTGGTCAAAAAGGGCGTATGCGTTTTTTCCTGAATATATTCAGGAAAAAACGCATACGCCCTTTTTGGCCAACCAAGCAACCTGGAAAGGCAAATCAGCGCTACAGAGAAGTCTCGCTTCCCATCGGTCAAAAGGGCCATGCTGAAAAAAGTGTCAAAACCAGAAATGCAGGACAGGCCATGGAGAAATGGGAGCCTTGCTACACTGATGGGCGGGATGTAAATTGCCAACAGCCACTCTGGAGAAGTGTACGGTGTGTCCTGAAACATCTGAAAAACACAGCTTAGAGAGCATAGGGCACTTCCACTCATAGGGGTATAAATTGGGAAAATGAAAAATCAGCAAGACACAAGCACCCCAAAGTTGAGGGCTGCTCTGTTGACAAGGACCTCCACTTCATTCCACCTTAAATATCCAAGGAAAGAGAAAAATGGATAAAGAAGTTGTGGTCCTTATGTACAATGGAATATCACTCAGTCATGAAATCAATGTCATAAGGTTAGTAGCAGCATGATGAGTGGATTTAGGTATGACGATTCTAAGTGAAATAAGTCACACAGAAAAGGACACTTCTCATAAGGTATCACTTTTAGAGGGAATGTAAAAACTGTTACACTTGAACTGAATTACCAAACAGAACAGAGTCACACATGCAGAAAACAGACTATGGCTGCTTAACGGGAAAGGTGAGGTGGGGTGATACATAAAACAAGGGTATCAAATTAGCTCAGATACCGTTCCATAAACCCAATATGTAGTAGACAAGACCTACTCCTTGCTCAGAGAACTGGACTCAACACGCCCTATTCACCGCACAAGAATATATCTGACTAGTAATAATCTTAAAACCTATGTATTGATATCTCTCTGTTAGTGTGTCAAGTGGGTGTAAAGCGGCATAAACACAGCAGTGAAAAGCAGCTAAACCCCATTATGAAAATAAATTACTTTGAAAAACCCATGAAACAACGACAGTGAAAGAGATAGAAATTCTTACACAATGCATTCAGGGGCTGTGATGCAACCTGGATTAACCATATCTAGACGCACAGCTGGATGAGACATAAGGGTGGACACTCTTGGGGCTGAGAGGTTTGGTGAGGTTGGGTGAGCAAACGCAGACCCTTTAAAGTAATACTGCGTGGTACCCATCGCATGGGTCCCAAATCTCCAGGTTCAAGGGCATCTTCCTACATCGAAAACATGCATGAGAAACCCAGAAGATGGTACACCGTATGATGGGGAAAGGTTTCTAAAACGCACCTCATTTCTCATCTCCTTGTGCCCGGGTTCGCCATTCCAGCCGTTTTACTAGCAATCTCCCTACTTGGAGCATCAGCACCTTTAACCTCCTGTTCCGTACAGGTTGCAATTTGTCCTGAGGATGAACGGGAAGACGGGGAACCAACGAGAGACTAGCTCTTGGTGTCGGGACAGGCACAGGTCACTCTATTTTCCCATCAGGAAGAAGAATTAACCACAGGCTCAGCCTGCCCCCCGGAACCAGAACAGGGCCTGAAGCCATCCTGCGCTTTTGCGGCCAGCTCCCAAAAAAGCGAGTTGTAAAATGGAGGTTCAGGGCACTGCAATTCACAAACCTGCAGAGTTATAAATGATAACTCTCGTCCACAAATATATTGAGGGAAGGCAAAGAAGAGGATTTGAATTCAAGGCAGAATTGCACGAAACAGATTTCAGGAGGTAGATACGAATCGCCTTTAAAGCACATGAAAAGCGGCAAAACGTTGACAATGATGCCCTTGGCCAAAAAGGGCGTATGCGTTTTTTCCTGAATATATTCAGGAAAAAACGCATACGCCCTTTTTGGCCAACCAAGCAACCTGGAAAGGCAAATCAGCGCTACAAAGAAGTCTCACTTCCCATCGGTCAAAAGGGCCATGCTGAAAAATGAGTCAAAACCAGAAATGCAGGACAGGCCATGGAGAAATGAGAGCCTTGCTACACTGATGGGCGGGATGTAAATTGCCAACAGCCACTCTGGAGAAGTGTACGGTGTGTCCTGAAACATCTGAAAAACACAGCTTAGAGAGCATAGGGCACTTCCACTCATGGGGGTATAAATTGGGAAAATGAAAAATCAGCAAGACACAAGCACCCCAAAGTTTAGGGCTGCTCTGTTGACAAGGACCTCCACTTCATTCCACCTTCAATATCCCAGGAAAGAGAAAAATGGATAAAGAAGTTGTGGTCCTTATGTACAATGGAATATCACTCAGCCATGAAATCAATGTCATAAGGTTAGTAGCAGCATGATGAGTGGATTTAGGTACGACGATTCTAAGTGAAATAAGTCACACAGAAAAGGACACTTCTCATAAGGTATCACTTTTAGAGGGAATGTAAAAACCGTTACACTTGAACTGAATTACAAAACAGAACAGAGTCACACATGCAGAAAACACACTATGGCTGCTTAACGGGAAAGGTGAGGTGGGGTGATACATAAAACAAGGGTATCAAATTAGCTCAGATACCGTTCCATAAACCCAATATGTAGTAGACAAGACCTACTCCTTGCTCAGAGAACTGGACTCAACACGCCCTATTCACCGCACAAGAATATATCTGACTAGTAATAATCTTAAAACCTATGTATTGATATCTCTCTGTTAGTGTGTCAAGTGGGTGTAAAGCGGCATAAACACAGCCGTGAAAAGCAGCTAAACCCCATTATGAAAATAAATTACTTTGAAAAACCCATGAAACAACGACAGTGAAAGAGATGGAAATTCTTACACAATGAGTTCAGGGGCTGTGATGCAACCTGGATTGACCATATCTAGACCCACAGCTGGATGAGACATAAGGGTGGACACTCTTGGGGCTGAGAGGTTTGGTGAGGTTGGGTGAGCAAACGCAGACCCTTTAAAGTAATACTTCGTGGTACCCATCGCATGGGTCCCAAATCTCCAGCTTCAAGGGCATCTTCCTACATCGAAAACATGGATGAGAAACCCAGAAGATGGTACACCGTGTGATGGGGAAAGGTTTCTAAAACGCACCTCATTTCTCATCTCCTTGTGCCCGGGTTCGCCTTTCCAGCTGCTTTACTAGCAATCTCCCTACTTGGAGCATCAGCACCTTTAACCTCCTGTTCCGTACAGGTTGCAATTTGTCCTGAGGATGAACGGGAAGACGGGGAACCAACGAGAGACTAGCTCTTGGTGTCGGGACAGGCACAGGTCACTCTATTTTCCCATCAGGAAGAAGAATTAACCACAGGCTCAGCCTGCCCCCCGGAACCAGAACAGGGCCTGAAGCCATCCTGCGCTTTTGCGGCCAGCTCCCAAAAAAGCGAGTTGTAAAATGGAGGTTCAGGGCAATGCAATTCACAAACCTGCAGAGTTATAACTGATAACTCTCGTCCACCAATATATTGAGGGAAGGCAAAGAAGAGGATTTGAAATCAAGGCAGAATTGCACGAAACAGATTTCAGGAGGTAGATACGAATCGCCTTTAAAGCACATGAAAAGCGGCAAAACGTTGACAATGATGCCCTTGGTCAAAAAGGGCGTATGCGTTTTTTCCTGAATATATTCAGGAAAAAACGCATACGCCCTTTTTGGCCAACCAAGCAACCTGGAAAGGCAAATCAGCGCTACAGAGAAGTCTCGCTTCCCATCGGTCAAAAGGGCCATGCTGAAAAAAGTGTCAAAACCAGAAATGCAGGACAGGCCATGGAGAAATGGGAGCCTTGCTACACTGATGGGCGGGATGTAAATTGCCAACAGCCACTCTGGAGAAGTGTACGGTGTGTCCTGAAACATCTGAAAAACACAGCTTAGAGAGCATAGGGCACTTCCACTCATGGGGGTATAAATTGGGAAAATTAAAAATCAGCAAGACACAAGCACCCCAAAGTTGAGGGCTGCTCTGTTGACAAGGACCTCCACTTCATTCCACCTTAAATATCCAAGGAAAGAGAAAAATGGATAAAGAAGTTGTGGTCCTTATGTACAATGGAATATCACTCAGTCATGAAATCAATGTCATAAGGTTAGTAGCAGCATGATGAGTGGATTTAGGTATGACGATTCTAAGTGAAATAAGTCACACAGAAAAGGACACTTCTCATAAGGTATCACTTTTAGAGGGAATGTAAAAACTGTTACACTTGAACTGAATTACCAAACAGAACAGAGTCACACATGCAGAAAACAGGCTATGGCTGCTTAACGGGAAAGGTGAGGTGGGGTGATACATAAAACAAGGGTATCAAATTAGCTCAGATACCGTTCCATAAACCCAATATGTAGTAGACAAGACCTACTCCTTGCTCAGAGAACTGGACTCAACACGCCCTATTCACCGCACAAGAATATATCTGACTAGTAATAATCTTAAAACCTATGTATTGATATCTCTCTGTTAGTGTGTCAAGTGGGTGTAAAGCGGCATAAACACAGCAGTGAAAAGCAGCTAAACCCCATTATGAAAATAAATTACTTTGAAAAACCCATGAAACAACGACAGTGAAAGAGAGAGAAATTCTTACACAATGCGTTCAGGGGCTGTGATGCAACCTGGATTAACCATATCTAGACGCACAGCTGGATGAGACATAAGGGTGGACACTCTTGGGGCTGAGAGGTTTGGTGAGGTTGGGTGAGCAAACGCAGACCCTTTAAAGTAATACTGCGTGGTACCCATCGCATGGGTCCCAAATCTCCAGGTTCAAGGGCATCTTCCTACATCGAAAACATGCATGAGAAACCCAGAAGATGGTACATCGTATGATGGGGAAAGGTTTCTAAAACGCACCTCATTTCTCATCTCCTTGTGCCCGGGTTCGCCATTCCAGCCGTTTTACTAGCAATCTCCCTACTTGGAGCATCAGCACCTTTAACCTCCTGTTCCGTACAGGTTGCAATTTGTCCTGAGGATGAACGGGAAGACGGGGAACCAACGAGAGACTAGCTCTTGGTGTCGGGACAGGCACAGGTCACTCTATTTTCCCATCAGGAAGAAGAATTAACCACAGGCTCAGCCTGCCCCCCGGAACCAGAACAGGGCCTGAAGCCATCCTGCGCTTTTGCGGCCAGCTCCCAAAAAAGCGAGTTGTAAAATGGAGGTTCAGGGCACTGCAATTCACAAACCTGCAGAGTTATAAATGATAACTCTCGTCCACAAATATATTGAGGGAAGGCAAAGAAGAGGATTTGAATTCAAGGCAGAATTGCACGAAACAGATTTCAGGAGGTAGATACGAATCGCCTTTAAAGCACATGAAAAGCGGCAAAACGTTGACAATGATGCCCTTGGCCAAAAAGGGCGTATGCGTTTTTTCCTGAATATATTCAGGAAAAAACGCATATGCCCTTTTTGGCCAACCAAGCAACCTGGAAAGGCAAATCAGCGCTACAAAGAAGTCTCACTTCCCATCGGTCAAAAGGGCCATGCTGAAAAATGAGTCAAAACCAGAAATGCAGGACAGGCCATGGAGAAATGAGAGCCTTGCTACACTGATGGGCGGGATGTAAATTGCCAACAGCCACTCTGGAGAAGTGTACGGTGTGTCCTGAAACATCTGAAAAACACAGCTTAGAGAGCATAGGGCACTTCCACTCATGGGGGTATAAATTGGGAAAATGAAAAATCAGCAAGACACAAGCACCCCAAAGTTGAGGGCTGCTCTGTTGACAAGGACCTCCACTTCATTCCACCTTAAATATCCAAGGAAAGAGAAAAATGGATAAAGAAGTTGTGGTCCTTATGTACAATGGAATATCACTCAGTCATGAAATCAATGTCATAAGGTTAGTAGCAGCATGATGAGTGGATTTAGGTACGACGATTCTAAGTGAAATAAGTCACACAGAAAAGGACACTTCTCATAAGGTATCACTTTTAGAGGGAATGTAAAAACCGTTACACTTGAACTGAATTACAAAACAGAACAGAGTCACACATGCAGAAAACACACTATGGCTGCTTAACGGGAAAGGTGAGGTGGGGTGATACATAAAACAAGGGTATCAAATTAGCTCAGATACCGTTCCATAAACCCAATATGTAGTAGACAAGACCTACTCCTTGCTCAGAGAACTGGACTCAACACGCCCTATTCACCGCACAAGAATATATCTGACTAGTAATAATCTTAAAACCTATGTATTGATATCTCTCTGTTAGTGTGTCAAGTGGGTGTAAAGCGGCATAAACACAGCCGTGAAAAGCAGCTAAACCCCATTATGAAAATAAATTACTTTGAAAAACCCATGAAACAACGACAGTGAAAGAGATAGAAATTCTTACACAATGAGTTCAGGGGCTGTGATGCAACCTGGATTGACCATATCTAGACCCACAGCTGGATGAGACATAAGGGTGGACACTCTTGGGGCTGAGAGGTTTGGTGAGGTTGGGTGAGCAAACACAGACCCTTTAAAGTAATACTGCGTGGTACCCATCGCATGAGTCCCAAATCTCCAGGTTCAAGGGTATCTTCCTACATCGAAAACATGCATGAGAAACCCAGAAGATGGTACACCGTGTGATGGGGAAATGTTTCTAAAACGCACCTCATTTCTCATCTCCTTGTGCCCGGGTTCGCCATTCCAGCCGCTTTACTAGCAATCTCCCTACTTGGAGCATCAGCACCTTTAACCTCCTGTTCCGTACAGGTTGCAATTTGTCCTGAGGATGAACGGGAAGACGGGGAACCAACGAGAGACTAGCTCTTGGTGTCGGGACAGGCACAGCTCACTCTATTTTCTCATCAGGAAGAAGAATTAACCACAGGCTCAGCCTGCCCCCCGGAACCAGAACAGGGCCTGAAGCCATCCTGCGCTTTTGCGGCCAGCTCCCAAGAAAGCGAGTTGTAAAATGGAGGTTCAGGGCACTGCAATTCACAAACCTGCAGAGTTATAAATGAAAACTCTCGTCCACCAATATATTTAGGGAAGGCAAAGAAGAGGATTTGAAATCAAGGCAGAATTGCACGAAACAGATTTCAGAAGGTAGATACGAATCGCCTTTAAAGCACATGAAAAGCGGCAAAACGTTGACAATGATGCCCTTGGCCAAAAAGGGCGTATGCGTTTTTTCCTGAATATATTCAGGAAAAAACGCATACGCCCTTTTTGGCCAACCAAGCAACCTGGAAAGGCAAATCAGCGCTACAGAGAAGTCTCGCTTCCCATCGGTCAAAAGGGCCATGCTGAAAAAAGTGTCAAAACCAGAAATGGAGGACAGGCCATGGAGAAATGGGAGCCTTGCTACACTGATGGGCGGGATGTAAATTGCCAACAGCCACTCTGGAGAAGTGTACGGTGTGTCCTGAAACATCTGAAAAACACAGCTTAGAGAGCATAGGGCACTTCCACTCATGGGGGTATAAATTGGGAAAATGAAAAATCAGCAAGACACAAGCACCCCAAAGTTGAGGGCTGCTCTGTTGACAAGGACCTCCACTTCATTCCACCTTAAATATCCAAGGAAAGAGAAAAATGGATAAAGAAGTTGTGGTCCTTATGTACAATGGAATATCACTCAGTCATGAAATCAATGTCATAAGGTTAGTAGCAGCATGATGAGTGGATTTAGGTACGACGATTCTAAGTGAAATAAGTCACACAGAAAAGGACACTTCTCATAAGGTATCACTTTTAGAGGGAATGTAAAAACCGTTACACTTGAACTGAATTACAAAACAGAACAGAGTCACACATGCAGAAAACAGACTATGGCTGCTTAACGGGAAAGGTGAGGTGGGGTGATACATAAAACAAGGGTATCAAATTAGCTCAGATACCGTTCCATAAACCCAATATGTAGTAGACAAGACCTACTCCTTGCTCAGAGAACTGGACTCAACACGCCCTATTCACCGCACAAGAATATATCTGACTAGTAATAATCTTGAAACCTATGTATTGATATCTCTCTGTTAGTGTGTCAAGTGGGTGTAAAGCGGCATAAACACAGCCGTGAAAAGCAGCTAAACCCCAGTATGAAAATAAATTACTTTGAAAAACCCATGAAACAACGACAGTGAAAGAGATAGAAATTCTTACACAATGAGTTCAGGGGCTGTGATGCAAACTGGATTGACCATATCTAGACCCACAGCTGGATGAGACATAAGGGTGGACACTCTTGGGGCTGAGAGGTTTGGTGAGGTTGGGTGAGCAAACGCAGACCCTTTAAAGTAATACTGCGTGGTACCCATCGCATGGGTCCCCAATCTCCAGGTTCAAGAGCATCTTCCTACATCAAAAACATGCATGAGAAACCCAGAAGATGGTACACCGTGTGATGGGGAAAGGTTTCTAAAACGCACCTCATTTCTCATCTCCTTGTGCCCGGGTTCGCCTTTCCAGCCGCTTTACTAGCAATCTCCCTACTTGGAGCATCAGCACCTTTAACCTCCTGTTCCGTACAGGTTGCAATTTGTCCTGAGGATGAACGGGAAGACGGGGAACCAACGAGAGACTAGCTCTTGGTGTCGGGACAGGCACAGGTCACTCTATTTTCCCATCAGGAAGAAGAATTAACCACAGGCTCAGCCTGCCCCCCGGAACCAGAACAGGGCCTGAAGCCATCCTGCGCTTTTGCGGCCAGCTCCCAAAAAAGCGAGTTGTAAAATGGAGGTTCAGGGCACTGCAATTCACAAACCTGCAGAGTTATAAATGATAACTCTCGTCCACAAATATATTGAGGGAAGGCAAAGAAGAGGATTTGAAATCAAGGCAGAATTGCACGAAACAGATTTCAGGAGGTAGATACGAATCGCCTTTAAAGCACATGAAAAGCGGCAAAACGTTGAAAATGATGCCCTTGGCCAAAAAGGGCGTATGCGTTTTTTCCTGAATATATTCAGGAAAAAACGCATACGCCCTTTTTGGCCAACCAAGCATCCTGGAAAGGCAAATCAGCGCTACAAAGAAGTCTCGCTTCCCATCGGTCAAAAGGGCCATGCTGAAAAAAGTGTCAAAACCAGAAATGCAGGACAGGCCATGGAGAAATGGGAGCCTTGCTACACTGATGGGCGGGATGTAAATTGCCAACAGCCACTCTGGAGAAGTGTACGGTGTGTCCTGAAACATCTGAAAAACACATCTTAGAGAGCATAGGGCACTTCCACTCATGGGGGTATAAATTGGGAAAATTAAAAATCAGCAAGACACAAGCACCCCAAAGTTGAGGGTTGCTCTGTTGACAAGGACCTCCACTTCATTCCATCTTAAATATCCCAGGAAAGAGAAAAATGGATAAAGAAGTTGTGGTCCTTATGTACAATGGAATATCACTCAGCCATGAAATCAATGTCATAAGGTTAGTAGCAGCATGATGAGTGGATTTAGGTACGACGATTCTAAGTGAAATAAGTCACACAGAAAAGGACACTTCTCATAAGGTATCACTGATAGAGGGAATGTAAAAACCGTTACACTTGAACTGAATTACAAAACAGAACAGAGTCACACATGCAGAAAACACACTATGGCTGCTTAACGGGAAAGGTGAGGTGGGGTGATACATAAAACAAGGGTATCAAATTAGCTCAGATACCATTCCATAAACCCAATATGTAGTAGACAAGACCTACTCCTTGCTCAGAGAACTGGACTCAACACGCCCTATTCACCGCACAAGAATATATCTGACTAGTAATAATCTTGAAACCTATGTATTGATATCTCTCTGTTAGTGTGTCAAGTGGGTGTAAAGCGGCATAAACACAGCCGTGAAAAGCAGCTAAACCCCATTATGAAAATAAATTACTTTGAAAAACCCATGAAACAACGACAGTGAAAGAGATAGAAATTCTTACACAATGAGTTCAGGGGCTGTGATGCAACCTGGATTGACCATATCTAGACCCACAGCTGGATGAGACATAAGGGTGGACACTCTTGGGGCTGAGAGGTTTGGTGAGGTTGGGTGAGCAAACGCAGACCCTTTAAAGTAATACTGCGTGGTACCCATCGCATGGGTCCCAAATCTCCAGGTTCAAGGGCATCTTCCTACATCGAAAACATGCATGAGAAACCCAGAAGATGGTACACCGTGTGATGGGGAAAGGTTTCTAAAACGCACCTCATTTCTCATCTCCTTGTGGCCGGGTTCGCCTTTCCAGCCGCTTTACTAGCAATCTCCCTACTTGGAGCATCAGCACCTTTAACCTCCTGTTCCGTACAGGTTGCAATTTGTCCTGAGGATGAACGGGAAGACGGGGAGCCAACGAGAGACTAGCTCTTGGTGTCGGGACAGGCACAGGTCACTCTATTTTCCCATCAGGAAGAAGAATTAACCACAGGCTCAGCCTGCCCCCCGGAACCAGAACAGGGCCTGAAGCCATCCTGCGCTTTTGCGGCCAGCTCCCAAAAAAGCGAGTTGTAAAATGGAGGTTCAGGGCACTGCAATTCACAAACCTGCAGAGTTATAAATGATAACTCTCGTCCACAAATATATTGAGGGAAGGCAAAGAAGAGGATTTGAAATCAAGGCAGAATTGCACGAAACAGATTTCAGGAGGTAGATTCGAATCGCCTTTAAAGCACATGAAAAGCGGCAAAACGTTGACAATGATGCCCTTGGCCAAAAAGGGCGTATGCGTTTTTTCCTGAATATATTCAGGAAAAAACGCATACGCCCTTTTTGGCCAACCAAGCAACCTGGAAAGGCAAATCAGCGCTACAGAGAAGTCTCGCTTCCCATCGGTCAAAAGGGCCATGCTGAAAAAAGTGTCAAAACCAGAAATGCAGGACAGGCCATGGAGAAATGGGAGCCTTGCTACACTGATGGGCGGGATGTAAATTGCCAACAGCCACTCTGCAGAAGTGTACGGTGTGTCCTGAAACATCTGAAAAACACAGCTTAGAGAGCATAGGGCACTTCCACTCATGGGGGTATAAATTAGGAAAATGAAAAATCAGCAAGACACAAGCACCCCAAAGTTGAGGGCTGCTCTGTTGACAAGGACCTCCACTTCATTCCACCTTAAATATCCCAGGAAAGAGAAAAATGGATAAAGAAGTTGTGGTCCTTATGTACAATGGAATATCACTCAGCCATGAAATCAATGTCATAAGGTTAGGAGCAGCATGATGAGTGGATTTAGGTACGACGATTCTAAGTGAAATAAGTCACACAGAAAAGGACACTTCTCATAAGGTATCACTTTTAGAGGGAATGTAAAAACCGTTACACTTGAACTGAATTACAAAACAGAACAGAGTCACATATGCAGAAAACAGACTATGGCTGCTTAACGGGAAAGGTGAGGTGGGGTGATACATAAAACAAGGGTATCAAATTAGCTCAGATACCGTTCCATAAACCCAATATGTAGTAGACAAGACCTACTCCTTGCTCAGAGAACTGGACTCAACACGCCCTATTCACCGCACAAGAATATATCTGACTAGTAATAATCTTAAAACCTATGTATTGATATCTCTCTGTTAGTGTGTCAAGTGGGTGTAAAGCGGCATAAACACAGCAGTGAAAAGCAGCTAAACCCCATTATGAAAATAAATTACTTTGAAAAACCCATGAAACAACGACAGTGAAAGAGAGAGAAATTCTTACACAATGCGTTCAGGGGCTGTGATGCAACCTGGATTAACCATATCTAGACGCACAGCTGGATGAGACATAAGGGTGGACACTCTTGGGGCTGAGAGGTTTGGTGAGGTTGGGTGAGCAAACGCAGACCCTTTAAAGTAATACTGCGTGGTACCCATCGCATGGGTCCCAAATCTCCAGGTTCAAGGGCATCTTCCTACATCGAAAACATGCATGAGAAACCCAGAAGATGGTACATCGTATGATGGGGAAAGGTTTCTAAAACGCACCTCATTTCTCATCTCCTTGTGCCCGGGTTCGCCATTCCAGCCGTTTTACTAGCAATCTCCCTACTTGGAGCATCAGCACCTTTAACCTCCTGTTCCGTACAGGTTGCAATTTGTCCTGAGGATGAACGGGAAGACGGGGAACCAACGAGAGACTAGCTCTTGGTGTCGGGACAGGCACAGGTCACTCTATTTTCCCATCAGGAAGAAGAATTAACCACAGGCTCAGCCTGCCCCCCGGAACCAGAACAGGGCCTGAAGCCATCCTGCGCTTTTGCGGCCAGCTCCCAAAAAAGCGAGTTGTAAAATGGAGGTTCAGGGCACTGCAATTCACAAACCTGCAGAGTTATAAATGATAACTCTCGTCCACAAATATATTGAGGGAAGGCAAAGAAGAGGATTTGAATTCAAGGCAGAATTGCACGAAACAGATTTCAGGAGGTAGATACGAATCGCCTTTAAAGCACATGAAAAGCGGCAAAACGTTGACAATGATGCCCTTGGCCAAAAAGGGCGTATGCGTTTTTTCCTGAATATATTCAGGAAAAAACGCATACGCCCTTTTTGGCCAACCAAGCAACCTGGAAAGGCAAATCAGCGCTACAAAGAAGTCTCACTTCCCATCGGTCAAAAGGGCCATGCTGAAAAATGAGTCAAAACCAGAAATGCAGGACAGGCCATGGAGAAATGAGAGCCTTGCTACACTGATGGGCGGGATGTAAATTGCCAACAGCCACTCTGGAGAAGTGTACGGTGTGTCCTGAAACATCTGAAAAACACAGCTTAGAGAGCATAGGGCACTTCCACTCATGGGGGTATAAATTGGGAAAATGAAAAATCAGCAAGACACAAGCACCCCAAAGTTTAGGGCTGCTCTGTTGACAAGGACCTCCACTTCATTCCACCTTAAATATCCAAGGAAAGAGAAAAATGGATAAAGAAGTTGTGGTCCTTATGTACAATGGAATATCACTCAGTCATGAAATCAATGTCATAAGGTTAGTAGCAGCATGATGAGTGGATTTAGGTACGACGATTCTAAGTGAAATAAGTCACACAGAAAAGGACACTTCTCATAAGGTATCACTTTTAGAGGGAATGTAAAAACCGTTACACTTGAACTGAATTACAAAACAGAACAGAGTCACACATGCAGAAAACACACTATGGCTGCTTAACGGGAAAGGTGAGGTGGGGTGATACATAAAACAAGGGTATCAAATTAGCTCAGATACCGTTCCATAAACCCAATATGTAGTAGACAAGACCTACTCCTTGCTCAGAGAACTGGACTCAACACGCCCTATTCACCGCACAAGAATATATCTGACTAGTAATAATCTTAAAACCTATGTATTGATATCTCTCTGTTAGTGTGTCAAGTGGGTGTAAAGCGGCATAAACACAGCCGTGAAAAGCAGCTAAACCCCATTATGAAAATAAATTACTTTGAAAAACCCATGAAACAACGACAGTGAAAGAGATAGAAATTCTTACACAATGAGTTCAGGGGCTGTGATGCAACCTGGATTGACCATATCTAGACCCACAGCTGGATGAGACATAAGGGTGGACACTCTTGGGGCTGAGAGGTTTGGTGAGGTTGGGTGAGCAAACGCAGACCCTTTAAAGTAATACTGCGTGGTACCCATCGCATGGGTCCCAAATCTCCAGGTTCAAGCGCATCTTCCTACATCGAAAACATGCATGAGAAACCCAGAAGATGGTACACCGTGTGATGGGGAAAGGTTTCTAAAACGCACCTCATTTCTCATCTCCTTGTGCACGGGTTCGCCTTTCCAGCCGCTTTACTAGCAATCTCCCTACTTGGAGCATCAGCACCTTTAACCTCCTGTTCCGTACAGGTTGCAATTTGTCCTGAGGATGAACGGGAAGACGGGGAACCAACGAGAGACTAGCTCTTGGTGTCGGGACAGGCACAGGTCACTCTATTTTCCCATCAGGAAGAAGAATTAACCACAGGCTCAGCCTGCCCCCCGGAACCAGAACAGGGCCTGAAGCCATCCTGCGCTTTTGCGGCCAGCTCCCAAAAAAGCGAGTTGTAAAATGGAGGTTCAGGGCACTGCAATTCACAAACCTGCAGAGTTATAAATGATAACTCTCGTCCACAAATATATTGAGGGAAGGCAAAGAAGAGGATTTGAAATCAAGGCAGAATTGCACGAAACAGATTTCAGGAGGTAGATACGAATCGCCTTTAAAGCACATGAAAAGCGGCAAAACGTTGACAATGATGCCCTTGGCCAAAAAGGGCGTATGCGTTTTTTCCTGAATATATTCAGGAAAAAACGCATACGCCCTTTTTGGCCAACCAAGCAACCTGGAAAGGCAAATCAGCGCTACAGAGAAGTCTCGCTTCCCATCGGTCAAAAGGGCCATGCTGAAAAAAGTGTCAAAACCAGAAATGCAGGACAGGCCATGGAGAAATGGGAGCCTTGCTACACTGATGGGCGGGATGTAAATTGCCAACAGCCACTCTGGAGAAGTGTACGGTGTGTCCTGAAACATCTGAAAAACACAGCTTAGAGAGCATAGGGCACTTCCACTCATGGGGGTATAAATTGGGAAAATGAAAAATCAGCAAGACACAAGCACCCCAAAGTTGAGGGCTGCTCTGTTGACAAGGACCTCCACTTCATTCCACCTTCAATATCCCAGGAAAGAGAAAAATGGATAAAGAAGTTGTGGTCCTTATGTACAATGGAATATCACTCAGCCATGAAATCAATGTCATAAGGTTAGTAGCAGCATGATGAGTGGATTTAGGTACGACGATTCTAAGTGAAATAAGTCACACAGAAAAGGACACTTCTCATAAGGTATCACTTATAGAGGGAATGTAAAAACCGTTACACTTGAACTGAATTACAAAACAGAACAGAGTCACACATGCAGAAAACACACTATGGCTGCTTAACGGGAAAGGTGAGGTGGGGTGATACATAAAACAAGGGTATCAAATTAGCTCAGATACCATTCCATAAACCCAATATGTAGTAGACAAGACCTACTCCTTGCTCAGAGAACTGGACTCAACACGCCCTATTCACCGCACAAGAATATATCTGACTAGTAATAATCTTGAAACCTATGTATTGATATCTCTCTGTTAGTGTGTCAAGTGGGTGTAAAGCGGCATAAACACAGCCGTGAAAAGCAGCTAAACCCCAGTATGAAAATAAATTACTTTGAAAAACCCATGAAACAACGACAGTGAAAGAGATAGAAATTCTTACACAATGAGTTCAGGGGCTGTGATGCAAACTGGATTGACCATATCTAGACCCACAGCTGGATGAGACATAAGGGTGGACACTCTTGGGGCTGAGAGGTTTGGTGAGGTTGGGTGAGCAAACGCAGACCCTTTAAAGTAATACTGCGTGGTACCCATCGCATGGGTCCCCAATCTCCAGGTTCAAGAGCATCTTCCTACATCAAAAACATGCATGAGAAACCCAGAAGATGGTACACCGTGTGATGGGGAAAGGTTTCTAAAACGCACCTCATTTCTCATCTCCTTGTGCCCGGGTTCGCCTTTCCAGCCGCTTTACTAGCAATCTCCCTACTTGGAGCATCAGCACCTTTAACCTCCTGTTCCGTACAGGTTGCAATTTGTCCTGAGGATGAACGGGAAGACGGGGAACCAACGAGAGACTAGCTCTTGGTGTCGGGACAGGCACAGGTCACTCTATTTTCCCATCAGGAAGAAGAATTAACCACAGGCTCAGCCTGCCCCCCGGAACCAGAACAGGGCCTGAAGCCATCCTGCGCTTTTGCGGCCAGCTCCCAAAAAAGCGAGTTGTAAAATGGAGGTTCAGGGCACTGCAATTCACAAACCTGCAGAGTTATAAATGATAACTCTCGTCCACAAATATATTGAGGGAAGGCAAAGAAGAGGATTTGAAATCAAGGCAGAATTGCACGAAACAGATTTCAGGAGGTAGATACGAATCGCCTTTAAAGCACATGAAAAGCGGCAAAACGTTGAAAATGATGCCCTTGGCCAAAAAGGGCGTATGCGTTTTTTCCTGAATATATTCAGGAAAAAACGCATACGCCCTTTTTGGCCAACCAAGCATCCTGGAAAGGCAAATCAGCGCTACAAAGAAGTCTCGCTTCCCATCGGTCAAAAGGGCCATGCTGAAAAAAGTGTCAAAACCAGAAATGCAGGACAGGCCATGGAGAAATGGGAGCCTTGCTACACTGATGGGCGGGATGTAAATTGCCAACAGCCACTCTGGAGAAGTGTACGGTGTGTCCTGAAACATCTGAAAAACACATCTTAGAGAGCATAGGGCACTTCCACTCATGGGGGTATAAATTGGGAAAATTAAAAATCAGCAAGACACAAGCACCCCAAAGTTGAGGGTTGCTCTGTTGACAAGGACCTCCACTTCATTCCATCTTAAATATCCCAGGAAAGAGAAAAATGGATAAAGAAGTTGTGGTCCTTATGTACAATGGAATATCACTCAGCCATGAAATCAATGTCATAAGGTTAGTAGCAGCATGATGAGTGGATTTAGGTACGACGATTCTAAGTGAAATAAGTCACACAGAAAAGGACACTTCTCATAAGGTATCACTGATAGAGGGAATGTAAAAACCGTTACACTTGAACTGAATTACAAAACAGAACAGAGTCACACATGCAGAAAACACACTATGGCTGCTTAACGGGAAAGGTGAGGTGGGGTGATACATAAAACAAGGGTATCAAATTAGCTCAGATACCATTCCATAAACCCAATATGTAGTAGACAAGACCTACTCCTTGCTCAGAGAACTGGACTCAACACGCCCTATTCACCGCACAAGAATATATCTGACTAGTAATAATCTTGAAACCTATGTATTGATATCTCTCTGTTAGTGTGTCAAGTGGGTGTAAAGCGGCATAAACACAGCCGTGAAAAGCAGCTAAACCCCATTATGAAAATAAATTACTTTGAAAAACCCATGAAACAACGACAGTGAAAGAGATAGAAATTCTTACACAATGAGTTCAGGGGCTGTGATGCAACCTGGATTGACCATATCTAGACCCACAGCTGGATGAGACATAAGGGTGGACACTCTTGGGGCTGAGAGGTTTGGTGAGGTTGGGTGAGCAAACGCAGACCCTTTAAAGTAATACTGCGTGGTACCCATCGCATGGGTCCCAAATCTCCAGGTTCAAGGGCATCTTCCTACATCGAAAACATGCATGAGAAACCCAGAAGATGGTACACCGTGTGATGGGGAAAGGTTTCTAAAACGCACCTCATTTCTCATCTCCTTGTGGCCGGGTTCGCCTTTCCAGCCGCTTTACTAGCAATCTCCCTACTTGGAGCATCAGCACCTTTAACCTCCTGTTCCGTACAGGTTGCAATTTGTCCTGAGGATGAACGGGAAGACGGGGAGCCAACGAGAGACTAGCTCTTGGTGTCGGGACAGGCACAGGTCACTCTATTTTCCCATCAGGAAGAAGAATTAACCACAGGCTCAGCCTGCCCCCCGGAACCAGAACAGGGCCTGAAGCCATCCTGCGCTTTTGCGGCCAGCTCCCAAAAAAGCGAGTTGTAAAATGGAGGTTCAGGGCACTGCAATTCACAAACCTGCAGAGTTATAAATGATAACTCTCGTCCACAAATATATTGAGGGAAGGCAAAGAAGAGGATTTGAAATCAAGGCAGAATTGCACGAAACAGATTTCAGGAGGTAGATTCGAATCGCCTTTAAAGCACATGAAAAGCGGCAAAACGTTGACAATGATGCCCTTGGCCAAAAAGGGCGTATGCGTTTTTTCCTGAATATATTCAGGAAAAAACGCATACGCCCTTTTTGGCCAACCAAGCAACCTGGAAAGGCAAATCAGCGCTACAGAGAAGTCTCGCTTCCCATCGGTCAAAAGGGCCATGCTGAAAAAAGTGTCAAAACCAGAAATGCAGGACAGGCCATGGAGAAATGGGAGCCTTGCTACACTGATGGGCGGGATGTAAATTGCCAACAGCCACTCTGCAGAAGTGTACGGTGTGTCCTGAAACATCTGAAAAACACAGCTTAGAGAGCATAGGGCACTTCCACTCATGGGGGTATAAATTAGGAAAATGAAAAATCAGCAAGACACAAGCACCCCAAAGTTGAGGGCTGCTCTGTTGACAAGGACCTCCACTTCATTCCACCTTAAATATCCCAGGAAAGAGAAAAATGGATAAAGAAGTTGTGGTCCTTATGTACAATGGAATATCACTCAGCCATGAAATCAATGTCATAAGGTTAGTAGCAGCATGATGAGTGGATTTAGGTACGACGATTCTAAGTGAAATAAGTCACACAGAAAAGGACACTTCTCATAAGGTATCACTTTTAGAGGGAATGTAAAAACCGTTACACTTGAACTGAATTACAAAACAGAACAGAGTCACATATGCAGAAAACAGACTATGGCTGCTTAACGGGAAAGGTGAGGTGGGGTGATACATAAAACAAGGGTATCAAATTAGCTCAGATACCGTTCCATAAACCCAATATGTAGTAGACAAGACCTACTCCTTGCTCAGAGAACTGGACTCAACACGCCCTATTCACCGCACAAGAATATATCTGACTAGTAATAATCTTAAAACCTATGTATTGATATCTCTCTGTTAGTGTGTCAAGTGGGTGTAAAGCGGCATAAACACAGCAGTGAAAAGCAGCTAAACCCCATTATGAAAATAAATTACTTTGAAAAACCCATGAAACAACGACAGTGAAAGAGATAGAAATTCTTACACAATGCGTTCAGGGGCTGTGATGCAACCTGGATTAACCATATCTAGACGCACAGCTGGATGAGACATAAGGGTGGACACTCTTGGGGCTGAGAGGTTTGGTGAGGTTGGGTGAGCAAACGCAGACCCTTTAAAGTAATACTGCGTGGTACCCATCGCATGGGTCCCAAATCTCCAGGTTCAAGGGCATCTTCCTACATCGAAAACATGCATGAGAAACCCAGAAGATGGTACATCGTATGATGGGGAAAGGTTTCTAAAACGCACCTCATTTCTCATCTCCTTGTGCCCGGGTTCGCCATTCCAGCCGTTTTACTAGCAATCTCCCTACTTGGAGCATCAGCACCTTTAACCTCCTGTTCCGTACAGGTTGCAATTTGTCCTGAGGATGAACGGGAAGACGGGGAACCAACGAGAGACTAGCTCTTGGTGTCGGGACAGGCACAGGTCACTCTATTTTCCCATCAGGAAGAAGAATTAACCACAGGCTCAGCCTGCCCCCCGGAACCAGAACAGGGCCTGAAGCCATCCTGCGCTTTTGCGGCCAGCTCCCAAAAAAGCGAGTTGTAAAATGGAGGTTCAGGGCACTGCAATTCACAAACCTGCAGAGTTATAAATGATAACTCTCGTCCACAAATATATTGAGGGAAGGCAAAGAAGAGGATTTGAATTCAAGGCAGAATTGCACGAAACAGATTTCAGGAGGTAGATACGAATCGCCTTTAAAGCACATGAAAAGCGGCAAAACGTTGACAATGATGCCCTTGGCCAAAAAGGGCGTATGCGTTTTTTCCTGAATATATTCAGGAAAAAACGCATACGCCCTTTTTGGCCAACCAAGCAACCTGGAAAGGCAAATCAGCGCTACAAAGAAGTCTCACTTCCCATCGGTCAAAAGGGCCATGCTGAAAAATGAGTCAAAACCAGAAATGCAGGACAGGCCATGGAGAAATGAGAGCCTTGCTACACTGATGGGCGGGATGTAAATTGCCAACAGCCACTCTGGAGAAGTGTACGGTGTGTCCTGAAACATCTGAAAAACACAGCTTAGAGAGCATAGGGCACTTCCACTCATGGGGGTATAAATTGGGAAAATGAAAAATCAGCAAGACACAAGCACCCCAAAGTTTAGGGCTGCTCTGTTGACAAGGACCTCCACTTCATTCCACCTTAAATATCCAAGGAAAGAGAAAAATGGATAAAGAAGTTGTGGTCCTTATGTACAATGGAATATCACTCAGTCATGAAATCAATGTCATAAGGTTAGTAGCAGCATGATGAGTGGATTTAGGTACGACGATTCTAAGTGAAATAAGTCACACAGAAAAGGACACTTCTCATAAGGTATCACTTTTAGAGGGAATGTAAAAACCGTTACACTTGAACTGAATTACAAAACAGAACAGAGTCACACATGCAGAAAACACACTATGGCTGCTTAACGGGAAAGGTGAGGTGGGGTGATACATAAAACAAGGGTATCAAATTAGCTCAGATACCGTTCCATAAACCCAATATGTAGTAGACAAGACCTACTCCTTGCTCAGAGAACTGGACTCAACACGCCCTATTCACCGCACAAGAATATATCTGACTAGTAATAATCTTAAAACCTATGTATTGATATCTCTCTGTTAGTGTGTCAAGTGGGTGTAAAGCGGCATAAACACAGCCGTGAAAAGCAGCTAAACCCCATTATGAAAATAAATTACTTTGAAAAACCCATGAAACAACGACAGTGAAAGAGATAGAAATTCTTACACAATGAGTTCAGGGGCTGTGATGCAACCTGGATTGACCATATCTAGACCCACAGCTGGATGAGACATAAGGGTGGACACTCTTGGGGCTGAGAGGTTTGGTGAGGTTGGGTGAGCAAACGCAGACCCTTTAAAGTAATACTGCGTGGTACCCATCGCATGGGTCCCAAATCTCCAGGTTCAAGCGCATCTTCCTACATCGAAAACATGCATGAGAAACCCAGAAGATGGTACACCGTGTGATGGGGAAAGGTTTCTAAAACGCACCTCATTTCTCATCTCCTTGTGCCCGGGTTCGCCTTTCCAGCCGCTTTACTAGCAATCTCCCTACTTGGAGCATCAGCACCTTTAACCTCCTGTTCCGTACAGGTTGCAATTTGTCCTGAGGATGAACGGGAAGACGGGGAACCAACGAGAGACTAGCTCTTGGTGTCGGGACAGGCACAGGTCACTCTATTTTCCCATCAGGAAGAAGAATTAACCACAGGCTCAGCCTGCCCCCCGGAACCAGAACAGGGCCTGAAGCCATCCTGCGCTTTTGCGGCCAGCTCCCAAAAAAGCGAGTTGTAAAATGGAGGTTCAGGGCACTGCAATTCACAAACCTGCAGAGTTATAAATGATAACTCTCGTCCACAAATATATTGAGGGAAGGCAAAGAAGAGGATTTGAAATCAAGGCAGAATTGCACGAAACAGATTTCAGGAGGTAGATACGAATCGCCTTTAAAGCACATGAAAAGCGGCAAAACGTTGACAATGATGCCCTTGGCCAAAAAGGGCGTATGCGTTTTTTCCTGAATATATTCAGGAAAAAACGCATACGCCCTTTTTGGCCAACCAAGCAACCTGGAAAGGCAAATCAGCGCTACAGAGAAGTCTCGCTTCCCATCGGTCAAAAGGGCCATGCTGAAAAAAGTGTCAAAACCAGAAATGCAGGACAGGCCATGGAGAAATGGGAGCCTTGCTACACTGATGGGCGGGATGTAAATTGCCAACAGCCACTCTGGAGAAGTGTACGGTGTGTCCTGAAACATCTGAAAAACACAGCTTAGAGAGCATAGGGCACTTCCACTCATGGGGGTATAAATTGGGAAAATGAAAAATCAGCAAGACACAAGCACCCCAAAGTTGAGGGCTGCTCTGTTGACAAGGACCTCCACTTCATTCCACCTTAAATATCCCAGGAAAGAGAAAAATGGATAAAGAAGTTGTGGTCCTTATGTACAATGGAATATCACTCAGCCATGAAATCAATGTCATAAGGTTAGTAGCAGCATGATGAGTGGATTTAGGTACGACGATTCTAAGTGAAATAAGTCACACAGAAAAGGACACTTCTCATAAGGTATCACTTATAGAGGGAATGTAAAAACCGTTACACTTGAACTGAATTACAAAACAGAACAGAGTCACACATGCAGAAAACACACTATGGCTGCTTAACGGGAAAGGTGAGGTGGGGTGATACATAAAACAAGGGTATCAAATTAGCTCAGATACCATTCCATAAACCCAATATGTAGTAGACAAGACCTACTCCTTGCTCAGAGAACTGGACTCAACACGCCCTATTCACCGCACAAGAATATATCTGACTAGTAATAATCTTGAAACCTATGTATTGATATCTCTCTGTTAGTGTGTCAAGTGGGTGTAAAGCGGCATAAACACAGCCGTGAAAAGCAGCTAAAACCCAGTATGAAAATAAATTACTTTGAAAAACCCATGAAACAACGACAGTGAAAGAGATAGAAATTCTTACACAATGAGTTCAGGGGCTGTGATGCAAACTGGATTGACCATATCTAGACCCACAGCTGGATGAGACATAAGGGTGGACACTCTTGGGGCTGAGAGGTTTGGTGAGGTTGGGTGAGCAAACGCAGACCCTTTAAAGTAATACTGCGTGGTACCCATCGCATGGGTCCCCAATCTCCAGGTTCAAGAGCATCTTCCTACATCAAAAACATGCATGAGAAACCCAGAAGATGGTACACCGTGTGATGGGGAAAGGTTTCTAAAACGCACCTCATTTCTCATCTCCTTGTGCCCGGGTTCGCCTTTCCAGCCGCTTTACTAGCAATCTCCCTACTTGGAGCATCAGCACCTTTAACCTCCTGTTCCGTACAGGTTGCAATTTGTCCTGAGGATGAACGGGAAGACGGGGAACCAACGAGAGACTAGCTCTTGGTGTCGGGACAGGCACAGGTCACTCTATTTTCCCATCAGGAAGAAGAATTAACCACAGGCTCAGCCTGCCCCCCGGAACCAGAACAGGGCCTGAAGCCATCCTGCGCTTTTGCGGCCAGCTCCCAAAAAAGCGAGTTGTAAAATGGAGGTTCAGGGCACTGCAATTCACAAACCTGCAGAGTTATAAATGATAACTCTCGTCCACAAATATATTGAGGGAAGGCAAAGAAGAGGATTTGAAATCAAGGCAGAATTGCACGAAACAGATTTCAGGAGGTAGATACGAATCGCCTTTAAAGCACATGAAAAGCGGCAAAACGTTGAAAATGATGCCCTTGGCCAAAAAGGGCGTATGCGTTTTTTCCTGAATATATTCAGGAAAAAACGCATACGCCCTTTTTGGCCAACCAAGCATCCTGGAAAGGCAAATCAGCGCTACAAAGAAGTCTCGCTTCCCATCGGTCAAAAGGGCCATGCTGAAAAAAGTGTCAAAACCAGAAATGCAGGACAGGCCATGGAGAAATGGGAGCCTTGCTACACTGATGGGCGGGATGTAAATTGCCAACAGCCACTCTGGAGAAGTGTACGGTGTGTCCTGAAACATCTGAAAAACACATCTTAGAGAGCATAGGGCACTTCCACTCATGGGGGTATAAATTGGGAAAATTAAAAATCAGCAAGACACAAGCACCCCAAAGTTGAGGGTTGCTCTGTTGACAAGGACCTCCACTTCATTCCATCTTAAATATCCCAGGAAAGAGAAAAATGGATAAAGAAGTTGTGGTCCTTATGTACAATGGAATATCACTCAGCCATGAAATCAATGTCATAAGGTTAGTAGCAGCATGATGAGTGGATTTAGGTACGACGATTCTAAGTGAAATAAGTCACACAGAAAAGGACACTTCTCATAAGGTATCACTGATAGAGGGAATGTAAAAACCGTTACACTTGAACTGAATTACAAAACAGAACAGAGTCACACATGCAGAAAACACACTATGGCTGCTTAACGGGAAAGGTGAGGTGGGGTGATACATAAAACAAGGGTATCAAATTAGCTCAGATACCATTCCATAAACCCAATATGTAGTAGACAAGACCTACTCCTTGCTCAGAGAACTGGACTCAACACGCCCTATTCACCGCACAAGAATATATCTGACTAGTAATAATCTTGAAACCTATGTATTGATATCTCTCTGTTAGTGTGTCAAGTGGGTGTAAAGCGGCATAAACACAGCCGTGAAAAGCAGCTAAACCCCATTATGAAAATAAATTACTTTGAAAAACCCATGAAACAACGACAGTGAAAGAGATAGAAATTCTTACACAATGAGTTCAGGGGCTGTGATGCAACCTGGATTGACCATATCTAGACCCACAGCTGGATGAGACATAAGGGTGGACACTCTTGGGGCTGAGAGGTTTGGTGAGGTTGGGTGAGCAAACGCAGACCCTTTAAAGTAATACTGCGTGGTACCCATCGCATGGGTCCCCAATCTCCAGGTTCAAGGGCATCTTCCTACATCGAAAACATGCATGAGAAACCCAGAAGATGGTACACCGTGTGATGGGGAAAGGTTTCTAAAACGCACCTCATTTCTCATCTCCTTGTGGCCGGGTTCGCCTTTCCAGCCGCTTTACTAGCAATCTCCCTACTTGGAGCATCAGCACCTTTAACCTCCTGTTCCGTACAGGTTGCAATTTGTCCTGAGGATGAACGGGAAGACGGGGAGCCAACGAGAGACTAGCTCTTGGTGTCGGGACAGGCACAGGTCACTCTATTTTCCCATCAGGAAGAAGAATTAACCACAGGCTCAGCCTGCCCCCCGGAACCAGAACAGGGCCTGAAGCCATCCTGCGCTTTTGCGGCCAGCTCCCAAAAAAGCGAGTTGTAAAATGGAGGTTCAGGGCACTGCAATTCACAAACCTGCAGAGTTATAAATGATAACTCTCGTCCACAAATATATTGAGGGAAGGCAAAGAAGAGGATTTGAAATCAAGGCAGAATTGCACGAAACAGATTTCAGGAGGTAGATTCGAATCGCCTTTAAAGCACATGAAAAGCGGCAAAACGTTGACAATGATGCCCTTGGCCAAAAAGGGCGTATGCGTTTTTTCCTGAATATATTCAGGAAAAAACGCATACGCCCTTTTTGGCCAACCAAGCAACCTGGAAAGGCAAATCAGCGCTACAGAGAAGTCTCGCTTCCCATCGGTCAAAAGGGCCATGCTGAAAAAAGTGTCAAAACCAGAAATGCAGGACAGGCCATGGAGAAATGGGAGCCTTGCTACACTGATGGGCGGGATGTAAATTGCCAACAGCCACTCTGCAGAAGTGTACGGTGTGTCCTGAAACATCTGAAAAACACAGCTTAGAGAGCATAGGGCACTTCCACTCATGGGGGTATAAATTAGGAAAATGAAAAATCAGCAAGACACAAGCACCCCAAAGTTGAGGGCTGCTCTGTTGACAAGGACCTCCACTTCATTCCACCTTAAATATCCCAGGAAAGAGAAAAATGGATAAAGAAGTTGTGGTCCTTATGTACAATGGAATATCACTCAGCCATGAAATCAATGTCATAAGGTTAGGAGCAGCATGATGAGTGGATTTAGGTACGACGATTCTAAGTGAAATAAGTCACACAGAAAAGGACACTTCTCATAAGGTATCACTTTTAGAGGGAATGTAAAAACCGTTACACTTGAACTGAATTACAAAACAGAACAGAGTCACATATGCAGAAAACAGACTATGGCTGCTTAACGGGAAAGGTGAGGTGGGGTGATACATAAAACAAGGGTATCAAATTAGCTCAGATACCGTTCCATAAACCCAATATGTAGTAGACAAGACCTACTCCTTGCTCAGAGAACTGGACTCAACACGCCCTATTCACCGCACAAGAATATATCTGACTAGTAATAATCTTAAAACCTATGTATTGATATCTCTCTGTTAGTGTGTCAAGTGGGTGTAAAGCGGCATAAACACAGCAGTGAAAAGCAGCTAAACCCCATTATGAAAATAAATTACTTTGAAAAACCCATGAAACAACGACAGTGAAAGAGATAGAAATTCTTACACAATGCGTTCAGGGGCTGTGATGCAACCTGGATTAACCATATCTAGACGCACAGCTGGATGAGACATAAGGGTGGACACTCTTGGGGCTGAGAGGTTTGGTGAGGTTGGGTGAGCAAACGCAGACCCTTTAAAGTAATACTGCGTGGTACCCATCGCATGGGTCCCAAATCTCCAGGTTCAAGGGCATCTTCCTACATCGAAAACATGCATGAGAAACCCAGAAGATGGTACATCGTATGATGGGGAAAGGTTTCTAAAACGCACCTCATTTCTCATCTCCTTGTGCCCGGGTTCGCCATTCCAGCCGTTTTACTAGCAATCTCCCTACTTGGAGCATCAGCACCTTTAACCTCCTGTTCCGTACAGGTTGCAATTTGTCCTGAGGATGAACGGGAAGACGGGGAACCAACGAGAGACTAGCTCTTGGTGTCGGGACAGGCACAGGTCACTCTATTTTCCCATCAGGAAGAAGAATTAACCACAGGCTCAGCCTGCCCCCCGGAACCAGAACAGGGCCTGAAGCCATCCTGCGCTTTTGCGGCCAGCTCCCAAAAAAGCGAGTTGTAAAATGGAGGTTCAGGGCACTGCAATTCACAAACCTGCAGAGTTATAAATGATAACTCTCGTCCACAAATATATTGAGGGAAGGCAAAGAAGAGGATTTGAATTCAAGGCAGAATTGCACGAAACAGATTTCAGGAGGTAGATACGAATCGCCTTTAAAGCACATGAAAAGCGGCAAAACGTTGACAATGATGCCCTTGGCCAAAAAGGGCGTATGCGTTTTTTCCTGAATATATTCAGGAAAAAACGCATACGCCCTTTTTGGCCAACCAAGCAACCTGGAAAGGCAAATCAGCGCTACAAAGAAGTCTCACTTCCCATCGGTCAAAAGGGCCATGCTGAAAAATGAGTCAAAACCAGAAATGCAGGACAGGCCATGGAGAAATGAGAGCCTTGCTACACTGATGGGCAGGATGTAAATTGCCAACAGCCACTCTGGAGAAGTGTACGGTGTGTCCTGAAACATCTGAAAAACACAGCTTAGAGAGCATAGGGCACTTCCACTCATGGGGGTATAAATTGGGAAAATGAAAAATCAGCAAGACACAAGCACCCCAAAGTTTAGGGCTGCTCTGTTGACAAGGACCTCCACTTCATTCCACCTTAAATATCCAAGGAAAGAGAAAAATGGATAAAGAAGTTGTGGTCCTTATGTACAATGGAATATCACTCAGTCATGAAATCAATGTCATAAGGTTAGTAGCAGCATGATGAGTGGATTTAGGTACGACGATTCTAAGTGAAATAAGTCACACAGAAAAGGACACTTCTCATAAGGTATCACTTTTAGAGGGAATGTAAAAACCGTTACACTTGAACTGAATTACAAAACAGAACAGAGTCACACATGCAGAAAACACACTATGGCTGCTTAACGGGAAAGGTGAGGTGGGGTGATACATAAAACAAGGGTATCAAATTAGCTCAGATACCGTTCCATAAACCCAATATGTAGTAGACAAGACCTACTCCTTGCTCAGAGAACTGGACTCAACACGCCCTATTCACCGCACAAGAATATATCTGACTAGTAATAATCTTAAAACCTATGTATTGATATCTCTCTGTTAGTGTGTCAAGTGGGTGTAAAGCGGCATAAACACAGCCGTGAAAAGCAGCTAAACCCCATTATGAAAATAAATTACTTTGAAAAACCCATGAAACAACGACAGTGAAAGAGATAGAAATTCTTACACAATGAGTTCAGGGGCTGTGATGCAACCTGGATTGACCATATCTAGACCCACAGCTGGATGAGACATAAGGGTGGACACTCTTGGGGCTGAGAGGTTTGGTGAGGTTGGGTGAGCAAACGCAGACCCTTTAAAGTAATACTGCGTGGTACCCATCGCATGGGTCCCAAATCTCCAGGTTCAAGCGCATCTTCCTACATCGAAAACATGCATGAGAAACCCAGAAGATGGTACACCGTGTGATGGGGAAAGGTTTCTAAAACGCACCTCATTTCTCATCTCCTTGTGCCCGGGTTCGCCTTTCCAGCCGCTTTACTAGCAATCTCCCTACTTGGAGCATCAGCACCTTTAACCTCCTGTTCCGTACAGGTTGCAATTTGTCCTGAGGATGAACGGGAAGACGGGGAACCAACGAGAGACTAGCTCTTGGTGTCGGGACAGGCACAGGTCACTCTATTTTCCCATCAGGAAGAAGAATTAACCACAGGCTCAGCCTGCCCCCCGGAACCAGAACAGGGCCTGAAGCCATCCTGCGCTTTTGCGGCCAGCTCCCAAAAAAGCGAGTTGTAAAATGGAGGTTCAGGGCACTGCAATTCACAAACCTGCAGAGTTATAAATGATAACTCTCGTCCACAAATATATTGAGGGAAGGCAAAGAAGAGGATTTGAAATCAAGGCAGAATTGCACGAAACAGATTTCAGGAGGTAGATACGAATCGCCTTTAAAGCACATGAAAAGCGGCAAAACGTTGACAATGATGCCCTTGGCCAAAAAGGGCGTATGCGTTTTTTCCTGAATATATTCAGGAAAAAACGCATACGCCCTTTTTGGCCAACCAAGCAACCTGGAAAGGCAAATCAGCGCTACAGAGAAGTCTCGCTTCCCATCGGTCAAAAGGGCCATGCTGAAAAAAGTGTCAAAACCAGAAATGCAGGACAGGCCATGGAGAAATGGGAGCCTTGCTACACTGATGGGCGGGATGTAAATTGCCAACAGCCACTCTGGAGAAGTGTACGGTGTGTCCTGAAACATCTGAAAAACACAGCTTAGAGAGCATAGGGCACTTCCACTCATGGGGGTATAAATTGGGAAAATGAAAAATCAGCAAGACACAAGCACCCCAAAGTTGAGGGCTGCTCTGTTGACAAGGACCTCCACTTCATTCCACCTTAAATATCCCAGGAAAGAGAAAAATGGATAAAGAAGTTGTGGTCCTTATGTACAATGGAATATCACTCAGCCATGAAATCAATGTCATAAGGTTAGTAGCAGCATGATGAGTGGATTTAGGTACGACGATTCTAAGTGAAATAAGTCACACAGAAAAGGACACTTCTCATAAGGTATCACTTATAGAGGGAATGTAAAAACCGTTACACTTGAACTGAATTACAAAACAGAACAGAGTCACACATGCAGAAAACACACTATGGCTGCTTAACGGGAAAGGTGAGGTGGGGTGATACATAAAACAAGGGTATCAAATTAGCTCAGATACCATTCCATAAACCCAATATGTAGTAGACAAGACCTACTCCTTGCTCAGAGAACTGGACTCAACACGCCCTATTCACCGCACAAGAATATATCTGACTAGTAATAATCTTGAAACCTATGTATTGATATCTCTCTGTTAGTGTGTCAAGTGGGTGTAAAGCGGCATAAACACAGCCGTGAAAAGCAGCTAAACCCCAGTATGAAAATAAATTACTTTGAAAAACCCATGAAACAACGACAGTGAAAGAGATAGAAATTCTTACACAATGAGTTCAGGGGCTGTGATGCAAACTGGATTGACCATATCTAGACCCACAGCTGGATGAGACATAAGGGTGGACACTCTTGGGGCTGAGAGGTTTGGTGAGGTTGGGTGAGCAAACGCAGACCCTTTAAAGTAATACTGCGTGGTACCCATCGCATGGGTCCCCAATCTCCAGGTTCAAGAGCATCTTCCTACATCAAAAACATGCATGAGAAACCCAGAAGATGGTACACCGTGTGATGGGGAAAGGTTTCTAAAACGCACCTCATTTCTCATCTCCTTGTGCCCGGGTTCGCCTTTCCAGCCGCTTTACTAGCAATCTCCCTACTTGGAGCATCAGCACCTTTAACCTCCTGTTCCGTACAGGTTGCAATTTGTCCTGAGGATGAACGGGAAGACGGGGAACCAACGAGAGACTAGCTCTTGGTGTCGGGACAGGCACAGGTCACTCTATTTTCCCATCAGGAAGAAGAATTAACCACAGGCTCAGCCTGCCCCCCGGAACCAGAACAGGGCCTGAAGCCATCCTGCGCTTTTGCGGCCAGCTCCCAAAAAAGCGAGTTGTAAAATGGAGGTTCAGGGCACTGCAATTCACAAACCTGCAGAGTTATAAATGATAACTCTCGTCCACAAATATATTGAGGGAAGGCAAAGAAGAGGATTTGAAATCAAGGCAGAATTGCACGAAACAGATTTCAGGAGGTAGATACGAATCGCCTTTAAAGCACATGAAAAGCGGCAAAACGTTGAAAATGATGCCCTTGGCCAAAAAGGGCGTATGCGTTTTTTCCTGAATATATTCAGGAAAAAACGCATACGCCCTTTTTGGCCAACCAAGCATCCTGGAAAGGCAAATCAGCGCTACAAAGAAGTCTCGCTTCCCATCGGTCAAAAGGGCCATGCTGAAAAAAGTGTCAAAACCAGAAATGCAGGACAGGCCATGGAGAAATGGGAGCCTTGCTACACTGATGGGCGGGATGTAAATTGCCAACAGCCACTCTGGAGAAGTGTACGGTGTGTCCTGAAACATCTGAAAAACACATCTTAGAGAGCATAGGGCACTTCCACTCATGGGGGTATAAATTGGGAAAATTAAAAATCAGCAAGACACAAGCACCCCAAAGTTGAGGGTTGCTCTGTTGACAAGGACCTCCACTTCATTCCATCTTAAATATCCCAGGAAAGAGAAAAATGGATAAAGAAGTTGTGGTCCTTATGTACAATGGAATATCACTCAGCCATGAAATCAATGTCATAAGGTTAGTAGCAGCATGATGAGTGGATTTAGGTACGACGATTCTAAGTGAAATAAGTCACACAGAAAAGGACACTTCTCATAAGGTATCACTGATAGAGGGAATGTAAAAACCGTTACACTTGAACTGAATTACAAAACAGAACAGAGTCACACATGCAGAAAACACACTATGGCTGCTTAACGGGAAAGGTGAGGTGGGGTGATACATAAAACAAGGGTATCAAATTAGCTCAGATACCATTCCATAAACCCAATATGTAGTAGACAAGACCTACTCCTTGCTCAGAGAACTGGACTCAACACGCCCTATTCACCGCACAAGAATATATCTGACTAGTAATAATCTTGAAACCTATGTATTGATATCTCTCTGTTAGTGTGTCAAGTGGGTGTAAAGCGGCATAAACACAGCCGTGAAAAGCAGCTAAACCCCATTATGAAAATAAATTACTTTGAAAAACCCATGAAACAACGACAGTGAAAGAGATAGAAATTCTTACACAATGAGTTCAGGGGCTGTGATGCAACCTGGATTGACCATATCTAGACCCACAGCTGGATGAGACATAAGGGTGGACACTCTTGGGGCTGAGAGGTTTGGTGAGGTTGGGTGAGCAAACGCAGACCCTTTAAAGTAATACTGCGTGGTACCCATCGCATGGGTCCCCAATCTCCAGGTTCAAGGGCATCTTCCTACATCGAAAACATGCATGAGAAACCCAGAAGATGGTACACCGTGTGATGGGGAAAGGTTTCTAAAACGCACCTCATTTCTCATCTCCTTGTGGCCGGGTTCGCCTTTCCAGCCGCTTTACTAGCAATCTCCCTACTTGGAGCATCAGCACCTTTAACCTCCTGTTCCGTACAGGTTGCAATTTGTCCTGAGGATGAACGGGAAGACGGGGAGCCAACGAGAGACTAGCTCTTGGTGTCGGGACAGGCACAGGTCACTCTATTTTCCCATCAGGAAGAAGAATTAACCACAGGCTCAGCCTGCCCCCCGGAACCAGAACAGGGCCTGAAGCCATCCTGCGCTTTTGCGGCCAGCTCCCAAAAAAGCGAGTTGTAAAATGGAGGTTCAGGGCACTGCAATTCACAAACCTGCAGAGTTATAAATGATAACTCTCGTCCACAAATATATTGAGGGAAGGCAAAGAAGAGGATTTGAAATCAAGGCAGAATTGCACGAAACAGATTTCAGGAGGTAGATTCGAATCGCCTTTAAAGCACATGAAAAGCGGCAAAACGTTGACAATGATGCCCTTGGCCAAAAAGGGCGTATGCGTTTTTTCCTGAATATATTCAGGAAAAAACGCATACGCCCTTTTTGGCCAACCAAGCAACCTGGAAAGGCAAATCAGCGCTACAGAGAAGTCTCGCTTCCCATCGGTCAAAAGGGCCATGCTGAAAAAAGTGTCAAAACCAGAAATGCAGGACAGGCCATGGAGAAATGGGAGCCTTGCTACACTGATGGGCGGGATGTAAATTGCCAACAGCCACTCTGGAGAAGTGTACGGTGTGTCCTGAAACATCTGAAAAACACAGCTTAGAGAGCATAGGGCACTTCCACTCATGGGGGTATAAATTAGGAAAATGAAAAATCAGCAAGACACAAGCACCCCAAAGTTGAGGGCTGCTCTGTTGACAAGGACCTCCACTTCATTCCACCTTAAATATCCCAGGAAAGAGAAAAATGGATAAAGAAGTTGTGGTCCTTATGTACAATGGAATATCACTCAGCCATGAAATCAATGTCATAAGGTTAGGAGCAGCATGATGAGTGGATTTAGGTACGACGATTCTAAGTGAAATAAGTCACACAGAAAAGGACACTTCTCATAAGGTATCACTTTTAGAGGGAATGTAAAAACCGTTACACTTGAACTGAATTACAAAACAGAACAGAGTCACATATGCAGAAAACAGACTATGGCTGCTTAACGGGAAAGGTGAGGTGGGGTGATACATAAAACAAGGGTATCAAATTAGCTCAGATACCGTTCCATAAACCCAATATGTAGTAGACAAGACCTACTCCTTGCTCAGAGAACTGGACTCAACACGCCCTATTCACCGCACAAGAATATATCTGACTAGTAATAATCTTAAAACCTATGTATTGATATCTCTCTGTTAGTGTGTCAAGTGGGTGTAAAGCGGCATAAACACAGCAGTGAAAAGCAGCTAAACCCCATTATGAAAATAAATTACTTTGAAAAACCCATGAAACAACGACAGTGAAAGAGATAGAAATTCTTACACAATGCGTTCAGGGGCTGTGATGCAACCTGGATTAACCATATCTAGACGCACAGCTGGATGAGACATAAGGGTGGACACTCTTGGGGCTGAGAGGTTTGGTGAGGTTGGGTGAGCAAACGCAGACCCTTTAAAGTAATACTGCGTGGTACCCATCGCATGGGTCCCAAATCTCCAGGTTCAAGGGCATCTTCCTACATCGAAAACATGCATGAGAAACCCAGAAGATGGTACATCGTATGATGGGGAAAGGTTTCTAAAACGCACCTCATTTCTCATCTCCTTGTGCCCGGGTTCGCCATTCCAGCCGTTTTACTAGCAATCTCCCTACTTGGAGCATCAGCACCTTTAACCTCCTGTTCCGTACAGGTTGCAATTTGTCCTGAGGATGAACGGGAAGACGGGGAACCAACGAGAGACTAGCTCTTGGTGTCGGGACAGGCACAGGTCACTCTATTTTCCCATCAGGAAGAAGAATTAACCACAGGCTCAGCCTGCCCCCCGGAACCAGAACAGGGCCTGAAGCCATCCTGCGCTTTTGCGGCCAGCTCCCAAAAAAGCGAGTTGTAAAATGGAGGTTCAGGGCACTGCAATTCACAAACCTGCAGAGTTATAAATGATAACTCTCGTCCACAAATATATTGAGGGAAGGCAAAGAAGAGGATTTGAATTCAAGGCAGAATTGCACGAAACAGATTTCAGGAGGTAGATACGAATCGCCTTTAAAGCACATGAAAAGCGGCAAAACGTTGACAATGATGCCCTTGGCCAAAAAGGGCGTATGCGTTTTTTCCTGAATATATTCAGGAAAAAACGCATACGCCCTTTTTGGCCAACCAAGCAACCTGGAAAGGCAAATCAGCGCTACAAAGAAGTCTCACTTCCCATCGGTCAAAAGGGCCATGCTGAAAAATGAGTCAAAACCAGAAATGCAGGACAGGCCATGGAGAAATGAGAGCCTTGCTACACTGATGGGCGGGATGTAAATTGCCAACAGCCACTCTGGAGAAGTGTACGGTGTGTCCTGAAACATCTGAAAAACACAGCTTAGAGAGCATAGGGCACTTCCACTCATGGGGGTATAAATTGGGAAAATGAAAAATCAGCAAGACACAAGCACCCCAAAGTTTAGGGCTGCTCTGTTGACAAGGACCTCCACTTCATTCCACCTTAAATATCCAAGGAAAGAGAAAAATGGATAAAGAAGTTGTGGTCCTTATGTACAATGGAATATCACTCAGTCATGAAATCAATGTCATAAGGTTAGTAGCAGCATGATGAGTGGATTTAGGTACGACGATTCTAAGTGAAATAAGTCACACAGAAAAGGACACTTCTCATAAGGTATCACTTTTAGAGGGAATGTAAAAACCGTTACACTTGAACTGAATTACAAAACAGAACAGAGTCACACATGCAGAAAACACACTATGGCTGCTTAACGGGAAAGGTGAGGTGGGGTGATACATAAAACAAGGGTATCAAATTAGCTCAGATACCGTTCCATAAACCCAATATGTAGTAGACAAGACCTACTCCTTGCTCAGAGAACTGGACTCAACACGCCCTATTCACCGCACAAGAATATATCTGACTAGTAATAATCTTAAAACCTATGTATTGATATCTCTCTGTTAGTGTGTCAAGTGGGTGTAAAGCGGCATAAACACAGCCGTGAAAAGCAGCTAAACCCCATTATGAAAATAAATTACTTTGAAAAACCCATGAAACAACGACAGTGAAAGAGATAGAAATTCTTACACAATGAGTTCAGGGGCTGTGATGCAACCTGGATTGACCATATCTAGACCCACAGCTGGATGAGACATAAGGGTGGACACTCTTGGGGCTGAGAGGTTTGGTGAGGTTGGGTGAGCAAACGCAGACCCTTTAAAGTAATACTGCGTGGTACCCATCGCATGGGTCCCAAATCTCCAGGTTCAAGCGCATCTTCCTACATCGAAAACATGCATGAGAAACCCAGAAGATGGTACACCGTGTGATGGGGAAAGGTTTCTAAAACGCACCTCATTTCTCATCTCCTTGTGCCCGGGTTCGCCTTTCCAGCCGCTTTACTAGCAATCTCCCTACTTGGAGCATCAGCACCTTTAACCTCCTGTTCCGTACAGGTTGCAATTTGTCCTGAGGATGAACGGGAAGACGGGGAACCAACGAGAGACTAGCTCTTGGTGTCGGGACAGGCACAGGTCACTCTATTTTCCCATCAGGAAGAAGAATTAACCACAGGCTCAGCCTGCCCCCCGGAACCAGAACAGGGCCTGAAGCCATCCTGCGTTTTTGCGGCCAGCTCCCAAAAAAGCGAGTTGTAAAATGGAGGTTCAGGGCACTGCAATTCACAAACCTGCAGAGTTATAAATGATAACTCTCGTCCACAAATATATTGAGGGAAGGCAAAGAAGAGGATTTGAAATCAAGGCAGAATTGCACGAAACAGATTTCAGGAGGTAGATTCGAATCGCCTTTAAAGCACATGAAAAGCGGCAAAACGTTGACAATGATGCCCTTGGCCAAAAAGGGCGTATGCGTTTTTTCCTGAATATATTCAGGAAAAAACGCATACGCCCTTTTTGGCCAACCAAGCAACCTGGAAAGGCAAATCAGCGCTACAGAGAAGTCTCGCTTCCCATCGGTCAAAAGGGCCATGCTGAAAAAAGTGTCAAAACCAGAAATGCAGGACAGGCCATGGAGAAATGGGAGCCTTGCTACACTGATGGGCGGGATGTAAATTGCCAACAGCCACTCTGCAGAAGTGTACGGTGTGTCCTGAAACATCTGAAAAACACAGCTTAGAGAGCATAGGGCACTTCCACTCATGGGGGTATAAATTAGGAAAATGAAAAATCAGCAAGACACAAGCACCCCAAAGTTGAGGGCTGCTCTGTTGACAAGGACCTCCACTTCATTCCACCTTAAATATCCCAGGAAAGAGAAAAATGGATAAAGAAGTTGTGGTCCTTATGTACAATGGAATATCACTCAGCCATGAAATCAATGTCATAAGGTTAGGAGCAGCATGATGAGTGGATTTAGGTACGACGATTCTAAGTGAAATAAGTCACACAGAAAAGGACACTTCTCATAAGGTATCACTTTTAGAGGGAATGTAAAAACCGTTACACTTGAACTGAATTACAAAACAGAACAGAGTCACATATGCAGAAAACAGACTATGGCTGCTTAACGGGAAAGGTGAGGTGGGGTGATACATAAAACAAGGGTATCAAATTAGCTCAGATACCGTTCCATAAACCCAATATGTAGTAGACAAGACCTACTCCTTGCTCAGAGAACTGGACTCAACACGCCCTATTCACCGCACAAGAATATATCTGACTAGTAATAATCTTAAAACCTATGTATTGATATCTCTCTGTTAGTGTGTCAAGTGGGTGTAAAGCGGCATAAACACAGCAGTGAAAAGCAGCTAAACCCCATTATGAAAATAAATTACTTTGAAAAACCCATGAAACAACGACAGTGAAAGAGATAGAAATTCTTACACAATGCGTTCAGGGGCTGTGATGCAACCTGGATTAACCATATCTAGACGCACAGCTGGATGAGACATAAGGGTGGACACTCTTGGGGCTGAGAGGTTTGGTGAGGTTGGGTGAGCAAACGCAGACCCTTTAAAGTAATACTGCGTGGTACCCATCGCATGGGTCCCAAATCTCCAGGTTCAAGGGCATCTTCCTACATCGAAAACATGCATGAGAAACCCAAAAGATGGTACATCGTATGATGGGGAAAGGTTTCTAAAACGCACCTCATTTCTCATCTCCTTGTGCCCGGGTTCGCCATTCCAGCCGTTTTACTAGCAATCTCCCTACTTGGAGCATCAGCACCTTTAACCTCCTGTTCCGTACAGGTTGCAATTTGTCCTGAGGATGAACGGGAAGACGGGGAACCAACGAGAGACTAGCTCTTGGTGTCGGGACAGGCACAGGTCACTCTATTTTCCCATCAGGAAGAAGAATTAACCACAGGCTCAGCCTGCCCCCCGGAACCAGAACAGGGCCTGAAGCCATCCTGCGCTTTTGCGGCCAGCTCCCAAAAAAGCGAGTTGTAAAATGGAGGTTCAGGGCACTGCAATTCACAAACCTGCAGAGTTATAAATGATAACTCTCGTCCACAAATATATTGAGGGAAGGCAAAGAAGAGGATTTGAATTCAAGGCAGAATTGCACGAAACAGATTTCAGGAGGTAGATACGAATCGCCTTTAAAGCACATGAAAAGCGGCAAAACGTTGACAATGATGCCCTTGGCCAAAAAGGGCGTATGCGTTTTTTCCTGAATATATTCAGGAAAAAACGCATACGCCCTTTTTGGCCAACCAAGCAACCTGGAAAGGCAAATCAGCGCTACAAAGAAGTCTCACTTCCCATCGGTCAAAAGGGCCATGCTGAAAAATGAGTCAAAACCAGAAATGCAGGACAGGCCATGGAGAAATGAGAGCCTTGCTACACTGATGGGCGGGATGTAAATTGCCAACAGCCACTCTGGAGAAGTGTACGGTGTGTCCTGAAACATCTGAAAAACACAGCTTAGAGAGCATAGGGCACTTCCACTCATGGGGGTATAAATTGGGAAAATGAAAAATCAGCAAGACACAAGCACCCCAAAGTTTAGGGCTGCTCTGTTGACAATGACCTCCACTTCATTCCACCTTAAATATCCAAGGAAAGAGAAAAATGGATAAAGAAGTTGTGGTCCTTATGTACAATGGAATATCACTCAGTCATGAAATCAATGTCATAAGGTTAGTAGCAGCATGATGAGTGGATTTAGGTACGACGATTCTAAGTGAAATAAGTCACACAGAAAAGGACACTTCTCATAAGGTATCACTTTTAGAGGGAATGTAAAAATCGTTACACTTGAACTGAATTACAAAACAGAACAGAGTCACACATGCAGAAAACACACTATGGCTGCTTAACGGGAAAGGTGAGGTGGGGTGATACATAAAACAAGGGTATCAAATTAGCTCAGATACCGTTCCATAAACCCAATATGTAGTAGACAAGACCTACTCCTTGCTCAGAGAACTGGACTCAACACGCCCTATTCACCGCACAAGAATATATCTGACTAGTAATAATCTTAAAACCTATGTATTGATATCTCTCTGTTAGTGTGTCAAGTGGGTGTAAAGCGGCATAAACACAGCCGTGAAAAGCAGCTAAACCCCATTATGAAAATAAATTACTTTGAAAAACCCATGAAACAACGACAGTGAAAGAGATAGAAATTCTTACACAATGAGTTCAGGGGCTGTGATGCAACCTGGATTGACCATATCTAGACCCACAGCTGGATGAGACATAAGGGTGGACACTCTTGGGGCTGAGAGGTTTGGTGAGGTTGGGTGAGCAAACGCAGACCCTTTAAAGTAATACTGCGTGGTACCCATCGCATGGGTCCCAAATCTCCAGGTTCAAGCGCATCTTCCTACATCGAAAACATGCATGAGAAACCCAGAAGATGGTACACCGTGTGATGGGGAAAGGTTTCTAAAACGCACCTCATTTCTCATCTCCTTGTGCCCGGGTTCGCCTTTCCAGCCGCTTTACTAGCAATCTCCCTACTTGGAGCATCAGCACCTTTAACCTCCTGTTCCGTACAGGTTGCAATTTGTCCTGAGGATGAACGGGAAGACGGGGAACCAACGAGAGACTAGCTCTTGGTGTCGGGACAGGCACAGGTCACTCTATTTTCCCATCAGGAAGAAGAATTAACCACAGGCTCAGCCTGCCCCCCGGAACCAGAACAGGGCCTGAAGCCATCCTGCGCTTTTGCGGCCAGCTCCCAAAAAAGCGAGTTGTAAAATGGAGGTTCAGGGCACTGCAATTCACAAACCTGCAGAGTTATAAATGATAACTCTCGTCCACAAATATATTGAGGGAAGGCAAAGAAGAGGATTTGAAATCAAGGCAGAATTGCACGAAACAGATTTCAGGAGGTAGATACGAATCGCCTTTAAAGCACATGAAAAGCGGCAAAACGTTGACAATGATGCCCTTGGCCAAAAAGGGCGTATGCGTTTTTTCCTGAATATATTCAGGAAAAAACGCATACGCCCTTTTTGGCCAACCAAGCAACCTGGAAAGGCAAATCAGCGCTACAGAGAAGTCTCGCTTCCCATCGGTCAAAAGGGCCATGCTGAAAAAAGTGTCAAAACCAGAAATGCAGGACAGGCCATGGAGAAATGGGAGCCTTGCTACACTGATGGGCGGGATGTAAATTGCCAACAGCCACTCTGGAGAAGTGTACGGTGTGTCCTGAAACATCTGAAAAACACAGCTTAGAGAGCATAGGGCACTTCCACTCATGGGGGTATAAATTGGGAAAATGAAAAATCAGCAAGACACAAGCACCCCAAAGTTGAGGGCTGCTCTGTTGACAAGGACCTCCACTTCATTCCACCTTAAATATCCCAGGAAAGAGAAAAATGGATAAAGAAGTTGTGGTCCTTATGTACAATGGAATATCACTCAGCCATGAAATCAATGTCATAAGGTTAGTAGCAGCATGATGAGTGGATTTAGGTACGACGATTCTAAGTGAAATAAGTCACACAGAAAAGGACACTTCTCATAAGGTATCACTTATAGAGGGAATGTAAAAACCGTTACACTTGAACTGAATTACAAAACAGAACAGAGTCACACATGCAGAAAACACACTATGGCTGCTTAACGGGAAAGGTGAGGTGGGGTGATACATAAAACAAGGGTATCAAATTAGCTCAGATACCATTCCATAAACCCAATATGTAGTAGACAAGACCTACTCCTTGCTCAGAGAACTGGACTCAACACGCCCTATTCACCGCACAAGAATATATCTGACTAGTAATAATCTTGAAACCTATGTATTGATATCTCTCTGTTAGTGTGTCAAGTGGGTGTAAAGCGGCATAAACACAGCCGTGAAAAGCAGCTAAACCCCAGTATGAAAATAAATTACTTTGAAAAACCCATGAAACAACGACAGTGAAAGAGATAGAAATTCTTACACAATGAGTTCAGGGGCTGTGATGCAAACTGGATTGACCATATCTAGACCCACAGCTGGATGAGACATAAGGGTGGACACTCTTGGGGCTGAGAGGTTTGGTGAGGTTGGGTGAGCAAACGCAGACCCTTTAAAGTAATACTGCGTGGTACCCATCGCATGGGTCCCCAATCTCCAGGTTCAAGAGCATCTTCCTACATCAAAAACATGCATGAGAAACCCAGAAGATGGTACACCGTGTGATGGGGAAAGGTTTCTAAAACGCACCTCATTTCTCATCTCCTTGTGCCCGGGTTCGCCTTTCCAGCCGCTTTACTAGCAATCTCCCTACTTGGAGCATCAGCACCTTTAACCTCCTGTTCCGTACAGGTTGCAATTTGTCCTGAGGATGAACGGGAAGACGGGGAACCAACGAGAGACTAGCTCTTGGTGTCGGGACAGGCACAGGTCACTCTATTTTCCCATCAGGAAGAAGAATTAACCACAGGCTCAGCCTGCCCCCCGGAACCAGAACAGGGCCTGAAGCCATCCTGCGCTTTTGCGGCCAGCTCCCAAAAAAGCGAGTTGTAAAATGGAGGTTCAGGGCACTGCAATTCACAAACCTGCAGAGTTATAAATGATAACTCTCGTCCACAAATATATTGAGGGAAGGCAAAGAAGAGGATTTGAAATCAAGGCAGAATTGCACGAAACAGATTTCAGGAGGTAGATACGAATCGCCTTTAAAGCACATGAAAAGCGGCAAAACGTTGAAAATGATGCCCTTGGCCAAAAAGGGCGTATGCGTTTTTTCCTGAATATATTCAGGAAAAAACGCATACGCCCTTTTTGGCCAACCAAGCATCCTGGAAAGGCAAATCAGCGCTACAAAGAAGTCTCGCTTCCCATCGGTCAAAAGGGCCATGCTGAAAAAAGTGTCAAAACCAGAAATGCAGGACAGGCCATGGAGAAATGGGAGCCTTGCTACACTGATGGGCGGGATGTAAATTGCCAACAGCCACTCTGGAGAAGTGTACGGTGTGTCCTGAAACATCTGAAAAACACATCTTAGAGAGCATAGGGCACTTCCACTCATGGGGGTATAAATTGGGAAAATTAAAAATCAGCAAGACACAAGCACCCCAAAGTTGAAGGTTGCTCTGTTGACAAGGACCTCCACTTCATTCCATCTTAAATATCCCAGGAAAGAGAAAAATGGATAAAGAAGTTGTGGTCCTTATGTACAATGGAATATCACTCAGCCATGAAATCAATGTCATAAGGTTAGTAGCAGCATGATGAGTGGATTTAGGTACGACGATTCTAAGTGAAATAAGTCACACAGAAAAGGACACTTCTCATAAGGTATCACTGATAGAGGGAATGTAAAAACCGTTACACTTGAACTGAATTACAAAACAGAACAGAGTCACACATGCAGAAAACACACTATGGCTGCTTAACGGGAAAGGTGAGGTGGGGTGATACATAAAACAAGGGTATCAAATTAGCTCAGATACCATTCCATAAACCCAATATGTAGTAGACAAGACCTACTCCTTGCTCAGAGAACTGGACTCAACACGCCCTATTCACCGCACAAGAATATATCTGACTAGTAATAATCTTGAAACCTATGTATTGATATCTCTCTGTTAGTGTGTCAAGTGGGTGTAAAGCGGCATAAACACAGCCGTGAAAAGCAGCTAAACCCCATTATGAAAATAAATTACTTTGAAAAACCCATGAAACAACGACAGTGAAAGAGAGAGAAATTCTTACACAATGAGTTCAGGGGCTGTGATGCAACCTGGATTGACCATATCTAGACCCACAGCTGGATGAGACATAAGGGTGGACACTCTTGGGGCTGAGAGGTTTGGTGAGGTTGGGTGAGCAAACGCAGACCCTTTAAAGTAATACTGCGTGGTACCCATCGCATGGGTCCCAAATCTCCAGGTTCAAGGGCATCTTCCTACATCGAAAACATGCATGAGAAACCCAGAAGATGGTACACCGTGTGATGGGGAAAGGTTTCTAAAACGCACCTCATTTCTCATCTCCTTGTGGCCGGGTTCGCCTTTCCAGCCGCTTTACTAGCAATCTCCCTACTTGGAGCATCAGCACCTTTAACCTCCTGTTCCGTACAGGTTGCAATTTGTCCTGAGGATGAACGGGAAGACAGGGAGCCAACGAGAGACTAGCTCTTGGTGTCGGGACAGGCACAGGTCACTCTATTTTCCCATCAGGAAGAAGAATTAACCCCAGGCTCAGCCTGCCCCCCGGAACCAGAACAGGGCCTGAAGCCATCCTGCGCTTTTGCGGCCAGCTCCCAAAAAAGCGAGTTGTAAAATGGAGGTTCAGGGCACTGCAATTCACAAACCTGCAGAGTTATAAATGATAACTCTCGTCCACAAATATATTGAGGGAAGGCAAAGAAGAGGATTTGAAATCAAGGCAGAATTGCACGAAACAGATTTCAGGAGGTAGATTCGAATCGCCTTTAAAGCACATGAAAAGCGGCAAAACGTTGACAATGATGCCCTTGGCCAAAAAGGGCGTATGCGTTTTTTCCTGAATATATTCAGGAAAAAACGCATACGCCCTTTTTGGCCAACCAAGCAACCTGGAAAGGCAAATCAGCGCTACAGAGAAGTCTCGCTTCCCATCGGTCAAAAGGGCCATGCTGAAAAAAGTGTCAAAACCAGAAATGCAGGACAGGCCATGGAGAAATGGGAGCCTTGCTACACTGATGGGCGGGATGTAAATTGCCAACAGCCACTCTGGAGAAGTGTACGGTGTGTCCTGAAACATCTGAAAAACACAGCTTAGAGAGCATAGGGCACTTCCACTCATGGGGGTATAAATTAGGAAAATGAAAAATCAGCAAGACACAAGCACCCCAAAGTTGAGGGCTGCTCTGTTGACAAGGACCTCCACTTCATTCCACCTTAAATATCCCAGGAAAGAGAAAAATGGATAAAGAAGTTGTGGTCCTTATGTACAATGGAATATCACTCAGCCATGAAATCAATGTCATAAGGTTAGGAGCAGCATGATGAGTGGATTTAGGTACGACGATTCTAAGTGAAATAAGTCACACAGAAAAGGACACTTCTCATAAGGTATCACTTTTAGAGGGAATGTAAAAACCGTTACACTTGAACTGAATTACAAAACAGAACAGAGTCACATATGCAGAAAACAGACTATGGCTGCTTAACGGGAAAGGTGAGGTGGGGTGATACATAAAACAAGGGTATCAAATTAGCTCAGATACCGTTCCATAAACCCAATATGTAGTAGACAAGACCTACTCCTTGCTCAGAGAACTGGACTCAACACGCCCTATTCACCGCACAAGAATATATCTGACTAGTAATAATCTTAAAACCTATGTATTGATATCTCTCTGTTAGTGTGTCAAGTGGGTGTAAAGCGGCATAAACACAGCAGTGAAAAGCAGCTAAACCCCATTATGAAAATAAATTACTTTGAAAAACCCATGAAACAACGACAGTGAAAGAGATAGAAATTCTTACACAATGCGTTCAGGGGCTGTGATGCAACCTGGATTAACCATATCTAGACGCACAGCTGGATGAGACATAAGGGTGGACACTCTTGGGGCTGAGAGGTTTGGTGAGGTTGGGTGAGCAAACGCAGACCCTTTAAAGTAATACTGCGTGGTACCCATCGCATGGGTCCCAAATCTCCAGGTTCAAGGGCATCTTCCTACATCGAAAACATGCATGAGAAACCCAGAAGATGGTACATCGTATGATGGGGAAAGGTTTCTAAAACGCACCTCATTTCTCATCTCCTTGTGCCCGGGTTCGCCATTCCAGCCGTTTTACTAGCAATCTCCCTACTTGGAGCATCAGCACCTTTAACCTCCTGTTCCGTACAGGTTGCAATTTGTCCTGAGGATGAACGGGAAGACGGGGAACCAACGAGAGACTAGCTCTTGGTGTCGGGACAGGCACAGGTCACTCTATTTTCCCATCAGGAAGAAGAATTAACCACAGGCTCAGCCTGCCCCCCGGAACCAGAACAGGGCCTGAAGCCATCCTGCGCTTTTGCGGCCAGCTCCCAAAAAAGCGAGTTGTAAAATGGAGGTTCAGGGCACTGCAATTCACAAACCTGCAGAGTTATAAATGATAACTCTCGTCCACAAATATATTGAGGGAAGGCAAAGAAGAGGATTTGAATTCAAGGCAGAATTGCACGAAACAGATTTCAGGAGGTAGATACGAATCGCCTTTAAAGCACATGAAAAGCGGCAAAACGTTGACAATGATGCCCTTGGCCAAAAAGGGCGTATGCGTTTTTTCCTGAATATATTCAGGAAAAAACGCATATGCCCTTTTTGGCCAACCAAGCAACCTGGAAAGGCAAATCAGCGCTACAAAGAAGTCTCACTTCCCATCGGTCAAAAGGGCCATGCTGAAAAATGAGTCAAAACCAGAAATGCAGGACAGGCCATGGAGAAATGAGAGCCTTGCTACACTGATGGGCGGGATGTAAATTGCCAACAGCCACTCTGGAGAAGTGTACGGTGTGTCCTGAAACATCTGAAAAACACAGCTTAGAGAGCATAGGGCACTTCCACTCATGGGGGTATAAATTGGGAAAATGAAAAATCAGCAAGACACAAGCACCCCAAAGTTGAGGGCTGCTCTGTTGACAAGGACCTCCACTTCATTCCACCTTAAATATCCCAGGAAAGAGAAAAATGGATAAAGAAGTTGTGGTCCTTATGTACAATGGAATATCACTCAGCCATGAAATCAATGTCATAAGGTTAGTAGCAGCATGATGAGTGGATTTAGGTACGACGATTCTAAGTGAAATAAGTCACACAGAAAAGGACACTTCTCATAAGGTATCACTTTTAGAGGGAATGTAAAAACCGTTACACTTGAACTGAATTACAAAACAGAACAGAGTCACACATGCAGAAAACACACTATGGCTGCTTAACGGGAAAGGTGAGGTGGGGTGATACATAAAACAAGGGTATCAAATTAGCTCAGATACCGTTCCATAAACCCAATATGTAGTAGACAAGACCTACTCCTTGCTCAGAGAACTGGACTCAACACGCCCTATTCACCGCACAAGAATATATCTGACTAGTAATAATCTTAAAACCTATGTATTGATATCTCTCTGTTAGTGTGTCAAGTGGGTGTAAAGCGGCATAAACACAGCCGTGAAAAGCAGCTAAACCCCATTATGAAAATAAATTACTTTGAAAAACCCATGAAACAACGACAGTGAAAGAGATAGAAATTCTTACACAATGAGTTCAGGGGCTGTGATGCAACCTGGATTGACCATATCTAGACCCACAGCTGGATGAGACATAAGGGTGGACACTCTTGGGGCTGAGAGGTTTGGTGAGGTTGGGTGAGCAAACGCAGACCCTTTAAAGTAATACTGCGTGGTACCCATCGCATGGGTCCCAAATCTCCAGGTTCAAGCGCATCTTCCTACATCGAAAACATGCATGAGAAACCCAGAAGATGGTACACCGTGTGATGGGGAAAGGTTTCTAAAACGCACCTCATTTCTCATCTCCTTGTGCCCGGGTTCGCCTTTCCAGCCGCTTTACTAGCAATCTCCCTACTTGGAGCATCAGCACCTTTAACCTCCTGTTCCGTACAGGTTGCAATTTGTCCTGAGGATGAACGGGAAGACGGGGAACCAACGAGAGACTAGCTCTTGGTGTCGGGACAGGCACAGGTCACTCTATTTTCCCATCAGGAAGAAGAATTAACCACAGGCTCAGCCTGCCCCCCGGAACCAGAACAGGGCCTGAAGCCATCCTGCGTTTTTGCGGCCAGCTCCCAAAAAAGCAAGTTGTAAAATGGAGGTTCAGGGCACTGCAATTCACAAACCTGCAGAGTTATAAATGATAACTCTCGTCCACAAATATATTGAGGGAAGGCAAAGAAGAGGATTTGAAATCAAGGCAGAATTGCATGAAACAGATTTCAGGAGGTAGATACGAATCGCCTTTAAAGCACATGAAAAGCGGCAAAACGTTGACAATGATGCCCTTGGCCAAAAAGGGCGTATGCGTTTTTTCCTGAATATATTCAGGAAAAAACGCATACGCCCTTTTTGGCCAACCAAGCAACCTGGAAAGGCAAATCAGCGCTACAGAGAAGTCTCGCTTCCCATCGGTCAAAAGGGCCATGCTGAAAAAAGTGTCAAAACCAGAAATGCAGGACAGGCGATGGAGAAATGGGAGCCTTGCTACACTGATGGGCGGGATGTAAATTGCCAACAGCCACTCTGGAGAAGTGTACGGTGTGTCCTGAAACATCTGAAAAACACAGCTTAGAGAGCATAGGGCACTTCCACTCATGGGGGTATAAATTGGGAAAATGAAAAATCAGCAAGACACAAGCACCCCAAAGTTGAGGGCTGCTCTGTTGACAAGGACCTCCACTTCATTCCACCTTAAATATCCAAGGAAAGAGAAAAATGGATAAAGAAGTTGTGGTCCTTATGTACAATGGAATATCACTCAGTCATGAAATCAATGTCATAAGGTTAGTAGCAGCATGATGAGTGGATTTAGGTACGACGATTCTAAGTGAAATAAGTCACACAGAAAAGGACACTTCTCATAAGGTATCACTTTTAGAGGGAATGTAAAAACCGTTACACTTGAACTGAATTACAAAACAGAACAGAGTCACACATGCAGAAAACAGACTATGGCTGCTTAACGGGAAAGGTGAGGTGGGGTGATACATAAAACAAGGGTATCAAATTAGCTCAGATACCGTTCCATAAACCCAATATGTAGTAGACAAGACCTACTCCTTGCTCAGAGAACTGGACTCAACACGCCCTATTCACCGCACAAGAATATATCTGACTAGTAATAATCTTAAAACCTATGTATTGATATCTCTCTGTTAGTGTGTCAAGTGGGTGTAAAGCGGCATAAACACAGCCGTGAAAAGCAGCTAAACCCCATTATGAAAATAAATTACTTTGAAAAACCCATGAAACAACGACAGTGAAAGAGATAGAAATTCTTACACAATGAGTTCAGGGGCTGTGATGCAACCTGGATTGACCATATCTAGACCCACAGCTGGATGAGACATAAGGGTGGACACTCTTGGGGCTGAGAGGTTTGGTGAGGTTGGGTGAGCAAACGCAGACCCTTTAAAGTAATACTGCGTGGTACCCATCGCATGGGTCCCAAATCTCCAGGTTCAAGGGCATCTTCCTACATCGAAAACATGCATGAGAAACCCAGAAGATGGTACACTGTGTGATGGGGAAAGGTTTCTAAAACGCACCTCATTTCTCATCTCCTTGTGCCCGGGTTCGCCTTTCCAGCCGCTTTACTAGCAATCTCCCTACTTGGAGCATCAGCACCTTTAACCTCCTGTTCCGTACAGGTTGCAATTTGTCCTGAGGATGAACGGGAAGACGGGGAACCAACGAGAGACTAGCTCTTGGTGTCGGGACAGGCACAGGTCACTCTATTTTCCCATCAGGAAGAAGAATTAACCACAGGCTCAGCCTGCCCCCCGGAACCAGAACAGGGCCTGAAGCCATCCTGCGCTTTTGCGGCCAGCTCCCAAAAAAGCGAGTTGTAAAATGGAGGTTCAGGGCACTGCAATTCACAAACCTGCAGAGTTATAAATGATAACTCTCGTCCACAAATATATTGAGGGAAGGCAAAGAAGAGGATTTGAAATCAAGGCAGAATTGCACGAAACAGATTTCAGGAGGTAGATACGAATCGCCTTTAAAGCACATGAAAAGCGGCAAAACGTTGACAATGATGCCCTTGGCCAAAAAGGGCGTATGCGTTTTTTCCTGAATATATTCAGGAAAAAACGCATACGCCCTTTTTGGCCAACCAAGCAACCTGGAAAGGCAAATCAGCGCTACAGAGAAGTCTCGCTTCCCATCGGTCAAAACGGCCATGCTGAAAAAAGTGTCAAAACCAGAAATGCAGGACAGGCCATGGAGAAATGGGAGCCTTGCTACACTGATGGGCGGGATGTAAATTGCCAACAGCCACTCTGGAGAAGTGTACGGTGTGTCCTGAAACATCTGAAAAACACAGCTTAGAGAGCATAGGGCACTTCCACTCATGGGGGTATAAATTGGGAAAATGAAAAATCAGCAAGACACAAGCACCCCAAAGTTGAGGGCTGCTCTGTTGACAAGGACCTCCACTTCATTCCACCTTCAATATCCCAGGAAAGAGAAAAATGGATAAAGAAGTTGTGGTCCTTATGTACAATGGAATATCACTCAGCCATGAAATCAATGTCATAAGGTTAGTAGCAGCATGATGAGTGGATTTAGGTACGACGATTCTAAGTGAAATAAGTCACACAGAAAAGGACACTTCTCATAAGGTATCACTGATAGAGGGAATGTAAAAACCGTTACACTTGAACTGAATTACAAAACAGAACAGAGTCACACATGCAGAAAACACACTATGGCTGCTTAACGGGAAAGGTGAGGTGGGGTGATACATAAAACAAGGGTATCAAATTAGCTCAGATACCATTCCATAAACCCAATATGTAGTAGACAAGACCTACTCCTTGCTCAGAGAACTGGACTCAACACGCCCTATTCACCGCACAAGAATATATCTGACTAGTAATAATCTTGAAACCTATGTATTGATATCTCTCTGTTAGTGTGTCAAGTGGGTGTAAAGCGGCATAAACACAGCCGTGAAAAGCAGCTAAACCCCAGTATGAAAATAAATTACTTTGAAAAACCCATGAAACAACGACAGTGAAAGAGATAGAAATTCTTACACAATGAGTTCAGGGGCTGTGATGCAAACTGGATTGACCATATCTAGACCCACAGCTGGATGAGACATAAGGGTGGACACTCTTGGGGCTGAGAGGTTTGGTGAGGTTGGGTGAGCAAACGCAGACCCTTTAAAGTAATACTGCGTGGTACCCATCGCATGGGTCCCCAATCTCCAGGTTCAAGAGCATCTTCCTACATCAAAAACATGCATGAGAAACCCAGAAGATGGTACACCGTGTGATGGGGAAAGGTTTCTAAAACGCACCTCATTTCTCATCTCCTTGTGCCCGGGTTCGCCTTTCCAGCCGCTTTACTAGCAATCTCCCTACTTGGAGCATCAGCACCTTTAACCTCCTGTTCCGTACAGGTTGCAATTTGTCCTGAGGATGAACGGGAAGACGGGGAACCAACGAGAGACTAGCTCTTGGTGTCGGGACAGGCACAGGTCACTCTATTTTCCCATCAGGAAGAAGAATTAACCACAGGCTCAGCCTGCCCCCCGGAACCAGAACAGGGCCTGAAGCCATCCTGCGCTTTTGCGGCCAGCTCCCAAAAAAGCGAGTTGTAAAATGGAGGTTCAGGGCACTGCAATTCACAAACCTGCAGAGTTATAAATGATAACTCTCGTCCACAAATATATTGAGGGAAGGCAAAGAAGAGGATTTGAAATCAAGGCAGAATTGCACGAAACAGATTTCAGGAGGTAGATACGAATCGCCTTTAAAGCACATGAAAAGCAGCAAAACGTTGACAATGATGCCCTTGGCCAAAAAGGGCGTATGCGTTTTTTCCTGAATATATTCAGGAAAAAACGCATACGCCCTTTTTGGCCAACCAAGCAACCTGGAAAGGCAAATCAGCGCTACAGAGAAGTCTCGCTTCCCATCGGTCAAAAGGGCCATGCTGAAAAAAGTGTCAAAACCAGAAATGCAGGACAGGCCATGGAGAAATGGGAGCCTTGCTACACTGATGGGCGGGATGTAAATTGCCAACAGCCACTCTGGAGAAGTGTACGGTGTGTCCTGAAACATCTGAAAAACACAGCTTAGAGAGCATAGGGCACTTCCACTCATGGGGGTATAAATTGGGAAAATGAAAAATCAGCAAGACACAAGCACCCCAAAGTTGAGGGCTGCTCTGTTGACAAGGACCTCCACTTCATTCCACCTTCAATATCCCAGGAAAGAGAAAAATGGATAAAGAAGTTGTGGTCCTTATGTACAATGGAATATCACTCAGCCATGAAATCAATGTCATAAGGTTAGTAGCAGCATGATGAGTGGATTTAGGTACGACGATTCTAAGTGAAATAAGTCACACAGAAAAGGACACTTCTCATAAGGTATCACTTATAGAGGGAATGTAAAAACCGTTACACTTGAACTGAATTACAAAACAGAACAGAGTCACACATGCAGAAAACACACTATGGCTGCTTAACGGGAAAGGTGAGGTGGGGTGATACATAAAACAAGGGTATCAAATTAGCTCAGATACCGTTCCATAAACCCAATATGTAGTAGACAAGACCTACTCCTTGCTCAGAGAACTGGACTCAACACGCCCTATTCACCGCACAAGAATATATCTGACTAGTAATAATCTTGAAACCTATGTATTGATATCTCTCTGTTAGTGTGTCAAGTGGGTGTAAAGCGGCATAAACACAGCCGTGAAAAGCAGCTAAACCCCATTATGAAAATAAATTACTTTGAAAAACCCATGAAACAACGACAGTGAAAGAGATAGAAATTCTTACACAATGAGTTCAGGGGCTGTGATGCAACCTGGATTGACCATATCTAGACCCACAGCTGGATGAGACATAAGGGTGGACACTCTTGGGGCTGAGAGGTTTGGTGAGGTTGGGTGAGCAAACGCAGACCCTTTAAAGTAATACTGCGTGGTACCCATCGCATGGGTCCCAAATCTCCAGGTTCAAGGGCATCTTCCTACATCGAAAACATGCATGAGAAACCCAGAAGATGGTACACCGTGTGATGGGGAAAGGTTTCTAAAATGCACCTCATTTCTCATCTCCTTGTGCCCGGGTTCGCCTTTCCAGCCGCTTTACTAGCAATCTCCCTACTTGGAGCATCAGCACCTTTAACCTCCTGTTCCGTACAGGTTGCAATTTGTCCTGAGGATGAACGGGAAGACGGGGAACCAACGAGAGACTAGCTCTTGGTGTCGGGACAGGCACAGGTCACTCTATTTTCCCATCAGGAAGAAGAATTAACCACAGGCTCAGCCTGCCCCCCGGAACCAGAACAGGGCCTGAAGCCATCCTGCGCTTTTGCGGCCAGCTCCCAAAAAAGCGAGTTGTAAAATGGAGGTTCAGGGCACTGCAATTCACAAACCTGCAGAGTTATAAATGATAACTCTCGTCCACAAATATATTGAGGGAAGGCAAAGAAGAGGATTTGAAATCAAGGCAGAATTGCACGAAACAGATTTCAGGAGGTAGATACGAATCGCCTTTAAAGCACATGAAAAGCGGCAAAACGTTGAAAATGATGCCCTTGGCCAAAAAGGGCGTATGCGTTTTTTCCTGAATATATTCAGGAAAAAACGCATACGCCCTTTTTGGCCAACCAAGCATCCTGGAAAGGCAAATCAGCGCTACAAAGAAGTCTCGCTTCCCATCGGTCAAAAGGGCCATGCTGAAAAAAGTGTCAAAACCAGAAATGCAGGACAGGCCATGGAGAAATGGGAGCCTTGCTACACTGATGGGCGGGATGTAAATTGCCAACAGCCACTCTGGAGAAGTGTACGGTGTGTCCTGAAACATCTGAAAAACACAGCTTAGAGAGCATAGGGCACTTCCACTCATGGGGGTATAAATTGGGAAAATTAAAAATCAGCAAGACACAAGCACCCCAAAGTTGAGGGTTGCTCTGTTGACAAGGACCTCCACTTCATTCCATCTTAAATATCCCAGGAAAGAGAAAAATGGATAAAGAAGTTGTGGTCCTTATGTACAATGGAATATCACTCAGCCATGAAATCAATGTCATAAGGTTAGTAGCAGCATGATGAGTGGATTTAGGTACGACGATTCTAAGTGAAATAAGTCACACAGAAAAGGACACTTCTCATAAGGTATCACTGATAGAGGGAATGTAAAAACCGTTACACTTGAACTGAATTACAAAACAGAACAGAGTCACACATGCAGAAAACACACTATGGCTGCTTAACGGGAAAGGTGAGGTGGGGTGATACATAAAACAAGGGTATCAAATTAGCTCAGATACCATTCCATAAACCCAATATGTAGTAGACAAGACCTACTCCTTGCTCAGAGAACTGGACTCAACACGCCCTATTCACCGCACAAGAATATATCTGACTAGTAATAATCTTGAAACCTATGTATTGATATCTCTCTGTTAGTGTGTCAAGTGGGTGTAAAGCGGCATAAACACAGCCGTGAAAAGCAGCTAAACCCCATTATGAAAATAAATTACTTTGAAAAACCCATGAAACAACGACAGTGAAAGAGATAGAAATTCTTACACAATGAGTTCAGGGGCTGTGATGCAACCTGGATTGACCATATCTAGACCCACAGCTGGATGAGACATAAGGGTGGACACTCTTGGGGCTGAGAGGTTTGGTGAGGTTGGGTGAGCAAACGCAGACCCTTTAAAGTAATACTGCGTGGTACCCATCGCATGGGTCCCAAATCTCCAGGTTCAAGGGCATCTTCCTACATCGAAAACATGCATGAGAAACCCAGAAGATGGTACACCGTGTGATGGGGAAAGGTTTCTAAAACGCACCTCATTTCTCATCTCCTTGTGGCCGGGTTCGCCTTTCCAGCCGCTTTACTAGCAATCTCCCTACTTGGAGCATCAGCACCTTTAACCTCCTGTTCCGTACAGGTTGCAATTTGTCCTGAGGATGAACGGGAAGACGGGGAGCCAACGAGAGACTAGCTCTTGGTGTCGGGACAGGCACAGGTCACTCTATTTTCCCATCAGGAAGAAGAATTAACCACAGGCTCAGCCTGCCCCCCGGAACCAGAACAGGGCCTGAAGCCATCCTGCGCTTTTGCGGCCAGCTCCCAAAAAAGCGAGTTGTAAAATGGAGGTTCAGGGCACTGCAATTCACAAACCTGCAGAGTTATAAATGATAACTCTCGTCCACAAATATATTGAGGGAAGGCAAAGAAGAGGATTTGAAATCAAGGCAGAATTGCACGAAACAGATTTCAGGAGGTAGATTCGAATCGCCTTTAAAGCACATGAAAAGCGGCAAAACGTTGACAATGATGCCCTTGGCCAAAAAGGGCGTATGCGTTTTTTCCTGAATATATTCAGGAAAAAACGCATACGCCCTTTTTGGCCAACCAAGCAACCTGGAAAGGCAAATCAGCGCTACAGAGAAGTCTCGCTTCCCATCGGTCAAAAGGGCCATGCTGAAAAAAGTGTCAAAACCAGAAATGCAGGACAGGCCATGGAGAAATGGGAGCCTTGCTACACTGATGGGCGGGATGTAAATTGTCAACAGCCACTCTGGAGAAGTGTACGGTGAGTCCTGAAACGTCTAAAAAGCAAACTTAGAGAGCATAGGGCACTTCCACTCATGGGGGTATAAATTGGGAAAATTAAAAATCAGGAAGACACAAGCACCCCAAAGTTGAGGGTTGCTCTGTTGACAAGGACCTCCACTTCATTCCATCTTAAATATCCCAGGAAAGAGAAAAATGGATAAAGAAGTTGTGGTCCTTATGTACAATGGAATATCACTCAGCCATGAAATCAATGTCATAAGGTTAGGAGCAGCATGATGAGTGGATTTAGGTACGACGATTCTAAGTGAAATAAGTCACACAGAAAAGGACACTTCTCATAAGGTATCACTGATAGAGGGAATGTAAAAACCGTTACACTTGAACTGAATTACAAAACAGAACAGAGTCACACATGCAGAAAACACACTATGGCTGCTTAACGGGAAAGGTGAGGTGGGGTGATACATAAAACAAGGGTATCAAATTAGCTCAGATACCGTTCCATAAACCCAATATGTAATAGACAAGACCTACTCCTTGCTCAGAGAACTGGACTCAACACGCCCTATTCACCGCACAAGAATATATCTGACTAGTAATAATCTTAAAACCTATGTATTGATATCTCTCTGTTAGTGTGTCAAGTGGGTGTAAAGCGGCATAAACACAGCAGTGAAAAGCAGCTAAACCCCATTATGAAAATAAATTACTTTGAAAAACCCATGAAACAACGACAGTGAAAGAGATAGAAATTCTTACACAATGAGTTCAGGGGCTGTGATGCAACCTGGATTGACCATATCTAGACCCACAGCTGGATGAGACATAAGGGTGGACACTCTTGGGGCTGAGAGGTTTGGTGAGGTTGGGTGAGCAAACGCAGAGCCTTTAAAGTAATACTGCGTGGTACCCATCGCATGGGTCCCAAATCTCCAGGTTCAAGGATATCTTCCTACATCGAAAACATGCATGAGAAACCCAGAAGATGGTACACCGTGTGATGGGGAAATGTTTCTAAAACGCACCTCATTTCTCATCTCCTTGTGCCCGGGTTCGCCATTCCAGCCGCTTTACTAGCAATCTCCCTACTTGGAGCATCAGCACCTTTAACCTCCTGTTCCGTACAGGTTGCAATTTGTCCTGAGGATGAACGGGAAAACGGGGAACCAACGAGAGACTAGCTCTTGGTGTCGGGACAGGCACAGGTCACTCTATTTTCCCATCAGGAAGAAGAATTAACCACAGGCTCAGCCTGCCCCCCGGAACCAGAACAGGGCCTGAAGCCATCCTGCGCTTTTGCGGCCAGCTCCCAAGAAAGCGAGTTGTAAAATGGAGGTTCAGTGCACTGCAATTCACAAACCTTCAGAGTTATAAATGATAACTGTCGTCCACAAATATATTGAGGGAAGGCAAAGAAGAGGATTTGAAATCAAGGCAGAATTGCACGAAACAGATTTCAGAAGGTAGATACGAATCGCCTTTAAAGCACATGAAAAGCGGCAAAACGTTGACAATGATGCCCTTGGCCAAAAAGGGCGTATGCGTTTTTTCCTGAATATATTCAGGAAAAAACGCATACGCCCTTTTTGGCCAACCAAGCAACCTGGAAAGGCAAATCAGCGCTACAGAGAAGTCTCGCTTCCCATCGGTCAAAAGGGCCATGCTGAAAAAAGTGTCAAAACCAGAAATGCAGGACAGGCCATGGAGAAATGGGAGCCTTGCTACACTGATGGGCGGGATGTAAATTGCCAACAGCCACTCTGGAGAAGTGTACGGTGTGTCCTGAAACATCTGAAAAACACAGCTTAGAGAGCATAGGGCACTTCCACTCATGGGGGTATAAATTAGGAAAATGAAAAATCAGCAAGACACAAGCACCCCAAAGTTGAGGGCTGCTCTGTTGACAAGGACCTCCACTTCATTCCACCTTAAATATCCCAGGAAAGAGAAAAATGGATAAAGAAGTTGTGGTCCTTATGTACAATGGAATATCACTCAGCCATGAAATCAATGTCATAAGGTTAGGAGCAGCATGATGAGTGGATTTAGGTACGACGATTCTAAGTGAAATAAGTCACACAGAAAAGGACACTTCTCATAAGGTATCACTTTTAGAGGGAATGTAAAAACCGTTACACTTGAACTGAATTACAAAACAGAACAGAGTCACATATGCAGAAAACAGACTATGGCTGCTTAACGGGAAAGGTGAGGTGGGGTGATACATAAAACAAGGGTATCAAATTAGCTCAGATACCGTTCCATAAACCCAATATGTAGTAGACAAGACCTACTCCTTGCTCAGAGAACTGGACTCAACACGCCCTATTCACCGCACAAGAATATATCTGACTAGTAATAATCTTAAAACCTATGTATTGATATCTCTCTGTTAGTGTGTCAAGTGGGTGTAAAGCGGCATAAACACAGCCGTGAAAAGCAGCTAAACCCCATTATGAAAATAAATTACTTTGAAAAACCCATGAAACAACGACAGTGAAAGAGATAGAAATTCTTACACAATGAGTTCAGGGGCTGTGATGCAACCTGGATTGACCATATCTAGACCCACAGCTGGATGAGACATAAGGGTGGACACTCTTGGGGCTGAGAGGTTTGGTGAGGTTGGGTGAGCAAACGCAGACCCTTTAAAGTAATACTGCGTGGTACCCATCGCATGGGTCCCAAATCTCCAGGTTCAAGCGCATCTTCCTACATCGAAAACATGCATGAGAAACCCAGAAGATGGTACACCGTGTGATGGGGAAAGGTTTCTAAAACGCACCTCATTTCTCATCTCCTTGTGCCCGGGTTCGCCTTTCCAGCCGCTTTACTAGCAATCTCCCTACTTGGAGCATCAGCACCTTTAACCTCCTGTTCCGTACAGGTTGCAATTTGTCCTGAGGATGAACGGGAAGACGGGGAACCAACGAGAGACTAGCTCTTGGTGTCGGGACAGGCACAGGTCACTCTATTTTCCCATCAGGAAGAAGAATTAACCACAGGCTCAGCCTGCCCCCCGGAACCAGAACAGGGCCTGAAGCCATCCTGCGTTTTTGCGGCCAGCTCCCAAAAAAGCGAGTTGTAAAATGGAGGTTCAGGGCACTGCAATTCACAAACCTGCAGAGTTATAAATGATAACTCTCGTCCACAAATATATTGAGGGAAGGCAAAGAAGAGGATTTGAAATCAAGGCAGAATTGCATGAAACAGATTTCAGGAGGTAGATACGAATCGCCTTTAAAGCACATGAAAAGCGGCAAAACGTTGACAATGATGCCCTTGGCCAAAAAGGGCGTATGCGTTTTTTCCTGAATATATTCAGGAAAAAACGCATACGCCCTTTTTGGCCAACCAAGCAACCTGGAAAGGCAAATCAGCGCTACAGAGAAGTCTCGCTTCCCATCGGTCAAAAGGGCCATGCTGAAAAAAGTGTCAAAACCAGAAATGCAGGACAGGCCATGGAGAAATGGGAGCCTTGCTACACTGATGGGCGGGATGTAAATTGCCAACAGCCACTCTGGAGAAGTGTACGGTGTGTCATGAAACATCTGAAAAACACAGCTTAGAGAGCATAGGGCACTTCCACTCATGGGGGTATAAATTGGGAAAATGAAAAATCAGAAAGACACAAGCACCCCAAAGTTTAGGGCTGCTCTGTTGACAAGGACCTCCACTTCATTCCACCTTAAATATCCCAGGAAAGAGAAAAATGGATAAAGAAGTTGTGGTCCTTATGTACAATGGAATATCACTCAGCCATGAAATCAATGTCATAAGGTTAGTAGCAGCATGATGAGTGGATTTAGGTACGACGATTCTAAGTGAAATAAGTCACACAGAAAAGGACACTTCTCATAAGGTATCACTGATAGAGGGAATGTAAAAACCGTTACACTTGAACTGAATTACAAAACAGAACAGAGTCACACATGCAGAAAACACACTATGGCTGCTTAACGGGAAAGGTGAGGTGGGGTGATACATAAAACAAGGGTATCAAATTAGCTCAGATACCGTTCCATAAACCCAATATGTAATAGACAAGACCTACTCCTTGCTCAGAGAACTGGACTCAACATGCCCTATTCACCGCACAAGAATATATCTGACTAGTAATAATCTTAAAACCTATGTATTGATATCTCTCTGTTAGTGTGTCAAGTGGGTGTAAAGCGGCATAAACACAGCAGTGAAAAGCAGCTAAACCCCATTATGAAAATAAATTACTTTGAAAAACCCATGAAACAACGACAGTGAAAGAGAGAGAAATTCTTACACAATGCGTTCAGGGGCTGTGATGCAACCTGGATTAACCATATCTAGACGCACAGCTGGATGAGACATAAGGGTGGACACTCTTGGGGCTGAGAGGTTTGGTGAGGTTGGGTGAGCAAACGCAGACCCTTTAAAGTAATACTGCGTGGTACCCATCGCATGGGTCCCAAATCTCCAGGTTCAAGGGCATCTTCCTACATCGAAAACATGCATGAGAAACCCAGAAGATGGTACACCGTATGATGGGGAAAGGTTTCTAAAACGCACCTCATTTCTCATCTCCTTGTGCCCGGGTTCGCCATTCCAGCCGTTTTACTAGCAATCTCCCTACTTGGAGCATCAGCACCTTTAACCTCCTGTTCCGTACAGGTTGCAATTTGTCCTGAGGATGAACGGGAAGACGGGGAACCAACGAGAGACTAGCTCTTGGTGTCGGGACAGGCACAGGTCACTCTATTTTCCCATCAGGAAGAAGAATTAACCACAGGCTCAGCCTGCCCCCCGGAACCAGAACAGGGCCTGAAGCCATCCTGCGCTTTTGCGGCCAGCTCCCAAAAAAGCGAGTTGTAAAATGGAGGTTCAGGGCACTGCAATTCACAAACCTGCAGAGTTATAAATGATAACTCTCGTCCACAAATATATTGAGGGAAGGCAAAGAAGAGGATTTGAATTCAAGGCAGAATTGCACAAAACAGATTTCAGGAGGTAGATACGAATCGCCTTTAAAGCACATGAAAAGCGGCAAAACGTTGACAATAATGCCCTTGGCCAAAAAGGGCGTATGCGTTTTTTCCTGAATATATTCAGGAAAAAACGCATACGCCCTTTTTGGCCAACCAAGCAACCTGGAAAGGCAAATCAGCGCTACAGAGAAGTCTCGCTTCCCATCGTTCAAAAGGGCCATGCTGAAAAAAGTGTCAAAACCAGAAATGCAGGACAGGCCATGGAGAAAGGGGAGCCTTGCTACACTGATGGGCGGGATGTAAATTGCCAACAGCCACTCTGGAGAAGTGTACGGTGTGTCCTGAAACATCTGAAAAACACAGCTTAGAGAGCATAGGGCACTTCCACTCATGGGGGTATAAATTAGGAAAATGAAAAATCAGCAAGACACAAGCACCCCAAAGTTGAGGGCTGCTCTGTTGACAAGGACCTCCACTTCATTCCACCTTAAATATCCCAGGAAAGAGAAAAATGGATAAAGAAGTTGTGGTCCTTATGTACAATGGAATATCACTCAGCCATGAAATCAATGTCATAAGGTTAGGAGCAGCATGATGAGTGGATTTAGGTACGACGATTCTAAGTGAAATAAGTCACACAGAAAAGGACACTTCTCATAAGGTATCACTTTTAGAGGGAATGTAAAAACCGTTACACTTGAACTGAATTACAAAACAGAACAGAGTCACATATGCAGAAAACAGACTATGGCTGCTTAACGGGAAAGGTGAGGTGGGGTGATACATAAAACAAGGGTATCAAATTAGCTCAGATACCGTTCCATAAACCCAATATGTAGTAGACAAGACCTACTCCTTGCTCAGAGAACTGGACTCAACACGCCCTATTCACCGCACAAGAATATATCTGACTAGTAATAATCTTAAAACCTATGTATTGATATCTCTCTGTTAGTGTGTCAAGTGGGTGTAAAGCGGCATAAACACAGCCGTGAAAAGCAGCTAAACCCCATTATGAAAATAAATTACTTTGAAAAACCCATGAAACAACGACAGTGAAAGAGATAGAAATTCTTACACAATGAGTTCAGGGGCTGTGATGCAACCTGGATTGACCATATCTAGACCCACAGCTGGATGAGACATAAGGGTGGACACTCTTGGGGCTGAGAGGTTTGGTGAGGTTGGGTGAGCAAACGCAGACCCTTTAAAGTAATACTGCGTGGTACCCATCGCATGGGTCCCAAATCTCCAGGTTCAAGCGCATCTTCCTACATCGAAAACATGCATGAGAAACCCAGAAGATGGTACACCGTGTGATGGGGAAAGGTTTCTAAAACGCACCTCATTTCTCATCTCCTTGTGCCCGGGTTCGCCTTTCCAGCCGCTTTACTAGCAATCTCCCTACTTGGAGCATCAGCACCTTTAACCTCCTGTTCCGTACAGGTTGCAATTTGTCCTGAGGATGAACGGGAAGACGGGGAACCAACGAGAGACTAGCTCTTGGTGTCGGGACAGGCACAGGTCACTCTATTTTCCCATCAGGAAGAAGAATTAACCACAGGCTCAGCCTGCCCCCCGGAACCAGAACAGGGCCTGAAGCCATCCTGCGTTTTTGCGGCCAGCTCCCAAAAAAGCGAGTTGTAAAATGGAGGTTCAGGGCACTGCAATTCACAAACCTGCAGAGTTATAAATGATAACTCTCGTCCACAAATATATTGAGGGAAGGCAAAGAAGAGGATTTGAAATCAAGGCAGAATTGCATGAAACAGATTTCAGGAGGTAGATACGAATCGCCTTTAAAGCACATGAAAAGCGGCAAAACGTTGACAATGATGCCCTTGGCCAAAAAGGGCGTATGCGTTTTTTCCTGAATATATTCAGGAAAAAACGCATACGCCCTTTTTGGCCAACCAAGCAACCTGGAAAGGCAAATCAGCGCTACAGAGAAGTCTCGCTTCCCATCGGTCAAAAGGGCCATGCTGAAAAAAGTGTCAAAACCAGAAATGCAGGACAGGCCATGGAGAAATGGGAGCCTTGCTACACTGATGGGCGGGATGTAAATTGCCAACAGCCACTCTGGAGAAGTGTACGGTGTGTCATGAAACATCTGAAAAACACAGCTTAGAGAGCATAGGGCACTTCCACTCATGGGGGTATAAATTGGGAAAATGAAAAATCAGAAAGACACAAGCACCCCAAAGTTTAGGGCTGCTCTGTTGACAAGGACCTCCACTTCATTCCACCTTAAATATCCCAGGAAAGAGAAAAATGGATAAAGAAGTTGTGGTCCTTATGTACAATGGAATATCACTCAGCCATGAAATCAATGTCATAAGGTTAGTAGCAGCATGATGAGTGGATTTAGGTACGACGATTCTAAGTGAAATAAGTCACACAGAAAAGGACACTTCTCATAAGGTATCACTGATAGAGGGAATGTAAAAACCGTTACACTTGAACTGAATTACAAAACAGAACAGAGTCACACATGCAGAAAACACACTATGGCTGCTTAACGGGAAAGGTGAGGTGGGGTGATACATAAAACAAGGGTATCAAATTAGCTCAGATACCGTTCCATAAACCCAATATGTAATAGACAAGACCTACTCCTTGCTCAGAGAACTGGACTCAACATGCCCTATTCACCGCACAAGAATATATCTGACTAGTAATAATCTTAAAACCTATGTATTGATATCTCTCTGTTAGTGTGTCAAGTGGGTGTAAAGCGGCATAAACACAGCAGTGAAAAGCAGCTAAACCCCATTATGAAAATAAATTACTTTGAAAAACCCATGAAACAACGACAGTGAAAGAGAGAGAAATTCTTACACAATGCGTTCAGGGGCTGTGATGCAACCTGGATTAACCATATCTAGACGCACAGCTGGATGAGACATAAGGGTGGACACTCTTGGGGCTGAGAGGTTTGGTGAGGTTGGGTGAGCAAACGCAGACCCTTTAAAGTAATACTGCGTGGTACCCATCGCATGGGTCCCAAATCTCCAGGTTCAAGGGCATCTTCCTACATCGAAAACATGCATGAGAAACCCAGAAGATGGTACACCGTATGATGGGGAAAGGTTTCTAAAACGCACCTCATTTCTCATCTCCTTGTGCCCGGGTTCGCCATTCCAGCCGTTTTACTAGCAATCTCCCTACTTGGAGCATCAGCACCTTTAACCTCCTGTTCCGTACAGGTTGCAATTTGTCCTGAGGATGAACGGGAAGACGGGGAACCAACGAGAGACTAGCTCTTGGTGTCGGGACAGGCACAGGTCACTCTATTTTCCCATCAGGAAGAAGAATTAACCACAGGCTCAGCCTGCCCCCCGGAACCAGAACAGGGCCTGAAGCCATCCTGCGCTTTTGCGGCCAGCTCCCAAAAAAGCGAGTTGTAAAATGGAGGTTCAGGGCACTGCAATTCACAAACCTGCAGAGTTATAAATGATAACTCTCGTCCACAAATATATTGAGGGAAGGCAAAGAAGAGGATTTGAATTCAAGGCAGAATTGCACAAAACAGATTTCAGGAGGTAGATACGAATCGCCTTTAAAGCACATGAAAAGCGGCAAAACGTTGACAATAATGCCCTTGGCCAAAAAGGGCGTATGCGTTTTTTCCTGAATATATTCAGGAAAAAACGCATACGCCCTTTTTGGCCAACCAAGCAACCTGGAAAGGCAAATCAGTGCTACAGAGAAGTCTCGCTTCCCATCGTTCAAAAGGGCCATGCTGAAAAAAGTGTCAAAACCAGAAATGCAGGACAGGCCATGGAGAAAGGGGAGCCTTGCTACACTGATGGGCGGGATGTAAATTGCCAACAGCCACTCTGGAGAAGTGTACGGTGTGTCCTGAAACATCTGAAAAACACAGCTTAGAGAGCATAGGGCACTTCCACTCATGGGGGTATAAATTAGGAAAATGAAAAATCAGCAAGACACAAGCACCCCAAAGTTGAGGGCTGCTCTGTTGACAAGGACCTCCACTTCATTCCACCTTAAATATCCCAGGAAAGAGAAAAATGGATAAAGAAGTTGTGGTCCTTATGTACAATGGAATATCACTCAGCCATGAAATCAATGTCATAAGGTTAGGAGCAGCATGATGAGTGGATTTAGGTACGACGATTCTAAGTGAAATAAGTCACACAGAAAAGGACACTTCTCATAAGGTATCACTTTTAGAGGGAATGTAAAAACCGTTACACTTGAACTGAATTACAAAACAGAACAGAGTCACACATGCAGAAAACAGACTATGGCTGCTTAACGGGAAAGGTGAGGTGGGGTGATACATAAAACAAGGGTATCAAATTAGCTCAGATACCGTTCCATAAACCCAATATGTAGTAGACAAGACCTACTCCTTGCTCAGAGAACTGGACTCAACACGCCCTATTCACCGCACAAGAATATATCTGACTAGTAATAATCTTAAAACCTATGTATTGATATCTCTCTGTTAGTGTGTCAAGTGGGTGTAAAGCGGCATAAACACAGCCGTGAAAAGCAGCTAAACCCCATTATGAAAATAAATTACTTTGAAAAACCCATGAAACAACGACAGTGAAAGAGATAGAAATTCGTACACAATGAGTTCAGGGGCTGTGATGCAACCTGGATTGACCATATCTAGACCCACAGCTGGATGAGACATAAGGGTGGACACTCTTGGGGCTGAGAGGTTTGGTGAGGTTGGGTGAGCAAACACAGACCCTTTAAAGTAATACTGCGTGGTACCCATCGCATGAGTCCCAAATCTCCAGGTTCAAGGGTATCTTCCTACATCGAAAACATGCATGAGAAACCCAGAAGATGGTACACCGTGTGATGGGGAAATGTTTCTAAAACGCACCTCATTTCTCATCTCCTTGTGCCCGGTTTCGCCATTCCAGCCGCTTTACTAGCAATCTCCCTACTTGGAGCATCAGCACCTTTAACCTCCTGTTCCGTACAGGTTGCAATTTGTCCTGAGGATGAACGGGAAGACGGGGAACCAACGAGAGACTAGCTCTTGGTGTCGGGACAGGCACAGGTCACTCTATTTTCCCATCAGGAAGAAGAATTAACCACAGGCTCAGCCTGCCCCCCGGAACCAGAACAGGGCCTGAAGCCATCCTGCGCTTTTGCGGCCAGCTCCCAAGAAAGCGAGTTGTAAAATGGAGGTTCAGGGCACTGCAATTCACAAACCTGCAGAGTTATAAATGAAAACTCTCGTCCACAAATATATTGAGGGAAGGCAAAGAAGAGGATTTGAAATCAAGGCAGAATTGCACGAAACAGATTTCAGAAGGTAGATACGAATCGCCTTTAAAGCACATGAAAAGCGGCAAAACGTTGACAATGATGCCCTTGGCCAAAAAGGGCGTATGCGTTTTTTCCTGAATATATTCAGGAAAAAACGCATACGCCCTTTTTGGCCAACCAAGCAACCTGGAAAGGCAAATCAGCGCTACAGAGAAGTCTCGCTTCCCATCGGTCAAAAGGGCCATGCTGAAAAAAGTGTCAAAACCAGAAATGCAGGACAGGCCATGGAGAAATGGGAGCCTTGCTACACTGATGGGCGGGATGTAAATTGCCAACAGCCACTCTGGAGAAGTGTACGGTGTGTCCTGAAACATCTGAAAAACACAGCTTAGAGAGCATAGGGCACTTCCACTCATGGGGGTATAAATTGGGAAAATGAAAAATCAGCAAGACACAAGCACCCCAAAGTTGAGGGCTGCTCTGTTGACAAGGACCTCCACTTCATTCCACCTTCAATATCCCAGGAAAGAGAAAAATGGATAAAGAAGTTGTGGTCCTTATGTACAATGGAATATCACTCAGCCATGAAATCAATGTCATAAGGTTAGTAGCAGCATGATGAGTGGATTTAGGTACGACGATTCTAAGTGAAATAAGTCACACAGAAAAGGACACTTCTCATAAGGTATCACTGATAGAGGGAATGTAAAAACCATTACACTTGAACTGAATTACAAAACAGAACAGAGTCACACATGCAGAAAACACACTATGGCTGCTTAACGGGAAAGGTGAGGTGGGGTGATACATAAAACAAGGGTATCAAATTAGCTCAGATACCGTTCCATAAACCCAATATGTAGTAGACAAGACCTACTCCTTGCTCAGAGAACTGGACTCAACACGCCCTATTCACCGCACAAGAATATATCTGACTAGTAATAATCTTAAAACCTATGTATTGATATCTCTCTGTTAGTGTGTCAAGTGGGTGTAAAGCGGCATAAACACAGCCGTGAAAAGCAGCTAAACCCCATTATGAAAATAAATTACTTTGAAAAACCCATGAAACAACGACAGTGAAAGAGATAGAAATTCTTACACAATGAGTTCAGGGGCTGTGATGCAACCTGGATTGACCATATCTAGACCCACAGCTGGATGAGACATAAGGGTGGACACTCTTGGGGCTGAGAGGTTTGGTGAGGTTGGGTGAGCAAACGCAGACCCTTTAAAGTAATACTTCGTGGTAGCCATCGCATGGGTCCCAAATCTCCAGCTTCAAGGGAATCTTCCTACATCGAAAACATGGATGAGAAACCCAGAAGATGGTACACCGTGTGATGGGGAAAGGTTTCTAAAACGCACCTCATTTCTCATCTCCTTGTGCCCAGCTTCGCCATTCCAGCCGCTTTACTAGCAATCTCCCTACTTGGAGCATCAGCACCTTTAACCTCCTGTTCCGTACAGGTTGCAATTTGTCCTGAGGATGAACGGGAAGACGGGGAACCAACGAGAGACTAGCTCTTGGTGTCGGGACAGGCACAGGTCACTCTATTTTCCCATCAGGAAGAAGAATTAACCACAGGCTCAGCCTGCCCCCCGGAACCAGAACAGGGCCTGAAGCCATCCTGCGCTTTTGCGGCCAGCTCCCAAAAAAGCGAGTTGTAAAATGGAGGTTCAGGGCACTGCAATTCACAAACCTGCAGAGTTATAAATGATAACTCTCGTCCACCAATATATTGAGGGAAGGCAAAGAAGAGGATTTGAAATCAAGGCAGAATTGCACGAAACAGATTTCAGGAGGTAGATACGAATCGCCTTTAAAGCACATGAAAAGCGGCAAAACGTTGACAATGATGCCCTTGGTCAAAAAGGGCGTATGCGTTTTTTCCTGAATATATTCAGGAAAAAACGCATACGCCCTTTTTGGCCAACCAAGCAACCTGGAAAGGCAAATCAGCGCTACAGAGAAGTCTCGCTTCCCATCGGTCAAAAGGGCCATGCTGAAAAAAGTGTCAAAACCAGAAATGCAGGACAGGCCATGGAGAAATGGGAGCCTTGCTACACTGATGGGCGGGATGTAAATTGCCAACAGCCACTCTGGAGAAGTGTACGGTGTGTCCTGAAACATCTGAAAAACACAGCTTAGAGAGCATAGGGCACTTCCACTCATGGGGGTATAAATTGGGAAAATGAAAAATCAGCAAGACACAAGCACCCCAAAGTTGAGGGCTGCTCTGTTGACAAGGACCTCCACTTCATTCCACCTTAAATATCCAAGGAAAGAGAAAAATGGATAAAGAAGTTGTGGTCCTTATGTACAATGGAATATCACTCAGTCATGAAATCAATGTCATAAGGTTAGTAGCAGCATGATGAGTGGATTTAGGTATGACGATTCTAAGTGAAATAAGTCACACAGAAAAGGACACTTCTCATAAGGTATCACTTTTAGAGGGAATGTAAAAACTGTTACACTTGAACTGAATTACAAAACAGAACAGAGTCACACATGCAGAAAACAGACTATGGCTGCTTAACGGGAAATGTGAGGTGGGGTGATACATAAAACAAGGGTATCAAATTAGCTCAGATACCGTTCCATAAACCCAATATGTAGTAGACAAGACCTACTCCTTGCTCAGAGAACTGGACTCAACACGCCCTATTCACCGCACAAGAATATATCTGACTAGTAATAATCTTAAAACCTATGTATTGATATCTCTCTGTTAGTGTGTCAAGTGGGTGTAAAGCGGCATAAACACAGCAGTGAAAAGCAGCTAAACCCCATTATGAAAATAAATTACTTTGAAAAACCCATGAAACAACGACAGTGAAAGAGATAGAAATTCTTACACAATGCGTTCAGGGGCTGTGATGCAACCTGGATTAACCATATCTAGACGCACAGCTGGATGAGACATAAGGGTGGACACTCTTGGGGCTGAGAGGTTTGGTGAGGTTGGGTGAGCAAACGCAGACCCTTTAAAGTAATACTGCGTGGTACCCATCGCATGGGTCCCAAATCTCCAGGTTCAAGGGCATCTTCCTACATCGAAAACATGCATGAGAAACCCAGAAGATGGTACACCGTATGATGGGGAAAGGTTTCTAAAACGCACCTCATTTCTCATCTCCTTGTGCCCGGGTTCGCCATTCCAGCCGTTTTACTAGCAATCTCCCTACTTGGAGCATCAGCACCTTTAACCTCCTGTTCCGTACAGGTTGCAATTTGTCCTGAGGATGAACGGGAAGACGGGGAACCAACGAGAGACTAGCTCTTGGTGTCGGGACAGGCACAGGTCACTCTATTTTCCCATCAGGAAGAAGAATTAACCACAGGCTCAGCCTGCCCCCCGGAACCAGAACAGGGCCTGAAGCCATCCTGCGCTTTTGCGGCCAGCTCCCAAAAAAGCGAGTTGTAAAATGGAGGTTCAGGGCACTGCAATTCACAAACCTGCAGAGTTATAAATGATAACTCTCGTCCACAAATATATTGAGGGAAGGCACAGAAGAGGATTTGAATTCAAGGCAGAATTGCACGAAACAGATTTCAGGAGGTAGATACGAATCGCCTTTAAAGCACATGAAAAGCGGCAAAACGTTGACAATGATGCCCTTGGCCAAAAAGGGCGTATGCGTTTTTTCCTGAATATATTCAGGAAAAAACGCATACGCCCTTTTTGGCCAACCAAGCAACCTGGAAAGGCAAATCAGCGAAACAAAGAAGTCTCACTTCCCATCGGTCAAAAGGGCCATGCTGAAAAATGAGTCAAAACCAGAAATGCAGGACAGGCCATGGAGAAATGAGAGCCTTGCTACACTGATGGGCGGGATGTAAATTGCCAACAGCCACTCTGGAGAAGTGTACGGTGTGTCCTGAAACATCTGAAAAACACAGCTTAGAGAGCATAGGGCACTTCCACTCATGGGGGTATAAATTGGGAAAATGAAAAATCAGCAAGACACAAGCACCCCAAAGTTTAGGGCTGCTCTGTTGACAAGGACCTCCACTTCATTCCACCTTAAATATCCAAGGAAAGAGAAAAATGGATAAAGAAGCTGTGGTCCTTATGTACAATGGAATATCACTCAGCCATGAAATCAATGTCATAAGGTTAGTAGCAGCATGATGAGTGGATTTAGGTACAACGATTCTAAGTGAAATAAGTCACACAGAAAAGGACACTTCTCATAAGGTATCACTTTTAGAGGGAATGTAAAAACCGTTACACTTGAACTGAATTACAAAACAGAACAGAGTCACACATGCAGAAAACACACTATGGCTGCTTAACGGGAAAGGTGAGGTGGGGTGATACATAAAACAAGGGTATCAAATTAGCTCAGATACCGTTCCATAAACCCAATATGTAGTAGACAAGACCTACTCCTTGCTCAGAGAACTGGACTCAACACGCCCTATTCACCGCACAAGAATATATCTGACTAGTAATAATCTTAAAACCTATGTATTGATATCTCTCTGTTAGTGTGTCAAGTGGGTGTAAAGCGGCATAAACACAGCCGTGAAAAGCAGCTAAACCCCATTATGAAAATAAATTACTTTCAAAAACCCATGAAACAACGACAGTGAAAGAGATAGAAATTCTTACACAATGAGTTCAGGGGCTGTGATGCAACCTGGATTGACCATATCTAGACCCACAGCTGGATGAGACATAAGGGTGGACACTCTTGGGGCTGAGAGGTTTGGTGAGGTTGGGTGAGGAAACACAGACCCTTTAAAGTAATACTGCGTGGTACCCATCGCATGGGTCCCAAATCTCCAGCTTCAAGGGCATCTTCCTACATCGAAAACATGCATGAGAAACCCAGAAGATGGTACACCATGTGATGGGGAAATATTTCTAAAACGCACCTCATTTCTCATCACCTTGTGCCCGGGTTCGCCATTCCAGCCGCTTTACTAGCAATCTCCCTACTTGGAGCATCAGCACCTTTAACCTCCTGTTCCGTACAGGTTGCAATTTGTCCTGAGGATGAACGGGAAGACGGGGAACCAACGAGAGACTAGCTCTTGGTGTCGGGACAGGCACAGGTCACTCTATTTTCCCATCAGGAAGAAGAATTAACCACAGGCTCAGCCTGCCCCCCGGAACCAGAACAGGGCCTGAAGCCATCCTGCGCTTTTGCGGCCAGCTCCCAAAAAAGCGAGTTGTAAAATGGAGGTTCAGGGCACTGCAATTCACAAACCTGCAGAGTTATAAATGATAACTCTCGTCCACAAATATATTGAGGGAAGGCACAGAAGAGGATTTGAATTCAAGGCAGAATTGCACGAAACAGATTTCAGGAGGTAGATACGAATCGCCTTTAAAGCACATGAAAAGCGGCAAAACGTTGACAATGATGCCCTTGGCCAAAAAGGGCGTATGCGTTTTTTCCTGAATATATTCAGGAAAAAACGCATACGCCCTTTTTGGCCAACCAAGCAACCTGGAAAGGCAAATCAGCGAAACAAAGAAGTCTCACTTCCCATCGGTCAAAAGGGCCATGCTGAAAAATGAGTCAAAACCAGAAATGCAGGACAGGCCATGGAGAAATGAGAGCCTTGCTACACTGATGGGCGGGATGTAAATTGCCAACAGCCACTCTGGAGAAGTGTACGGTGTGTCCTGAAACATCTGAAAAACACAGCTTAGAGAGCATAGGGCACTTCCACTCATGGGGGTATAAATTGGGAAAATGAAAAATCAGCAAGACACAAGCACCCCAAAGTTGAGGGCTGCTCTGTTGACAAGGACCTCCACTTCATTCCACCTTCAATATCCAAGGAAAGAGAAAAATGGATAAAGAAGTTGTGGTCCTTATGTACAATGGAATATCACTCAGCCATGAAATCAATGTCATAAGGTTAGGAGCAGCATGATGAGTGGATTTAGGTACGACGATTCTAAGTGAAATAAGTCACACAGAAAAGGACACTTCTCATAAGGTATCACTTTTAGAGGGAATGTAAAAACCGTTACACTTGAACTGAATTACAAAACAGAACAGAGTCACACATGCAGAAAACAGACTATGGCTGCTTAACGGGAAAGGTGAGGTGGGGTGATACATAAAACAAGGGTATCAAATTAGCTCAGATACCGTTCCATAAACCCAATATGTAGTAGACAAGACCTACTCCTTGCTCAGAGAACTGGACTCAACACGCCCTATTCACCGCACAAGAATATATCTGACTAGTAATAATCTTAAAACCTATGTATTGATATCTCTCTGTTAGTGTGTCAAGTGGGTGTAAAGCGGCATAAACACAGCCGTGAAAAGCAGCTAAACCCCATTATGAAAATAAATTACTTTGAAAAACCCATGAAACAACGACAGTGAAAGAGATAGAAATTCTTACACAATGAGTTCAGGGGCTGTGATGCAACCTGGATTGACCATATCTAGACCCACAGCTGGATGAGACATAAGGGTGGACACTCTTGGGGCTGAGAGGTTTGGTGAGGTTGGGTGAGCAAACACAGACCCTTTAAAGTAATACTGCGTGGTACCCATCGCATGGGTCCCAAATCTCCAGCTTCAAGGGCATCTTCCTACATCGAAAACATGCATGAGAAACCCAGAAGATGGTACACCATGTGATGGGGAAATATTTCTAAAACGCACCTCATTTCTCATCACCTTGTGCCCGGGTTCGCCATTCCAGCCGCTTTACTAGCAATCTCCCTACTTGGAGCATCAGCACCTTTAACCTCCTGTTCCGTACAGGTTGCAATTTGTCCTGAGGATGAACGGGAAGACGGGGAACCAACGAGAGACTAGCTCTTGGTGTCGGGACAGGCACAGGTCACTCTATTTTCCCATCAGGAAGAAGAATTAACCACAGGCTCAGCCTGCCCCCCGGAACCAGAACAGGGCCTGAAGCCATCCTGCGCTTTTGCGGCCAGCTCCCAAAAAAGCGAGTTGTAAAATGGAGGTTCAGGGCACTGCAATTCACAAACCTGCAGAGTTATAAATGATAACTCTCGTCCACAAATATATTGAGGGAAGGCAAAAAGAGGATTTGAATTCAAGGCAGAATTGCACGAAACAGATTTCAGGAGGTAGATACGAATCGCCTTTAAAGCACATGAAAAGCGGCAAAACGTTGACAATGATGCCCTTGGCCAAAAAGGGCGTATGCGTTTTTTCCTGAATATATTCAGGAAAAAACGCATACGCCCTTTTTGGCCAACCAAGCAACCTGGAAAGGCAAATCAGCGCTACAAAGAAGTCTCACTTCCCATCGGTCAAAAGGGCCATGCTGAAAAATGAGTCAAAACCAGAAATGCAGGACAGGCCATGGAGAAATGAGAGCCTTGCTACACTGATGGGCGGGATGTAAATTGCCAACAGCCACTCTGGAGAAGTGTACGGTGTGTCCTGAAACATCTGAAAAACACAGCTTAGAGAGCATAGGGCACTTCCACTCATGGGGGTATAAATTGGGAAAATGAAAAATCAGCAAGACACAAGCACCCCAAAGTTTAGGGCTGCTCTGTTGACAAGGACCTCCACTTCATTCCACCTTAAATATCCAAGGAAAGAGAAAAATGGATAAAGAAGTTGTGGTCCTTATGTACAATGGAATATCACTCAGCCATGAAATCAATGTCATAAGGTTAGTAGCAGCATGATGAGTGGATTTAGGTACAACGATTCTAAGTGAAATAAGTCACACAGAAAAGGACACTTCTCATAAGGTATCACTTTTAGAGGGAATGTAAAAACCGTTACACTTGAACTGAATTACAAAACAGAACAGAGTCACACATGCAGAAAACAGACTATGGCTGCTTAACGGGAAAGGTGAGGTGGGGTGATACATAAAACAAGGGTATCAAATTAGCTCAGATACCGTTCCATAAACCCAATATGTAGTAGACAAGACCTACTCCTTGCTCAGAGAACTGGACTCAACACGCCCTATTCACCGCACAAGAATATATCTGACTAGTAATAATCTTAAAACCTATGTATTGATATCTCTCTGTTAGTGTGTCAAGTGGGTGTAAAGCGGCATAAACACAGCCGTGAAAAGCAGCTAAACCCCATTATGAAAATAAATTACTTTGAAAAACCCATGAAACAACGACAGTGAAAGAGATAGAAATTCTTACACAATGAGTTCAGGGGCTGTGATGCAACCTGGATTGACCATATCTAGACCCACAGCTGGATGAGACATAAGGGTGGACACTCTTGGGGCTGAGAGGTTTGGTGAGGTTGGGTGAGCAAACGCAGACCCTTTAAAGTAATACTGCGTGGTACCCATCGCATGGGTCCCAAATCTCCAGGTTCAAGGGCATCTTCCTACATCGAAAACATGCATGAGAAACCCAGAAGATGGTACACCGTGTGATGGGGAAATGTTTCTAAAACGCACCTCATTTCTCATCTCCTTGTGCCCGGGTTCGCCATTCCAGCCGCTTTACTAGCAATCTCCCTACTTGGAGCATCAGCACCTTTAACCTCCTGTTCCGTACAGGTTGCAATTTGTCCTGAGGATGAACGGGAAGACGGGGAACCAACGAGAGACTAGCTCTTGGTGTCGGGACAGGCACAGGTCACTCTATTTTCCCATCAGGAAGAAGAATTAACCACAAGCTCAGCCTGCCCCCCGGAACCAGAACAGGGCCTGAAGCCATCCTGCGCTTTTGCGGCCAGCTCCCAAGAAAGCGAGTTGTAAAATGGAGGTTCAGTGCACTGCAATTCACAAACCTTCAGAGTTATAAATGATAACTGTCGTCCACAAATATATTGAGGGAAGGCAAAGAAGAGGATTTGAAATCAAGGCAGAATTGCACGAAACAGATTTCAGAAGGTAGATACGAATCGCCTTTAAAGCACATGAAAAGCGGCAAAACGTTGACAATGATGCCCTTGGCCAAAAAGGGCGTATGCGTTTTTTCCTGAATATATTCAGGAAAAAACGCATACGCCCTTTTTGGCCAACCAAGCAACCTGGAAAGGCAAATCAGCGCTACAGAGAAGTCTCGCTTCCCATCGGTCAAAAGGGCCATGCTGAAAAAAGTGTCAAAACCAGAAATGCAGGACAGGCCATGGAGAAATGGGAGCCTTGCTACACTGATGGGCGGGATGTAAATTGCCAACAGCCACTCTGGAGAAGTGTACGGTGTGTCCTGAAACATCTGAAAAACACAGCTTAGAGAGCATAGGGCACTTCCACTCATGGGGGTATAAATTGGGAAAATGAAAAATCAGCAAGACACAAGCACCCCAAAGTTGAGGGCTGCTCTGTTGACAAGGACCTCCACTTCATTCCACCTTCAATATCCCAGGAAAGAGAAAAATGGATAAAGAAGTTGTGGTCCTTATGTACAATGGAATATCACTCAGCCATGAAATCAATGTCATAAGGTTAGTAGCAGCTTGATGAGTGGATTTAGGTACGACGATTCTAAGTGAAATAAGTCACACAGAAAAGGACACTTCTCATAAGGTATCACTGATAGAGGGAATGTAAAAACCGTTACACTTGAACTGAATTACAAAACAGAACAGAGTCACACATGCAGAAAACACACTATGGCTGCTTAACGGGAAAGGTGAGGTGGGGTGATACATCAAACAAGGGTATCAAATTAGCTCAGATACCGTTCCATAAACCCAATATGTAGTAGACAAGACCTACTCCTTGCTCAGAGAACTGGACTCAACACGCCCTATTCACCGCACAAGAATATATCTGACTAGTAATAATCTTGAAACCTATGTATTGATATCTCTCTGTTAGTGTGTCAAGTGGGTGTAAAGCGGCATAAACACAGCCGTGAAAAGCAGCTAAACCCCATTATGAAAATAAATTACTTTGAAAAACCCATGAAACAACGACAGTGAAAGAGATAGAAATTCTTACACAATGAGTTCAGGGGCTGTGATGCAACCTGGATTGACCATATCTAGACCCACAGCTGGATGAGACATAAGGGTGGACACTCTTGGGGCTGAGAGGTTTGGTGAGGTTGGGTGAGCAAACGCAGACCCTTTAAAGTAATACTGCGTGGTACCCATCGCATGGGTCCCAAATCTCCAGGTTCAAGGGCATCTTCCTACATCGAAAACATGCATGAGAAACCCAGAAGATGGTACACCGTGTGATGGGGAAAGGTTTCTAAAACGCACCTCATTTCTCATCTCCTTGTGCCCGGGTTCGCCTTTCCAGCCGCTTTACTAGCAATCTCCCTACTTGGAGCATCAGCACCTTTAACCTCCTGTTCCGTACAGGTTGCAATTTGTCCTGAGGATGAACGGGAAGACGGGGAACCAACGAGAGACTAGCTCTTGGTGTCGGGACAGGCACAGGTCACTCTATTTTCCCATCAGGAAGAAGAATTAACCACAGGCTCAGCCTGCCCCCCGGAACCAGAACAGGGCCTGAAGCCATCCTGCGCTTTTGCGGCCAGCTCCCAAAAAAGCGAGTTGTAAAATGGAGGTTCAGGGCACTGCAATTCACAAACCTGCAGAGTTATAAATGATAACTCTCGTCCACAAATACATTGAGGGAAGGCAAAGAAGAGGATTTGAAATCATGGCAGAATTGCATGAAACAGATTTCAGGAGGTAGATACGAATCGCCTTTAAAGCACATGAAAAGCGGCAAAACGTTGACAATGATGCCCTTGGCCAAAAAGGGCGTATGCGTTTTTTCCTGAATATATTCAGGAAAAAACGCATACGCCCTTTTTGGCCAACCAAGCAACCTGGAAAGGCAAATCAGCGCTACAGAGAAGTCTCGCTTCCCATCGGTCAAAAGGGCCATGCTGAAAAAAGTGTCAAAACCAGAAATGCAGGACAGGCCATGGAGAAATGGGAGCCTTGCTACACTGATGGGCGGGATGTAAATTGCCAACAGCCACTCTGGAGAAGTGTACGGTGTGTCCTGAAACATCTGAAAAACACAGCTTAGAGAGCATAGGGCACTTCCACTCATGGGGGTATAAATTGGGAAAATGAAAAATCAGCAAGACACAAGCACCCCAAAGTTGAGGGCTGCTCTGTTGACAAGGACCTCCACTTCATTCCACCTTCAATATCCCAGGAAAGAGAAAAATGGATAAAGAAGTTGTGGTCCTTATGTACAATGGAATATCACTCAGCCATGAAATCAATGTCATAAGGTTAGTAGCAGCTTGATGAGTGGATTTAGGTACGACGATTCTAAGTGAAATAAGTCACACAGAAAAGGACACTTCTCATAAGGTATCACTGATAGAGGGAATGTAAAAACCGTTACACTTGAACTGAATTACAAAACAGAACAGAGTCACACATGCAGAAAACAGACTATGGCTGCTTAACGGGAAAGGTGAGGTGGGGTGATACATCAAACAAGGGTATCAAATTAGCTCAGATACCGTTCCATAAACCCAATATGTAGTAGACAAAACCTACTCCTTGCTCAGAGAACTGGACTCAACACGCCCTATTCACCGCACAAGAATATATCTGACTAGTAATAATCTTAAAACCTATGTATTGATATCTCTCTGTTAGTGTGTCAAGTGGGTGTAAAGCGGCATAAACACAGCCGTGAAAAGCAGCTAAACCCCATTATGAAAATAAATTACTTTGAAAAACCCATGAAACAACGACAGTGAAAGAGATAGAATTTCTTACACAATGAGTTCAGGGGCTGTGATGCAACCTGGATTGACCATATCTAGACCCACAGCTGGATGAGACATAAGGGTGGACACTCTTGGGGCTGAGAGGTTTGGTGAGGTTGGGTGAGCAAACACAGACCCTTTAAAGTAATACTGCGTGGTACCCATCGCATGAGTCCCAAATCTCCAGGTTCAAGGGTATCTTCCTACATCGAAAACATGCATGAGAAACCCAGAAGATGGTACACCGTGTGATGGGGAAATGTTTCTAAAACGCACCTCAATTCTCATCTCCTTGTGCCTGGGTTCGCCATTCCAGCCGCTTTACTAGCAATCTCCCTACTTGGAGCATCAGCACCTTTAACCTCCTGTTCCGTACAGGTTGCAATTTGTCCTGAGGATGAACGGGAAGACGGGGAACCAACGAGAGACTAGCTCTTGGTTTCGGGACAGGCACAGGTCACTCAATTTTCCCATCAGGAAGAAGAATTAACCACAGGCTCAGCCTGCCCCCCGGAACCAGAACAGGGCCTGAAGCCATCCTGCGCTTTTGCGGCCAGCTCCCAAGAAAGCGAGTTGTAAAATGGAGGTTCAGGGCACTGCAATTCACAAACCTGCAGAGTTATAAATGAAAACTCTCATCCACAAATATATTGAGGGAAGGCAAAGAAGAGGATTTGAAATCAAGGCAGAATTGCACGAAACAGATTTCAGAAGGTAGATACGAATCGCCTTTAAAGCACATGAAAAGCGGCAAAACGTTGACAATGATGCCCTTGGCCAAAAAGGGCGTATGCGTTTTTTCCTGAATATATTCAGGAAAAAACGCATACGCCCTTTTTGGCCAACCAAGCAACCTGGAAAGGCAAATCAGCGCTACAGAGAAGTCTCGCTTCCCATCGGTCAAAAGGGCCATGCTGAAAAAAGTGTCAAAACCAGAAATGCAGGACAGGCCATGGAGAAAGGGGAGCCTTGCTACACTGATGGGCGGGATGTAAATTGCCAACAGCCACTCTGGAGAAGTGTACGGTGTGTCCTGAAACATCTGAAAAACACAGCTTAGAGAGCATAGGGCACTTCCACTCATGGGGGTATAAATTGGGAAAATGAAAAATCAGCAAGACACAAGCACCCCAAAGTTGAGGGCTGCTCTGTTGACAAGGACCTCCACTTCATTCCACCTTCAATATCCCAGGAAAGAGAAAAATGGATAAAGAAGTTGTGGTCCTTATGTACAATGGAATATCACTCAGCCATGAAATCAATGTCATAAGGTTAGGAGCAGCATGATGAGTGGATTTAGGTACGACGATTCTAAGTGAAATAAGTCTCACAGAAAAGGACACTTCTCATAAGGTATCACTTTTAGAGGGAATGTAAAAACCGTTACACTTGAACTGAATTACAAAACAGAACAGAGTCACACATGCAGAAAACAGACTATGGCTGCTTAACGGGAAAGGTGAGGTGGAGTGATACATAAAACAAGGGTATCAAATTAGCTCAGATACCGTTCCATAAACCCAATATGTAGTAGACAAGACCTACTCCTTGCTCAGAGAACTGGACTCAACACGCCCTATTCACCGCACAAGAATATATCTGACTAGTAATAATCTTAAAACCTATGTATTGATATCTCTCTGTTAGTGTGTCAAGTGGGTGTAAAGCGGCATAAACACAGCCGTGAAAAGCAGCTAAACCCCATTATGAAAATAAATTACTTTGAAAAACCCATGAAACAACGACAGTGAAAGAGATAGAAATTCTTACACAATGAGTTCAGGGGCTGTGATGCAACCTGGATTGACCATATCTAGACCCACAGCTGGATGAGACATAAGGGTGGACACTCTTGGGGCTGAGAGGTTTGGTGAGGTTGGGTGAGCAAACACAGACCTTTTAAAGTAATACTGCGTGGTACCCAACGCATGGGTCCCAAATCTCCAGGTTCAAGGGTATCTTCCTACATCGAAAACATGCATGAGAAACCCAGAAGATGGTACACCGTGTGATGGGGAAATATTTCTAAAACGCACCTCATTTCTCATCACCTTGTGCCCGGGTTCGCCATTCCAGCCGCTTTACTAGCAATCTCCCTACTTGGAGCATCAGCACCTTTAACCTCCTGTTCCGTACAGGTTGCAATTTGTCCTGAGGATGAACGGGAAGACGGGGAACCAACGAGAGACTAGCTCTTGGTGTCGGGACAGGCACAGGTCACTCTATTTTCCCATCAGGAAGAAGAATTAACCACAGGCTCAGCCTGCCCCCCGGAACCAGAACAGGGCCTGAAGCCATCCTGCGCTTTTGCGGCCAGCTCCCAAGAAAGCGAGTTGTAAAATGGAGGTTCAGTGCACTGCAATTCACAAACCTTCAGAGTTATAAATGATAACTGTCGTCCACAAATATATTGAGGGAAGGCAAAGAAGAGGATTTGAAATCAAGGCAGAATTGCACGAAACAGATTTCAGAAGGTAGATACGAATCGCCTTTAAAGCACATGAAAAGCGGCAAAACGTTGACAATGATGCCCTTGGCCAAAAAGGGCGTATGCGTTTTTTCCTGAATATATTCAGGAAAAAACGCATACGCCCTTTTTGGCCAACCAAGCAACCTGGAAAGGCAAATCAGCGCTACAGAGAAGTCTCGCTTCCCATCGGTCAAAAGGGCCATGCTGAAAAAAGTGTCAAAACCAGAAATGCAGGACAGGCCATGGAGAAATGGGAGCCTTGCTACACTGATGGGCGGGATGTAAATTGCCAACAGCCACTCTGGAGAAGTGTACGGTGTGTCCTGAAACATCTGAAAAACACAGCTTAGAGAGCATAGGGCACTTCCACTCATGGGGGTATAAATTGGGAAAATGAAAAATCAGCAAGACACAAGCACCCCAAAGTTGAGGGCTGCTCTGTTGACAAGGACCTCCACTTCATTCCACCTTAAATATCCCAGGAAAGAGAAAAATGGATAAAGAAGTTGTGGTCCTTATGTACAATGGAATATCACTCAGCCATGAAATCAATGTCATAAGGTTAGGAGCAGCATGATGAGTGGATTTAGGTACGACGATTCTAAGTGAAATAAGTCACACAGAAAAGGACACTTCTCATAAGGTATCACTTTTAGAGGGAATGTAAAAACCGTTACACTTGAACTGAATTACAAAACAGAACAGAGTCACACATGCAGAAAACAGACTATGGCTGCTTAACGGGAAAGGTGAGGTGGGGTGATACATAAAACAAGGGTATCAAATTAGCTCAGATACCGTTCCATAAACCCAATATGTAGTAGACAAGACCTACTCCTTGCTCAGAGAACTGGACTCAACACGCCCTATTCACCGCACAAGAATATATCTGACTAGTAATAATCTTAAAACCTATGTATTGATATCTCTCTGTTAGTGTGTCAAGTGGGTGTAAAGCGGCATAAACACAGCCGTGAAAAGCAGCTAAACCCATTATGAAATTAAATTACTTTGAAAAACCCATGAAACAACGACAGTGAAAGAGATAGAAATTCTTACACAATGAGTTCAGGGGCTGTGATGCAACCTGGATTGACCATATCTAGACCCACAGCTGGATGAGACATAAGGGTGGACACTCTTGGGGCTGAGAGGTTTGGTGAGGTTGGCTGAGCAAACGCAGACCCTTTAAAGTAATACTGCGTGGTACCCATCGCATGGGTCCCAAATCTCCAGGTTCAAGCGCATCTTCCTACATCGAAAACATGCATGAGAAACCCAGAAGATGGTACACCGTGTGATGGGGAAAGGTTTCTAAAACGCACCTCATTTCTCATCTCCTTGTGCCCGGGTTCGCCTTTCCAGCCGCTTTACTAGCAATCTCCCTACTTGGAGCATCAGCACCTTTAACCTCCTGTTCCGTACAGGTTGCAATTTGTCCTGAGGATGAACGGGAAGACGGGGAACCAACGAGAGACTAGCTCTTGGTGTCGGGACAGGCACAGGTCACTCTATTTTCCCATCAGGAAGAAGAATTAACCACAGGCTCAGCCTGCCCCCCGGAACCAGAACAGGGCCTGAAGCCATCCTGCGCTTTTGCGGCCAGCTCCCAAAAAAGCAAGTTGTAAAATGGAGGTTCAGGGCACTGCAATTCACAAACCTGCAGAGTTATAAATGATAACTCTCGTCCACAAATATATTGAGGGAAGGCAAAGAAGAGGATTTGAAATCAAGGCAGAATTGCACGAAACAGATTTCAGGAGGTAGATACGAATCGCCTTTAAAGCACATGAAAAGCGGCAAAACGTTGACAATGATGCCCTTGGCCAAAAAGGGCGTATGCGTTTTTTCCTGAATATATTCAGGAAAAAACGCATACGCCCTTTTTGGCCAACCAAGCAACCTGGAAAGGCAAATCAGCGCTACAGAGAAGTCTCGCTTCCCATCGGTCAAAAGGGCCATGCTGAAAAAAGTGTCAAAACCAGAAATGCAGGACAGGCCATGGAGAAATGGGAGCCTTGCTACACTGATGGGCGGGATGTAAATTGCCAACAGCCACTCTGGAGAAGTGTACGGTGTGTCCTGAAACATCTGAAAAACACAGCTTAGAGAGCATAGGGCACTTCCACTCATGGGGGTATAAATTGGGAAAATGAAAAATCAGCAAGACACAAGCACCCCAAAGTTGAGGGCTGCTCTGTTGACAAGGACCTCCACTTCATTCCACCTTCAATATCCCAGGAAAGAGAAAAATGGATAAAGAAGTTGTGGTCCTTATGTACAATGGAATATCACTCAGCCATGAAATCAATGTCATAAGGTTAGTAGCAGCATGATGAGTGGATTTAGGTACGACGATTCTAAGTGAAATAAGTCACACAGAAAAGGACACTTCTCATATGGTATCACTTTTAGAGGGAATGTAAAAACCGTTACACTTGAAGTGAATTACAAAACAGAACAGAGTCACACATGCAGAAAACAGACTATGGCTGCTTAACGGGAAAGGTGAGGTGGGGTGATATATAAAACAAGGGTATCAAATTAGCTCAGATACCGTTCCATAAACCCAATATGTAGTAGACAAGACCTACTCCTTGCTCAGAGAACTGGACTCAACACGCCCTATTCACCGCACAAGAATATATCTGACTAGTAATAATCTTAAAACCTATGTATTGATATCTCTCTGTTAGTGTGTCAAGTGGGTGTAAAGCGGCATAAACACAGCCGTGAAAAGCAGCTAAACCCATTATGAAATTAAATTACTTTGAAAAACCCATGAAACAACGACAGTGAAAGAGATAGAAATTCTTACACAATGAGTTCAGGGGCTGTGATGCAACCTGGATTGACCATATCTAGACCCACAGCTGGATGAGACATAAGGGTGGACACTCTTGGGGCTGAGAGGTTTGGTGAGGTTGGGTGAGCAAACGCAGACCCTTTAAAGTAATACTGCGTGGTACCCATCGCATGGGTCCCAAATCTCCAGGTTCAAGCGCATCTTCCTACATCGAAAACATGCATGAGAAACCCAGAAGATGGTACACCGTGTGATGGGGAAAGGTTTCTAAAACGCACGTCATTTCTCATCTCCTTGTGCCCGGGTTTGCCTTTCCAGCCGCTTTACTAGCAATCTCCCTACTTGGAGCATCAGCACCTTTAACCTCCTGTTCCGTACAGGTTGCAATTTGTCCTGAGGATGAACGGGAAGACGGGGAACCAACGAGAGACTAGCTCTTGGTGTCGGGACAGGCACAGGTCACTCTATTTTCCCATCAGGAAGAAGAATTAACCACAGGCTCAGCCTGCCCCCCGGAACCAGAACAGGGCCTGAAGCCATCCTGCACTTTTGCTGCCAGCTCCCAAAAAAGCGAGTTGTAAAATGGAGGTTCAGGACACTGCAATTCACAAACCTTCAGGGTTATAAATGATAACTGTCTTCCACAAATATATTGAGGGAAGGCAAAGAAGAGGATTTGAAATCAAGGCAGAATTGCACGAAACAGATTTCAGGAGGTAGATACGAATCGCCTTTAAAGCACATGAAAAGCGGCAAAACGTTGACAATGATGCCCTTGGCCAAAAAGGGCGTATGCGTTTTTTCCTGAATATATTCAGGAAAAAACGCATACGCCCTTTTTGGCCAACCAAGCAACCTGGAAAGGCAAATCAGCGCTACAAAGAAGTCTCGCTTCCCATCGGTCAAAAGGGCCATGCTGAAAAAAGTGTCAAAACCAGAAATGCAGGACAGGCCATGGAGAAATGGGAGCCTTGCTACACTGATGGGCGGGATGTGAATTGCCAACAGCCACTCTGGAGAAGTGTACGGTGTGTCCTGAAACATCTGAAAAACACAGCTTAGAGAGCATAGGGCACTTCCACTCATGGGGGTATAAATTGGGAAAATGAAAAATCAGCAAGACACAAGCACCCCAAAGTTGAGGGCTGCTCTGTTGACAAGGACCTCCACTTCATTCCACCTTCAATATCCCAGGAAAGAGAAAAATGGATAAAGAAGTTGTGGTCCTTATGTACAATGGAATATCACTCAGCCATGAAATCAATGTCATAAGGTTAGTAGCAGCATGATGAGTGGATTTAGGTACGACGATTCTAAGTGAAATAAGTCACACAGAAAAGGACACTTCTCATAAGGTATCACTGATAGAGGGAATGTAAAAACCGTTACACTTGAACTGAATTACAAAACAGAACAGAGTCACACATGCAGAAAACACACTATGGCTGCTTAACGGGAAAGGTGAGGTGGGGTGATACATAAAACAAGGGTTTCAAATTAGCTCAGATACCGTTCCATAAACCCAATATGTAATAGACAAGACCTACTCCTTGCTCAGAGAACTGGACTCAACACGCCCTATTCACCGCACAAGAATATATCTGACTAGTAATAATTTTAAAACCTATGTATTGATATCTCTCTCTTAGTGTGTCAAGTGGGTGTAAAGCGGCATAAACACAGCAGTGAAAAGCAGCTAAACCCCATTATGAAAATAAATTACTTTGAAAAACCCATGAAACAACGACAGTGAAAGAGAGAGAAATTCTTACACAATGCGTTCAGGGTCTGTGATGCAACCTGGATTAACCATATCTAGACGCACAGCTGGATGAGACATAAGGGTGGACACTCTTGGGGCTGAGAGGTTTGGTGAGGTTGGGTGAGCAAACGCAGACCCTTTAAAGTAATACTGCGTGGTACCCATCGCATGGGTCCCAAATCTCCAGCTTCAAGGGCATCTTCCTACATCGAAAACATGCATGAGAAACCCAGAAGATGGTACACCGTATGATGGGGAAAGGTTTCTAAAACGCACCTCATTTCTCAACTCCTTGTGCCCGGGTTCGCCATTCCAGCCGTTTTACTAGCAATCTCCCTACTTGGAGCATCAGCACCTTTAACCTCCTGTTCTGTACAGGTTGCAATTTGTCCTGAGGATGAACGGGAAGACGGGGAACCAACGAGAGACTAGCTCTTGGTGTCGGGACAGGCACAGGTCACTCTATTTTCCCATCAGGAAGAAGAATTAACCACAGGCTCAGCCTGCCCCCCGGAACCAGAACAGGGCCTGAAGCCATCCTGCGCTTTTGCGGCCAGCTCCCAAAAAAGCGAGTTGTAAAATGGAGGTTCAGGGCACTGCAATTCACAAACCTGCAGAGTTATAAATGATAACTCTCGTCCACAAATATATTGAGGGAAGGCAAAGAAGAGGATTTGAATTCAAGGCAGAATTGCACGAAACAGATTTCAGGAGGTAGATACGAATCACCTTTAAAGCACATGAAAAGCGGCAAAACGTTGACAATGATGCCCTTGGCCAAAAAGGGCGTATGCGTTTTTTCCTGAATATATTCAGGAAAAAACGCATACGCCCTTTTTGGCCAACCAAGCAACCTGGAAAGGCAAATCAGCGCTACAAAGAAGTCTCACTTCCCATCGGTCAAAAGGGCCATGCTGAAAAATGAGTCAAAACCAGAAATGCAGGACAGGCCATGGAGAAATGAGAGCCTTGCTACACTGATGGGCGGGATGTAAATTGCCAACAGCCACTCTGGAGAAGTGTACGGTGTGTCCTGAAACATCTGAAAAACACAGCTTAGAGAGCATAGGGCACTTCCACTCATGGGGGTATAAATTGGGAAAATGAAAAATCAGCAAGACACAAGCACCCCAAAGTTGAGGGCTGCTCTGTTGACAAGGACCTCCACTTCATTCCACCTTAAATATCCAAGGAAAGAGAAAAATGGATAAAGAAGTTGTGGTCCTTATGTACAATGGAATATCACTCAGTCATGAAATCAATGTCATAAGGTTAGTAGCAGCATGATGAGTGGATTTAGGTACGACGATTCTAAGTGAAATAAGTCACACAGAAAAGGACACTTCTCATAAGGTATCACTTTTAGAGGGAATGTAAAAACCGTTACACTTGAACTGAATTACAAAACAGAACAGAGTCACACATGCAGAAAACAGACTATGGCTGCTTAACGGGAAAGGTGAGGTGGGGTGATACATAAAACAAGGGTATCAAATTAGCTCAGATACCGTTCCATAAACCCAATATGTAGTAGACAAGACCTACTCCTTGCTCAGAGAACTGGACTCAACACGCCCTATTCACCGCACAAGAATATATCTGACTAGTAATAATCTTAAAACCTATGTATTGATATCTCTCTGTTAGTGTGTCAAGTGGGTGTAAAGCGGCATAAACACAGCCGTGAAAAGCAGCTAAACCCCATTATGAAAATAAATTACTTTGAAAAACCCATGAAACAACGACAGTGAAACAGATAGAAATTCTTACACAATGAGTTCAGGGGCTGTGATGCAACCTGGATTGACCATATCTAGACCCACAGCTGGATGAGACATAAGGGTGGACACTCTTGGGGCTGAGAGGTGTGGTGAGGTTGGGTGAGCAAACACAGACCCTTTAAAGTAATACTGCGTGGTACCCATCGCATGGGTCCCAAATCTCCAGGTTCAAGGGTATCTTCCTACATCGAAAACATGCATGAGAAACCCAGAAGATGGTACACCGTGTGATGGGGAAATATTTCTAAAACGCACCTCATTTCTCATCACCTTGTGCCCGGGTTCGCCATTCCAGCCGCTTTACTAGCAATCTCCCTACTTGGAGCATCAGCACCTTTAACCTCCTGTTCCGTACAGGTTGCAATTTGTCCTGAGGATGAACGGGAAGACGGGGAACCAACGAGAGACTATCTCTTGGTGTCGGGACAGGCACAGGTCACTCTATTTTCCCATCAGGAAGAAGAATTAACCACAGGCTCAGCCTGCCCCCCGGAACCAGAACAGGGCCTGAAGCCATCCTGCGCTTTTGCGGCCAGCTCCCAAGAAAGCGAGTTGTAAAATGGAGGTTCAGTGCACTGCAATTCACAAACCTTCAGAGTTATAAATGATAACTGTCGTCCACAAATATATTGAGGGAAGGCAAAGAAGAGGATTTGAATTCAAGGCAGAATTGCACGAAACAGATTTCAGGAGGTAGATACGAATCGCCTTTAAAGCACATGAAAAGCGGCAAAACGTTGACAATGATGCCCTTGGCCAAAAAGGGCGTATGCGTTTTTTCCTGAATATATTCAGGAAAAAACGCATACGCCCTTTTTGGCCAACCAAGCAACCTGGAAAGGCAAATCAGCGCTACAAAGAAGTCTCACTTCCCATCGGTCAAAAGGGCCATGCTGAAAAATGAGTCAAAACCAGAAATGCAGGACAGGCCATGGAGAAATGAGAGCCTTGCTACACTGATGGGCGGGATGTAAATTGCCAACAGCCACTCTGGAGAAGTGTACGGTGTGTCCTGAAACATCTGAAAAACACAGCTTAGAGAGCATAGGGCACTTCCACTCATGGGGGTATAAATTGGGAAAATGAAAAATCAGCAAGACACAAGCACCCCAAAGTTGAGGGCTGCTCTGTTGACAAGGACCTCCACTTCATTCCACCTTAAATATCCAAGGAAAGAGAAAAATGGATAAAGAAGTTGTGGTCCTTATGTACAATGGAATATCACTCAGTCATGAAATCAATGTCATAAGGTTAGTAGCAGCATGATGAGTGGATTTAGGTACGACGATTCTAAGTGAAATAAGTCACACAGAAAAGGACACTTCTCATAAGGTATCACTTTTAGAGGGAATGTAAAAACCGTTACACTTGAACTGAATTACAAAACAGAACAGAGTCACACATGCAGAAAACAGACTATGGCTGCTTAACGGGAAAGGTGAGGTGGGGTGATACATAAAACAAGGGTATCAAATTAGCTCAGATACCGTTCCATAAACCCAATATGTAGTAGACAAGACCTACTCCTTGCTCAGAGAACTGGACTCAACACGCCCTATTCACCGCACAAGAATATATCTGACTAGTAATAATCTTAAAACCTATGTATTGATATCTCTCTGTTAGTGTGTCAAGTGGGTGTAAAGCGGCATAAACACAGCCGTGAAAAGCAGCTAAACCCCATTATGAAAATAAATTACTTTGAAAAACCCATGAAACAACGACAGTGAAACAGATAGAAATTCTTACACAATGAGTTCAGGGGCTGTGATGCAACCTGGATTGACCATATCTAGACCCACAGCTGGATGAGACATAAGGGTGGACACTCTTGGGGCTGAGAGGTGTGGTGAGGTTGGGTGAGCAAACACAGACCCTTTAAAGTAATACTGCGTGGTACCCATCGCATGGGTCCCAAATCTCCAGGTTCAAGGGTATCTTCCTACATCGAAAACATGCATGAGAAACCCAGAAGATGGTACACCGTGTGATGGGGAAATATTTCTAAAACGCACCTCATTTCTCATCACCTTGTGCCCGGGTTCGCCATTCCAGCCGCTTTACTAGCAATCTCCCTACTTGGAGCATCAGCACCTTTAACCTCCTGTTCCGTACAGGTTGCAATTTGTCCTGAGGATGAACGGGAAGACGGGGAACCAACGAGAGACTATCTCTTGGTGTCGGGACAGGCACAGGTCACTCTATTTTCCCATCAGGAAGAAGAATTAACCACAGGCTCAGCCTGCCCCCCGGAACCAGAACAGGGCCTGAAGCCATCCTGCGCTTTTGCGGCCAGCTCCCAAGAAAGCGAGTTGTAAAATGGAGGTTCAGTGCACTGCAATTCACAAACCTTCAGAGTTATAAATGATAACTGTCGTCCACAAATATATTGAGGGAAGGCAAAGAAGAGGATTTGAATTCAAGGCAGAATTGCACGAAACAGATTTCAGGAGGTAGATACGAATCGCCTTTAAAGCACATGAAAAGCGGCAAAACGTTGACAATGATGCCCTTGGCCAAAAAGGGCGTATGCGTTTTTTCCTGAATATATTCAGGAAAAAACGCATACGCCCTTTTTGGCCAACCAAGCAACCTGGAAAGGCAAATCAGCGCTACAAAGAAGTCTCACTTCCCATCGGTCAAAAGGGCCATGCTGAAAAATGAGTCAAAACCAGTAATGCAGGACAGGCCATGGAGAAATGAGAGCCTTGCTACACTGATGGGCGGGATGTAAATTGCCAACAGCCACTCTGGAGAAGTGTACGGTGTGTCCTGAAACATCTGAAAAACACAGCTTAGAGAGCATAGGGCACTTCCACTCATGGGGGTATAAATTGGGAAAATGAAAAATCAGCAAGACACAAGCACCCCAAAGTTGAGGGCTGCTCTGTTGACAAGGACCTCCACTTCATTCCACCTTCAATATCCCAGGAAAGAGAAAAATGGATAAAGAAGTTGTGGTCCTTATGTACAATGGAATATCACTCAGCCATGAAATCAATGTCATAAGGTTAGGAGCAGCATGATGAGTGGATTTAGGTACGACGATTCTAAGTGAAATAAGTCACACAGAAAAGGACACTTCTCATAAGGTATCACTTTTAGAGGGAATGTAAAAACCGTTACACTTGAACTGAATTACAAAACAGAACAGAGTCACACATGCAGAAAACAGACTATGGCTGCTTAACGGGAAAGGTGAGGTGGGGTGATACATAAAACAAGGGTATCAAATTAGCTCAGATACCGTTCCATAAACCCAATATGTAGTAGACAAGACCTACTCCTTGCTCAGAGAACTGGACTCAACACGCCCTATTCACCGCACAAGAATATATCTGACTAGTAATAATCTTAAAACCTATGTATTGATATCTCTCTGTTAGTGTGTCAAGTGGGTGTAAAGCGGCATAAACACAGCCGTGAAAAGCAGCTAAACCCCATTATGAAAATAAATTTCTTTGAAAAACCCATGAAACAACGACAGTGAAAGAGATAGAAATTCTTACACAATGAGTTCAGGGGCTGTGATGCAACCTGGATTGACCATATCTAGACCCACAGCTGGATGAGACATAAGGGTGGACACTCTTGGGGCTGAGAGGTTTGGTGAGGTTGGGTGAGCAAACACAGACCCTTTAAAGTAATACTGCGTGGTACCCATCGCATGGGTCCCAAATCTCCAGGTTCAAGGGTATCTTCCTACATCGAAAACATGCATGAGAAACCCAGAAGATGGTACACCGTGTGATGGGGAAATGTTTCTAAAACGCACCTCATTTCTCATCACCTTGTGCCCGGGTTCGCCATTCCAGCCGCTTTACTAGCAATCTCCCTACTTGGAGCATCAGCACCTTTAACCTCCTGTTCCGTACAGGTTGCAATTTGTCCTGAGGATGAACGGGAAGACGGGGAACCAACGAGAGACTAGCTCTTGGTGTCGGGACAGGCACAGGTCACTCTATTTTCCCATCAGGAAGAAGAATTAACCACAGGCTCAGCCTGCCCCCCGGAACCAGAACAGGGCCTGAAGCCATCCTGCGCTTTTGCGGCCAGCTCCCAAGAAAGCGAGTTGTAAAATGGAGGTTCAGTGCACTGCAATTCACAAACCTTCAGAGTTATAAATGATAACTGTCGTCCACAAATATATTGAGGGAAGGCAAAGAAGAGGATTTGAAATCAAGGCAGAATTGCACGAAACAGATTTCAGAAGGTAGATACGAATCGCCTTTAAAGCACATGAAAAGCGGCAAAACGTTGACAATGATGCCCTTGGCCAAAAAGGGCGTATGCGTTTTTTCCTGAATATATTCAGGAAAAAACGCATACGCCCTTTTTGGCCAACCAAGCAACCTGGAAAGGCAAATCAGCGCTACAGAGAAGTCTCGCTTCCCATCGGTCAAAAGGGCCATGCTGAAAAAAGTGTCAAAACCAGAAATGCAGGACAGGCCATGGAGAAATGGGAGCCTTGCTACACTGATGGGCGGGATGTAAATTGCCAACAGCCACTCTGGAGAAGTGTACGGTGTGTCCTGAAACATCTGAAAAACACAGCTTAGAGAGCATAGGGCACTTCCACTCATGGGGGTATAAATTGGGAAAATGAAAAATCAGCAAGACACAAGCACCCCAAAGTTGAGGGCTGCTCTGTTGACAAGGACCTCCACTTCATTCCACCTTAAATATCCCAGGAAAGAGAAAAATGGATAAAGAAGTTGTGGTCCTTATGTACAATGGAATATCACTCAGCCATGAAATCAATGTCATAAGGTTAGGAGCAGCATGATGAGTGGATTTAGGTACGACGATTCTAAGTGAAATAAGTCACACAGAAAAGGACACTTCTCATAAGGTATCACTTTTAGAGGGAATGTAAAAACCGTTACACTTGAACTGAATTACAAAACAGAACAGAGTCACACATGCAGAAAACAGACTATGGCTGCTTAACGGGAAAGGTGAGGTGGGGTGATACATAAAACAAGGGTATCAAATTAGCTCAGATACCGTTCCATAAACCCAATATGTAGTAGACAAGACCTACTCCTTGCTCAGAGAACTGGACTCAACACGCCCTATTCACCGCACAAGAATATATCTGACTAGTAATAATCTTGAAACCTATGTATTGATATCTCTCTGTTAGTGTGTCAAGTGGGTGTAAAGTGGCATAAACACAGCCGTGAAAAGCAGCTAAACCCCATTATGAAAATAAATTACTTTGAAAAACCCATGAAACAACGACAGTGAAAGAGATAGAAATTCTTACACAATGAGTTCAGGGGCTGTGATGCAACCTGGATTGACCATATCTAGACCCACAGCTGGATGAGACATAAGGGTGGACACTCTTGGGGCTGAGAGGTTTGGTGAGGTTGGGTGAGCAAACACAGACCCTTTAAAGTAATACTGCGTGGTACCCATCGCATGGGTCCCAAATCTCCAGGTTCAAGGGTATCTTCCTACATCGAAAACATGCATGAGAAACCCAGAAGATGGTACACCGTGTGATGGGGAAATGTTTCTAAAACGCACCTCATTTCTCATCACCTTGTGCCCGGGTTCGCCATTCCAGCCGCTTTACTAGCAATCTCCCTACTTGGAGCATCAGCACCTTTAACCTCCTGTTCCGTACAGGTTGCAATTTGTCCTGAGGATGAACGGGAAGACGGGGAACCAACGAGAGACTAGCTCTTGGTGTCGGGACAGGCACAGGTCACTCTATTTTCCCATCAGGAAGAAGAATTAACCACAGGCTCAGCCTGCCCCCCGGAACCAGAACAGGGCCTGAAGCCATCCTGCGCTTTTGCGGCCAGCTCCCAAAAAAGCGAGTTGTAAAATGGAGGTTCAGGGCACTGCAATTCACAAACCTGCAGAGTTATAAATGATAACTCTCGTCCACAAATATATTGAGGGAAGGCAAAGAAGAGGATTTGAATTCAAGGCAGAATTGCACAAAACAGATTTCAGGAGGTAGATATGAATCGCCTTTAAAGCACATGAAAAGCGGCAAAACGTTGACAATGATGCCCTTGGCCAAAAAGGGCGTATGCGTTTTTTCCTCAATATATTCAGGAAAAAACGCATACGTCCTTTTTGGCCAACCAAGCAACCTGGAAAGGCAAATCAGCGCTACAAAGAAGTCTCACTTCCCATCGGTCAAAAGGGCCATGCTGAAAAATGTGTCAAAACCAGAAATGCAGAACAGGCCATGGAGAAATGGGAGCCTTGCTACACTGATGGGCGGGATGTAAATTGCCAACAGCCACTCTGGAGAAGTGTACGGTGTGTCCTGAAACATCTGAAAAACACAGCTTAGAGAGCATAGGGCATTTCCACTCATGGGGGTATAAATTGGGAAAATGAAAAATCAGCAAGACACAAGCACCCCAAAGTTGAGGGCTGCTCTGTTGACAAGGACCTCCACTTCATTCCGCCTTAAATATCCAAGGAAAGAGAAAAATGGATAAAGAAGTTGTGGTCCTTATGTACAATGGAATATCACTCAGCCATGAAATCAATGTCATAAGGTTAGTAGCAGCATGATGAGTGGATTTAGGTACGACGATTCTAAGTGAAATAAGTCACACAGAAAAGGACACTTCTCATAAGGTATCACTGATAGAGGGAATGTAAAAACCGTTACACTTGAACTGAATTACAAAACAGAACAGAGTCACACATGCAGAAAACACACTATGGCTGCTTAACGGGAAAGGTGAGGTGGGGTGATACATAAAACAAGGGTATCAAATTAGCTCAGATACCGTTCCATAAACCCAATATGTAGTAGACAAGACCTACTCCTTGCTCAGAGAACTGGACTCAACACGCCCTATTCACCGCACAAGAATATATCTGACTAGTAATAATCTTAAAACCTATGTATTGATATCTCTCTGTTAGTGTGTCAAGTGGGTGTAAAGCGGCATAAACACAGCCGTGAAAAGCAGCTAAACCCCATTATGAAAATAAATTACTTTGAAAAACCCATGAAACAACGACAGTGAAAGAGATAGAAATTCTTACACAATGAGTTCAGGGGCTGTGATGCAACCTGGATTGACCATATCTAGACCCACAGCTGGATGAGACATAAGGGTGGACACTCTTGGGGCTGAGAGGTTTGGTGAGGTTGGGTGAGCAAACGCAGACCCGTTAAAGTAATACTGCGTGGTACCCATCGCATGGGTCCCAAATCTCCAGGTTCAAGGGCATCTTCCTACATCGAAAACATGCATGAGAAACCCAGAAGATGGTACACCGTGTGATGGGGAAAGGTTTCTAAAACGCACCTCATTTCTCATCTCCTTGTGCCCGGGTTCGCCTTTCCAGCTGCTTTACTAGCAATCTCCCTACTTGGAGCATCAGCACCTTTAACCTCCTGTTCCGTACAGGTTGCAATTTGTCCTGAGGATGAACGGGAAGACGGGGAACCAACGAGAGACTAGCTCTTGGTGTCGGGACAGGCACAGGTCACTCTATTTTCCCATCAGGAAGAAGAATTAACCACAGGCTCAGCCTGCCCCCCGGAACCAGAACAGGGCCTGAAGCCATCCTGCGCTTTTGCGGCCAGCTCCCAAAAAAGCGAGTTGTAAAATGGAGGTTCAGGGCACTGCAATTCACAAACCTGCAGAGTTATAAATGATAACTCTCGTCCACAAATATATTGAGGGAAGGCAAAGAAGAGGATTTGAAATCAAGGCAGAATTGCATGAAACAGATTTCAGGAGGTAGATACGAATCGCCTTTAAAGCACATGAAAAGCGGCAAAACGTTGACAATGATGCCCTTGGCCAAAAAGGGCGTATGCGTTTTTTCCTGAATATATTCAGGAAAAAACGCATACGCCCTTTTTGGCCAACCAAGCAACCTGGAAAGGCAAATCAGCGCTACAGAGAAGTCTCGCTTCCCATCGGTCAAAAGGGCCATGCTGAAAAAAGTGTCAAAACCAGAAATGCAGGACAGGCCATGGAGAAATGGGAGCCTTGCTACACTGATGGGCGGGATGTAAATTGCCAACAGCCACTCTGGAGAAGTGTACGGTGTGTCCTGAAACATCTGAAAAACACAGCTTAGAGAGCATAGGGCACTTCCACTCATGGGGGTATAAATTGGGAAAATGAAAAATCAGCAAGACACAAGCACCCCAAAGTTGAGGGCTGCTCTGTTGACAAGGACCTCCACTTCATTCCACCTTCAATATCCCAGGAAAGAGAAAAATGGATAAAGAAGTTGTGGTCCTTATGTACAATGGAATATCACTCAGCCATGAAATCAATGTCATAAGGTTAGTAGCAGCTTGATGAGTGGATTTAGGTACGACGATTCTAAGTGAAATAAGTCACACAGAAAAGGACACTTCTCATAAGGTATCACTGATAGAGGGAATGTAAAAACCGTTACACTTGAACTGAATTACAAAACAGAACAGAGTCACACATGCAGAAAACACACTATGGCTGGTTAACGGGAAAGGTGAGGTGGGGTGATACATAAAACAAGGGTATCAAATTAGCTCAGATACCGTTCCATAAACCCAATATGTAGTAGACAAGACCTACTCCTTGCTCAGAGAACTGGACTCAACACGCCCTATTCACCGCACAAGAATATATCTGACTAGTAATAATCTTAAAACCTATGTATTGATATCTCTCTGTTAGTGTGTCAAGTGGGTGTAAAGCGGCATAAACACAGCCGTGAAAAGCAGCTAAACCCCATTATGAAAATAAATTACTTTGAAAAACCCATGAAACAACGACAGTGAAAGAGATAGAAATTCTTACACAATGAGTTCAGGGGCTGTGATGCAACCTGGATTGACCATATCTAGACCCACAGCTGGATGAGACATAAGGGTGGACACTCTTGGGGCTGAGAGGTTTGGTGAGGTTGGGTGAGCAAACGCAGACCCGTTAAAGTAATACTGCGTGGTACCCATCGCATGGGTCCCAAATCTCCAGGTTCAAGGGCATCTTCCTACATCGAAAACATGCATGAGAAACCCAGAAGATGGTACACCGTGTGATGGGGAAAGGTTTCTAAAACGCACCTCATTTCTCATCTCCTTGTGCCCGGGTTCGCCTTTCCAGCCACTTTACTAGCAATCTCCCTACTTGGAGCATCAGCACCTTTAACCTCCTGTTCCGTACAGGTTGCAATTTGTCCTGAGGATGAACGGGAAGACGGGGAACCAACGAGAGACTAGCTCTTGGTGTCGGGACAGGCACAGGTCACTCTATTTTCCCATCAGGAAGAAGAATTAACCACAGGCTCAGCCTGCCCCCCGGAACCAGAACAGGGCCTGAAGCCATCCTGCGCTTTTGCGGCCAGCTCCCAAAAAAGCGAGTTGTAAAATGGAGGTTCAGGGCACTGCAATTCACAAACCTGCAGAGTTATAAATGATAACTCTCGTCCACAAATATATTGAGGGAAGGCAAAGAAGAGGATTTGAAATCAAGGCAGAATTGCATGAAACAGGTTTCAGGAGGTAGATACGAATCGCCTTTAAAGCACATGAAAAGCGGCAAAACGTTGACAATGATGCCCTTGGCCAAAAAGGGCGTATGCGTTTTTTCCTGAATATATTCAGGAAAAAACGCATACGCCCTTTTTGGCCAACCAAGCAACCTGGAAAGGCAAATCAGCGCTACAGAGAAGTCTCGCTTCCCATCGGTCAAAAGGGCCATGCTGAAAAAAGTGTCAAAACCAGAAATGCAGGACAGGCCATGGAGAAATGGGAGCCTTGCTACACTGATGGGCGGGATGTAAATTGCCAACAGCCACTCTGGAGAAGTGTACGGTGTGTCCTGAAACATCTGAAAAACACAGCTTAGAGAGCATAGGGCACTTCCACTCATGGGGGTATAAATTGGGAAAATGAAAAATCAGCAAGACACAAGCACCCCAAAGTTGAGGGCTGCTCTGTTGACAAGGACCTCCACTTCATTCCACCTTCAATATCCCAGGAAAGAGAAAAATGGATAAAGAAGTTGTGGTCCTTATGTACAATGGAATATCACTCAGCCATGAAATCAATGTCATAAGGTTAGTAGCAGCATGATGAGTGGATTTAGGTACGACGATTCTAAGTGAAATAAGTCACACAGAAAAGGACACTTCTCATAAGGTATCACTGATAGAGGGAATGTAAAAACCGTTACACTTGAACTGAATTACAAAACAGAACAGAGTCACACATGCAGAAAACAGACTATGGCTGCTTAACGGGAAAGGTGAGGTGGGGTGATACATAAAACAAGGGTATCAAATTAGCTCAGATACCGTTCCATAAACCCAATATGTAGTAGACAAGACCTACTCCTTGCTCAGAGAACTGGACTCAACACGCCCTATTCACCGCACAAGAATATATCTGACTAGTAATAATCTTAAAACCTATGTATTGATATCTCTCTGTTAGTGTGTCAAGTGGGTGTAAAGCGGCATAAACACAGCCGTGAAAAGCAGCTAAACCCCATTATGAAAATAAATTACTTTGAAAAACCCATGAAACAACGACAGTGAAACAGATAGAAATTCTTACACAATGAGTTCAGGGGCTGTGATGCAACCTGGATTGACCATATCTAGACCCACAGCTGGATGAGACATAAGGGTGGACACTCTTGGGGCTGAGAGGTGTGGTGAGGTTGGGTGAGCAAACACAGACCCTTTAAAGTAATACTGCGTGGTACCCATCGCATGGGTCCCAAATCTCCAGGTTCAAGGGTATCTTCCTACATCGAAAACATGCATGAGAAACCCAGAAGATGGTACACCGTGTGATGGGGAAATATTTCTAAAACGCACCTCATTTCTCATCACCTTGTGCCCGGGTTCGCCATTCCAGCCGCTTTACTAGCAATCTCCCTACTTGGAGCATCAGCACCTTTAACCTCCTGTTCCGTACAGGTTGCAATTTGTCCTGAGGATGAACGGGAAGACGGGGAACCAACGAGAGACTATCTCTTGGTGTCGGGACAGGCACAGGTCACTCTATTTTCCCATCAGGAAGAAGAATTAACCACAGGCTCAGCCTGCCCCCCGGAACCAGAACAGGGCCTGAAGCCATCCTGCGCTTTTGCGGCCAGCTCCCAAGAAAGCGAGTTGTAAAATGGAGGTTCAGTGCACTGCAATTCACAAACCTTCAGAGTTATAAATGATAACTGTCGTCCACAAATATATTGAGGGAAGGCAAAGAAGAGGATTTGAATTCAAGGCAGAATTGCACGAAACAGATTTCAGGAGGTAGATACGAATCGCCTTTAAAGCACATGAAAAGCGGCAAAACGTTGACAATGATGCCCTTGGCCAAAAAGGGCGTATGCGTTTTTTCCTGAATATATTCAGGAAAAAACGCATACGCCCTTTTTGGCCAACCAAGCAACCTGGAAAGGCAAATCAGCGCTACAAAGAAGTCTCACTTCCCATCGGTCAAAAGGGCCATGCTGAAAAATGAGTCAAAACCAGAAATGCAGGACAGGCCATGGAGAAATGAGAGCCTTGCTACACTGATGGGCGGGATGTAAATTGCCAACAGCCACTCTGGAGAAGTGTACGGTGTGTCCTGAAACATCTGAAAAACACAGCTTAGAGAGCATAGGGCACTTCCACTCATGGGGGTATAAATTGGGAAAATGAAAAATCAGCAAGACACAAGCACCCCAAAGTTGAGGGCTGCTCTGTTGACAAGGACCTCCACTTCATTCCACCTTAAATATCCAAGGAAAGAGAAAAATGGATAAAGAAGTTGTGGTCCTTATGTACAATGGAATATCACTCAGTCATGAAATCAATGTCATAAGGTTAGTAGCAGCATGATGAGTGGATTTAGGTACGACGATTCTAAGTGAAATAAGTCACACAGAAAAGGACACTTCTCATAAGGTATCACTTTTAGAGGGAATGTAAAAACCGTTACACTTGAACTGAATTACAAAACAGAACAGAGTCACACATGCAGAAAACAGACTATGGCTGCTTAACGGGAAAGGTGAGGTGGGGTGATACATAAAACAAGGGTATCAAATTAGCTCAGATACCGTTCCATAAACCCAATATGTAGTAGACAAGACCTACTCCTTGCTCAGAGAACTGGACTCAACACGCCCTATTCACCGCACAAGAATATATCTGACTAGTAATAATCTTAAAACCTATGTATTGATATCTCTCTGTTAGTGTGTCAAGTGGGTGTAAAGCGGCATAAACACAGCCGTGAAAAGCAGCTAAACCCCATTATGAAAATAAATTACTTTGAAAAACCCATGAAACAACGACAGTGAAACAGATAGAAATTCTTACACAATGAGTTCAGGGGCTGTGATGCAACCTGGATTGACCATATCTAGACCCACAGCTGGATGAGACATAAGGGTGGACACTCTTGGGGCTGAGAGGTGTGGTGAGGTTGGGTGAGCAAACACAGACCCTTTAAAGTAATACTGCGTGGTACCCATCGCATGGGTCCCAAATCTCCAGGTTCAAGGGTATCTTCCTACATCGAAAACATGCATGAGAAACCCAGAAGATGGTACACCGTGTGATGGGGAAATATTTCTAAAACGCACCTCATTTCTCATCACCTTGTGCCCGGGTTCGCCATTCCAGCCGCTTTACTAGCAATCTCCCTACTTGGAGCATCAGCACCTTTAACCTCCTGTTCCGTACAGGTTGCAATTTGTCCTGAGGATGAACGGGAAGACGGGGAACCAACGAGAGACTATCTCTTGGTGTCGGGACAGGCACAGGTCACTCTATTTTCCCATCAGGAAGAAGAATTAACCACAGGCTCAGCCTGCCCCCCGGAACCAGAACAGGGCCTGAAGCCATCCTGCGCTTTTGCGGCCAGCTCCCAAAAAAGCGAGTTGTAAAATGGAGGTTCAGTGCACTGCAATTCACAAACCTTCAGAGTTATAAATGATAACTGTCGTCCACAAATATATTGAGGGAAGGCAAAGAAGAGGATTTGAATTCAAGGCAGAATTGCACGAAACAGATTTCAGGAGGTAGATACGAATCGCCTTTAAAGCACATGAAAAGCGGCAAAACGTTGACAATGATGCCCTTGGCCAAAAAGGGCGTATGCGTTTTTTCCTGAATATATTCAGGAAAAAACGCATACGCCCTTTTTGGCCAACCAAGCAACCTGGAAAGGCAAATCAGCGCTACAAAGAAGTCTCACTTCCCATCGGTCAAAAGGGCCATGCTGAAAAATGAGTCAAAACCAGTAATGCAGGACAGGCCATGGAGAAATGAGAGCCTTGCTACACTGATGGGCGGGATGTAAATTGCCAACAGCCACTCTGGAGAAGTGTACGGTGTGTCCTGAAACATCTGAAAAACACAGCTTAGAGAGCATAGGGCACTTCCACTCATGGGGGTATAAATTGGGAAAATGAAAAATCAGCAAGACACAAGCACCCCAAAGTTGAGGGCTGCTCTGTTGACAAGGACCTCCACTTCATTCCACCTTCAATATCCCAGGAAAGAGAAAAATGGATAAAGAAGTTGTGGTCCTTATGTACAATGGAATATCACTCAGCCATGAAATCAATGTCATAAGGTTAGGAGCAGCATGATGAGTGGATTTAGGTACGACGATTCTAAGTGAAATAAGTCACACAGAAAAGGACACTTCTCATAAGGTATCACTTTTAGAGGGAATGTAAAAACCGTTACACTTGAACTGAATTACAAAACAGAACAGAGTCACACATGCAGAAAACAGACTATGGCTGCTTAACGGGAAAGGTGAGGTGGGGTGATACATAAAACAAGGGTATCAAATTAGCTCAGATACCGTTCCATAAACCCAATATGTAGTAGACAAGACCTACTCCTTGCTCAGAGAACTGGACTCAACACGCCCTATTCACCGCACAAGAATATATCTGACTAGTAATAATCTTAAAACCTATGTATTGATATCTCTCTGTTAGTGTGTCAAGTGGGTGTAAAGCGGCATAAACACAGCCGTGAAAAGCAGCTAAACCCCATTATGAAAATAAATTTCTTTGAAAAACCCATGAAACAACGACAGTGAAAGAGATAGAAATTCTTACACAATGAGTTCAGGGGCTGTGATGCAACCTGGATTGACCATATCTAGACCCACAGCTGGATGAGACATAAGGGTGGACACTCTTGGGGCTGAGAGGTTTGGTGAGGTTGGGTGAGCAAACACAGACCCTTTAAAGTAATACTGCGTGGTACCCATCGCATGGGTCCCAAATCTCCAGGTTCAAGGGTATCTTCCTACATCGAAAACATGCATGAGAAACCCAGAAGATGGTACACCGTGTGATGGGGAAATGTTTCTAAAACGCACCTCATTTCTCATCACCTTGTGCCCGGGTTCGCCATTCCAGCCGCTTTACTAGCAATCTCCCTACTTGGAGCATCAGCACCTTTAACCTCCTGTTCCGTACAGGTTGCAATTTGTCCTGAGGATGAACGGGAAGACGGGGAACCAACGAGAGACTAGCTCTTGGTGTCGGGACAGGCACAGGTCACTCTATTTTCCCATCAGGAAGAAGAATTAACCACAGGCTCAGCCTGCCCCCCGGAACCAGAACAGGGCCTGAAGCCATCCTGCGCTTTTGCGGCCAGCTCCCAAGAAAGCGAGTTGTAAAATGGAGGTTCAGTGCACTGCAATTCACAAACCTTCAGAGTTATAAATGATAACTGTCGTCCACAAATATATTGAGGGAAGGCAAAGAAGAGGATTTGAAATCAAGGCAGAATTGCACGAAACAGATTTCAGAAGGTAGATACGAATCGCCTTTAAAGCACATGAAAAGCGGCAAAACGTTGACAATGATGCCCTTGGCCAAAAAGGGCGTATGCGTTTTTTCCTGAATATATTCAGGAAAAAACGCATACGCCCTTTTTGGCCAACCAAGCAACCTGGAAAGGCAAATCAGCGCTACAGAGAAGTCTCGCTTCCCATCGGTCAAAAGGGCCATGCTGAAAAAAGTGTCAAAACCAGAAATGCAGGACAGGCCATGGAGAAATGGGAGCCTTGCTACACTGATGGGCGGGATGTAAATTGCCAACAGCCACTCTGGAGAAGTGTACGGTGTGTCCTGAAACATCTGAAAAACACAGCTTAGAGAGCATAGGGCACTTCCACTCATGGGGGTATAAATTGGGAAAATGAAAAATCAGCAAGACACAAGCACCCCAAAGTTGAGGGCTGCTCTGTTGACAAGGACCTCCACTTCATTCCACCTTAAATATCCCAGGAAAGAGAAAAATGGATAAAGAAGTTGTGGTCCTTATGTACAATGGAATATCACTCAGCCATGAAATCAATGTCATAAGGTTAGGAGCAGCATGATGAGTGGATTTAGGTACGACGATTCTAAGTGAAATAAGTCACACAGAAAAGGACACTTCTCATAAGGTATCACTTTTAGAGGGAATGTAAAAACCGTTACACTTGAACTGAATTACAAAACAGAACAGAGTCACACATGCAGAAAACAGACTATGGCTGCTTAACGGGAAAGGTGAGGTGGGGTGATACATAAAACAAGGGTATCAAATTAGCTCAGATACCGTTCCATAAACCCAATATGTAGTAGACAAGACCTACTCCTTGCTCAGAGAACTGGACTCAACACGCCCTATTCACCGCACAAGAATATATCTGACTAGTAATAATCTTGAAACCTATGTATTGATATCTCTCTGTTAGTGTGTCAAGTGGGTGTAAAGTGGCATAAACACAGCCGTGAAAAGCAGCTAAACCCCATTATGAAAATAAATTACTTTGAAAAACCCATGAAACAACGACAGTGAAAGAGATAGAAATTCTTACACAATGAGTTCAGGGGCTGTGATGCAACCTGGATTGACCATATCTAGACCCACAGCTGGATGAGACATAAGGGTGGACACTCTTGGGGCTGAGAGGTTTGGTGAGGTTGGGTGAGCAAACACAGACCCTTTAAAGTAATACTGCGTGGTACCCATCGCATGGGTCCCAAATCTCCAGGTTCAAGGGTATCTTCCTACATCGAAAACATGCATGAGAAACCCAGAAGATGGTACACCGTGTGATGGGGAAATGTTTCTAAAACGCACCTCATTTCTCATCACCTTGTGCCCGGGTTCGCCATTCCAGCCGCTTTACTAGCAATCTCCCTACTTGGAGCATCAGCACCTTTAACCTCCTGTTCCGTACAGGTTGCAATTTGTCCTGAGGATGAACGGGAAGACGGGGAACCAACGAGAGACTAGCTCTTGGTGTCGGGACAGGCACAGGTCACTCTATTTTCCCATCAGGAAGAAGAATTAACCACAGGCTCAGCCTGCCCCCCGGAACCAGAACAGGGCCTGAAGCCATCCTGCGCTTTTGCGGCCAGCTCCCAAAAAAGCGAGTTGTAAAATGGAGGTTCAGGGCACTGCAATTCACAAACCTGCAGAGTTATAAATGATAACTCTCGTCCACAAATATATTGAGGGAAGGCAAAGAAGAGGATTTGAATTCAAGGCAGAATTGCACAAAACAGATTTCAGGAGGTAGATATGAATCGCCTTTAAAGCACATGAAAAGCGGCAAAACGTTGACAATGATGCCCTTGGCCAAAAAGGGCGTATGCGTTTTTTCCTCAATATATTCAGGAAAAAACGCATACGTCCTTTTTGGCCAACCAAGCAACCTGGAAAGGCAAATCAGCGCTACAAAGAAGTCTCACTTCCCATCGGTCAAAAGGGCCATGCTGAAAAATGTGTCAAAACCAGAAATGCAGAACAGGCCATGGAGAAATGGGAGCCTTGCTACACTGATGGGCGGGATGTAAATTGCCAACAGCCACTCTGGAGAAGTGTACGGTGTGTCCTGAAACATCTGAAAAACACAGCTTAGAGAGCATAGGGCATTTCCACTCATGGGGGTATAAATTGGGAAAATGAAAAATCAGCAAGACACAAGCACCCCAAAGTTGAGGGCTGCTCTGTTGACAAGGACCTCCACTTCATTCCGCCTTAAATATCCAAGGAAAGAGAAAAATGGATAAAGAAGTTGTGGTCCTTATGTACAATGGAATATCACTCAGCCATGAAATCAATGTCATAAGGTTAGTAGCAGCATGATGAGTGGATTTAGGTACGACGATTCTAAGTGAAATAAGTCACACAGAAAAGGACACTTCTCATAAGGTATCACTGATAGAGGGAATGTAAAAACCGTTACACTTGAACTGAATTACAAAACAGAACAGAGTCACACATGCAGAAAACACACTATGGCTGCTTAACGGGAAAGGTGAGGTGGGGTGATACATAAAACAAGGGTATCAAATTAGCTCAGATACCGTTCCATAAACCCAATATGTAGTAGACAAGACCTACTCCTTGCTCAGAGAACTGGACTCAACACGCCCTATTCACCGCACAAGAATATATCTGACTAGTAATAATCTTAAAACCTATGTATTGATATCTCTCTGTTAGTGTGTCAAGTGGGTGTAAAGCGGCATAAACACAGCCGTGAAAAGCAGCTAAACCCCATTATGAAAATAAATTACTTTGAAAAACCCATGAAACAACGACAGTGAAAGAGATAGAAATTCTTACACAATGAGTTCAGGGGCTGTGATGCAACCTGGATTGACCATATCTAGACCCACAGCTGGATGAGACATAAGGGTGGACACTCTTGGGGCTGAGAGGTTTGGTGAGGTTGGGTGAGCAAACGCAGACCCGTTAAAGTAATACTGCGTGGTACCCATCGCATGGGTCCCAAATCTCCAGGTTCAAGGGCATCTTCCTACATCGAAAACATGCATGAGAAACCCAGAAGATGGTACACCGTGTGATGGGGAAAGGTTTCTAAAACGCACCTCATTTCTCATCTCCTTGTGCCCGGGTTCGCCTTTCCAGCTGCTTTACTAGCAATCTCCCTACTTGGAGCATCAGCACCTTTAACCTCCTGTTCCGTACAGGTTGCAATTTGTCCTGAGGATGAACGGGAAGACGGGGAACCAACGAGAGACTAGCTCTTGGTGTCGGGACAGGCACAGGTCACTCTATTTTCCCATCAGGAAGAAGAATTAACCACAGGCTCAGCCTGCCCCCCGGAACCAGAACAGGGCCTGAAGCCATCCTGCGCTTTTGCGGCCAGCTCCCAAAAAAGCGAGTTGTAAAATGGAGGTTCAGGGCACTGCAATTCACAAACCTGCAGAGTTATAAATGATAACTCTCGTCCACAAATATATTGAGGGAAGGCAAAGAAGAGGATTTGAAATCAAGGCAGAATTGCATGAAACAGATTTCAGGAGGTAGATACGAATCGCCTTTAAAGCACATGAAAAGCGGCAAAACGTTGACAATGATGCCCTTGGCCAAAAAGGGCGTATGCGTTTTTTCCTGAATATATTCAGGAAAAAACGCATACGCCCTTTTTGGCCAACCAAGCAACCTGGAAAGGCAAATCAGCGCTACAGAGAAGTCTCGCTTCCCATCGGTCAAAAGGGCCATGCTGAAAAAAGTGTCAAAACCAGAAATGCAGGACAGGCCATGGAGAAATGGGAGCCTTGCTACACTGATGGGCGGGATGTAAATTGCCAACAGCCACTCTGGAGAAGTGTACGGTGTGTCCTGAAACATCTGAAAAACACAGCTTAGAGAGCATAGGGCACTTCCACTCATGGGGGTATAAATTGGGAAAATGAAAAATCAGCAAGACACAAGCACCCCAAAGTTGAGGGCTGCTCTGTTGACAAGGACCTCCACTTCATTCCACCTTCAATATCCCAGGAAAGAGAAAAATGGATAAAGAAGTTGTGGTCCTTATGTACAATGGAATATCACTCAGCCATGAAATCAATGTCATAAGGTTAGTAGCAGCTTGATGAGTGGATTTAGGTACGACGATTCTAAGTGAAATAAGTCACACAGAAAAGGACACTTCTCATAAGGTATCACTGATAGAGGGAATGTAAAAACCGTTACACTTGAACTGAATTACAAAACAGAACAGAGTCACACATGCAGAAAACACACTATGGCTGGTTAACGGGAAAGGTGAGGTGGGGTGATACATAAAACAAGGGTATCAAATTAGCTCAGATACCGTTCCATAAACCCAATATGTAGTAGACAAGACCTACTCCTTGCTCAGAGAACTGGACTCAACACGCCCTATTCACCGCACAAGAATATATCTGACTAGTAATAATCTTAAAACCTATGTATTGATATCTCTCTGTTAGTGTGTCAAGTGGGTGTAAAGCGGCATAAACACAGCCGTGAAAAGCAGCTAAACCCCATTATGAAAATAAATTACTTTGAAAAACCCATGAAACAACGACAGTGAAAGAGATAGAAATTCTTACACAATGAGTTCAGGGGCTGTGATGCAACCTGGATTGACCATATCTAGACCCACAGCTGGATGAGACATAAGGGTGGACACTCTTGGGGCTGAGAGGTTTGGTGAGGTTGGGTGAGCAAACGCAGACCCGTTAAAGTAATACTGCGTGGTACCCATCGCATGGGTCCCAAATCTCCAGGTTCAAGGGCATCTTCCTACATCGAAAACATGCATGAGAAACCCAGAAGATGGTACACCGTGTGATGGGGAAAGGTTTCTAAAACGCACCTCATTTCTCATCTCCTTGTGCCCGGGTTCGCCTTTCCAGCCACTTTACTAGCAATCTCCCTACTTGGAGCATCAGCACCTTTAACCTCCTGTTCCGTACAGGTTGCAATTTGTCCTGAGGATGAACGGGAAGACGGGGAACCAACGAGAGACTAGCTCTTGGTGTCGGGACAGGCACAGGTCACTCTATTTTCCCATCAGGAAGAAGAATTAACCACAGGCTCAGCCTGCCCCCCGGAACCAGAACAGGGCCTGAAGCCATCCTGCGCTTTTGCGGCCAGCTCCCAAAAAAGCGAGTTGTAAAATGGAGGTTCAGGGCACTGCAATTCACAAACCTGCAGAGTTATAAATGATAACTCTCGTCCACAAATATATTGAGGGAAGGCAAAGAAGAGGATTTGAAATCAAGGCAGAATTGCATGAAACAGGTTTCAGGAGGTAGATACGAATCGCCTTTAAAGCACATGAAAAGCGGCAAAACGTTGACAATGATGCCCTTGGCCAAAAAGGGCGTATGCGTTTTTTCCTGAATATATTCAGGAAAAAACGCATACGCCCTTTTTGGCCAACCAAGCAACCTGGAAAGGCAAATCAGCGCTACAGAGAAGTCTCGCTTCCCATCGGTCAAAAGGGCCATGCTGAAAAAAGTGTCAAAACCAGAAATGCAGGACAGGCCATGGAGAAATGGGAGCCTTGCTACACTGATGGGCGGGATGTAAATTGCCAACAGCCACTCTGGAGAAGTGTACGGTGTGTCCTGAAACATCTGAAAAACACAGCTTAGAGAGCATAGGGCACTTCCACTCATGGGGGTATAAATTGGGAAAATGAAAAATCAGCAAGACACAAGCACCCCAAAGTTGAGGGCTGCTCTGTTGACAAGGACCTCCACTTCATTCCACCTTCAATATCCCAGGAAAGAGAAAAATGGATAAAGAAGTTGTGGTCCTTATGTACAATGGAATATCACTCAGCCATGAAATCAATGTCATAAGGTTAGTAGCAGCATGATGAGTGGATTTAGGTACGACGATTCTAAGTGAAATAAGTCACACAGAAAAGGACACTTCTCATAAGGTATCACTGATAGAGGGAATGTAAAAACCGTTACACTTGAACTGAATTACAAAACAGAACAGAGTCACACATGCAGAAAACACACTATGGCTGCTTAACGGGAAAGGTGAGGTGGGGTGATACATAAAACAAGGGTATCAAATTAGCTCAGATACCGTTCCATAAACCCAATATGTAATAGACAAGACCTACTCCTTGCTCAGAGAACTGGACTCAACATGCCCTATTCACCGCACAAGAATATATCTGACTAGTAATAATCTTAAAGCCTATGTATTGATATCTCTCTGTTAGTGTGTCAAGTGGGTGTAAAGCGGCATAAACACAGCCGTGAAAAGCAGCTAAACCCCATTATGAAAATAAATTACTTTGAAAAACCCATGAAACAACGACAGTGAAAGAGATAAAAATTCTTACACAATGAGTTCAGGGGCTGTGATGCAACCTGGATTGACCATATCTAGACCCACAGCTGTATGAGACATAAGGGTGGACACTCTTGGGGCTGAGAGGTTTGGTGAGGTTGGGTGAGCAAACGCAGACCCTTTAAAGTAATACTGCGTGGTACCCATCGCATGGGTCCCAAATCTCCAGCTTCAAGGGCATCTTCCTACATCGAAAACATGCATGAGAAACCCAGAAGATGGTACACCGTGTGATGGGGAAAGGTTTCTAAAACGCACCTCATTTCTCATCTCCTTGTGCCCGGGTTCGCCTTTCCAGCCGCTTTACTAGCAATCTCCCTACTTGGAGCATCAGCACCTTTAACCTCCTGTTCCGTACAGGTTGCAATTTGTCCTGAGGATGAACGGGAAGACGGGGAACCAACGAGAGACTAGCTCTTGGTGTCGGGACAGGCACAGGTCACTCTATTTTCCCATCAGGAAGAAGAATTAACCACAGGCTCAGCCTGCCCCCCGGAACCAGAACAGGGCCTGAAGCCATCCTGCGCTTTTGCGGCCAGCTCCCAAAAAAGCGAGTTGTAAAATGGAGGTTCAGGGCACTGCAATTCACAAACCTGCAGAGTTATAAATGATAACTCTCGTCCACAAATATATTGAGGGAAGGCAAAGAAGAGGATTTGAATTCAAGGCAGAATTGCACGAAACAGATTTCAGGAGGTAGATACGAATCGCCTTTAAAGCACATGAAAAGCGGCAAAACGTTGACAATGATGCCCTTGGCCAAAAAGGGCGTATGCGTTTTTTCCTGAATATATTCAGGAAAAAACGCATACGCCCTTTTTGGCCAACCAAGCAACCTGGAAAGGCAAATCAGCGCTACAGAGAAGTCTCGCTTCCCATCGGTCAAAAGGGCCATGCTGAAAAAAGTGTCAAAACCAGAAATGCAGGACAGGCCATGGAGAAATGGGAGCCTTGCTACACTGATGGGCGGGATGTAAATTGCCAACAGCCACTCTGGAGAAGTGTACGGTGTGTCCTGAAACATCTGAAAAACACAGCTTAGAGAGCATAGGGCACTTCCACTCATGGGGGTATAAATTGGGAAAATGAAAAATCAGCAAGACACAAGCACCCCAAAGTTGAGGGCTGCTCTGTTGACAAGGACCTCCACTTCATTCCACCTTCAATATCCCAGGAAAGAGAAAAATGGATAAAGAAGTTGTGGTCCTTATGTACAATGGAATATCACTCAGCCATGAAATCAATGTCATAAGGTTAGTAGCAGCATGATGAGTGGATTTAGGTACGACGATTCTAAGTGAAATAAGTCACACAGAAAAGGACACTTCTCATAAGGTATCACTGATAGAGGGAATGTAAAAACCGTTACACTTGAACTGAATTACAAAACAGAACAGAGTCACACATGCAGAAAACACACTATGGCTGCTTAACGGGAAAGGTGAGGTGGGGTGATACATAAAACAAGGGTATCAAATTAGCTCAGATACCGTTCCATAAACCCAATATGTAGTAGACAAGACCTACTCCTTGCTCAGAGAACTGGACTCAACACGCCCTATTCACCGCACAAGAATATATCTGACTAGTAATAATCTTAAAACCTATGTATTGATATCTCTCTGTTAGTGTGTCAAGTGGGTGTAAAGCGGCATAAACACAGCCGTGAAAAGCAGCTAAACCCCATTATGAAAATAAATTACTTTGAAAAACCCATGAAACAACGACAGTGAAAGAGATAGAAATTCTTACACAATGAGTTCAGGGGCTGTGATGCAACCTGGATTGACCATATCTAGACCCACAGCTGGATGAGACATAAAGGTGGACACTCTTGGGGCTGAGAGGTTTGGTGAGGTTGGGTGAGCAAACACAGACCCTTTAAAGTAATACTGCGTGGTACCCATCGCATGAGTCCCAAATCTCCAGGTTCAAGGGTATCTTCCTACATCGAAAACATGCATGAGAAACCCAGAAGATGGTACACCGTGTGATGGGGAAATGTTTCTAAAACGCACCTCATTTCTCATCTCCTTGTGCCCGGGTTCGCCATTCCAGCCGCTTTACTAGCAATCTCCCTACTTGGAGCATCAGCACCTTTAACCTCCTGTTCCGTACAGGTTGCAATTTGTCCTGAGGATGAACGGGAAGACGGGGAACCAACGAGAGACTAGCTCTTGGTGTCGGGACAGGCACAGGTCACTCTATTTTCCCATCAGGAAGAAGAATTAACCACAGGCTCAGCCTGCCCCCCGGAACCAGAACAGGGCCTGAAGCCATCCTGCGCTTTTGCGGCCAGCTCCCAAAAAAGCGAGTTGTAAAATGGAGGTTCAGGGCACTGCAATTCACAAACCTGCAGAGTTATAAATGATAACTCTCGTCCACAAATATATTGAGGGAAGGCAAAGAAGAGGATTTGAATTCAAGGCAGAATTGCACGAAACAGATTTCAGGAGGTAGATACGAATCGCCTTTAAAGCACATGAAAAGCGGCAAAACGTTGACAATGATGCCCTTGGCCAAAAAGGGCGTATGCGTTTTTTCCTGAATATATTCAGGAAAAAACGCATACGCCCTTTTTGGCCAACCAAGCAACCTGGAAAGGCAAATCAGCGCTACAGAGAAGTCTCGCTTCCCATCGGTCAAAAGGGCCATGCTGAAAAAAGTGTCAAAACCAGAAATGCAGGACAGGCCATGGAGAAATGGGAGCCTTGCTACACTGATGGGCGGGATGTAAATTGCCAACAGCCACTCTGGAGAAGTGTACGGTGTGTCCTGAAACATCTGAAAAACACAGCTTAGAGAGCATAGGGCACTTCCACTCATGGGGGTATAAATTGGGAAAATGAAAAATCAGCAAGACACAAGCACCCCAAAGTTGAGGGCTGCTCTGTTGACAAGGACCTCCACTTCATTCCACCTTCAATATCCCAGGAAAGAGAAAAATGGATAAAGAAGTTGTGGTCCTTATGTACAATGGAATATCACTCAGCCATGAAATCAATGTCATAAGGTTAGTAGCAGCATGATGAGTGGATTTAGGTACGACGATTCTAAGTGAAATAAGTCACACAGAAAAGGACACTTCTCATAAGGTATCACTGATAGAGGGAATGTAAAAACCGTTACACTTGAACTGAATTACAAAACAGAACAGAGTCACACATGCAGAAAACAGACTATGGCTGCTTAACGGGAAAGGTGAGGTGGGGTGATACATAAAACAAGGGTATCAAATTAGCTCAGATACCGTTCCATAAACCCAATATGTAGTAGACAAGACCTACTCCTTGCTCAGAGAACTGGACTCAACACGCCCTATTCACCGCACAAGAATATATCTGACTAGTAATAATCTTAAAACCTATGTATTGATATCTCTCTGTTAGTGTGTCAAGTGGGTGTAAAGCGGCATAAACACAGCCGTGAAAAGCAGCTAAACCCCATTATGAAAATAAATTACTTTGAAAAACCCATGAAACAACGACAGTGAAAGAGATAGAAATTCTTACACAATGAGTTCAGGGGCTGTGATGCAACCTGGATTGACCATATCTAGACCCACAGCTGGATGAGACATAAAGGTGGACACTCTTGGGGCTGAGAGGTTTGGTGAGGTTGGGTGAGCAAACACAGACCCTTTAAAGTAATACTGCGTGGTACCCATCGCATGAGTCCCAAATCTCCAGGTTCAAGGGTATCTTCCTACATCGAAAACATGCATGAGAAACCCAGAAGATGGTACACCGTGTGATGGGGAAATGTTTCTAAAACGCACCTCATTTCTCATCTCCTTGTGCCCGGGTTCGCCATTCCAGCCGCTTTACTAGCAATCTCCCTACTTGGAGCATCAGCACCTTTAACCTCCTGTTCCGTACAGGTTGCAATTTGTCCTGAGGATGAACGGGAAGACGGGGAACCAACGAGAGACTAGCTCTTGGTGTCGGGACAGGCACAGGTCACTCTATTTTCCCATCAGGAAGAAGAATTAACCACAGGCTCAGCCTGCCCCCCGGAACCAGAACAGGGCCTGAAGCCATCCTGCGCTTTTGCGGCCAGCTCCCAAGAAAGCGAGTTGTAAAATGGAGGTTCAGTGCACTGCAATTCACAAACCTTCAGAGTTATAAATGATAACTGTCGTCCACAAATATATTGAGGGAAGGCAAAGAAGAGGATTTGAAATCAAGGCAGAATTGCACGAAACAGATTTCAGAAGGTAGATACGAATCGCCTTTAAAGCACATGAAAAGCGGCAAAACGTTGACAATGATGCCCTTGGCCAAAAAGGGCGTATGCGTTTTTTCCTGAATATATTCAGGAAAAAACGCATACGCCCTTTTTGGCCAACCAAGCAACCTGGAAAGGCAAATCAGCGCTACAGAGAAGTCTCGCTTCCCATCGGTCAAAAGGGCCATGCTGAAAAAAGTGTCAAAACCAGAAATGCAGGACAGGCCATGGAGAAATGGGAGCCTTGCTACACTGATGGGCGGGATGTAAATTGCCAACAGCCACTCTGGAGAAGTGTACGGTGTGTCCTGAAACATCTGAAAAACACAGCTTAGAGAGCATAGGGCACTTCCACTCATGGGGGTATAAATTGGGAAAATGAAAAATCAGCAAGACACAAGCACCCCAAAGTTGAGGGCTGCTCTGTTGACAAGGACCTCCACTTCATTCCACCTTCAATATCCCAGGAAAGAGAAAAATGGATAAAGAAGTTGTGGTCCTTATGTACAATGGAATATCACTCAGCCATGAAATCAATGTCATAAGGTTAGTAGCAGCATGATGAGTGGATTTAGGTACGACGATTCTAAGTGAAATAAGTCACACAGAAAAGGACACTTCTCATAAGGTATCACTGATAGAGGGAATGTAAAAACCGTTACACTTGAACTGAATTACAAAACAGAACAGAGTCACACATGCAGAAAACACACTATGGCTGCTTAACGGGAAAGGTGAGGTGGGGTGATACATAAAACAAGGGTATCAAATTAGCTCAGATACCGTTCCATAAACCCAATATGTAGTAGACAAGACCTACTCCTTGCTCAGAGAACTGGACTCAACACGCCCTATTCACCGCACAAGAATATATCTGACTAGTAATAATCTTAAAACCTATGTATTGATATCTCTCTGTTAGTGTGTCAAGTGGGTGTAAAGCGGCATAAACACAGCCGTGAAAAGCAGCTAAACCCCATTATGAAAATAAATTACTTTGAAAAACCCATGAAACAACGACAGTGAAAGAGATAGAAATTCTTACACAATGAGTTCAGGGGCTGTGATGCAACCTGGATTGACCATATCTAGACCCACAGCTGGATGAGACATAAGGGTGGACACTCTTGGGGCTGAGAGGTTTGGTGAGGTTGGGTGAGCAAACGCAGACCCTTTAAAGTAATACTGCGTGGTACCCATCGCATGGGTCCCAAATCTCCAGGTTCAAGGGCATCTTCCTACATCGAAAACATGCATGAGAAACCCAGAAGATGGTACACCGTGTGATGGGGAAAGGTTTCTAAAACGCACCTCATTTCTCATCTCCTTGTGCCCGGGTTCGCTTTTCCAGCCGCTTTACTAGAAATCTCCCTACTTGGAGCATCAGCACCTTTAACCTCCTGTTCCGTACAGGTTGCAATTTGTCCTGAGGATGAACGGGAAGACGGGGAACCAACGAGAGACTAGCTCTTGGTGTCGGGACAGGCACAGGTCACTCTATTTTCCCATCAGGAAGAAGAATTAACCACAGGCTCAGCCTGCCCCCCGGAACCAGAACAGGGCCTGAAGCCATCCTGCGCTTTTGCGGCCAGTTCCCAAAAAAGCGAGTTGTAAAATGGAGGTTCAGGGCACTGCAATTCACAAACCTGCAGAGTTATAAATGATAACTCTCGTCCACAAATATATTGAGGGAAGGCAAAGAAGAGGATTTGAAATCAAGGCAGAATTGCATGAAACAGATTTCAGGAGGTAGATACGAATCGCCTTTAAAGCACATGAAAAGCGGCAAAACGTTGACAATGATGCCCTTGGCCAAAAAGGGCGTATGCGTTTTTTCCTGAATATATTCAGGAAAAAACGCATACGCCCTTTTTGGCCAACCAAGCAACCTGGAAAGGCAAATCAGCGCTACAGAGAAGTCTCGCTTCCCATCGGTCAAAAGGGCCATGCTGAAAAAAGTGTCAAAACCAGAAATGCAGGACAGGCCATGGAGAAATGGGAGCCTTGCTACACTGATGGGCGGGATGTGAATTGCCAACAGCCACTCTGGAGAAGTGTACGGTGTGTCCTGAAACATCTGAAAAACACAGCTTAGAGAGCATAGGGCACTTCCACTCATGGGGGTATAAATTGGGAAAATGAAAAATCAGCAAGACACAAGCACCCCAAAGTTGAGGGCTGCTCTGTTGACAAGGACCTCCACTTCATTCCACCTTCAATATCCCAGGAAAGAGAAAAATGGATAAAGAAGTTGTGGTCCTTATGTACAATGGAATATCACTCAGCCATGAAATCAATGTCATAAGGTTAGTAGCAGCATGATGAGTGGATTTAGGTACGACGATTCTAAGTGAAATAAGTCACACAGAAAAGGACACTTCTCATAAGGTATCACTTTTAGAGGGAATGTAAAAACCGTTACACTTGAACTGAATTACAAAACAGAACAGAGTCACACATGCAGAAAACACACTATGGCTGCTTAACGGGAAAGGTGAGGTGGGGTGATACATAAAACAAGGGTATCAAATTAGCTCAGATACCGTTCCATAAACCCAATATGTAGTAGACAAGACCTACTCCTTGCTCAGAGAACTGGACTCAACACGCCCTATTCACCGCACAAGAATATATCTGACTAGTAATAATCTTAAAACCTATGTATTGATATCTCTCTGTTAGTGTGTCAAGTGGGTGTAAAGCGGCATAAACACAGCCGTGAAAAGCAGCTAAACCCCATTATGAAAATAAATTACTTTGAAAAACCCATGAAACAACGACAGTGAAAGAGATAGAAATTCTTACACAATGAGTTCAGGGGCTGTGATGCAACCTGGATTGACCATATCTAGACCCACCGCTGGATGAGACATAAGGGTGGACACTCTTGGGGCTGAGAGGTTTGGTGAGGTTGGGTGAGCAAACACAGACCCTTTAAAGTAATACTGCGTGGTACCCATCGCATGAGTCCCAAATCTCCAGGTTCAAGGGTATCTTCCTACATCGAAAACATGCATGAGAAACCCAGAAGATGGTACACCGTGTGAAGGGGAAATGTTTCTAAAACGCACCTCATTTCTCATCTCCTTGTGCCCGGGTTCGCCATTCCAGCCGCTTTACTAGCAATCTCCCTACTTGGAGCATCAGCACCTTTAACCTCCTGTTCCGTACAGGTTGCAATTTGTCCTGAGGATGAACGGGAAGACGGGGAACCAACGAGAGACTAGCTCTTGGTGTCGGGACAGGCACAGGTCACTCTATTTTCCCATCAGGAAGAAGAATTAACCACAGGCTCAGCCTGCCCCCCGGAACCAGAACAGGGCCTGAAGCCATCCTGCGCTTTTGCGGCCAGCTCCCAAGAAAGCGAGTTGTAAAATGGAGGTTCAGTGCACTGCAATTCACAAACCTTCAGAGTTATAAATGATAACTGTCGTCCACAAATATATTGAGGGAAGGCAAAGAAGAGGATTTGAAATCAAGGCAGAATTGCACGAAACAGATTTCAGAAGGTAGATACGAATCGCCTTTAAAGCACATGAAAAGCGGCAAAACGTTGACAATGATGCCCTTGGCCAAAAAGGGCGTATGCGTTTTTTCCTGAATATATTCAGGAAAAAACGCATACGCCCTTTTTGGCCAACCAAGCAACCTGGAAAGGCAAATCAGCGCTACAGAGAAGTCTCGCTTCCCATCGGTCAAAAGGGCCATGCTGAAAAAAGTGTCAAAACCAGAAATGCAGGACAGGCCATGGAGAAATGGGAGCCTTGCTACACTGATGGGCGGGATGTAAATTGCCAACAGCCACTCTGGAGAAGTGTACGGTGTGTCCTGAAACATCTGAAAAACACAGCTTAGAGAGCATAGGGCACTTCCACTCATGGGGGTATAAATTGGGAAAATGAAAAATCAGCAAGACACAAGCACCCCAAAGTTGAGGGCTGCTCTGTTGACAAGGACCTCCACTTCATTCCACCTTCAATATCCCAGGAAAGAGAAAAATGGATAAAGAAGTTGTGGTCCTTATGTACAATGGAATATCACTCAGCCATGAAATCAATGTCATAAGGTTAGTAGCAGCATGATGAGTGGATTTAGGTACGACGATTCTAAGTGAAATAAGTCACACAGAAAAGGACACTTCTCATAAGGTATCACTGATAGAGGGAATGTAAAAACCGTTACACTTGAACTGAATTACAAAACAGAACAGAGTCACACATGCAGAAAACACACTATGGCTGCTTAACGGGAAAGGTGAGGTGGGGTGATACATAAAACAAGGGTATCAAATTAGCTCAGATACCGTTCCATAAACCCAATATGTAGTAGACAAGACCTACTCCTTGCTCAGAGAACTGGACTCAACACGCCCTATTCACCGCACAAGAATATATCTGACTAGTAATAATCTTAAAGCCTATGTATTGATATCTCTCTGTTAGTGTGTCAAGTGGGTGTAAAGCGGCATAAACACAGCCGTGAAAAGCAGCTAAACCCCATTATGAAAATAAATTACTTTGAAAAACCCATGAAACAACGACAGTGAAAGAGATAAAAATTCTTACACAATGAGTTCAGGGGCTGTGATGCAACCTGGATTGACCATATCTAGACCCACAGCTGGATGAGACATAAGGGTGGACACTCTTGGGGCTGAGAGGTTTGGTGAGGTTGGGTGAGCAAACGCAGACCCTTTAAAGTAATACTGCGTGGTACCCATCGCATGGGTCCCAAATCTCCAGGTTCAAGTGCATCTTCCTACATCGAAAACATGCATGAGAAACCCAGAAGATGGTACACCGTGTGATGGGGAAAGGTTTCTAAAACGCACCTCATTTCTCATCTCCTTGTGCCCGGGTTCGCCTTTCCAGCCGCTTTACTAGCAATCTCCCTACTTGGAGCATCAGCACCTTTAACCTCCTGTTCCGTACAGGTTGCAATTTGTCCTGAGGATGAACGGGAAGACGGGGAACCAACGAGAGACTAGCTCTTGGTGTCGGGACAGGCACAGGTCACTCTATTTTCCCATCAGGAAGAAGAATTAACCACAGGCTCAGCCTGCCCCCCGGAACCAGAACAGGGCCTGAAGCCATCCTGCGCTTTTGCGGCCAGCTCCCAAAAAAGCGAGTTGTAAAATGGAGGTTCAGGGCACTGCAATTCACAAACCTGCAGAGTTATAAATGATAACTCTCGTCCACAAATATATTGAGGGAAGGCAAAGAAGAGGATTTGAATTCAAGGCAGAATTGCACGAAACAGATTTCAGGAGGTAGATACGAATCGCCTTTAAAGCACATGAAAAGCGGCAAAACGTTGACAATGATGCCCTTGGCCAAAAAGGGCGTATGCGTTTTTTCCTGAATATATTCAGGAAAAAACGCATACGCCCTTTTTGGCCAACCAAGCAACCTGGAAAGGCAAATCAGCGCTACAGAGAAGTCTCGCTTCCCATCGGTCAAAAGGGCCATGCTGAAAAAAGTGTCAAAACCAGAAATGCAGGACAGGCCATGGAGAAATGGGAGCCTTGCTACACTGATGGGCGGGATGTAAATTGCCAACAGCCACTCTGGAGAAGTGTACGGTGTGTCCTGAAACATCTGAAAAACACAGCTTAGAGAGCATAGGGCACTTCCACTCATGGGGGTATAAATTGGGAAAATGAAAAATCAGCAAGACACAAGCACCCCAAAGTTGAGGGCTGCTCTGTTGACAAGGACCTCCACTTCATTCCACCTTCAATATCCCAGGAAAGAGAAAAATGGATAAAGAAGTTGTGGTCCTTATGTACAATGGAATATCACTCAGCCATGAAATCAATGTCATAAGGTTAGTAGCAGCATGATGAGTGGATTTAGGTACGACGATTCTAAGTGAAATAAGTCACACAGAAAAGGACACTTCTCATAAGGTATCACTGATAGAGGGAATGTAAAAACCGTTACACTTGAACTGAATTACAAAACAGAACAGAGTCACACATGCAGAAAACACACTATGGCTGCTTAACGGGAAAGGTGAGGTGGGGTGATACATAAAACAAGGGTATCAAATTAGCTCAGATACCGTTCCATAAACCCAATATGTAGTAGACAAGACCTACTCCTTGCTCAGAGAACTGGACTCAACACGCCCTATTCACCGCACAAGAATATATCTGACTAGTAATAATCTTAAAACCTATGTATTGATATCTCTCTGTTAGTGTGTCAAGTGGGTGTAAAGCGGCATAAACACAGCCGTGAAAAGCAGCTAAACCCCATTATGAAAATAAATTACTTTGAAAAACCCATGAAACAACGACAGTGAAAGAGATAGAAATTCTTACACAATGAGTTCAGGGGCTGTGATGCAACCTGGATTGACCATATCTAGACCCACAGCTGGATGAGACATAAAGGTGGACACTCTTGGGGCTGAGAGGTTTGGTGAGGTTGGGTGAGCAAACACAGACCCTTTAAAGTAATACTGCGTGGTACCCATCGCATGAGTCCCAAATCTCCAGGTTCAAGGGTATCTTCCTACATCGAAAACATGCATGAGAAACCCAGAAGATGGTACACCGTGTGATGGGGAAATGTTTCTAAAACGCACCTCATTTCTCATCTCCTTGTGCCCGGGTTCGCCATTCCAGCCGCTTTACTAGCAATCTCCCTACTTGGAGCATCAGCACCTTTAACCTCCTGTTCCGTACAGGTTGCAATTTGTCCTGAGGATGAACGGGAAGACGGGGAACCAACGAGAGACTAGCTCTTGGTGTCGGGACAGGCACAGGTCACTCTATTTTCCCATCAGGAAGAAGAATTAACCACAGGCTCAGCCTGCCCCCCGGAACCAGAACAGGGCCTGAAGCCATCCTGCGCTTTTGCGGCCAGCTCCCAAGAAAGCGAGTTGTAAAATGGAGGTTCAGTGCACTGCAATTCACAAACCTTCAGAGTTATAAATGATAACTGTCGTCCACAAATATATTGAGGGAAGGCAAAGAAGAGGATTTGAAATCAAGGCAGAATTGCACGAAACAGATTTCAGGAGGTAGATACGAATCGCCTTTAAAGCACATGAAAAGCGGCAAAACGTTGACAATGATGCCCTTGGCCAAAAAGGGCGTATGCGTTTTTTCCTGAATATATTCAGGAAAAAACGCATACGCCCTTTTTGGCCAACCAAGCAACCTGGAAAGGCAAATCAGCGCTACAGAGAAGTCTCGCTTCCCATCGGTCAAAAGGGCCATGCTGAAAAAAGTGTCAAAACCAGAAATGCAGGACAGGCCATGGAGAAATGGGAGCCTTGCTACACTGATGGGCGGGATGTAAATTGCCAACAGCCACTCTGGAGAAGTGTACGATGTGTCCTGAAACATCTGAAAAACACAGCTTAGAGAGCATAGGGCACTTCCACTCATGGGGGTATAAATTGGGAAAATGAAAAATCAGCAAGACACAAGCACCCCAAAGTTGAGGGCTGCTCTGTTGACAAGGACCTCCACTTCATTCCACCTTCAATATCCCAGGAAAGAGAAAAATGGATAAAGAAGTTGTGGTCCTTATGTACAATGGAATATCACTCAGCCATGAAATCAATGTCATAAGGTTAGTAGCAGCATGATGAGTGGATTTAGGTACGACGATTCTAAGTGAAATAAGTCACACAGAAAAGGACACTTCTCATAAGGTATCACTGATAGAGGGAATGTAAAAACCGTTACACTTGAACTGAATTACAAAACAGAACAGAGTCACACATGCAGAAAACAGACTATGGCTGCTTAACGGGAAAGGTGAGGTGGGGTGATACATAAAACAAGGGTATCAAATTAGCTCAGATACCGTTCCATAAACCCAATATGTAGTAGACAAGACCTACTCCTTGCTCAGAGAACTGGACTCAACACGCCCTATTCACCGCACAAGAATATATCTGACTAGTAATAATCTTAAAACCTATGTATTGATATCTCTCTGTTAGTGTGTCAAGTGGGTGTAAAGCGGCATAAACACAGCCGTGAAAAGCAGCTAAACCCCATTATGAAAATAAATTACTTTGAAAAACCCATGAAACAACGACAGTGAAAGAGATAGAAATTCTTACACAATGAGTTCAGGGGCTGTGATGCAACCTGGATTGACCATATCTAGACCCACAGCTGGATGAGACATAAGGGTGGACACTCTTGGGGCTGAGAGGTTTGGTGAGGTTGGGTGAGCAAACGCAGACCCTTTAAAGTAATACTGCGTGGTACCCATCGCATGGGTCCCAAATCTCCAGGTTCAAGTGCATCTTCCTACATCGAAAACATGCATGAGAAACCCAGAAGATGGTACACCGTGTGATGGGGAAAGGTTTCTAAAACGCACCTCATTTCTCATCTCCTTGTGCCCGGGTTCGCCTTTCCAGCCGCTTTACTAGCAATCTCCCTACTTGGAGCATCAGCACCTTTAACCTCCTGTTCCGTACAGGTTGCAATTTGTCCTGAGGATGAACGGGAAGACGGGGAACCAACGAGAGACTAGCTCTTGGTGTCGGGACAGGCACAGGTCACTCTATTTTCCCATCAGGAAGAAGAATTAACCACAGGCTCAGCCTGCCCCCCGGAACCAGAACAGGGCCTGAAGCCATCCTGCGCTTTTGCGGCCAGCTCCCAAAAAAGCGAGTTGTAAAATGGAGGTTCAGGGCACTGCAATTCACAAACCTTCAGAGTTATAAATGATAACTGTCGTCCACAAATATATTGAGGGAAGGCAAAGAAGAGGATTTGAAATCAAGGCAGAATTGCACGAAACAGATTTCAGAAGGTAGATACGAATCGCCTTTAAAGCACATGAAAAGCGGCAAAACGTTGACAATGATGCCCTTGGCCAAAAAGGGCGTATGCGTTTTTTCCTGAATATATTCAGGAAAAAACGCATACGCCCTTTTTGGCCAACCAAGCAACCTGGAAAGGCAAATCAGCGCTACAGAGAAGTCTCGCTTCCCATCGGTCAAAAGGGCCATGCTGAAAAAAGTGTCAAAACCAGAAATGCAGGACAGGCCATGGAGAAATGGGAGCCTTGCTACACTGATGGGCGGGATGTAAATTGCCAACAGCCACTCTGGAGAAGTGTACGGTGTGTCCTGAAACATCTGAAAAACACAGCTTAGAGAGCATAGGGCACTTCCACTCATGGGGGTATAAATTGGGAAAATGAAAAATCAGCAAGACACAAGCACCCCAAAGTTGAGGGCTGCTCTGTTGACAAGGACCTCCACTTCATTCCACCTTCAATATCCCAGGAAAGAGAAAAATGGATAAAGAAGTTGTGGTCCTTATGTACAATGGAATATCACTCAGCCATGAAATCAATGTCATAAGGTTAGTAGCAGCATGATGAGTGGATTTAGGTACGACGATTCTAAGTGAAATAAGTCACACAGAAAAGGACACTTCTCATAAGGTATCACTGATAGAGGGAATGTAAAAACCGTTACACTTGAACTGAATTACAAAACAGAACAGAGTCACACATGCAGAAAACACACTATGGCTGCTTAACGGGAAAGGTGAGGTGGGGTGATACATAAAACAAGGGTATCAAATTAGCTCAGATACCGTTCCATAAACCCAATATGTAGTAGACAAGACCTACTCCTTGCTCAGAGAACTGGACTCAACACGCCCTATTCACCGCACAAGAATATATCTGACTAGTAATAATCTTAAAGCCTATGTATTGATATCTCTCTGTTAGTGTGTCAAGTGGGTGTAAAGCGGCATAAACACAGCCGTGAAAAGCAGCTAAACCCCATTATGAAAATAAATTACTTTGAAAAACCCATGAAACAACGACAGTGAAAGAGATAAAAATTCTTACACAATGAGTTCAGGGGCTGTGATGCAACCTGGATTGACCATATCTAGACCCACAGCTGGATGAGACATAAGGGTGGACACTCTTGGGGCTGAGAGGTTTGGTGAGGTTGGGTGAGCAAACGCAGACCCTTTAAAGTAATACTGCGTGGTACCCATCGCATGGGTCCCAAATCTCCAGGTTCAAGTGCATCTTCCTACATCGAAAACATGCATGAGAAACCCAGAAGATGGTACACCGTGTGATGGGGAAAGGTTTCTAAAACGCACCTCATTTCTCATCTCCTTGTGCCCGGGTTCGCCTTTCCAGCCGCTTTACTAGCAATCTCCCTACTTGGAGCATCAGCACCTTTAACCTCCTGTTCCGTACAGGTTGCAATTTGTCCTGAGGATGAACGGGAAGACGGGGAACCAACGAGAGACTAGCTCTTGGTGTCGGGACAGGCACAGGTCACTCTATTTTCCCATCAGGAAGAAGAATTAACCACAGGCTCAGCCTGCCCCCCGGAACCAGAACAGGGCCTGAAGCCATCCTGCGCTTTTGCGGCCAGCTCCCAAAAAAGCGAGTTGTAAAATGGAGGTTCAGGGCACTGCAATTCACAAACCTGCAGAGTTATAAATGATAACTCTCGTCCACAAATATATTGAGGGAAGGCAAAGAAGAGGATTTGAATTCAAGGCAGAATTGCACGAAACAGATTTCAGGAGGTAGATACGAATCGCCTTTAAAGCACATGAAAAGCGGCAAAACGTTGACAATGATGCCCTTGGCCAAAAAGGGCGTATGCGTTTTTTCCTGAATATATTCAGGAAAAAACGCATACGCCCTTTTTGGCCAACCAAGCAACCTGGAAAGGCAAATCAGCGCTACAGAGAAGTCTCGCTTCCCATCGGTCAAAAGGGCCATGCTGAAAAAAGTGTCAAAACCAGAAATGCAGGACAGGCCATGGAGAAATGGGAGCCTTGCTACACTGATGGGCGGGATGTAAATTGCCAACAGCCACTCTGGAGAAGTGTACGGTGTGTCCTGAAACATCTGAAAAACACAGCTTAGAGAGCATAGGGCACTTCCACTCATGGGGGTATAAATTGGGAAAATGAAAAATCAGCAAGACACAAGCACCCCAAAGTTGAGGGCTGCTCTGTTGACAAGGACCTCCACTTCATTCCACCTTCAATATCCCAGGAAAGAGAAAAATGGATAAAGAAGTTGTGGTCCTTATGTACAATGGAATATCACTCAGCCATGAAATCAATGTCATAAGGTTAGTAGCAGCATGATGAGTGGATTTAGGTACGACGATTCTAAGTGAAATAAGTCACACAGAAAAGGACACTTCTCATAAGGTATCACTGATAGAGGGAATGTAAAAACCGTTACACTTGAACTGAATTACAAAACAGAACAGAGTCACACATGCAGAAAACACACTATGGCTGCTTAACGGGAAAGGTGAGGTGGGGTGATACATAAAACAAGGGTATCAAATTAGCTCAGATACCGTTCCATAAACCCAATATGTAGTAGACAAGACCTACTCCTTGCTCAGAGAACTGGACTCAACACGCCCTATTCACCGCACAAGAATATATCTGACTAGTAATAATCTTAAAACCTATGTATTGATATCTCTCTGTTAGTGTGTCAAGTGGGTGTAAAGCGGCATAAACACAGCCGTGAAAAGCAGCTAAACCCCATTATGAAAATAAATTACTTTGAAAAACCCATGAAACAACGACAGTGAAAGAGATAGAAATTCTTACACAATGAGTTCAGGGGCTGTGATGCAACCTGGATTGACCATATCTAGACCCACAGCTGGATGAGACATAAAGGTGGACACTCTTGGGGCTGAGAGGTTTGGTGAGGTTGGGTGAGCAAACACAGACCCTTTAAAGTAATACTGCGTGGTACCCATCGCATGAGTCCCAAATCTCCAGGTTCAAGGGTATCTTCCTACATCGAAAACATGCATGAGAAACCCAGAAGATGGTACACCGTGTGATGGGGAAATGTTTCTAAAACGCACCTCATTTCTCATCTCCTTGTGCCCGGGTTCGCCATTCCAGCCGCTTTACTAGCAATCTCCCTACTTGGAGCATCAGCACCTTTAACCTCCTGTTCCGTACAGGTTGCAATTTGTCCTGAGGATGAACGGGAAGACGGGGAACCAACGAGAGACTAGCTCTTGGTGTCGGGACAGGCACAGGTCACTCTATTTTCCCATCAGGAAGAAGAATTAACCACAGGCTCAGCCTGCCCCCCGGAACCAGAACAGGGCCTGAAGCCATCCTGCGCTTTTGCGGCCAGCTCCCAAGAAAGCGAGTTGTAAAATGGAGGTTCAGTGCACTGCAATTCACAAACCTTCAGAGTTATAAATGATAACTGTCGTCCACAAATATATTGAGGGAAGGCAAAGAAGAGGATTTGAAATCAAGGCAGAATTGCACGAAACAGATTTCAGGAGGTAGATACGAATCGCCTTTAAAGCACATGAAAAGCGGCAAAACGTTGACAATGATGCCCTTGGCCAAAAAGGGCGTATGCGTTTTTTCCTGAATATATTCAGGAAAAAACGCATACGCCCTTTTTGGCCAACCAAGCAACCTGGAAAGGCAAATCAGCGCTACAGAGAAGTCTCGCTTCCCATCGGTCAAAAGGGCCATGCTGAAAAAAGTGTCAAAACCAGAAATGCAGGACAGGCCATGGAGAAATGGGAGCCTTGCTACACTGATGGGCGGGATGTAAATTGCCAACAGCCACTCTGGAGAAGTGTACGATGTGTCCTGAAACATCTGAAAAACACAGCTTAGAGAGCATAGGGCACTTCCACTCATGGGGGTATAAATTGGGAAAATGAAAAATCAGCAAGACACAAGCACCCCAAAGTTGAGGGCTGCTCTGTTGACAAGGACCTCCACTTCATTCCACCTTCAATATCCCAGGAAAGAGAAAAATGGATAAAGAAGTTGTGGTCCTTATGTACAATGGAATATCACTCAGCCATGAAATCAATGTCATAAGGTTAGTAGCAGCATGATGAGTGGATTTAGGTACGACGATTCTAAGTGAAATAAGTCACACAGAAAAGGACACTTCTCATAAGGTATCACTGATAGAGGGAATGTAAAAACCGTTACACTTGAACTGAATTACAAAACAGAACAGAGTCACACATGCAGAAAACAGACTATGGCTGCTTAACGGGAAAGGTGAGGTGGGGTGATACATAAAACAAGGGTATCAAATTAGCTCAGATACCGTTCCATAAACCCAATATGTAGTAGACAAGACCTACTCCTTGCTCAGAGAACTGGACTCAACACGCCCTATTCACCGCACAAGAATATATCTGACTAGTAATAATCTTAAAACCTATGTATTGATATCTCTCTGTTAGTGTGTCAAGTGGGTGTAAAGCGGCATAAACACAGCCGTGAAAAGCAGCTAAACCCCATTATGAAAATAAATTACTTTGAAAAACCCATGAAACAACGACAGTGAAAGAGATAGAAATTCTTACACAATGAGTTCAGGGGCTGTGATGCAACCTGGATTGACCATATCTAGACCCACAGCTGGATGAGACATAAGGGTGGACACTCTTGGGGCTGAGAGGTTTGGTGAGGTTGGGTGAGCAAACGCAGACCCTTTAAAGTAATACTGCGTGGTACCCATCGCATGGGTCCCAAATCTCCAGGTTCAAGTGCATCTTCCTACATCGAAAACATGCATGAGAAACCCAGAAGATGGTACACCGTGTGATGGGGAAAGGTTTCTAAAACGCACCTCATTTCTCATCTCCTTGTGCCCGGGTTCGCCTTTCCAGCCGCTTTACTAGCAATCTCCCTACTTGGAGCATCAGCACCTTTAACCTCCTGTTCCGTACAGGTTGCAATTTGTCCTGAGGATGAACGGGAAGACGGGGAACCAACGAGAGACTAGCTCTTGGTGTCGGGACAGGCACAGGTCACTCTATTTTCCCATCAGGAAGAAGAATTAACCACAGGCTCAGCCTGCCCCCCGGAACCAGAACAGGGCCTGAAGCCATCCTGCGCTTTTGCGGCCAGCTCCCAAAAAAGCGAGTTGTAAAATGGAGGTTCAGGGCACTGCAATTCACAAACCTTCAGAGTTATAAATGATAACTGTCGTCCACAAATATATTGAGGGAAGGCAAAGAAGAGGATTTGAAATCAAGGCAGAATTGCACGAAACAGATTTCAGAAGGTAGATACGAATCGCCTTTAAAGCACATGAAAAGCGGCAAAACGTTGACAATGATGCCCTTGGCCAAAAAGGGCGTATGCGTTTTTTCCTGAATATATTCAGGAAAAAACGCATACGCCCTTTTTGGCCAACCAAGCAACCTGGAAAGGCAAATCAGCGCTACAGAGAAGTCTCGCTTCCCATCGGTCAAAAGGGCCATGCTGAAAAAAGTGTCAAAACCAGAAATGCAGGACAGGCCATGGAGAAATGGGAGCCTTGCTACACTGATGGGCGGGATGTAAATTGCCAACAGCCACTCTGGAGAAGTGTACGGTGTGTCCTGAAACATCTGAAAAACACAGCTTAGAGAGCATAGGGCACTTCCACTCATGGGGGTATAAATTGGGAAAATGAAAAATCAGCAAGACACAAGCACCCCAAAGTTGAGGGCTGCTCTGTTGACAAGGACCTCCACTTCATTCCACCTTCAATATCCCAGGAAAGAGAAAAATGGATAAAGAAGTTGTGGTCCTTATGTACAATGGAATATCACTCAGCCATGAAATCAATGTCATAAGGTTAGTAGCAGCATGATGAGTGGATTTAGGTACGACGATTCTAAGTGAAATAAGTCACACAGAAAAGGACACTTCTCATAAGGTATCACTGATAGAGGGAATGTAAAAACCGTTACACTTGAACTGAATTACAAAACAGAACAGAGTCACACATGCAGAAAACACACTATGGCTGCTTAACGGGAAAGGTGAGGTGGGGTGATACATAAAACAAGGGTATCAAATTAGCTCAGATACCGTTCCATAAACCCAATATGTAGTAGACAAGACCTACTCCTTGCTCAGAGAACTGGACTCAACACGCCCTATTCACCGCACAAGAATATATCTGACTAGTAATAATCTTAAAGCCTATGTATTGATATCTCTCTGTTAGTGTGTCAAGTGGGTGTAAAGCGGCATAAACACAGCCGTGAAAAGCAGCTAAACCCCATTATGAAAATAAATTACTTTGAAAAACCCATGAAACAACGACAGTGAAAGAGATAAAAATTCTTACACAATGAGTTCAGGGGCTGTGATGCAACCTGGATTGACCATATCTAGACCCACAGCTGGATGAGACATAAGGGTGGACACTCTTGGGGCTGAGAGGTTTGGTGAGGTTGGGTGAGCAAACGCAGACCCTTTAAAGTAATACTGCGTGGTACCCATCGCATGGGTCCCAAATCTCCAGGTTCAAGTGCATCTTCCTACATCGAAAACATGCATGAGAAACCCAGAAGATGGTACACCGTGTGATGGGGAAAGGTTTCTAAAACGCACCTCATTTCTCATCTCCTTGTGCCCGGGTTCGCCTTTCCAGCCGCTTTACTAGCAATCTCCCTACTTGGAGCATCAGCACCTTTAACCTCCTGTTCCGTACAGGTTGCAATTTGTCCTGAGGATGAACGGGAAGACGGGGAACCAACGAGAGACTAGCTCTTGGTGTCGGGACAGGCACAGGTCACTCTATTTTCCCATCAGGAAGAAGAATTAACCACAGGCTCAGCCTGCCCCCCGGAACCAGAACAGGGCCTGAAGCCATCCTGCGCTTTTGCGGCCAGCTCCCAAAAAAGCGAGTTGTAAAATGGAGGTTCAGGGCACTGCAATTCACAAACCTGCAGAGTTATAAATGATAACTCTCGTCCACAAATATATTGAGGGAAGGCAAAGAAGAGGATTTGAATTCAAGGCAGAATTGCACGAAACAGATTTCAGGAGGTAGATACGAATCGCCTTTAAAGCACATGAAAAGCGGCAAAACGTTGACAATGATGCCCTTGGCCAAAAAGGGCGTATGCGTTTTTTCCTGAATATATTCAGGAAAAAACGCATACGCCCTTTTTGGCCAACCAAGCAACCTGGAAAGGCAAATCAGCGCTACAGAGAAGTCTCGCTTCCCATCGGTCAAAAGGGCCATGCTGAAAAAAGTGTCAAAACCAGAAATGCAGGACAGGCCATGGAGAAATGGGAGCCTTGCTACACTGATGGGCGGGATGTAAATTGCCAACAGCCACTCTGGAGAAGTGTACGGTGTGTCCTGAAACATCTGAAAAACACAGCTTAGAGAGCATAGGGCACTTCCACTCATGGGGGTATAAATTGGGAAAATGAAAAATCAGCAAGACACAAGCACCCCAAAGTTGAGGGCTGCTCTGTTGACAAGGACCTCCACTTCATTCCACCTTCAATATCCCAGGAAAGAGAAAAATGGATAAAGAAGTTGTGGTCCTTATGTACAATGGAATATCACTCAGCCATGAAATCAATGTCATAAGGTTAGTAGCAGCATGATGAGTGGATTTAGGTACGACGATTCTAAGTGAAATAAGTCACACAGAAAAGGACACTTCTCATAAGGTATCACTGATAGAGGGAATGTAAAAACCGTTACACTTGAACTGAATTACAAAACAGAACAGAGTCACACATGCAGAAAACACACTATGGCTGCTTAACGGGAAAGGTGAGGTGGGGTGATACATAAAACAAGGGTATCAAATTAGCTCAGATACCGTTCCATAAACCCAATATGTAGTAGACAAGACCTACTCCTTGCTCAGAGAACTGGACTCAACACGCCCTATTCACCGCACAAGAATATATCTGACTAGTAATAATCTTAAAACCTATGTATTGATATCTCTCTGTTAGTGTGTCAAGTGGGTGTAAAGCGGCATAAACACAGCCGTGAAAAGCAGCTAAACCCCATTATGAAAATAAATTACTTTGAAAAACCCATGAAACAACGACAGTGAAAGAGATAGAAATTCTTACACAATGAGTTCAGGGGCTGTGATGCAACCTGGATTGACCATATCTAGACCCACAGCTGGATGAGACATAAAGGTGGACACTCTTGGGGCTGAGAGGTTTGGTGAGGTTGGGTGAGCAAACACAGACCCTTTAAAGTAATACTGCGTGGTACCCATCGCATGAGTCCCAAATCTCCAGGTTCAAGGGTATCTTCCTACATCGAAAACATGCATGAGAAACCCAGAAGATGGTACACCGTGTGATGGGGAAATGTTTCTAAAACGCACCTCATTTCTCATCTCCTTGTGCCCGGGTTCGCCATTCCAGCCGCTTTACTAGCAATCTCCCTACTTGGAGCATCAGCACCTTTAACCTCCTGTTCCGTACAGGTTGCAATTTGTCCTGAGGATGAACGGGAAGACGGGGAACCAACGAGAGACTAGCTCTTGGTGTCGGGACAGGCACAGGTCACTCTATTTTCCCATCAGGAAGAAGAATTAACCACAGGCTCAGCCTGCCCCCCGGAACCAGAACAGGGCCTGAAGCCATCCTGCGCTTTTGCGGCCAGCTCCCAAGAAAGCGAGTTGTAAAATGGAGGTTCAGTGCACTGCAATTCACAAACCTTCAGAGTTATAAATGATAACTGTCGTCCACAAATATATTGAGGGAAGGCAAAGAAGAGGATTTGAAATCAAGGCAGAATTGCACGAAACAGATTTCAGGAGGTAGATACGAATCGCCTTTAAAGCACATGAAAAGCGGCAAAACGTTGACAATGATGCCCTTGGCCAAAAAGGGCGTATGCGTTTTTTCCTGAATATATTCAGGAAAAAACGCATACGCCCTTTTTGGCCAACCAAGCAACCTGGAAAGGCAAATCAGCGCTACAGAGAAGTCTCGCTTCCCATCGGTCAAAAGGGCCATGCTGAAAAAAGTGTCAAAACCAGAAATGCAGGACAGGCCATGGAGAAATGGGAGCCTTGCTACACTGATGGGCGGGATGTAAATTGCCAACAGCCACTCTGGAGAAGTGTACGGTGTGTCCTGAAACATCTGAAAAACACAGCTTAGAGAGCATAGGGCACTTCCACTCATGGGGGTATAAATTGGGAAAATGAAAAATCAGCAAGACACAAGCACCCCAAAGTTGAGGGCTGCTCTGTTGACAAGGACCTCCACTTCATTCCACCTTCAATATCCCAGGAAAGAGAAAAATGGATAAAGAAGTTGTGGTCCTTATGTACAATGGAATATCACTCAGCCATGAAATCAATGTCATAAGGTTAGTAGCAGCATGATGAGTGGATTTAGGTACGACGATTCTAAGTGAAATAAGTCACACAGAAAAGGACACTTCTCATAAGGTATCACTGATAGAGGGAATGTAAAAACCGTTACACTTGAACTGAATTACAAAACAGAACAGAGTCACACATGCAGAAAACACACTATGGCTGCTTAACGGGAAAGGTGAGGTGGGGTGATACATAAAACAAGGGTATCAAATTAGCTCAGATACCGTTCCATAAACCCAATATGTAGTAGACAAGACCTACTCCTTGCTCAGAGAACTGGACTCAACACGCCCTATTCACCGCACAAGAATATATCTGACTAGTAATAATCTTAAAACCTATGTATTGATATCTCTCTGTTAGTGTGTCAAGTGGGTGTAAAGCGGCATAAACACAGCCGTGAAAAGCAGCTAAACCCCATTATGAAAATAAATTACTTTGAAAAACCCATGAAACAACGACAGTGAAAGAGATAGAAATTCTTACACAATGAGTTCAGGGGCTGTGATGCAACCTGGATTGACCATATCTAGACCCACAGCTGGATGAGACATAAGGGTGGACACTCTTGGGGCTGAGAGGTTTGGTGAGGTTGGGTGAGCAAACGCAGACCCTTTAAAGTAATACTGCGTGGTACCCATCGCATGGGTCCCAAATCTCCAGGTTCAAGGGCATCTTCCTACATCGAAAACATGCATGAGAAACCCAGAAGATGGTACACCGTGTGATGGGGAAAGGTTTCTAAAACGCACCTCATTTCTCATCTCCTTGTGCCCGGGTTCGCCTTTCCAGCCGCTTTACTAGCAATCTCCCTACTTGGAGCATCAGCACCTTTAACCTCCTGTTCCGTACAGGTTGCAATTTGTCCTGAGGATGAACGGGAAGACGGGGAACCAACGAGAGACTAGCTCTTGGTGTCGGGACAGGCACAGGTCACTCTATTTTCCCATCAGGAAGAAGAATTAACCACAGGCTCAGCCTGCCCCCCGGAACCAGAACAGGGCCTGAAGCCATCCTGCGCTTTTGCGGCCAGCTCCCAAAAAAGCGAGTTGTAAAATGGAGGTTCAGGGCACTGCAATTCACAAACCTGCAGAGTTATAAATGATAACTCTCGTCCACAAATATATTGAGGGAAGGCAAAGAAGAGGATTTGAAATCAAGGCAGAATTGCATGAAACAGATTTCAGGAGGTAGATACGAATCGCCTTTAAAGCACATGAAAAGCGGCAAAACGTTGACAATGATGCCCTTGGCCAAAAAGGGCGTATGCGTTTTTTCCTGAATATATTCAGGAAAAAACGCATACGCCCTTTTTGGCCAACCAAGCAACCTGGAAAGGCAAATCAGCGCTACAGAGAAGTCTCGCTTCCCATCGGTCAAAAGGGCCATGCTGAAAAAAGTGTCAAAACCAGAAATGCAGGACAGGCCATGGAGAAATGGGAGCCTTGCTACACTGATGGGCGGGATGTGAATTGCCAACAGCCACACTGGAGAAGTGTACGGTGTGTCCTGAAACATCTGAAAAACACAGCTTAGAGAGCATAGGGCACTTCCACTCATGGGGGTATAAATTGGGAAAATGAAAAATCAGCAAGACACAAGCACCCCAAAGTTGAGGGCTGCTCTGTTGACAAGGACCTCCACTTCATTCCACCTTCAATATCCCAGGAAAGAGAAAAATGGATAAAGAAGTTGTGGTCCTTATGTACAATGGAATATCACTCAGCCATGAAATCAATGTCATAAGGTTAGTAGCAGCATGATGAGTGGATTTAGGTACGACGATTCTAAGTGAAATAAGTCACACAGAAAAGGACACTTCTCATAAGGTATCACTGATAGAGGGAATGTAAAAACCGTTACACTTGAACTGAATTACAAAACAGAACAGAGTCACACATGCAGAAAACACACTATGGCTGCTTAACGGGAAAGGTGAGGTGGGGTGATACATAAAACAAGGGTATCAAATTAGCTCAGATACCGTTCCATAAACCCAATATGTAGTAGACAAGACCTACTCCTTGCTCAGAGAACTGGCCTCAACACGCCCTATTCACCGCAAAAGAATATATCTGACTAGTAATAATCTTAAAACCTATGTATTGATATCTCTCTGTTAGTGTGTCAAGTGGGTGTAAAGCGGCATAAACACAGCCGTGAAAAGCAGCTAAACCCCATTATGAAAATAAATTACTTTGAAAAACCCATGAAACAACGACAGTGAAAGAGATAGAAATTCTTACACAATGAGTTCAGGGGCTGTGATGCAACCTGGATTGACCATATCTAGACCCACAGCTGGATGAGACATAAGGGTGGACACTCTTGGGGCTGAGAGGTTTGGTGAGGTTGGGTGAGCAAACACAGACCCTTTAAAGTAATACTGCGTGGTACCCATCGCATGGGTCCCAAATCTCCAGGTTCAAGGGTATCTTCCTACATCGAAAACATGCATGAGAAACCCAGAAGATGGTACACCGTGTGATGGGAAAATGTTTCTAAAACGCACCTCATTTCTCATCTCCTTGTGCCCGGGTTCGCCATTCCAGCCGCTTTACTAGCAATCTCCCTACTTGGAGCATCAGCACCTTTAACCTCCTGTTCCGTACAGGTTGCAATTTGTCCTGAGGATGAACGGGAAGACGGGGAACCAACGAGAGACTAGCTCTTGGTGTCGGGACAGGCACAGGTCACTCTATTTTCCCATCAGGAAGAAGAATTAACCACAGGCTCAGCCTGCCCCCCGGAACCAGAACAGGGCCTGAAGCCATCCTGCGCTTTTGCGGCCAGCTCCCAAGAAAGCGAGTTGTAAAATGGAGGTTCAGTGCACTGCAATTCACAAACCTTCAGAGTTATAAATGATAACTGTCGTCCACAAATATATTGAGGGAAGGCAAAGAAGAGGATTTGAAATCAAGGCAGAATTGCACGAAACAGATTTCAGAAGGTAGATACGAATCGCCTTTAAAGCACATGAAAAGCGGCAAAACGTTGACAATGATGCCCTTGGCCAAAAAGGGCGTATGCGTTTTTTCCTGAATATATTCAGGAAAAAACGCATACGCCCTTTTTGGCCAACCAAGCAACCTGGAAAGGCAAATCAGCGCTACAGAGAAGTCTCGCTTCCCATCGGTCAAAAGGGCCATGCTGAAAAAAGTGTCAAAACCAGAAATGCAGGACAGGCCATGGAGAAATGGGAGCCTTGCTACACTGATGGGCGGGATGTAAATTGCCAACAGCCACTCTGGAGAAGTGTACGGTGTGTCCTGAAACATCTGAAAAACACAGCTTAGAGAGCATAGGGCACTTCCACTCATGGGGGTATAAATTGGGAAAATGAAAAATCAGCAAGACACAAGCACCCCAAAGTTGAGGGCTGCTCTGTTGACAAGGACCTCCACTTCATTCCACCTTCAATATCCCAGGAAAGAGAAAAATGGATAAAGAAGTTGTGGTCCTTATGTACAATGGAATATCACTCAGCCATGAAATCAATGTCATAAGGTTAGGAGCAGCATGATGAGTGGATTTAGGTACGACGATTCTAAGTGAAATAAGTCACACAGAAAAGGACACTTCTCATAAGGTATCACTGATAGAGGGAATGTAAAAACCGTTACACTTGAACTGAATTACAAAACAGAACAGAGTCACACATGCAGAAAACACACTATGGCTGCTTAACGGGAAAGGTGAGGTGGGGTGATACATAAAACAAGGGTATCAAATTAGCTCAGATACCGTTCCATAAACCCAATATGTAGTAGACAAGACCTACTCCTTGCTCAGAGAACTGGACTCAACACGCCCTATTCACCGCACAAGAATATATCTGACTAGTAATAATCTTAAAACCTATGTATTGATATCTCTCTGTTAGTGTGTCAAGTGGGTGTAAAGCGGCATAAACACAGCAGTGAAAAGCAGCTAAACCCCATTATGAAAATAAATTACTTTGAAAAACCCATGAAACAACGACAGTGAAAGAGATAGAAATTCTTACACAATGCGTTCAGGGGCTGTGATGCAACCTGGATTAACCATATCTAGACGCACAGCTGGATGAGACATAAGGGTGGACACTCTTGGGGCTGAGAGGTTTGGTGAGGTTGGGTGAGCAAACGCTGACCCTTTAAAGTAATACTGCGTGGTACCCATCGCATGGGTCCCAAATCTCCAGGTTCAAGGGCATCTTCCTACATCGAAAACATGCATGAGAAACCCAGAAGATGGTACACCGTATGATGGGGAAAGGTTTCTAAAACGCACCTCATTTCTCATCTCCTTGTGCCCGGGTTCGCCATTCCAGCCGCTTTACTAGCAATCTCCCTACTTGGAGCATCAGCACCTTTAACCTCCTGTTCCGTACAGGTTGCAATTTGTCCTGAGGATGAACGGGAAGACGGGGAACCAACGAGAGACTAGCTCTTGGTGTCGGGACAGGCACAGGTCACTCTATTTTCCCATCAGGAAGAAGAATTAACCACAGGCTCAGCCTGCCCCCCGGAACCAGAACAGGGCCTGAAGCCATCCTGCGCTTTTGCGGCCAGCTCCCAAAAAAGCGAGTTGTAAAATGGAGGTTCAGGGCACTGCAATTCACAAACCTGCAGAGTTATAAATGATAACTCTCGTCCACAAATATATTGAGGGAAGGCAAAGAAGAGGATTTGAATTCAAGGCAGAATTGCACGAAACAGATTTCAGGAGGTAGATACGAATCGCCTTTAAAGCACATGAAAAGCGGCAAAACGTTGACAATGATGCCCTTGGCCAAAAAGGGCGTATGCGTTTTTTCCTGAATATATTCAGGAAAAAACGCATACGCCCTTTTTGGCCAACCAAGCAACCTGGAAAGGCAAATCAGCGCTACAGAGAAGTCTCGCTTCCCATCGGTCAAAAGGGCCATGCTGAAAAAAGTGTCAAAACCAGAAATGCAGGACAGGCCATGGAGAAATGGGAGCCTTGCTACACTGATGGGCGGGATGTAAATTGCCAACAGCCACTCTGGAGAAGTGTACGGTGTGTCCTGAAACATTTGAAAAACACAGCTTAGAGAGCATAGGGCACTTCCACTCATGGGGGTATAAATTGGGAAATTGAAAAATCAGCAAGACACAAGCACCCCAAAGTTGAGGGCTGCTCTGTTGACAAGGACCTCCACTTCATTCCACCTTCAATATCCCAGGAAAGAGAAAAATGGATAAAGAAGTTGTGGTCCTTATGTACAATGGAATATCACTCAGCCATGAAATCAATGTCATAAGGTTAGTAGCAGCATGATGAGTGGATTTAGGTACGACGATTCTAAGTGAAATAAGTCACACAGAAAAGGACACTTCTCATAAGGTATCACTGATAGAGGGAATGTAAAAACCGTTACACTTGAACTGAATTACAAAACAGAACAGAGTCACACATGCAGAAAACACACTATGGCTGCTTAACGGGAAAGGTGAGGTGGGGTGATACATAAAACAAGGGTATCAAATTAGCTCAGATACCGTTCCATAAACCCAATATGTAGTAGACAAGACCTACTCCTTGCTCAGAGAACTGGACTCAACACGCCCTATTCACCGCACAAGAATATATCTGACTAGTAATAATCTTAAAACCTATGTATTGATATCTCTCTGTTAGTGTGTCAAGTGGGTGTAAAGCGGCATAAACACAGCAGTGAAAAGCAGCTAAACCCCATTATGAAAATAAATTACTTTGAAAAACCCATGAAACAACGACAGTGAAAGAGAGAGAAATTCTTACACAATGCGTTCAGGGGCTGTGATGCAACCTGGATTAACCATATCTAGACGCACAGCTGGATGAGACATAAGGGTGGACACTCTTGGGGCTGAGAGGTTTGGTGAGGTTGGGTGAGCAAACGCAGACCCTTTAAAGTAATACTGCGTGGTACCCATTGCATGGGTCCCAAATCTCCAGGTTCAAGGGCATCTTCCTACATCGAAAACATGCATGAGAAACCCAGAAGATGGTACACCGTATGATGGGGAAAGGTTTCTAAAACGCACCTCATTTCTCATCTCCTTGTGCCCGGGTTCGCCATTCCAGCCGCTTTACTAGCAATCTCCCTACTTGGAGCATCAGCACCTTTAACCTCCTGTTCCGTACAGGTTGCAATTTGTCCTGAGGATGAACGGGAAGACGGGGAACCAACGAGAGACTAGCTCTTGGTGTCGGGACAGGCACAGGTCACTCTATTTTCCCATCAGGAAGAAGAATTAACCACAGGCTCAGCCTGCCCCCCGGAACCAGAACAGAGCCTGAAGCCATCCTGCGCTTTTGCGGCCAGCTCCCAAAAAAGCGAGTTGTAAAATGGAGGTTCAGGGCACTGCAATTCACAAACCTGCAGAGTTATAAATGATAACTCTCGTCCACAAATATATTGAGGGAAGGCAAAGAAGAGGATTTGAATTCAAGGCAGAATTGCACGAAACAGATTTCAGGAGGTAGATACGAATCGCCTTTAAAGCACATGAAAAGCGGCAAAACGTTGACAATGATGCCCTTGGCCAAAAAGGGCGTATGCGTTTTTTCCTGAATATATTCAGGAAAAAACGCATACGCCCTTTTTGGCCAACCAAGCAACCTGGAAAGGCAAATCAGCGCTACAAAGAAGTCTCACTTCCCATCGGTCAAAAGGGCCATGCTGAAAAATGAGTCAAAACCAGAAATGCAGGACAGGCCATGGAGAAATGAGAGCCTTGCTACACTGTTGGGCGGGATGTAAATTGCCAACAGCCACTCTGGAGAAGTGTACGGTGTGTCCTGAAACATCTGAAAAACACAGCTTAGAGAGCATAGGGCACTTCCACTCATGGGGGTATAAATTGGGAAAATGAAAAATCAGCAAGACACAAGCACCCCAAAGTTTAGGGCTGCTCTGTTGACAAGGACCTCCACTTCATTCCACCTTAAATATCCAAGGAAAGAGAAAAATGGATAAAGAAGTTGTGGTCCTTATGTACAATGGAATATCACTCAGTCATGAAATCAATGTCATAAGGTTAGTAGCAGCATGATGAGTGGATTTAGGTACGACGATTCTAAGTGAAATAAGTCTCACAGAAAAGGACACTTCTCATAAGGTATCACTTTTAGAGGGAATGTAAAAACCGTTACACTTGAACTGAATTACAAAACAGAACAGAGTCACACATGCAGAAAACACACTATGGCTGCTTAACGGGAAAGGTGAGGTGGGGTGATACATAAAACAAGGGTATCAAATTAGCTCAGATACCGTTCCATAAACCCAATATGTAGTAGACAAGACCTACTCCTTGCTCAGAGAACTGGACTCAACACGCCCTATTCACCGCACAAGAATATATCTGACTAGTAATAATCTTAAAACCTATGTATTGATATCTCTCTGTTAGTGTGTCAAGTGGGTGTAAAGCGGCATAAACACAGCCGTGAAAAGCAGCTAAACCCCATTATGAAAATAAATTACTTTGAAAAACCCATGAAACAACGACAGTGAAAGAGATAGAAATTCTTACACAATGAGTTCAGGGGCTGTGATGCAACCTGGATTGACCATATCTAGACCCACAGCTGGATGAGACATAAGGGTGGACACTCTTGGGGCTGAGAGGTTTGGTGAGGTTGGGTGAGCAAACACAGACCCTTTAAAGTAATACTGCGTGGTACCCATCGCATGGGTCCCAAATCTCCAGGTTCAAGGGTATCTTCCTACATCGAAAACATGCATGAGAAACCCAGAAGATGGTACACCGTGTGATGGGGAAATGTTTCTAAAACGCACCTCATTTCTCATCTCCTTGTGCCCGGGTTCGCCATTCCAGCCGCTTTACTAGCAATCTCCCTACTTGGAGCATCAGCACCTTTAACCTCCTGTTCCGTACAGGTTGCAATTTGTCCTGAGGATGAACGGGAAGACGGGGAACCAACGAGAGACTAGCTCTTGGTGTCGGGACAGGCACAGGTCACTCTATTTTCCCATCAGGAAGAAGAATTAACCACAGGCTCAGCCTGCCCCCCGGAACCAGAACAGGGCCTGAAGCCATCCTGCGCTTTTGCGGCCAGCTCCCAAGAAAGCGAGTTGTAAAATGGAGGTTCAGTGCACTGCAATTCACAAACCTTCAGAGTTATAAATGATAACTGTCGTCCACAAATATATTGAGGGAAGGCAAAGAAGAGGATTTGAAATCAAGGCAGAATTGCACGAAACAGATTTCAGAAGGTAGATACGAATCGCCTTTAAAGCACATGAAAAGCGGCAAAACGTTGACAATGATGCCCTTGGCCAAAAAGGGCGTATGCGTTTTTTCCTGAATATATTCAGGAAAAAACGCATACGCCCTTTTTGGCCAACCAAGCAACCTGGAAAGGCAAATCAGCGCTACAGAGAAGTCTCGCTTCCCATCGGTCAAAAGGGCCATGCTGAAAAAAGTGTCAAAACCAGAAATGCAGGACAGGCCATGGAGAAATGGGAGCCTTGCTACACTGATGGGCGGGATGTAAATTGCCAACAGCCACTCTGGAGAAGTGTACGGTGTGTCCTGAAACATTTGAAAAACACAGCTTAGAGAGCATAGGGCACTTCCACTCATGGGGGTATAAATTGGGAAAATGAAAAATCAGCAAGACACAAGCACCCCAAAGTTGAGGGCTGCTCTGTTGACAAGGACCTCCACTTCATTCCACCTTCAATATCCCAGGAAAGAGAAAAATGGATAAAGAAGTTGTGGTCCTTATGTACAATGGAATATCACTCAGCCATGAAATCAATGTCATAAGGTTAGTAGCAGCATGATGAGTGGATTTAGGTACGACGATTCTAAGTGAAATAAGTCACACAGAAAAGGACACTTCTCATAAGGTATCACTGATAGAGGGAATGTAAAAACCGTTACACTTGAACTGAATTACAAAACAGAACAGAGTCACACATGCAGAAAACACACTATGGCTGCTTAACGGGAAAGGTGAGGTGGGGTGATACATAAAACAAGGGTATCAAATTAGCTCAGATACCGTTCCATAAACCCAATATGTAGTAGACAAGACCTACTCCTTGCTCAGAGAACTGGACTCAACACGCCCTATTCACCGCACAAGAATATATCTGACTAGTAATAATCTTAAAACCTATGTATTGATATCTCTCTGTTAGTGTGTCAAGTGGGTGTAAAGCGGCATAAACACAGCAGTGAAAAGCAGCTAAACCCCATTATGAAAATAAATTACTTTGAAAAACCCATGAAACAACGACAGTGAAAGAGATAGAAATTCTTACACAATGCGTTCAGGGGCTGTGATGCAACCTGGATTAACCATATCTAGACGCACAGCTGGATGAGACATAAGGGTGGACACTCTTGGGGCTGAGAGGTTTGGTGAGGTTGGGTGAGCAAACGCTGACCCTTTAAAGTAATACTGCGTGGTACCCATCGCATGGGTCCCAAATCTCCAGGTTCAAGGGCATCTTCCTACATCGAAAACATGCATGAGAAACCCAGAAGATGGTACACCGTATGATGGGGAAAGGTTTCTAAAACGCACCTCATTTCTCATCTCCTTGTGCCCGGGTTCGCCATTCCAGCCGCTTTACTAGCAATCTCCCTACTTGGAGCATCAGCACCTTTAACCTCCTGTTCCGTACAGGTTGCAATTTGTCCTGAGGATGAACGGGAAGACGGGGAACCAACGAGAGACTAGCTCTTGGTGTCGGGACAGGCACAGGTCACTCTATTTTCCCATCAGGAAGAAGAATTAACCACAGGCTCAGCCTGCCCCCCGGAACCAGAACAGGGCCTGAAGCCATCCTGCGCTTTTGCGGCCAGCTCCCAAAAAAGCGAGTTGTAAAATGGAGGTTCAGGGCACTGCAATTCACAAACCTGCAGAGTTATAAATGATAACTCTCGTCCACAAATATATTGAGGGAAGGCAAAGAAGAGGATTTGAATTCAAGGCAGAATTGCACGAAACAGATTTCAGGAGGTAGATACGAATCGCCTTTAAAGCACATGAAAAGCGGCAAAACGTTGACAATGATGCCCTTGGCCAAAAAGGGCGTATGCGTTTTTTCCTGAATATATTCAGGAAAAAACGCATACGCCCTTTTTGGCCAACCAAGCAACCTGGAAAGGCAAATCAGCGCTACAGAGAAGTCTCGCTTCCCATCGGTCAAAAGGGCCATGCTGAAAAAAGTGTCAAAACCAGAAATGCAGGACAGGCCATGGAGAAATGGGAGCCTTGCTACACTGATGGGCGGGATGTAAATTGCCAACAGCCACTCTGGAGAAGTGTACGGTGTGTCCTGAAACATTTGAAAAACACAGCTTAGAGAGCATAGGGCACTTCCACTCATGGGGGTATAAATTGGGAAAATGAAAAATCAGCAAGACACAAGCACCCCAAAGTTGAGGGCTGCTCTGTTGACAAGGACCTCCACTTCATTCCACCTTCAATATCCCAGGAAAGAGAAAAATGGATAAAGAAGTTGTGGTCCTTATGTACAATGGAATATCACTCAGCCATGAAATCAATGTCATAAGGTTAGTAGCAGCATGATGAGTGGATTTAGGTACGACGATTCTAAGTGAAATAAGTCACACAGAAAAGGACACTTCTCATAAGGTATCACTGATAGAGGGAATGTAAGAACCGTTACACTTGAACTGAATTACAAAACAGAACAGAGTCACACATGCAGAAAACACACTATGGCTGCTTAACGGGAAAGGTGAGGTGGGGTGATACATAAAACAAGGGTATCAAATTAGCTCAGATACCGTTCCATAAACCCAATATGTAGTAGACAAGACCTACTCCTTGCTCAGAGAACTGGACTCAACACGCCCTATTCACCGCACAAGAATATATCTGACTAGTAATAATCTTAAAACCTATGTATTGATATCTCTCTGTTAGTGTGTCAAGTGGGTGTAAAGCGGCATAAACACAGCAGTGAAAAGCAGCTAAACCCCATTATGAAAATAAATTACTTTGAAAAACCCATGAAACAACGACAGTGAAAGAGAGAGAAATTCTTACACAATGCGTTCAGGGGCTGTGATGCAACCTGGATTAACCATATCTAGACGCACAGCTGGATGAGACATAAGGGTGGACACTCTTGGGGCTGAGAGGTTTGGTGAGGTTGGGTGAGCAAACGCAGACCCTTTAAAGTAATACTGCGTGGTACCCATTGCATGGGTCCCAAATCTCCAGGTTCAAGGGCATCTTCCTACATCGAAAACATGCATGAGAAACCCAGAAGATGGTACACCGTATGATGGGGAAAGGTTTCTAAAACGCACCTCATTTCTCATCTCCTTGTGCCCGGGTTCGCCATTCCAGCCGCTTTACTAGCAATCTCCCTACTTGGAGCATCAGCACCTTTAACCTCCTGTTCCGTACAGGTTGCAATTTGTCCTGAGGATGAACGGGAAGACGGGGAACCAACGAGAGACTAGCTCTTGGTGTCGGGACAGGCACAGGTCACTCTATTTTCCCATCAGGAAGAAGAATTAACCACAGGCTCAGCCTGCCCCCCGGAACCAGAACAGAGCCTGAAGCCATCCTGCGCTTTTGCGGCCAGCTCCCAAAAAAGCGAGTTGTAAAATGGAGGTTCAGGGCACTGCAATTCACAAACCTGCAGAGTTATAAATGATAACTCTCGTCCACAAATATATTGAGGGAAGGCAAAGAAGAGGATTTGAATTCAAGGCAGAATTGCACGAAACAGATTTCAGGAGGTAGATACGAATCGCCTTTAAAGCACATGAAAAGCGGCAAAACGTTGACAATGATGCCCTTGGCCAAAAAGGGCGTATGCGTTTTTTCCTGAATATATTCAGGAAAAAACGCATACGCCCTTTTTGGCCAACCAAGCAACCTGGAAAGGCAAATCAGCGCTACAAAGAAGTCTCACTTCCCATCGGTCAAAAGGGCCATGCTGAAAAATGAGTCAAAACCAGAAATGCAGGACAGGCCATGGAGAAATGAGAGCCTTGCTACACTGTTGGGCGGGATGTAAATTGCCAACAGCCACTCTGGAGAAGTGTACGGTGTGTCCTGAAACATCTGAAAAACACAGCTTAGAGAGCATAGGGCACTTCCACTCATGGGGGTATAAATTGGGAAAATGAAAAATCAGCAAGACACAAGCACCCCAAAGTTGAGGGCTGCTCTGTTGACAAGGACCTCCACTTCATTCCACCTTAAATATCCAAGGAAAGAGAAAAATGGATAAAGAAGTTGTGGTCCTTATGTACAATGGAATATCACTCAGTCATGAAATCAATGTCATAAGGTTAGTAGCAGCATGATGAGTGGATTTAGGTACGACGATTCTAAGTGAAATAAGTCTCACAGAAAAGGACACTTCTCATAAGGTATCACTTTTAGAGGGAATGTAAAAACCGTTACACTTGAACTGAATTACAAAACAGAACAGAGTCACACATGCAGAAAACACACTATGGCTGCTTAACGGGAAAGGTGAGGTGGGGTGATACATAAAACAAGGGTATCAAATTAGCTCAGATACCGTTCCATAAACCCAATATGTAGTAGACAAGACCTACTCCTTGCTCAGAGAACTGGACTCAACACGCCCTATTCACCGCACAAGAATATATCTGACTAGTAATAATCTTAAAACCTATGTATTGATATCTCTCTGTTAGTGTGTCAAGTGGGTGTAAAGCGGCATAAACACAGCCGTGAAAAGCAGCTAAACCCCATTATGAAAATAAATTACTTTGAAAAACCCATGAAACAACGACAGTGAAAGAGATAGAAATTCTTACACAATGAGTTCAGGGGCTGTGATGCAACCTGGATTGACCATATCTAGACCCACAGCTGGATGAGACATAAGGGTGGACACTCTTGGGGCTGAGAGGTTTGGTGAGGTTGGGTGAGCAAACACAGACCCTTTAAAGTAATACTGCGTGGTACCCATCGCATGAGTCCCAAATCTCCAGGTTCAAGGGTATCTTCCTACATCGAAAACATGCATGAGAAACCCAGAAGATGGTACACCGTGTGATGGGGAAATGTTTCTAAAACGCACCTCATTTCTCATCTCCTTGTGCCCGGGTTCGCCATTCCAGCCGCTTTACTAGCAATCTCCCTACTTGGAGCATCAGCACCTTTAACCTCCTGTTCCGTACAGGTTGCAATTTGTCCTGAGGATGAACGGGAAGACGGGGAACCAACGAGAGACTAGCTCTTGGTGTCGGGACAGGCACAGGTCACTCTATTTTCCCATCAGGAAGAAGAATTAACCACAGGCTCAGCCTGCCCCCCGGAACCAGAACAGGGCCTGAAGCCATCCTGCGCTTTTGCGGCCAGCTCCCAAAAAAGCGAGTTGTAAAATGGAGGTTCAGGGCACTGCAATTCACAAACCTGCAGAGTTATAAATGATAACTCTCGTCCACAAATATATTGAGGGAAGGCAAAGAAGAGGATTTGAATTCAAGGCAGAATTGCACGAAACAGATTTCAGGAGGTAGATACGAATCGCCTTTAAAGCACATGAAAAGCGGCAAAACGTTGACAATGATGCCCTTGGCCAAAAAGGGCGTATGCGTTTTTTCCTGAATATATTCAGGAAAAAACGCATACGCCCTTTTTGGCCAACCAAGCAACCTGGAAAGGCAAATCAGCGCTACAGAGAAGTCTCGCTTCCCATCGGTCAAAAGGGCCATGCTGAAAAAAGTGTCAAAACCAGAAATGCAGGACAGGCCATGGAGAAATGGGAGCCTTGCTACACTGATGGGCGGGATGTAAATTGCCAACAGCCACTCTGGAGAAGTGTACGGTGTGTCCTGAAACATCTGAAAAACACAGCTTAGAGAGCATAGGGCACTTCCACTCATGGGGGTATAAATTGGGAAAATGAAAAATCAGCAAGACACAAGCACCCCAAAGTTGAGGGCTGCTCTGTTGACAAGGACCTCCACTTCATTCCACCTTCAATATCCCAGGAAAGAGAAAAATGGATAAAGAAGTTGTGGTCCTTATGTACAATGGAATATCACTCAGCCATGAAATCAATGTCATAAGGTTAGTAGCAGCATGATGAGTGGATTTAGGTACGACGATTCTAAGTGAAATAAGTCACACAGAAAAGGACACTTCTCATAAGGTATCACTGATAGAGGGAATGTAAAAACCGTTACACTTGAACTGAATTACAAAACAGAACAGAGTCACACATGCAGAAAACACACTATGGCTGCTTAACGGGAAAGGTGAGGTGGGGTGATACATAAAACAAGGGTATCAAATTAGCTCAGATACCGTTCCATAAACCCAATATGTAGTAGACAAGACCTACTCCTTGCTCAGAGAACTGGACTCAACACGCCCTATTCACCGCACAAGAATATATCTGACTAGTAATAATCTTAAAACCTATGTATTGATATCTCTCTGTTAGTGTGTCAAGTGGGTGTAAAGCGGCATAAACACAGCCGTGAAAAGCAGCTAAACCCCATTATGAAAATAAATTACTTTGAAAAACCCATGAAACAACGACAGTGAAAGAGATAGAAATTCTTACACAATGAGTTCAGGGGCTGTGATGCAACCTGGATTGACCATATCTAGACCCACAGCTGGATGAGACATAAAGGTGGACACTCTTGGGGCTGAGAGGTTTGGTGAGGTTGGGTGAGCAAACACAGACCCTTTAAAGTAATACTGCGTGGTACCCATCGCATGAGTCCCAAATCTCCAGGTTCAAGGGTATCTTCCTACATCGAAAACATGCATGAGAAACCCAGAAGATGGTACACCGTGTGATGGGGAAATGTTTCTAAAACGCACCTCATTTCTCATCTCCTTGTGCCCGGGTTCGCCATTCCAGCCGCTTTACTAGCAATCTCCCTACTTGGAGCATCAGCACCTTTAACCTCCTGTTCCGTACAGGTTGCAATTTGTCCTGAGGATGAACGGGAAGACGGGGAACCAACGAGAGACTAGCTCTTGGTGTCGGGACAGGCACAGGTCACTCTATTTTCCCATCAGGAAGAAGAATTAACCACAGGCTCAGCCTGCCCCCCGGAACCAGAACAGGGCCTGAAGCCATCCTGCGCTTTTGCGGCCAGCTCCCAAGAAAGCGAGTTGTAAAATGGAGGTTCAGTGCACTGCAATTCACAAACCTTCAGAGTTATAAATGATAACTGTCGTCCACAAATATATTGAGGGAAGGCAAAGAAGAGGATTTGAAATCAAGGCAGAATTGCACGAAACAGATTTCAGAAGGTAGATACGAATCGCCTTTAAAGCACATGAAAAGCGGCAAAACGTTGACAATGATGCCCTTGGCCAAAAAGGGCGTATGCGTTTTTTCCTGAATATATTCAGGAAAAAACGCATACGCCCTTTTTGGCCAACCAAGCAACCTGGAAAGGCAAATCAGCGCTACAGAGAAGTCTCGCTTCCCATCGGTCAAAAGGGCCATGCTGAAAAAAGTGTCAAAACCAGAAATGCAGGACAGGCCATGGAGAAATGGGAGCCTTGCTACACTGATGGGCGGGATGTAAATTGCCAACAGCCACTCTGGAGAAGTGTACGGTGTGTCCTGAAACATCTGAAAAACACAGCTTAGAGAGCATAGGGCACTTCCACTCATGGGGGTATAAATTGGGAAAATGAAAAATCAGCAAGACACAAGCACCCCAAAGTTGAGGGCTGCTCTGTTGACAAGGACCTCCACTTCATTCCACCTTCAATATCCCAGGAAAGAGAAAAATGGATAAAGAAGTTGTGGTCCTTATGTACAATGGAATATCACTCAGCCATGAAATCAATGTCATAAGGTTAGTAGCAGCATGATGAGTGGATTTAGGTACGACGATTCTAAGTGAAATAAGTCACACAGAAAAGGACACTTCTCATAAGGTATCACTGATAGAGGGAATGTAAAAACCGTTACACTTGAACTGAATTACAAAACAGAACAGAGTCACACATGCAGAAAACACACTATGGCTGCTTAACGGGAAAGGTGAGGTGGGGTGATACATAAAACAAGGGTATCAAATTAGCTCAGATACCGTTCCATAAACCCAATATGTAGTAGACAAGACCTACTCCTTGCTCAGAGAACTGGACTCAACACGCCCTATTCACCGCACAAGAATATATCTGACTAGTAATAATCTTAAAACCTATGTATTGATATCTCTCTGTTAGTGTGTCAAGTGGGTGTAAAGCGGCATAAACACAGCCGTGAAAAGCAGCTAAACCCCATTATGAAAATAAATTACTTTGAAAAACCCATGAAACAACGACAGTGAAAGAGATAGAAATTCTTACACAATGAGTTCAGGGGCTGTGATGCAACCTGGATTGACCATATCTAGACCCACAGCTGGATGAGACATAAGGGTGGACACTCTTGGGGCTGAGAGGTTTGGTGAGGTTGGGTGAGCAAACGCAGACCCTTTAAAGTAATACTGCGTGGTACCCATCGCATGGGTCCCAAATCTCCAGGTTCAAGGGCATCTTCCTACATCGAAAACATGCATGAGAAACCCAGAAGATGGTACACCGTGTGATGGGGAAAGGTTTCTAAAACGCACCTCATTTCTCATCTCCTTGTGCCCGGGTTCGCCTTTCCAGCCGCTTTACTAGCAATCTCCCTACTTGGAGCATCAGCACCTTTAACCTCCTGTTCCGTACAGGTTGCAATTTGTCCTGAGGATGAACGGGAAGACGGGGAACCAACGAGAGACTAGCTCTTGGTGTCGGGACAGGCACAGGTCACTCTATTTTCCCATCAGGAAGAAGAATTAACCACAGGCTCAGCCTGCCCCCCGGAACCAGAACAGGGCCTGAAGCCATCCTGCGCTTTTGCGGCCAGCTCCCAAAAAAGCGAGTTGTAAAATGGAGGTTCAGGGCACTGCAATTCACAAACCTGCAGAGTTATAAATGATAACTCTCGTCCACAAATATATTGAGGGAAGGCAAAGAAGAGGATTTGAAATCAAGGCAGAATTGCATGAAACAGATTTCAGGAGGTAGATACGAATCGCCTTTAAAGCACATGAAAAGCGGCAAAACGTTGACAATGATGCCCTTGGCCAAAAAGGGCGTATGCGTTTTTTCCTGAATATATTCAGGAAAAAACGCATACGCCCTTTTTGGCCAACCAAGCAACCTGGAAAGGCAAATCAGCGCTACAGAGAAGTCTCGCTTCCCATCGGTCAAAAGGGCCATGCTGAAAAAAGTGTCAAAACCAGAAATGCAGGACAGGCCATGGAGAAATGGGAGCCTTGCTACACTGATGGGTGGGATGTGAATTGCCAACAGCCACTCTGGAGAAGTGTACGGTGTGTCCTGAAACATCTGAAAAACACAGCTTAGAGAGCATAGGGCACTTCCACTCATGGGGGTATAAATTGGGAAAATGAAAAATCAGCAAGACACAAGCACCCCAAAGTTGAGGGCTGCTCTGTTGACAAGGACCTCCACTTCATTCCACCTTCAATATCCCAGGAAAGAGAAAAATGGATAAAGAAGTTGTGGTCCTTATGTACAATGGAATATCACTCAGCCATGAAATCAATGTCATAAGGTTAGTAGCAGCATGATGAGTGGATTTAGGTACGACGATTCTAAGTGAAATAAGTCACACAGAAAAGGACACTTCTCATAAGGTATCACTGATAGAGGGAATGTAAAAACCGTTACACTTGAACTGAATTACAAAACAGAACAGAGTCACACATGCAGAAAACACACTATGGCTGCTTAACGGGAAAGGTGAGGTGGGGTGATACATAAAACAAGGGTATCAAATTAGCTCAGATACCGTTCCATAAACCCAATATGTAGTAGACAAGACCTACTCCTTGCTCAGAGAACTGGCCTCAACACGCCCTATTCACCGCACAAGAATATATCTGACTAGTAATAATCTTAAAACCTATGTATTGATATCTCTCTGTTAGTGTGTCAAGTGGGTGTAAAGCGGCATAAACACAGCCGTGAAAAGCAGCTAAACCCCATTATGAAAATAAATTACTTTGAAAAACCCATGAAACAACGACAGTGAAAGAGATAGAAATTCTTACACAATGAGTTCAGGGGCTGTGATGCAACCTGGATTGACCATATCTAGACCCACAGCTGGATGAGACATAAGGGTGGACACTCTTGGGGCTGAGAGGTTTGGTGAGGTTGGGTGAGCAAACACAGACCCTTTAAAGTAATACTGCGTGGTACCCATCGCATGGGTCCCAAATCTCCAGGTTCAAGGGTATCTTCCTACATCGAAAACATGCATGAGAAACCCAGAAGATGGTACACCGTGTGATGGGGAAATGTTTCTAAAACGCACCTCATTTCTCATCTCCTTGTGCCCGGGTTCGCCATTCCAGCCGCTTTACTAGCAATCTCCCTACTTGGAGCATCAGCACCTTTAACCTCCTGTTCCGTACAGGTTGCAATTTGTCCTGAGGATGAACGGGAAGACGGGGAACCAACGAGAGACTAGCTCTTGGTGTCGGGACAGGCACAGGTCACTCTATTTTCCCATCAGGAAGAAGAATTAACCACAGTCTCAGCCTGCCCCCCGGAACCAGAACAGGGCCTGAAGCCATCCTGCGCTTTTGCGGCCAGCTCCCAAGAAAGCGAGTTGTAAAATGGAGGTTCAGTGCACTGCAATTCACAAACCTTCAGAGTTATAAATGATAACTGTCGTCCACAAATATATTGAGGGAAGGCAAAGAAGAGGATTTGAAATCAAGGCAGAATTGCACGAAACAGATTTCAGAAGGTAGATACGAATCGCCTTTAAAGCACATGAAAAGCGGCAAAACGTTGACAATGATGCCCTTGGCCAAAAAGGGCGTATGCGTTTTTTCCTGAATATATTCAGGAAAAAACGCATACGCCCTTTTTGGCCAACCAAGCAACCTGGAAAGGCAAATCAGCGCTACAGAGAAGTCTCGCTTCCCATCGGTCAAAAGGGCCATGCTGAAAAAAGTGTCAAAACCAGAAATGCAGGACAGGCCATGGAGAAATGGGAGCCTTGCTACACTGATGGGCGGGATGTAAATTGCCAACAGCCACTCTGGAGAAGTGTACGGTGTGTCCTGAAACATTTGAAAAACACAGCTTAGAGAGCATAGGGCACTTCCACTCATGGGGGTATAAATTGGGAAAATGAAAAATCAGCAAGACACAAGCACCCCAAAGTTGAGGGCTGCTCTGTTGACAAGGACCTCCACTTCATTCCACCTTCAATATCCCAGGAAAGAGAAAAATGGATAAAGAAGTTGTGGTCCTTATGTACAATGGAATATCACTCAGCCATGAAATCAATGTCATAAGGTTAGTAGCAGCATGATGAGTGGATTTAGGTACGACGATTCTAAGTGAAATAAGTCACACAGAAAAGGACACTTCTCATAAGGTATCACTGATAGAGGGAATGTAAAAACCGTTACACTTGAACTGAATTACAAAACAGAACAGAGTCACACATGCAGAAAACACACTATGGCTGCTTAACGGGAAAGGTGAGGTGGGGTGATACATAAAACAAGGGTATCAAATTAGCTCAGATACCGTTCCATAAACCCAATATGTAGTAGACAAGACCTACTCCTTGCTCAGAGAACTGGACTCAACACGCCCTATTCACCGCACAAGAATATATCTGACTAGTAATAATCTTAAAACCTATGTATTGATATCTCTCTGTTAGTGTGTCAAGTGGGTGTAAAGCGGCATAAACATAGCAGTGAAAAGCAGCTAAACCCCATTATGAAAATAAATTACTTTGAAAAACCCATGAAACAACGACAGTGAAAGAGATAGAAATTCTTACACAATGCGTTCAGGGGCTGTGATGCAACCTGGATTAACCATATCTAGACGCACAGCTGGATGAGACATAAGGGTGGACACTCTTGGGGCTGAGAGGTTTGGTGAGGTTGGGTGAGCAAACGCTGACCCTTTAAAGTAATACTGCGTGGTACCCATCGCATGGGTCCCAAATCTCCAGGTTCAAGGGCATCTTCCTACATCGAAAACATGCATGAGAAACCCAGAAGATGGTACACCGTATGATGGGGAAAGGTTTCTAAAACGCACCTCATTTCTCATCTCCTTGTGCCCGGGTTCGCCATTCCAGCCGCTTTACTAGCAATCTCCCTACTTGGAGCATCAGCACCTTTAACCTCCTGTTCCGTACAGGTTGCAATTTGTCCTGAGGATGAACGGGAAGACGGGGAACCAACGAGAGACTAGCTCTTGGTGTCGGGACAGGCACAGGTCACTCTATTTTCCCATCAGGAAGAAGAATTAACCACAGGCTCAGCCTGCCCCCCGGAACCAGAACAGGGCCTGAAGCCATCCTGCGCTTTTGCGGCCAGCTCCCAAAAAAGCGAGTTGTAAAATGGAGGTTCAGGGCACTGCAATTCACAAACCTGCAGAGTTATAAATGATAACTCTCGTCCACAAATATATTGAGGGAAGGCAAAGAAGAGGATTTGAATTCAAGGCAGAATTGCACGAAACAGATTTCAGGAGGTAGATACGAATCGCCTTTAAAGCACATGAAAAGCGGCAAAACGTTGACAATGATGCCCTTGGCCAAAAAGGGCGTATGCGTTTTTTCCTGAATATATTCAGGAAAAAACGCATACGCCCTTTTTGGCCAACCAAGCAACCTGGAAAGGCAAATCAGCGCTACAGAGAAGTCTCGCTTCCCATCGGTCAAAAGGGCCATGCTGAAAAAAGTGTCAAAACCAGAAATGCAGGACAGGCCATGGAGAAATGGGAGCCTTGCTACACTGATGGGCGGGATGTAAATTGCCAACAGCCACTCTGGAGAAGTGTACGGTGTGTCCTGAAACATTTGAAAAACACAGCTTAGAGAGCATAGGGCACTTCCACTCATGGGGGTATAAATTGGGAAAATGAAAAATCAGCAAGACACAAGCACCCCAAAGTTGAGGGCTGCTCTGTTGACAAGGACCTCCACTTCATTCCACCTTCAATATCCCAGGAAAGAGAAAAATGGATAAAGAAGTTGTGGTCCTTATGTACAATGGAATATCACTCAGCCATGAAATCAATGTCATAAGGTTAGTAGCAGCATGATGAGTGGATTTAGGTACGACGATTCTAAGTGAAATAAGTCACACAGAAAAGGACACTTCTCATAAGGTATCACTGATAGAGGGAATGTAAAAACCGTTACACTTGAACTGAATTACAAAACAGAACAGAGTCACACATGCAGAAAACACACTATGGCTGCTTAACGGGAAAGGTGAGGTGGGGTGATACATAAAACAAGGGTATCAAATTAGCTCAGATACCGTTCCATAAACCCAATATGTAGTAGACAAGACCTACTCCTTGCTCAGAGAACTGGACTCAACACGCCCTATTCACCGCACAAGAATATATCTGACTAGTAATAATCTTAAAACCTATGTATTGATATCTCTCTGTTAGTGTGTCAAGTGGGTGTAAAGCGGCATAAACACAGCAGTGAAAAGCAGCTAAACCCCATTATGAAAATAAATTACTTTGAAAAACCCATGAAACAACGACAGTGAAAGAGATAGAAATTCTTACACAATGCGTTCAGGGGCTGTGATGCAACCTGGATTAACCATATCTAGACGCACAGCTGGATGAGACATAAGGGTGGACACTCTTGGGGCTGAGAGGTTTGGTGAGGTTGGGTGAGCAAACGCTGACCCTTTAAAGTAATACTGCGTGGTACCCATCGCATGGGTCCCAAATCTCCAGGTTCAAGGGCATCTTCCTACATCGAAAACATGCATGAGAAACCCAGAAGATGGTACACCGTATGATGGGGAAAGGTTTCTAAAACGCACCTCATTTCTCATCTCCTTGTGCCCGGGTTCGCCATTCCAGCCGCTTTACTAGCAATCTCCCTACTTGGAGCATCAGCACCTTTAACCTCCTGTTCCGTACAGGTTGCAATTTGTCCTGAGGATGAACGGGAAGACGGGGAACCAACGAGAGACTAGCTCTTGGTGTCGGGACAGGCACAGGTCACTCTATTTTCCCATCAGGAAGAAGAATTAACCACAGGCTCAGCCTGCCCCCCGGAACCAGAACAGGGCCTGAAGCCATCCTGCGCTTTTGCGGCCAGCTCCCAAAAAAGCGAGTTGTAAAATGGAGGTTCAGGGCACTGCAATTCACAAACCTGCAGAGTTATAAATGATAACTCTCGTCCACAAATATATTGAGGGAAGGCAAAGAAGAGGATTTGAATTCAAGGCAGAATTGCACGAAACAGATTTCAGGAGGTAGATACGAATCGCCTTTAAAGCACATGAAAAGCGGCAAAACGTTGACAATGATGCCCTTGGCCAAAAAGGGCGTATGCGTTTTTTCCTGAATATATTCAGGAAAAAACGCATACGCCCTTTTTGGCCAACCAAGCAACCTGGAAAGGCAAATCAGCGCTACAGAGAAGTCTCGCTTCCCATCGGTCAAAAGGGCCATGCTGAAAAAAGTGTCAAAACCAGAAATGCAGGACAGGCCATGGAGAAATGGGAGCCTTGCTACACTGATGGGCGGGATGTAAATTGCCAACAGCCACTCTGGAGAAGTGTACGGTGTGTCCTGAAACATTTGAAAAACACAGCTTAGAGAGCATAGGGCACTTCCACTCATGGGGGTATAAATTGGGAAAATGAAAAATCAGCAAGACACAAGCACCCCAAAGTTGAGGGCTGCTCTGTTGACAAGGACCTCCACTTCATTCCACCTTCAATATCCCAGGAAAGAGAAAAATGGATAAAGAAGTTGTGGTCCTTATGTACAATGGAATATCACTCAGCCATGAAATCAATGTCATAAGGTTAGTAGCAGCATGATGAGTGGATTTAGGTACGACGATTCTAAGTGAAATAAGTCACACAGAAAAGGACACTTCTCATAAGGTATCACTGATAGAGGGAATGTAAGAACCGTTACACTTGAACTGAATTACAAAACAGAACAGAGTCACACATGCAGAAAACACACTATGGCTGCTTAACGGGAAAGGTGAGGTGGGGTGATACATAAAACAAGGGTATCAAATTAGCTCAGATACCGTTCCATAAACCCAATATGTAGTAGACAAGACCTACTCCTTGCTCAGAGAACTGGACTCAACACGCCCTATTCACCGCACAAGAATATATCTGACTAGTAATAATCTTAAAACCTATGTATTGATATCTCTCTGTTAGTGTGTCAAGTGGGTGTAAAGCGGCATAAACACAGCAGTGAAAAGCAGCTAAACCCCATTATGAAAATAAATTACTTTGAAAAACCCATGAAACAACGACAGTGAAAGAGAGAGAAATTCTTACACAATGCGTTCAGGGGCTGTGATGCAACCTGGATTAACCATATCTAGACGCACAGCTGGATGAGACATAAGGGTGGACACTCTTGGGGCTGAGAGGTTTGGTGAGGTTGGGTGAGCAAACGCAGACCCTTTAAAGTAATACTGCGTGGTACCCATTGCATGGGTCCCAAATCTCCAGGTTCAAGGGCATCTTCCTACATCGAAAACATGCATGAGAAACCCAGAAGATGGTACACCGTATGATGGGGAAAGGTTTCTAAAACGCACCTCATTTCTCATCTCCTTGTGCCCGGGTTCGCCATTCCAGCCGCTTTACTAGCAATCTCCCTACTTGGAGCATCAGCACCTTTAACCTCCTGTTCCGTACAGGTTGCAATTTGTCCTGAGGATGAACGGGAAGACGGGGAACCAACGAGAGACTAGCTCTTGGTGTCGGGACAGGCACAGGTCACTCTATTTTCCCATCAGGAAGAAGAATTAACCACAGGCTCAGCCTGCCCCCCGGAACCAGAACAGAGCCTGAAGCCATCCTGCGCTTTTGCGGCCAGCTCCCAAAAAAGCGAGTTGTAAAATGGAGGTTCAGGGCACTGCAATTCACAAACCTGCAGAGTTATAAATGATAACTCTCGTCCACAAATATATTGAGGGAAGGCAAAGAAGAGGATTTGAATTCAAGGCAGAATTGCACGAAACAGATTTCAGGAGGTAGATACGAATCGCCTTTAAAGCACATGAAAAGCGGCAAAACGTTGACAATGATGCCCTTGGCCAAAAAGGGCGTATGCGTTTTTTCCTGAATATATTCAGGAAAAAACGCATACGCCCTTTTTGGCCAACCAAGCAACCTGGAAAGGCAAATCAGCGCTACAAAGAAGTCTCACTTCCCATCGGTCAAAAGGGCCATGCTGAAAAATGAGTCAAAACCAGAAATGCAGGACAGGCCATGGAGAAATGAGAGCCTTGCTACACTGTTGGGCGGGATGTAAATTGCCAACAGCCACTCTGGAGAAGTGTACGGTGTGTCCTGAAACATCTGAAAAACACAGCTTAGAGAGCATAGGGCACTTCCACTCATGGGGGTATAAATTGGGAAAATGAAAAATCAGCAAGACACAAGCACCCCAAAGTTGAGGGCTGCTCTGTTGACAAGGACCTCCACTTCATTCCACCTTAAATATCCAAGGAAAGAGAAAAATGGATAAAGAAGTTGTGGTCCTTATGTACAATGGAATATCACTCAGTCATGAAATCAATGTCATAAGGTTAGTAGCAGCATGATGAGTGGATTTAGGTACGACGATTCTAAGTGAAATAAGTCTCACAGAAAAGGACACTTCTCATAAGGTATCACTTTTAGAGGGAATGTAAAAACCGTTACACTTGAACTGAATTACAAAACAGAACAGAGTCACACATGCAGAAAACACACTATGGCTGCTTAACGGGAAAGGTGAGGTGGGGTGATACATAAAACAAGGGTATCAAATTAGCTCAGATACCGTTCCATAAACCCAATATGTAGTAGACAAGACCTACTCCTTGCTCAGAGAACTGGACTCAACACGCCCTATTCATCGCACAAGAATATATCTGACTAGTAATAATCTTAAAACCTATGTATTGATATCTCTCTGTTAGTGTGTCAAGTGGGTGTAAAGCGGCATAAACACAGCCGTGAAAAGCAGCTAAACCCCATTATGAAAATAAATTACTTTGAAAAACCCATGAAACAACGACAGTGAAAGAGATAGAAATTCTTACACAATGAGTTCAGGGGCTGTGATGCAACCTGGATTGACCATATCTAGACCCACAGCTGGATGAGACATAAGGGTGGACACTCTTGGGGCTGAGAGGTTTGGTGAGGTTGGGTGAGCAAACACAGACCCTTTAAAGTAATACTGCGTGGTACCCATCGCATGAGTCCCAAATCTCCAGGTTCAAGGGTATCTTCCTACATCGAAAACATGCATGAGAAACCCAGAAGATGGTACACCGTGTGATGGGGAAATGTTTCTAAAACGCACCTCATTTCTCATCTCCTTGTGCCCGGGTTCGCCATTCCAGCCGCTTTACTAGCAATCTCCCTACTTGGAGCATCAGCACCTTTAACCTCCTGTTCCGTACAGGTTGCAATTTGTCCTGAGGATGAACGGGAAGACGGGGAACCAACGAGAGACTAGCTCTTGGTGTCGGGACAGGCACAGGTCACTCTATTTTCCCATCAGGAAGAAGAATTAACCACAGGCTCAGCCTGCCCCCCGGAACCAGAACAGGGCCTGAAGCCATCCTGCGCTTTTGCGGCCAGCTCCCAAGAAAGCGAGTTGTAAAATGGAGGTTCAGTGCACTGCAATTCACAAACCTTCAGAGTTATAAATGATAACTGTCGTCCACAAATATATTGAGGGAAGGCAAAGAAGAGGATTTGAAATCAAGGCAGAATTGCACGAAACAGATTTCAGAAGGTAGATACGAATCGCCTTTAAAGCACATGAAAAGCGGCAAAACGTTGACAATGATGCCCTTGGCCAAAAAGGGCGTATGCGTTTTTTCCTGAATATATTCAGGAAAAAACGCATACGCCCTTTTTGGCCAACCAAGCAACCTGGAAAGGCAAATCAGCGCTACAGAGAAGTCTCGCTTCCCATCGGTCAAAAGGGCCATGCTGAAAAAAGTGTCAAAACCAGAAATGCAGGACAGGCCATGGAGAAATGGGAGCCTTGCTACACTGATGGGCGGGATGTAAATTGCCAACAGCCACTCTGGAGAAGTGTACGGTGTGTCCTGAAACATCTGAAAAACACAGCTTAGAGAGCATAGGGCACTTCCACTCATGGGGGTATAAATTGGGAAAATGAAAAATCAGCAAGACACAAGCACCCCAAAGTTGAGGGCTGCTCTGTTGACAAGGACCTCCACTTCATTCCACCTTCAATATCCCAGGAAAGAGAAAAATGGATAAAGAAGTTGTGGTCCTTATGTACAATGGAATATCACTCAGCCATGAAATCAATGTCATAAGGTTAGTAGCAGCATGATGAGTGGATTTAGGTACGACGATTCTAAGTGAAATAAGTCACACAGAAAAGGACACTTCTCATAAGGTATCACTGATAGAGGGAATGTAAAAACCGTTACACTTGAACTGAATTACAAAACAGAACAGAGTCACACATGCAGAAAACACACTATGGCTGCTTAACGGGAAAGGTGAGGTGGGGTGATACATAAAACAAGGGTATCAAATTAGCTCAGATACCGTTCCATAAACCCAATATGTAGTAGACAAGACCTACTCCTTGCTCAGAGAACTGGACTCAACACGCCCTATTCACCGCACAAGAATATATCTGACTAGTAATAATCTTAAAACCTATGTATTGATATCTCTCTGTTAGTGTGTCAAGTGGGTGTAAAGCGGCATAAACACAGCCGTGAAAAGCAGCTAAACCCCATTATGAAAATAAATTACTTTGAAAAACCCATGAAACAACGACAGTGAAAGAGATAGAAATTCTTACACAATGAGTTCAGGGGCTGTGATGCAACCTGGATTGACCATATCTAGACCCACAGCTGGATGAGACATAAGGGTGGACACTCTTGGGGCTGAGAGGTTTGGTGAGGTTGGGTGAGCAAACGCAGACCCTTTAAAGTAATACTGCGTGGTACCCATCGCATGGGTCCCAAATCTCCAGGTTCAAGGGCATCTTCCTACATCGAAAACATGCATGAGAAACCCAGAAGATGGTACACCGTGTGATGGGGAAAGGTTTCTAAAACGCACCTCATTTCTCATCTCCTTGTGCCCGGGTTCGCCTTTCCAGCCGCTTTACTAGCAATCTCCCTACTTGGAGCATCAGCACCTTTAACCTCCTGTTCCGTACAGGTTGCAATTTGTCCTGAGGATGAACGGGAAGACGGGGAACCAACGAGAGACTAGCTCTTGGTGTCGGGACAGGCACAGGTCACTCTATTTTCCCATCAGGAAGAAGAATTAACCACAGGCTCAGCCTGCCCCCCGGAACCAGAACAGGGCCTGAAGCCATCCTGCGCTTTTGCGGCCAGCTCCCAAAAAAGCGAGTTGTAAAATGGAGGTTCAGGGCACTGCAATTCACAAACCTGCAGAGTTATAAATGATAACTCTCGTCCACAAATATATTGAGGGAAGGCAAAGAAGAGGATTTGAAATCAAGGCAGAATTGCATGAAACAGATTTCAGGAGGTAGATACGAATCGCCTTTAAAGCACATGAAAAGCGGCAAAACGTTGACAATGATGCCCTTGGCCAAAAAGGGCGTATGCGTTTTTTCCTGAATATATTCAGGAAAAAACGCATACGCCCTTTTTGGCCAACCAAGCAACCTGGAAAGGCAAATCAGCGCTACAGAGAAGTCTCGCTTCCCATCGGTCAAAAGGGCCATGCTGAAAAAAGTGTCAAAACCAGAAATGCAGGACAGGCCATGGAGAAATGGGAGCCTTGCTACACTGATGGGCGGGATGTGAATTGCCAACAGCCACTCTGGAGAAGTGTACGGTGTGTCCTGAAACATCTGAAAAACACAGCTTAGAGAGCATAGGGCACTTCCACTCATGGGGGTATAAATTGGGAAAATGAAAAATCAGCAAGACACAAGCACCCCAAAGTTGAGGGCTGCTCTGTTGACAAGGACCTCCACTTCATTCCACCTTCAATATCCCAGGAAAGAGAAAAATGGATAAAGAAGTTGTGGTCCTTATGTACAATGGAATATCACTCAGCCATGAAATCAATGTCATAAGGTTAGTAGCAGCATGATGAGTGGATTTAGGTACGACGATTCTAAGTGAAATAAGTCACACAGAAAAGGACACTTCTCATAAGGTATCACTGATAGAGGGAATGTAAAAACCGTTACACTTGAACTGAATTACAAAACAGAACAGAGTCACACATGCAGAAAACACACTATGGCTGCTTAACGGGAAAGGTGAGGTGGGGTGATACATAAAACAAGGGTATCAAATTAGCTCAGATACCGTTCCATAAACCCAATATGTAGTAGACAAGACCTACTCCTTGCTCAGAGAACTGGACTCAACACGCCCTATTCACCGCACAAGAATATATCTGACTAGTAATAATCTTAAAACCTATGTATTGATATCTCTCTGTTAGTGTGTCAAGTGGGTGTAAAGCGGCATAAACACAGCCGTGAAAAGCAGCTAAACCCCATTATGAAAATAAATTACTTTGAAAAACCCATGAAACAACGACAGTGAAAGAGATAGAAATTCTTACACAATGAGTTCAGGGGCTGTGATGCAACCTGGATTGACCATATCTAGACCCACAGCTGGATGAGACATAAGGGTGGACACTCTTGGGGCTGAGAGGTTTGGTGAGGTTGGGTGAGCAAACACAGACCCTTTAAAGTAATACTGCGTGGTACCCATCGCATGGGTCCCAAATCTCCAGGTTCAAGGGTATCTTCCTACATCGAAAACATGCATGAGAAACCCAGAAGATGGTACACCGTGTGATGGGGAAATGTTTCTAAAACGCACCTCATTTCTCATCTCCTTGTGCCCGGGTTCGCCATTCCAGCCGCTTTACTAGCAATCTCCCTACTTGGAGCATCAGCACCTTTAACCTCCTGTTCCGTACAGGTTGCAATTTGTCCTGAGGATGAACGGGAAGACGGGGAACCAACGAGAGACTAGCTCTTGGTGTCGGGACAGGCACAGGTCACTCTATTTTCCCATCAGGAAGAAGAATTAACCACAGGCTCAGCCTGCCCCCCGGAACCAGAACAGGGCCTGAAGCCATCCTGCGCTTTTGCGGCCAGCTCCCAAAAAAGCGAGTTGTAAAATGGAGGTTCAGGGCACTGCAATTCACAAACCTGCAGAGTTATAAATGATAACTCTCGTCCACAAATATATTGAGGGAAGGCCAAGAAGAGGATTTGAAATCAAGGCAGAATTGCATGAAACAGATTTCAGGAGGTAGATACGAATCGCCTTTAAAGCACATGAAAAGCGGCAAAACGTTGACAATGATGCCCTTGGCCAAAAAGGGCGTATGCGTTTTTTCCTGAATATATTCAGGAAAAAACGCATACGCCCTTTTTGGCCAACCAAGCAACCTGGAAAGGCAAATCAGCGCTACAGAGAAGTCTCGCTTCCCATCGGTCAAAAGGGCCATGCTGAAAAAAGTGTCAAAACCAGAAATGCAGGACAGGCCATGGAGAAATGGGAGCCTTGCTACACTGATGGGCGGGATGTGAATTGCCAACAGCCACTCTGGAGAAGTGTACGGTGTGTCCTGAAACATCTGAAAAACACAGCTTAGAGAGCATAGGGCACTTCCACTCATGGGGGTATAAATTGGGAAAATGAAAAATCAGCAAGACACAAGCACCCCAAAGTTGAGGGCTGCTCTGTTGACAAGGACCTCCACTTCATTCCACCTTCAATATCCCAGGAAAGAGAAAAATGGATAAAGAAGTTGTGGTCCTTATGTACAATGGAATATCACTCAGCCATGAAATCAATGTCATAAGGTTAGTAGCAGCATGATGAGTGGATTTAGGTACGACGATTCTAAGTGAAATAAGTCACACAGAAAAGGACACTTCTCATAAGGTATCACTGATAGAGGGAATGTAAAAACCGTTACACTTGAACTGAATTACAAAACAGAACAGAGTCACACATGCAGAAAACACACTATGGCTGCTTAACGGGAAAGGTGAGGTGGGGTGATACATAAAACAAGGGTATCAAATTAGCTCAGATACCGTTCCATAAACCCAATATGTAGTAGACAAGACCTACTCCTTGCTCAGAGAACTGGACTCAACACGCCCTATTCACCGCACAAGAATATATCTGACTAGTAATAATCTTAAAACCTATGTATTGATATCTCTCTGTTAGTGTGTCAAGTGGGTGTAAAGCGGCATAAACACAGCCGTGAAAAGCAGCTAAACCCCATTATGAAAATAAATTACTTTGAAAAACCCATGAAACAACGACAGTGAAAGAGATAGAAATTCTTACACAATGAGTTCAGGGGCTGTGATGCAACCTGGATTGACCATATCTAGACCCACAGCTGGATGAGACATAAGGGTGGACACTCTTGGGGCTGAGAGGTTTGGTGAGGTTGGGTGAGCAAACACAGACCCTTTAAAGTAATACTGCGTGGTACCCATCGCATGGGTCCCAAATCTCCAGGTTCAAGGGTATCTTCCTACATCGAAAACATGCATGAGAAACCCAGAAGATGGTACACCGTGTGATGGGGAAATGTTTCTAAAACGCACCTCATTTCTCATCTCCTTGTGCCCGGGTTCGCCATTCCAGCCGCTTTACTAGCAATCTCCCTACTTGGAGCATCAGCACCTTTAACCTCCTGTTCCGTACAGGTTGCAATTTGTCCTGAGGATGAACGGGAAGACGGGGAACCAACGAGAGACTAGCTCTTGGTGTCGGGACAGGCACAGGTCACTCTATTTTCCCATCAGGAAGAAGAATTAACCACAGGCTCAGCCTGCCCCCCGGAACCAGAACAGGGCCTGAAGCCATCCTGCGCTTTTGCGGCCAGCTCCCAAGAAAGCGAGTTGTAAAATGGAGGTTCAGTGCACTGCAATTCACAAACCTTCAGAGTTATAAATGATAACTGTCGTCCACAAATATATTGAGGGAAGGCAAAGAAGAGGATTTGAAATCAAGGCAGAATTGCACGAAACAGATTTCAGAAGGTAGATACGAATCGCCTTTAAAGCACATGAAAAGCGGCAAAACGTTGACAATGATGCCCTTGGCCAAAAAGGGCGTATGCGTTTTTTCCTGAATATATTCAGGAAAAAACGCATACGCCCTTTTTGGCCAACCAAGCAACCTGGAAAGGCAAATCAGCGCTACAGAGAAGTCTCGCTTCCCATCGGTCAAAAGGGCCATGCTGAAAAAAGTGTCAAAACCAGAAATGCAGGACAGGCCATGGAGAAATGGGAGCCTTGCTACACTGATGGGCGGGATGTAAATTGCCAACAGCCACTCTGGAGAAGTGTACGGTGTGTCCTGAAACATTTGAAAAATACAGCTTAGAGAGCATAGGGCACTTCCACTCATGGGGGTATAAATTGGGAAAATGAAAAATCAGCAAGACACAAGCACCCCAAAGTTGAGGGCTGCTCTGTTGACAAGGACCTCCACTTCATTCCACCTTCAATATCCCAGGAAAGAGAAAAATGGATAAAGAAGTTGTGGTCCTTATGTACAATGGAATATCACTCAGCCATGAAATCAATGTCATAAGGTTAGTAGCAGCATGATGAGTGGATTTAGGTACGACGATTCTAAGTGAAATAAGTCACACAGAAAAGGACACTTCTCATAAGGTATCACTGATAGAGGGAATGTAAAAACCGTTACACTTGAACTGAATTACAAAACAGAACAGAGTCACACATGCAGAAAACACACTATGGCTGCTTAACGGGAAAGGTGAGGTGGGGTGATACATAAAACAAGGGTATCAAATTAGCTCAGATACCGTTCCATAAACCCAATATGTAGTAGACAAGACCTACTCCTTGCTCAGAGAACTGGACTCAACACGCCCTATTCACCGCACAAGAATATATCTGACTAGTAATAATCTTAAAACCTATGTATTGATATCTCTCTGTTAGTGTGTCAAGTGGGTGTAAAGCGGCATAAACACAGCAGTGAAAAGCAGCTAAACCCCATTATGAAAATAAATTACTTTGAAAAACCCATGAAACAACGACAGTGAAAGAGAGAGAAATTCTTACACAATGCGTTCAGGGGCTGTGATGCAACCTGGATTAACCATATCTAGACGCACAGCTGGATGAGACATAAGGGTGGACACTCTTGGGGCTGAGAGGTTTGGTGAGGTTGGGTGAGCAAACGCTGACCCTTTAAAGTAATACTGCGTGGTACCCATCGCATGGGTCCCAAATCTCCAGGTTCAAGGGCATCTTCCTACATCGAAAACATGCATGAGAAACCCAGAAGATGGTACACCGTATGATGGGGAAAGGTTTCTAAAACGCACCTCATTTCTCATCTCCTTGTGCCCGGGTTCGCCATTCCAGCCGCTTTACTAGCAATCTCCCTACTTGGAGCATCAGCACCTTTAACCTCCTGTTCCGTACAGGTTGCAATTTGTCCTGAGGATGAACGGGAAGACGGGGAACCAACGAGAGACTAGCTCTTGGTGTCGGGACAGGCACAGGTCACTCTATTTTCCCATCAGGAAGAAGAATTAACCACAGGCTCAGCCTGCCCCCCGGAACCAGAACAGGGCCTGAAGCCATCCTGCGCTTTTGCGGCCAGCTCCCAAAAAAGCGAGTTGTAAAATGGAGGTTCAGGGCACTGCAATTCACAAACCTGCAGAGTTATAAATGATAACTCTCGTCCACAAATATATTGAGGGAAGGCAAAGAAGAGGATTTGAATTCAAGGCAGAATTGCACGAAACAGATTTCAGGAGGTAGATACGAATCGCCTTTAAAGCACATGAAAAGCGGCAAAACGTTGACAATGATGCCCTTGGCCAAAAAGGGCGTATGCGTTTTTTCCTGAATATATTCAGGAAAAAACGCATACGCCCTTTTTGGCCAACCAAGCAACCTGGAAAGGCAAATCAGCGCTACAGAGAAGTCTCGCTTCCCATCGGTCAAAAGGGCCATGCTGAAAAAAGTGTCAAAACCAGAAATGCAGGACAGGCCATGGAGAAATGGGAGCCTTGCTACACTGATGGGCGGGATGTAAATTGCCAACAGCCACTCTGGAGAAGTGTACGGTGTGTCCTGAAACATTTGAAAAACACAGCTTAGAGAGCATAGGGCACTTCCACTCATGGGGGTATAAATTGGGAAAATGAAAAATCAGCAAGACACAAGCACCCCAAAGTTGAGGGCTGCTCTGTTGACAAGGACCTCCACTTCATTCCACCTTCAATATCCCAGGAAAGAGAAAAATGGATAAAGAAGTTGTGGTCCTTATGTACAATGGAATATCACTCAGCCATGAAATCAATGTCATAAGGTTAGTAGCAGCATGATGAGTGGATTTAGGTACGACGATTCTAAGTGAAATAAGTCACACAGAAAAGGACACTTCTCATAAGGTATCACTGATAGAGGGAATGTAAAAACCGTTACACTTGAACTGAATTACAAAACAGAACAGAGTCACACATGCAGAAAACACACTATGGCTGCTTAACGGGAAAGGTGAGGTGGGGTGATACATAAAACAAGGGTATCAAATTAGCTCAGATACCGTTCCATAAACCCAATATGTAGTAGACAAGACCTACTCCTTGCTCAGAGAACTGGCCTCAACACGCCCTATTCACCGCACAAGAATATATCTGACTAGTAATAATCTTAAAACCTATGTATTGATATCTCTCTGTTAGTGTGTCAAGTGGGTGTAAAGCGGCATAAACACAGCCGTGAAAAGCAGCTAAACCCCATTATGAAAATAAATTACTTTGAAAAACCCATGAAACAACGACAGTGAAAGAGATAGAAATTCTTACACAATGAGTTCAGGGGCTGTGATGCAACCTGGATTGACCATATCTAGACCCACAGCTGGATGAGACATAAGGGTGGACACTCTTGGGGCTGAGAGGTTTGGTGAGGTTGGGTGAGCAAACACAGACCCTTTAAAGTAATACTGCGTGGTACCCATCGCATGGGTCCCAAATCTCCAGGTTCAAGGGTATCTTCCTACATCGAAAACATGCATGAGAAACCCAGAAGATGGTACACCGTGTGATGGGGAAATGTTTCTAAAACGCACCTCATTTCTCATCTCCTTGTGCCCGGGTTCGCCATTCCAGCCGCTTTACTAGCAATCTCCCTACTTGGAGCATCAGCACCTTTAACCTCCTGTTCCGTACAGGTTGCAATTTGTCCTGAGGATGAACGGGAAGACGGGGAACCAACGAGAGACTAGCTCTTGGTGTCGGGACAGGCACAGGTCACTCTATTTTCCCATCAGGAAGAAGAATTAACCACAGTCTCAGCCTGCCCCCCGGAACCAGAACAGGGCCTGAAGCCATCCTGCGCTTTTGCGGCCAGCTCCCAAGAAAGCGAGTTGTAAAATGGAGGTTCAGTGCACTGCAATTCACAAACCTTCAGAGTTATAAATGATAACTGTCGTCCACAAATATATTGAGGGAAGGCAAAGAAGAGGATTTGAAATCAAGGCAGAATTGCACGAAACAGATTTCAGAAGGTAGATACGAATCGCCTTTAAAGCACATGAAAAGCGGCAAAACGTTGACAATGATGCCCTTGGCCAAAAAGGGCGTATGCGTTTTTTCCTGAATATATTCAGGAAAAAACGCATACGCCCTTTTTGGCCAACCAAGCAACCTGGAAAGGCAAATCAGCGCTACAGAGAAGTCTCGCTTCCCATCGGTCAAAAGGGCCATGCTGAAAAAAGTGTCAAAACCAGAAATGCAGGACAGGCCATGGAGAAATGGGAGCCTTGCTACACTGATGGGCGGGATGTAAATTGCCAACAGCCACTCTGGAGAAGTGTACGGTGTGTCCTGAAACATTTGAAAAACACAGCTTAGAGAGCATAGGGCACTTCCACTCATGGGGGTATAAATTGGGAAAATGAAAAATCAGCAAGACACAAGCACCCCAAAGTTGAGGGCTGCTCTGTTGACAAGGACCTCCACTTCATTCCACCTTCAATATCCCAGGAAAGAGAAAAATGGATAAAGAAGTTGTGGTCCTTATGTACAATGGAATATCACTCAGCCATGAAATCAATGTCATAAGGTTAGTAGCAGCATGATGAGTGGATTTAGGTACGACGATTCTAAGTGAAATAAGTCACACAGAAAAGGACACTTCTCATAAGGTATCACTGATAGAGGGAATGTAAAAACCGTTACACTTGAACTGAATTACAAAACAGAACAGAGTCACACATGCAGAAAACACACTATGGCTGCTTAACGGGAAAGGTGAGGTGGGGTGATACATAAAACAAGGGTATCAAATTAGCTCAGATACCGTTCCATAAACCCAATATGTAGTAGACAAGACCTACTCCTTGCTCAGAGAACTGGACTCAACACGCCCTATTCACCGCACAAGAATATATCTGACTAGTAATAATCTTAAAACCTATGTATTGATATCTCTCTGTTAGTGTGTCAAGTGGGTGTAAAGCGGCATAAACATAGCAGTGAAAAGCAGCTAAACCCCATTATGAAAATAAATTACTTTGAAAAACCCATGAAACAACGACAGTGAAAGAGATAGAAATTCTTACACAATGCGTTCAGGGGCTGTGATGCAACCTGGATTAACCATATCTAGACGCACAGCTGGATGAGACATAAGGGTGGACACTCTTGGGGCTGAGAGGTTTGGTGAGGTTGGGTGAGCAAACGCTGACCCTTTAAAGTAATACTGCGTGGTACCCATCGCATGGGTCCCAAATCTCCAGGTTCAAGGGCATCTTCCTACATCGAAAACATGCATGAGAAACCCAGAAGATGGTACACCGTATGATGGGGAAAGGTTTCTAAAACGCACCTCATTTCTCATCTCCTTGTGCCCGGGTTCGCCATTCCAGCCGCTTTACTAGCAATCTCCCTACTTGGAGCATCAGCACCTTTAACCTCCTGTTCCGTACAGGTTGCAATTTGTCCTGAGGATGAACGGGAAGACGGGGAACCAACGAGAGACTAGCTCTTGGTGTCGGGACAGGCACAGGTCACTCTATTTTCCCATCAGGAAGAAGAATTAACCACAGGCTCAGCCTGCCCCCCGGAACCAGAACAGGGCCTGAAGCCATCCTGCGCTTTTGCGGCCAGCTCCCAAAAAAGCGAGTTGTAAAATGGAGGTTCAGGGCACTGCAATTCACAAACCTGCAGAGTTATAAATGATAACTCTCGTCCACAAATATATTGAGGGAAGGCAAAGAAGAGGATTTGAATTCAAGGCAGAATTGCACGAAACAGATTTCAGGAGGTAGATACGAATCGCCTTTAAAGCACATGAAAAGCGGCAAAACGTTGACAATGATGCCCTTGGCCAAAAAGGGCGTATGCGTTTTTTCCTGAATATATTCAGGAAAAAACGCATACGCCCTTTTTGGCCAACCAAGCAACCTGGAAAGGCAAATCAGCGCTACAGAGAAGTCTCGCTTCCCATCGGTCAAAAGGGCCATGCTGAAAAAAGTGTCAAAACCAGAAATGCAGGACAGGCCATGGAGAAATGGGAGCCTTGCTACACTGATGGGCGGGATGTAAATTGCCAACAGCCACTCTGGAGAAGTGTACGGTGTGTCCTGAAACATTTGAAAAACACAGCTTAGAGAGCATAGGGCACTTCCACTCATGGGGGTATAAATTGGGAAAATGAAAAATCAGCAAGACACAAGCACCCCAAAGTTGAGGGCTGCTCTGTTGACAAGGACCTCCACTTCATTCCACCTTCAATATCCCAGGAAAGAGAAAAATGGATAAAGAAGTTGTGGTCCTTATGTACAATGGAATATCACTCAGCCATGAAATCAATGTCATAAGGTTAGTAGCAGCATGATGAGTGGATTTAGGTACGACGATTCTAAGTGAAATAAGTCACACAGAAAAGGACACTTCTCATAAGGTATCACTGATAGAGGGAATGTAAAAACCGTTACACTTGAACTGAATTACAAAACAGAACAGAGTCACACATGCAGAAAACACACTATGGCTGCTTAACGGGAAAGGTGAGGTGGGGTGATACATAAAACAAGGGTATCAAATTAGCTCAGATACCGTTCCATAAACCCAATATGTAGTAGACAAGACCTACTCCTTGCTCAGAGAACTGGACTCAACACGCCCTATTCACCGCACAAGAATATATCTGACTAGTAATAATCTTAAAACCTATGTATTGATATCTCTCTGTTAGTGTGTCAAGTGGGTGTAAAGCGGCATAAACACAGCAGTGAAAAGCAGCTAAACCCCATTATGAAAATAAATTACTTTGAAAAACCCATGAAACAACGACAGTGAAAGAGATAGAAATTCTTACACAATGCGTTCAGGGGCTGTGATGCAACCTGGATTAACCATATCTAGACGCACAGCTGGATGAGACATAAGGGTGGACACTCTTGGGGCTGAGAGGTTTGGTGAGGTTGGGTGAGCAAACGCTGACCCTTTAAAGTAATACTGCGTGGTACCCATCGCATGGGTCCCAAATCTCCAGGTTCAAGGGCATCTTCCTACATCGAAAACATGCATGAGAAACCCAGAAGATGGTACACCGTATGATGGGGAAAGGTTTCTAAAACGCACCTCATTTCTCATCTCCTTGTGCCCGGGTTCGCCATTCCAGCCGCTTTACTAGCAATCTCCCTACTTGGAGCATCAGCACCTTTAACCTCCTGTTCCGTACAGGTTGCAATTTGTCCTGAGGATGAACGGGAAGACGGGGAACCAACGAGAGACTAGCTCTTGGTGTCGGGACAGGCACAGGTCACTCTATTTTCCCATCAGGAAGAAGAATTAACCACAGGCTCAGCCTGCCCCCCGGAACCAGAACAGGGCCTGAAGCCATCCTGCGCTTTTGCGGCCAGCTCCCAAAAAAGCGAGTTGTAAAATGGAGGTTCAGGGCACTGCAATTCACAAACCTGCAGAGTTATAAATGATAACTCTCGTCCACAAATATATTGAGGGAAGGCAAAGAAGAGGATTTGAATTCAAGGCAGAATTGCACGAAACAGATTTCAGGAGGTAGATACGAATCGCCTTTAAAGCACATGAAAAGCGGCAAAACGTTGACAATGATGCCCTTGGCCAAAAAGGGCGTATGCGTTTTTTCCTGAATATATTCAGGAAAAAACGCATACGCCCTTTTTGGCCAACCAAGCAACCTGGAAAGGCAAATCAGCGCTACAGAGAAGTCTCGCTTCCCATCGGTCAAAAGGGCCATGCTGAAAAAAGTGTCAAAACCAGAAATGCAGGACAGGCCATGGAGAAATGGGAGCCTTGCTACACTGATGGGCGGGATGTAAATTGCCAACAGCCACTCTGGAGAAGTGTACGGTGTGTCCTGAAACATTTGAAAAACACAGCTTAGAGAGCATAGGGCACTTCCACTCATGGGGGTATAAATTGGGAAAATGAAAAATCAGCAAGACACAAGCACCCCAAAGTTGAGGGCTGCTCTGTTGACAAGGACCTCCACTTCATTCCACCTTCAATATCCCAGGAAAGAGAAAAATGGATAAAGAAGTTGTGGTCCTTATGTACAATGGAATATCACTCAGCCATGAAATCAATGTCATAAGGTTAGTAGCAGCATGATGAGTGGATTTAGGTACGACGATTCTAAGTGAAATAAGTCACACAGAAAAGGACACTTCTCATAAGGTATCACTGATAGAGGGAATGTAAGAACCGTTACACTTGAACTGAATTACAAAACAGAACAGAGTCACACATGCAGAAAACACACTATGGCTGCTTAACGGGAAAGGTGAGGTGGGGTGATACATAAAACAAGGGTATCAAATTAGCTCAGATACCGTTCCATAAACCCAATATGTAGTAGACAAGACCTACTCCTTGCTCAGAGAACTGGACTCAACACGCCCTATTCACCGCACAAGAATATATCTGACTAGTAATAATCTTAAAACCTATGTATTGATATCTCTCTGTTAGTGTGTCAAGTGGGTGTAAAGCGGCATAAACACAGCAGTGAAAAGCAGCTAAACCCCATTATGAAAATAAATTACTTTGAAAAACCCATGAAACAACGACAGTGAAAGAGAGAGAAATTCTTACACAATGCGTTCAGGGGCTGTGATGCAACCTGGATTAACCATATCTAGACGCACAGCTGGATGAGACATAAGGGTGGACACTCTTGGGGCTGAGAGGTTTGGTGAGGTTGGGTGAGCAAACGCAGACCCTTTAAAGTAATACTGCGTGGTACCCATTGCATGGGTCCCAAATCTCCAGGTTCAAGGGCATCTTCCTACATCGAAAACATGCATGAGAAACCCAGAAGATGGTACACCGTATGATGGGGAAAGGTTTCTAAAACGCACCTCATTTCTCATCTCCTTGTGCCCGGGTTCGCCATTCCAGCCGCTTTACTAGCAATCTCCCTACTTGGAGCATCAGCACCTTTAACCTCCTGTTCCGTACAGGTTGCAATTTGTCCTGAGGATGAACGGGAAGACGGGGAACCAACGAGAGACTAGCTCTTGGTGTCGGGACAGGCACAGGTCACTCTATTTTCCCATCAGGAAGAAGAATTAACCACAGGCTCAGCCTGCCCCCCGGAACCAGAACAGAGCCTGAAGCCATCCTGCGCTTTTGCGGCCAGCTCCCAAAAAAGCGAGTTGTAAAATGGAGGTTCAGGGCACTGCAATTCACAAACCTGCAGAGTTATAAATGATAACTCTCGTCCACAAATATATTGAGGGAAGGCAAAGAAGAGGATTTGAATTCAAGGCAGAATTGCACGAAACAGATTTCAGGAGGTAGATACGAATCGCCTTTAAAGCACATGAAAAGCGGCAAAACGTTGACAATGATGCCCTTGGCCAAAAAGGGCGTATGCGTTTTTTCCTGAATATATTCAGGAAAAAACGCATACGCCCTTTTTGGCCAACCAAGCAACCTGGAAAGGCAAATCAGCGCTACAAAGAAGTCTCACTTCCCATCGGTCAAAAGGGCCATGCTGAAAAATGAGTCAAAACCAGAAATGCAGGACAGGCCATGGAGAAATGAGAGCCTTGCTACACTGTTGGGCGGGATGTAAATTGCCAACAGCCACTCTGGAGAAGTGTACGGTGTGTCCTGAAACATCTGAAAAACACAGCTTAGAGAGCATAGGGCACTTCCACTCATGGGGGTATAAATTGGGAAAATGAAAAATCAGCAAGACACAAGCACCCCAAAGTTGAGGGCTGCTCTGTTGACAAGGACCTCCACTTCATTCCACCTTAAATATCCAAGGAAAGAGAAAAATGGATAAAGAAGTTGTGGTCCTTATGTACAATGGAATATCACTCAGTCATGAAATCAATGTCATAAGGTTAGTAGCAGCATGATGAGTGGATTTAGGTACGACGATTCTAAGTGAAATAAGTCTCACAGAAAAGGACACTTCTCATAAGGTATCACTTTTAGAGGGAATGTAAAAACCGTTACACTTGAACTGAATTACAAAACAGAACAGAGTCACACATGCAGAAAACACACTATGGCTGCTTAACGGGAAAGGTGAGGTGGGGTGATACATAAAACAAGGGTATCAAATTAGCTCAGATACCGTTCCATAAACCCAATATGTAGTAGACAAGACCTACTCCTTGCTCAGAGAACTGGACTCAACACGCCCTATTCATCGCACAAGAATATATCTGACTAGTAATAATCTTAAAACCTATGTATTGATATCTCTCTGTTAGTGTGTCAAGTGGGTGTAAAGCGGCATAAACACAGCCGTGAAAAGCAGCTAAACCCCATTATGAAAATAAATTACTTTGAAAAACCCATGAAACAACGACAGTGAAAGAGATAGAAATTCTTACACAATGAGTTCAGGGGCTGTGATGCAACCTGGATTGACCATATCTAGACCCACAGCTGGATGAGACATAAGGGTGGACACTCTTGGGGCTGAGAGGTTTGGTGAGGTTGGGTGAGCAAACACAGACCCTTTAAAGTAATACTGCGTGGTACCCATCGCATGAGTCCCAAATCTCCAGGTTCAAGGGTATCTTCCTACATCGAAAACATGCATGAGAAACCCAGAAGATGGTACACCGTGTGATGGGGAAATGTTTCTAAAACGCACCTCATTTCTCATCTCCTTGTGCCCGGGTTCGCCATTCCAGCCGCTTTACTAGCAATCTCCCTACTTGGAGCATCAGCACCTTTAACCTCCTGTTCCGTACAGGTTGCAATTTGTCCTGAGGATGAACGGGAAGACGGGGAACCAACGAGAGACTAGCTCTTGGTGTCGGGACAGGCACAGGTCACTCTATTTTCCCATCAGGAAGAAGAATTAACCACAGGCTCAGCCTGCCCCCCGGAACCAGAACAGGGCCTGAAGCCATCCTGCGCTTTTGCGGCCAGCTCCCAAGAAAGCGAGTTGTAAAATGGAGGTTCAGTGCACTGCAATTCACAAACCTTCAGAGTTATAAATGATAACTGTCGTCCACAAATATATTGAGGGAAGGCAAAGAAGAGGATTTGAAATCAAGGCAGAATTGCACGAAACAGATTTCAGAAGGTAGATACGAATCGCCTTTAAAGCACATGAAAAGCGGCAAAACGTTGACAATGATGCCCTTGGCCAAAAAGGGCGTATGCGTTTTTTCCTGAATATATTCAGGAAAAAACGCATACGCCCTTTTTGGCCAACCAAGCAACCTGGAAAGGCAAATCAGCGCTACAGAGAAGTCTCGCTTCCCATCGGTCAAAAGGGCCATGCTGAAAAAAGTGTCAAAACCAGAAATGCAGGACAGGCCATGGAGAAATGGGAGCCTTGCTACACTGATGGGCGGGATGTAAATTGCCAACAGCCACTCTGGAGAAGTGTACGGTGTGTCCTGAAACATCTGAAAAACACAGCTTAGAGAGCATAGGGCACTTCCACTCATGGGGGTATAAATTGGGAAAATGAAAAATCAGCAAGACACAAGCACCCCAAAGTTGAGGGCTGCTCTGTTGACAAGGACCTCCACTTCATTCCACCTTCAATATCCCAGGAAAGAGAAAAATGGATAAAGAAGTTGTGGTCCTTATGTACAATGGAATATCACTCAGCCATGAAATCAATGTCATAAGGTTAGTAGCAGCATGATGAGTGGATTTAGGTACGACGATTCTAAGTGAAATAAGTCACACAGAAAAGGACACTTCTCATAAGGTATCACTGATAGAGGGAATGTAAAAACCGTTACACTTGAACTGAATTACAAAACAGAACAGAGTCACACATGCAGAAAACACACTATGGCTGCTTAACGGGAAAGGTGAGGTGGGGTGATACATAAAACAAGGGTATCAAATTAGCTCAGATACCGTTCCATAAACCCAATATGTAGTAGACAAGACCTACTCCTTGCTCAGAGAACTGGACTCAACACGCCCTATTCACCGCACAAGAATATATCTGACTAGTAATAATCTTAAAACCTATGTATTGATATCTCTCTGTTAGTGTGTCAAGTGGGTGTAAAGCGGCATAAACACAGCCGTGAAAAGCAGCTAAACCCCATTATGAAAATAAATTACTTTGAAAAACCCATGAAACAACGACAGTGAAAGAGATAGAAATTCTTACACAATGAGTTCAGGGGCTGTGATGCAACCTGGATTGACCATATCTAGACCCACAGCTGGATGAGACATAAGGGTGGACACTCTTGGGGCTGAGAGGTTTGGTGAGGTTGGGTGAGCAAACGCAGACCCTTTAAAGTAATACTGCGTGGTACCCATCGCATGGGTCCCAAATCTCCAGGTTCAAGGGCATCTTCCTACATCGAAAACATGCATGAGAAACCCAGAAGATGGTACACCGTGTGATGGGGAAAGGTTTCTAAAACGCACCTCATTTCTCATCTCCTTGTGCCCGGGTTCGCCTTTCCAGCCGCTTTACTAGCAATCTCCCTACTTGGAGCATCAGCACCTTTAACCTCCTGTTCCGTACAGGTTGCAATTTGTCCTGAGGATGAACGGGAAGACGGGGAACCAACGAGAGACTAGCTCTTGGTGTCGGGACAGGCACAGGTCACTCTATTTTCCCATCAGGAAGAAGAATTAACCACAGGCTCAGCCTGCCCCCCGGAACCAGAACAGGGCCTGAAGCCATCCTGCGCTTTTGCGGCCAGCTCCCAAAAAAGCGAGTTGTAAAATGGAGGTTCAGGGCACTGCAATTCACAAACCTGCAGAGTTATAAATGATAACTCTCGTCCACAAATATATTGAGGGAAGGCAAAGAAGAGGATTTGAAATCAAGGCAGAATTGCATGAAACAGATTTCAGGAGGTAGATACGAATCGCCTTTAAAGCACATGAAAAGCGGCAAAACGTTGACAATGATGCCCTTGGCCAAAAAGGGCGTATGCGTTTTTTCCTGAATATATTCAGGAAAAAACGCATACGCCCTTTTTGGCCAACCAAGCAACCTGGAAAGGCAAATCAGCGCTACAGAGAAGTCTCGCTTCCCATCGGTCAAAAGGGCCATGCTGAAAAAAGTGTCAAAACCAGAAATGCAGGACAGGCCATGGAGAAATGGGAGCCTTGCTACACTGATGGGCGGGATGTGAATTGCCAACAGCCACTCTGGAGAAGTGTACGGTGTGTCCTGAAACATCTGAAAAACACAGCTTAGAGAGCATAGGGCACTTCCACTCATGGGGGTATAAATTGGGAAAATGAAAAATCAGCAAGACACAAGCACCCCAAAGTTGAGGGCTGCTCTGTTGACAAGGACCTCCACTTCATTCCACCTTCAATATCCCAGGAAAGAGAAAAATGGATAAAGAAGTTGTGGTCCTTATGTACAATGGAATATCACTCAGCCATGAAATCAATGTCATAAGGTTAGTAGCAGCATGATGAGTGGATTTAGGTACGACGATTCTAAGTGAAATAAGTCACACAGAAAAGGACACTTCTCATAAGGTATCACTGATAGAGGGAATGTAAAAACCGTTACACTTGAACTGAATTACAAAACAGAACAGAGTCACACATGCAGAAAACACACTATGGCTGCTTAACGGGAAAGGTGAGGTGGGGTGATACATAAAACAAGGGTATCAAATTAGCTCAGATACCGTTCCATAAACCCAATATGTAGTAGACAAGACCTACTCCTTGCTCAGAGAACTGGACTCAACACGCCCTATTCACCGCACAAGAATATATCTGACTAGTAATAATCTTAAAACCTATGTATTGATATCTCTCTGTTAGTGTGTCAAGTGGGTGTAAAGCGGCATAAACACAGCCGTGAAAAGCAGCTAAACCCCATTATGAAAATAAATTACTTTGAAAAACCCATGAAACAACGACAGTGAAAGAGATAGAAATTCTTACACAATGAGTTCAGGGGCTGTGATGCAACCTGGATTGACCATATCTAGACCCACAGCTGGATGAGACATAAGGGTGGACACTCTTGGGGCTGAGAGGTTTGGTGAGGTTGGGTGAGCAAACACAGACCCTTTAAAGTAATACTGCGTGGTACCCATCGCATGGGTCCCAAATCTCCAGGTTCAAGGGTATCTTCCTACATCGAAAACATGCATGAGAAACCCAGAAGATGGTACACCGTGTGATGGGGAAATGTTTCTAAAACGCACCTCATTTCTCATCTCCTTGTGCCCGGGTTCGCCATTCCAGCCGCTTTACTAGCAATCTCCCTACTTGGAGCATCAGCACCTTTAACCTCCTGTTCCGTACAGGTTGCAATTTGTCCTGAGGATGAACGGGAAGACGGGGAACCAACGAGAGACTAGCTCTTGGTGTCGGGACAGGCACAGGTCACTCTATTTTCCCATCAGGAAGAAGAATTAACCACAGGCTCAGCCTGCCCCCCGGAACCAGAACAGGGCCTGAAGCCATCCTGCGCTTTTGCGGCCAGCTCCCAAAAAAGCGAGTTGTAAAATGGAGGTTCAGGGCACTGCAATTCACAAACCTGCAGAGTTATAAATGATAACTCTCGTCCACAAATATATTGAGGGAAGGCAAAGAAGAGGATTTGAAATCAAGGCAGAATTGCATGAAACAGATTTCAGGAGGTAGATACGAATCGCCTTTAAAGCACATGAAAAGCGGCAAAACGTTGACAATGATGCCCTTGGCCAAAAAGGGCGTATGCGTTTTTTCCTGAATATATTCAGGAAAAAACGCATACGCCCTTTTTGGCCAACCAAGCAACCTGGAAAGGCAAATCAGCGCTACAGAGAAGTCTCGCTTCCCATCGGTCAAAAGGGCCATGCTGAAAAAAGTGTCAAAACCAGAAATGCAGGACAGGCCATGGAGAAATGGGAGCCTTGCTACACTGATGGGCGGGATGTGAATTGCCAACAGCCACTCTGGAGAAGTGTACGGTGTGTCCTGAAACATCTGAAAAACACAGCTTAGAGAGCATAGGGCACTTCCACTCATGGGGGTATAAATTGGGAAAATGAAAAATCAGCAAGACACAAGCACCCCAAAGTTGAGGGCTGCTCTGTTGACAAGGACCTCCACTTCATTCCACCTTCAATATCCCAGGAAAGAGAAAAATGGATAAAGAAGTTGTGGTCCTTATGTACAATGGAATATCACTCAGCCATGAAATCAATGTCATAAGGTTAGTAGCAGCATGATGAGTGGATTTAGGTACGACGATTCTAAGTGAAATAAGTCACACAGAAAAGGACACTTCTCATAAGGTATCACTGATAGAGGGAATGTAAAAACCGTTACACTTGAACTGAATTACAAAACAGAACAGAGTCACACATGCAGAAAACACACTATGGCTGCTTAACGGGAAAGGTGAGGTGGGGTGATACATAAAACAAGGGTATCAAATTAGCTCAGATACCGTTCCATAAACCCAATATGTAGTAGACAAGACCTACTCCTTGCTCAGAGAACTGGACTCAACACGCCCTATTCACCGCACAAGAATATATCTGACTAGTAATAATCTTAAAACCTATGTATTGATATCTCTCTGTTAGTGTGTCAAGTGGGTGTAAAGCGGCATAAACACAGCCGTGAAAAGCAGCTAAACCCCATTATGAAAATAAATTACTTTGAAAAACCCATGAAACAACGACAGTGAAAGAGATAGAAATTCTTACACAATGAGTTCAGGGGCTGTGATGCAACCTGGATTGACCATATCTAGACCCACAGCTGGATGAGACATAAGGGTGGACACTCTTGGGGCTGAGAGGTTTGGTGAGGTTGGGTGAGCAAACACAGACCCTTTAAAGTAATACTGCGTGGTACCCATCGCATGGGTCCCAAATCTCCAGGTTCAAGGGTATCTTCCTACATCGAAAACATGCATGAGAAACCCAGAAGATGGTACACCGTGTGATGGGGAAATGTTTCTAAAACGCACCTCATTTCTCATCTCCTTGTGCCCGGGTTCGCCATTCCAGCCGCTTTACTAGCAATCTCCCTACTTGGAGCATCAGCACCTTTAACCTCCTGTTCCGTACAGGTTGCAATTTGTCCTGAGGATGAACGGGAAGACGGGGAACCAACGAGAGACTAGCTCTTGGTGTCGGGACAGGCACAGGTCACTCTATTTTCCCATCAGGAAGAAGAATTAACCACAGGCTCAGCCTGCCCCCCGGAACCAGAACAGGGCCTGAAGCCATCCTGCGCTTTTGCGGCCAGCTCCCAAGAAAGCGAGTTGTAAAATGGAGGTTCAGTGCACTGCAATTCACAAACCTTCAGAGTTATAAATGATAACTGTCGTCCACAAATATATTGAGGGAAGGCAAAGAAGAGGATTTGAAATCAAGGCAGAATTGCACGAAACAGATTTCAGAAGGTAGATACGAATCGCCTTTAAAGCACATGAAAAGCGGCAAAACGTTGACAATGATGCCCTTGGCCAAAAAGGGCGTATGCGTTTTTTCCTGAATATATTCAGGAAAAAACGCATACGCCCTTTTTGGCCAACCAAGCAACCTGGAAAGGCAAATCAGCGCTACAGAGAAGTCTCGCTTCCCATCGGTCAAAAGGGCCATGCTGAAAAAAGTGTCAAAACCAGAAATGCAGGACAGGCCATGGAGAAATGGGAGCCTTGCTACACTGATGGGCGGGATGTAAATTGCCAACAGCCACTCTGGAGAAGTGTACGGTGTGTCCTGAAACATTTGAAAAATACAGCTTAGAGAGCATAGGGCACTTCCACTCATGGGGGTATAAATTGGGAAAATGAAAAATCAGCAAGACACAAGCACCCCAAAGTTGAGGGCTGCTCTGTTGACAAGGACCTCCACTTCATTCCACCTTCAATATCCCAGGAAAGAGAAAAATGGATAAAGAAGTTGTGGTCCTTATGTACAATGGAATATCACTCAGCCATGAAATCAATGTCATAAGGTTAGTAGCAGCATGATGAGTGGATTTAGGTACGACGATTCTAAGTGAAATAAGTCACACAGAAAAGGACACTTCTCATAAGGTATCACTGATAGAGGGAATGTAAAAACCGTTACACTTGAACTGAATTACAAAACAGAACAGAGTCACACATGCAGAAAACACACTATGGCTGCTTAACGGGAAAGGTGAGGTGGGGTGATACATAAAACAAGGGTATCAAATTAGCTCAGATACCGTTCCATAAACCCAATATGTAGTAGACAAGACCTACTCCTTGCTCAGAGAACTGGACTCAACACGCCCTATTCACCGCACAAGAATATATCTGACTAGTAATAATCTTAAAACCTATGTATTGATATCTCTCTGTTAGTGTGTCAAGTGGGTGTAAAGCGGCATAAACACAGCAGTGAAAAGCAGCTAAACCCCATTATGAAAATAAATTACTTTGAAAAACCCATGAAACAACGACAGTGAAAGAGAGAGAAATTCTTACACAATGCGTTCAGGGGCTGTGATGCAACCTGGATTAACCATATCTAGACGCACAGCTGGATGAGACATAAGGGTGGACACTCTTGGGGCTGAGAGGTTTGGTGAGGTTGGGTGAGCAAACGCTGACCCTTTAAAGTAATACTGCGTGGTACCCATCGCATGGGTCCCAAATCTCCAGGTTCAAGGGCATCTTCCTACATCGAAAACATGCATGAGAAACCCAGAAGATGGTACACCGTATGATGGGGAAAGGTTTCTAAAACGCACCTCATTTCTCATCTCCTTGTGCCCGGGTTCGCCATTCCAGCTGCTTTACTAGCAATCTCCCTACTTGGAGCATCAGCACCTTTAACCTCCTGTTCCGTACAGGTTGCAATTTGTCCTGAGGATGAACGGGAAGACGGGGAACCAACGAGAGACTAGCTCTTGGTGTCGGGACAGGCACAGGTCACTCTATTTTCCCATCAGGAAGAAGAATTAACCACAGGCTCAGCCTGCCCCCCGGAACCAGAACAGGGCCTGAAGCCATCCTGCGCTTTTGCGGCCAGCTCCCAAAAAAGCGAGTTGTAAAATGGAGGTTCAGGGCACTGCAATTCACAAACCTGCAGAGTTATAAATGATAACTCTCGTCCACAAATATATTGAGGGAAGGCAAAGAAGAGGATTTGAATTCAAGGCAGAATTGCACGAAACAGATTTCAGGAGGTAGATACGAATCGCCTTTAAAGCACATGAAAAGCGGCAAAACGTTGACAATGATGCCCTTGGCCAAAAAGGGCGTATGCGTTTTTTCCTGAATATATTCAGGAAAAAACGCATACGCCCTTTTTGGCCAACCAAGCAACCTGGAAAGGCAAATCAGCGCTACAGAGAAGTCTCGCTTCCCATCGGTCAAAAGGGCCATGCTGAAAAAAGTGTCAAAACCAGAAATGCAGGACAGGCCATGGAGAAATGGGAGCCTTGCTACACTGATGGGCGGGATGTAAATTGCCAACAGCCACTCTGGAGAAGTGTACGGTGTGTCCTGAAACATTTGAAAAACACAGCTTAGAGAGCATAGGGCACTTCCACTCATGGGGGTATAAATTGGGAAAATGAAAAATCAGCAAGACACAAGCACCCCAAAGTTGAGGGCTGCTCTGTTGACAAGGACCTCCACTTCATTCCACCTTCAATATCCCAGGAAAGAGAAAAATGGATAAAGAAGTTGTGGTCCTTATGTACAATGGAATATCACTCAGCCATGAAATCAATGTCATAAGGTTAGTAGCAGCATGATGAGTGGATTTAGGTACGACGATTCTAAGTGAAATAAGTCACACAGAAAAGGACACTTCTCATAAGGTATCACTGATAGAGGGAATGTAAAAACCGTTACACTTGAACTGAATTACAAAACAGAACAGAGTCACACATGCAGAAAACACACTATGGCTGCTTAACGGGAAAGGTGAGGTGGGGTGATACATAAAACAAGGGTATCAAATTAGCTCAGATACCGTTCCATAAACCCAATATGTAGTAGACAAGACCTACTCCTTGCTCAGAGAACTGGACTCAACACGCCCTATTCACCGCACAAGAATATATCTGACTAGTAATAATCTTAAAACCTATGTATTGATATCTCTCTGTTAGTGTGTCAAGTGGGTGTAAAGCGGCATAAACACAGCAGTGAAAAGCAGCTAAACCCCATTATGAAAATAAATTACTTTGAAAAACCCATGAAACAACGACAGTGAAAGAGAGAGAAATTCTTACACAATGCGTTCAGGGGCTGTGATGCAACCTGGATTAACCATATCTAGACGCACAGCTGGATGAGACATAAGGGTGGACACTCTTGGGGCTGAGAGGTTTGGTGAGGTTGGGTGAGCAAACGCTGACCCTTTAAAGTAATACTGCGTGGTACCCATCGCATGGGTCCCAAATCTCCAGGTTCAAGGGCATCTTCCTACATCGAAAACATGCATGAGAAACCCAGAAGATGGTACACCGTATGATGGGGAAAGGTTTCTAAAACGCACCTCATTTCTCATCTCCTTGTGCCCGGGTTCGCCATTCCAGCCGCTTTACTAGCAATGTCCCTACTTGGAGCATCAGCACCTTTAACCTCCTGTTCCGTACAGGTTGCAATTTGTCCTGAGGATGAACGGGAAGATGTGGAACCAATGAGAGACTAGCTCTTGGTGTCGGGACAGGCACAGGTCACTCTATTTTCCCATCAGGAAGAAGAATTAACCACAGGCTCAGCCTGCCCCCCGGAACCAGAACAGAGCCTGAAGCCATCCTGCGCTTTTGCGGCCAGCTCCCAAAAAAGCGAGTTGTAAAATGGAGGTTCAGGGCACTGCAATTCACAAACCTGCAGAGTTATAAATGATAACTCTCGTCCACAAATATATTGAGGGAAGGCAAAGAAGAGGATTTGAATTCAAGGCAGAATTGCACGAAACAGATTTCAGGAGGTAGATACGAATCGCCTTTAAAGCACATGAAAAGCGGCAAAACGTTGACAATGATGCCCTTGGCCAAAAAGGGCGTATGCGTTTTTTCCTGAATATATTCAGGAAAAAACGCATACGCCCTTTTTGGCCAACCAAGCAACCTGGAAAGGCAAATCAGCGCTACAAAGAAGTCTCACTTCCCATCGGTCAAAAGGGCCATGCTGAAAAATGAGTCAAAACCAGAAATGCAGGACAGGCCATGGAGAAATGAGAGCCTTGCTACACTATTGGGCGGGATGTAAATTGCCAACAGCCACTCTGGAGAAGTGTACGGTGTGTCCTGAAACATCTGAAAAACACAGCTTAGAGAGCATAGGGCACTTCCACTCATGGGGGTATAAATTGGGAAAATGAAAAATCAGCAAGACACAAGCACCCCAAAGTTTAGGGCTGCTCTGTTGACAAGGACCTCCACTTCATTCCACCTTAAATATCCAAGGAAAGAGAAAAATGGATAAAGAAGTTGTGGTCCTTATGTACAATGGAATATCACTCAGTCATGAAATCAATGTCATAAGGTTAGTAGCAGCATGATGAGTGGATTTAGGTACGACGATTCTAAGTGAAATAAGTCTCACAGAAAAGGACACTTCTCATAAGGTATCACTTTTAGAGGGAATGTAAAAACCGTTACACTTGAACTGAATTACAAAACAGAACAGAGTCACACATGCAGAAAACACACTATGGCTGCTTAACGGGAAAGGTGAGGTGGGGTGATACATAAAACAAGGGTTTCAAATTAGCTCAGATACCGTTCCATAAACCCAATATGTAGTAGACAAGACCTACTCCTTCCTCAGAGAACTGGACTCAACACGCCCTATTCACCGCACAAGAATATATCTGACTAGTAATAATCT